>NW_028240124.1:2077500-2746260 GCF_028749965.1 Puma concolor | reverse complement strand
TCAATAGCCGTGTTTAAATAAGTTATGGCATGGGGCGCCTGGGTGGCTCAGTCGGTTGTGCGTCCGACTTCGGGTCGGGTCATGATCTCACGGTCCGTGAGTTCGAGCCCCGCGTCGGGCTCTGTGTTGACAGCTCAGAGCCTGGAGCCTGCTTCAGATTCTGTGTCTTCGTCTCTCTCTGACCCTCCCCCGTTCATGCTCTGTCTCTCTCTGTCTCAAAAATAAATAAACATTAAAATTTTTTTTTAATAAGTTATGGCATGCTCTGTGGCCTTTACAATTCATAGCCCTGCAGAACATTTATGACCTTGCGAAATGCTCCTATCACTAGAGGACCAAAAATGGGATTCACAGCTACATAGCTAATTTTGGTAAATGCATGTACATATACCTCTTCCCTGACGATTATAGCACAGTGTTAGAGGTGCTTACCTCCAGGGGCGCCTGAATGGCTCAGTCGGTTAAGCATGTGGCTCTTGATTTCAGCCCAGTTATGATTCCACAGAGTGTGCGATCAAGCTCCACATTGAGCTCTGCACTGACAGCGTGGAGCCTGCTTATGATTCTCTCTATCTCTCTCTCTCCTCCCATCCTCCACTTGTGCTCATCTCTCCCTCGTTCTCTCTCTCTGCCAAACATACATAAACATAAAAAACGTGTTTAGATATGCTTATCTCCAGGTGTTTGACTTATGACCATTTTTCTTTCTTTCTTGTTTGTTTGCTAAATTTTCTGCAATAAACTTTAAGACCTCCATAATCATAAAGTAACGTTTCAAATAAATGATTTAGTCTAGTATCAGTTAAATAAATAAAATGTGTCAATTCATAAATTTATTAGGTCCATTCAACATATCAAGGATAGTTTCAAACAGTCCAGTGTTATTCCTTCAGCAGACTCCCTTCCCATCTGATTTGACGTTGACTCAACCACTTCACCAAGAAAGATTTCTAAACATTCACCATGTTTGAGTGTTTATAAAAGTTTCAGAAAGCATGCAAGACCGCATCCTTGCCTTCAAGAAACTTTCAATATTTGACGGTACAAAAAACCCAAACACCATACAAAGCACAGTGAGACTTCAAGGTCAAGTTTCATGTAGCAGGAGAAGTCCACTGAGCCGAGTTGATCAGTAAAGGCGTCTCAGAGGCATAGCACAAAGAATCTTAAAGGATGACCAAATTTCTAGTTGGCAGGCAGAAAGGAGGAGGACAAAGGCGACAAAAGCAAATGTGCGGGAATAAAGGAGGGGCAGGCATTCTGAGAACAGTGAAAACAACCCTCTTGGAGCTTGAGGTTATTCTACAACAGTGGCCATTAAGTATTTGTGACGATGACAAAGACTGGGTAGAAGATGATGGACCTACATAACCCATCACGTCCATACTCTTGTGGAAGAAGGTCTTGGTGACAGCGAAGAATTGGAGACCATCCGTTAGAACCTCAAGATGGTAATAACGAAGCAATTTGTAGAAACAAAACAATGAAAAGATAAAATTCTAAGCAAACTTCTCTAAGCCTATGAATTAATACCCAATCAACAATCAATTGAAATCCATGACCAACTCAAGACCCCTCTTGTGTTCCTCTCTTAATGGGGCTTTGTCTTCAGTTGCTCATGAGGGGAAGAGACTCATTGTCAGTCCTCCCCTCCTCAACGTCTTTCCTGTGATCCACTCAGTAGTAGGGGCTCTCAACTCCACCTCCAACGTATGCCAAGCCAGCTAGTCTCTCACCACCTTCTGCCTACTCTCCATTTTCGTTTAGCCCCATTCTGCCTTTCCCTTCCCACCAAAATCCCAGTTCGTTCTTTTCACTGCATCCGGAATGCAATGCAAAAATCCTGAGTCTGAGCACTTCATTCCTCTGCTTAAGAGAACCCTCTAATCTCCACTGTACTCAAAATGACACATAGAATCTGTAACATGACCACAAGATGTTGGCAGTCCTGTCTTGTCACCCCTCTAATGCCATCTTTCCTCATTCTCCTTTCATTAGGTGAACGGGACGGTCTGTTCTCCTGGTTGCTCAAATTAGACCTACGTAGTTTCTGCTTAGAATGCATTTTGTGTTCGCTAGGTTCCTTACCAGTACTTGCTATGGGTCCAAGTTTGAAAAAAGGACTTTCCTCCCCAAGAACTTTGTTGGCCAATCCTCTCATCTACACTTTGTCCCCTGTGCCATTCCTTCTCAGAACCTTTAGTCTTTTTTTTAACAGCATTTGCCACACGTTGTAATTACACCTGTACCATTTGTAGCTAAGGTTTGAAACATCCTGAATATATGGAGCGTGCATGTTGGATTATCACTGTGTACTTGAACCTAATTGCACCTGACACGTAAGGTGTTCAATATGCCTATCCACGATGCCTGAAATAGGGGATGTTTAACTATCTCCCGGGGTTCCAGACTGCAATATACATTCAAGTCTTCAATAATCTCTACCACCAAATTTTGTCTACATATACAAAAAAGGGAAGGGTCACGTCCTCACGGATAGGAGAAACATTTTGCCTCGTTGATAGCTTCTATGGTGTAGCTTACATTTTGACCTACAAAAGACCCCATCCTGGAGATACAGTTTGTATGGATGCAGTGACAATTATGAGGAAATCAAAACAAAATACAGTCTTTATGGAGTGTAATGTGCCAGGAGTTTTTCCACACGTTTTACAGGCATTACCTGTAATCTCACCACTATACTGAACATAGGCGTTATACTTCCCTTTTACAAATTGGAAAAGCAAACTCGGAGGTATCATTTGCCTACAATCTAAGATCTGGCTGGTAGAAGAAATAGATGGGGTCAGGTAATTTACAAAATCCACATTTTGCCCAAGGTAACCTCTGGGAAATCAGAAAATGAGCGGCTTTCATAAGTGCAGCTGCCTAGAGCTTTTCAGAGGAGCTGTCTGTGTGGCGCTGGGGCTTTGGATCTCACTACCAGGAGTAACCCCCATTGTTGGGAAGGGCAAGAACACCCATCCATGGCAACTTGAGGTGTTTTAACCCCTGTCAAGATAGTGCAAGCCTCCAATTACTACATTTGGTACTTCAAGGAACACATCAAATCACACCTCGTGGGATTTTCAAAAATCACTCTGAGATGAGAAATCAAACAACAAAAGTCATAGCAACACGAAGCAAGTAACACTTTCCAAAACACACCTCCTGAAGGGCCAGGCCATGGAGAGGGTATGAGCCCACTTTAAAGTAGCAGTGCTCTCAGGTGCATAGCACATAAAATAAAAGAAACAAAAAACAAAACAAAACAAACAACAACAACAACAACAACAACGTTAAAACTCATAAGGGATAGAAAACTATCCAAACTGATGAAACAGAAGAATTCCCCTGAGACGAATTTCCAGGAAGACCTGACTGTTAAAGAATCGATCAAAATAGACAAAAGCAGTATAACAACAAGAATGTAGAATCATAGTCATAAGATTAATCACTGGGCTTCAAAAAAGGCATAGAAGACAACAGAATTTATTGTTGCAGTGATAAAAGAACTAAAACATAGCCATGGTTAATTGAAAAGGCAATGACATTGCGATTGATTTTCATCACTGATACAAAAACAGGTAAGCTGGAACCTTGGATGTCCATTACCCAAGTTAGTAGTTATGCGATTGTAGCAAAAGCTAATTCTAAAAAAAAAAAAAAAAAAACGATTAACTAATGAAAAACAGAAAGATAAAATATGTCAAAGTTCAAATACCTAGCATGAGCCGTGCAGCTGTATAGTTGTTTAAAATTCTAGGATATCAAATAATATTATGTGATAGCCATTGTAACACGTGCAAAGTTCACCATGTCGATCTTTGCTCTTCTAAATGTGGAGTCATACGGTATTAGACGTTATAGTATGTCTGAAAAATGAATATTAAAAAGTTTTTGAAAGTATATGTTTCTAGTGAGTTTGGTCATGTCAAATAAAGTGTGTCATTTCCAACACCTATTCACGTGCACTCTTAGTATGGCTAGAGTCCATAAAAAGTTAATGCACAATTGCATGATTACCAGTGCAATGTATTTTTTTAGTTCCATTTGTTCATTTATTTGTAAGCCAGTATAGAGCATGGAGAATGTACCCTGTAGGTTTGGAATTCTCTCGTTGATTTCAAATGTCTTATTCGGGCTGCTACCAAAAAGACGGTAATACAATATTATCTGCACCATGAACATGTAAAATTTGACACACCTCACTAGTATTACAATTTTGCTGTTTAGCATATGTGTTTACAAATACACACGTGTGCACTGGGTGAAGTTAGATGTTTCATACTCCTATCCATATCATGAGAGATTCAATATGTTTTAAAGAGTTAAATTCCAGTTACCAATTCTAATGTGGGATAACATGCACAGTTTTTTGCTATTTGTCACTTATTGTGCAATTATGAAGTTAACATAGAGCCCAAAGGGTAAATTCTTTTTTAACTACACTTAACTTAACGTATATCATTGAAAGTCAAACTTTGGCCTTTCGAAGATGACATGAGACTGAACGCGGAGAACCCAAAAACTCCATGAAAACGTTGCTAGATCTGATCCATGCATTGACCAAACTCACAGGATACAAAATAGTGTAAAGAAACTGGTTGCCTTTCTATACACCAATAAGGAAGCAACAGAAAGAGAAGTCAAGAAATCAATGCCAGTTACAATTTCACCAAGAACCGTAAAATACCTAGCAAGAAACCTAACCAAAGATGTAAAAGATCTGTACAGTGAAAAGTACAGAAAATATATGAAGGAAAATGATGAAGACACATCAAATACAGAAAAAAAAAAAAAAAAAAAAAAAACAATCCATGCCAAAGAGTGGAAGAATGAATACTGTTAAAATGTCAATAGTACTGGGGCGCCTGGGTGGCGCAGTCGGTTAAGCGTCCGACTTCAGCCAGTTCACGATCTCGCGGTCTGTGAGTTCGAGCCCCGCGTCAGGCTCTGGGCTGATGGCTCAGAGCCTGGAGCCTGTTTCCGATTCTGTGTCTCCCTCTCTCTCTGTCTCTGTTCATGCTCTGTCTCTCTCTGTCCCAAAAATGAATAAACGTTGAAAAAAAAATTAAAAAAAAAAATGTCAATAGTACTGAACGCAATCTACACATTTAATGCAATACCAATCAAAATTGTACCAACATTCTTCTCCAGACTAGAGCAAGCAATCTGAAACTTTGCACGGAACAACCAAAGAACCTGAGTAGTCAAAGTTATGTGGAAAAAAGAAACCCAAAGTGGGAGGCAGCTCAGACTTTTGCCTCTCCTACGAAGCTGTAATCATTAAGATAGTATGACATTGGCCCCAAAACAGGCACATGAATCAATGAAACAGCATAGAGAACCCAGAAGGGGCCCCACAAATGTATGGTGAACTAATCTTTGACAAAACGGGAAAGACAATCCAATGGAGAGAAGACAGCCTCTTTACAAAGGGTGCTGGGAGAACAGAACAGTAACATGATGAAGAATAAACTAGATGACTTTCTTACAATGTGCATAAAAATAAATGCAAAATGGATGAAAGCCTTAAATGTGAGACAGAAAACCATCAAAACACTAGAGGAGAAAAGATGAAAAAAAAACCCTTTGATTTCCACTACAGCAATTTCTTCCTTGGCATGTCTCAAAAGACAAAGGAATGAAAAGCAAAACTGAATGACCAGGACCTGGTCAGGATAAAATTCTCCAGCACTGCAAAGGAAACAATCAGCAAAATTAAAAGGCAACCGATGGAAGGAGTGAAGATATTTGCGAATGACATATTGGATAAAGGGTTACTACACAAAATGTATAAAGAACTTACCCAAGTCACACCTGGAAAATGTAATACAGTGAAACAATGGGCAGAAGACATGAATAGACACTTTTCCAAAAGAGACATCCAGATGGCCCCAAAACACATGAAAGGATGCTCAACATCAATCATCATCAGGAAAATACACATCAAAGCCACACTGAGATACCACCTCACACTAGTCAGTGTGGCTAAAATGAACAACTTAGGAAACACAGATGCTGGTGAGGATATGGAGAAAGAGTAACCCTCTCTAACTGTTGGTGGGAAAGGAAACTGGTGCATCACTGCAAGCATGAAACCTACAGACATCACAATGACTCTAAACGCATATGTTTCCATAATAACACTGAATTTCAATGGACTAAATGCCCCAACCGAACAACATAGTGTATCAGAATGGAAAGAAAAAACAAAAACAAAAAACAGAACAAGACCCATCTATTTGCTGTCTACAAGAGACTGCTTATAGACATGAGGACACCTTCAGATTGAAAATGAGGGGATGGAGAAGTATCTATCATGCTACTGGAGGTCAAAAGAAACCTGGAGTAGCCAACTTATATCATACAAAGTAGAGTTTAAATCAAAGGCTGTAACAAAAGATGACGAAGGGCTTTCTATATTAATTCCAGGGTCTTTCCATCAGGAAGAGCTAAAAATTTTAAATGCCTACACACCAAATTCGGAGACACACAAATATATAAACAATTAATTACAAACATACAGAACTTTGTTGATAAGAATGTGGTAATTGCAGGGGACATTAAATTAAACACAGAAAAAAGATGGAAAATCTCCAAAAGCATGGAGGTTAAAAAACATCCCACTATGGAATAAATGGGTCAACCAGGCAATTTGAGAAGAAATTAAAAGATATAAGGAAACATGGGGCGCCTGGGTGGCGCAGTTGGTTAAGCGTCCGGCTTCAGCCAGGTCACGATCTCGCGGTCCGTGAGTTTGAGCCCCGCGTCAGGCTCTGGGCTGATGGCTCGGAGCCTGGAGCCTGTTTCAGATTCTGTGTCTCCCTCTCTCTCTGCCCCTCCCCCGTTCATGCTCTGTCTCTCTCTGTCCCAAAAATAAATAAAAACGTTGAAAAAAAATTAAAAAAAAAAAGATATAAGGAAACGAATAAAAATGAAACACCACAATGCAAACCCTTCGGGATACAGCAAGGGCAGTCCTGACAGGGAACAACAAAAACAAAACAAAACACAACAACAACAACAACAACAACAAACAATGCTATCCAGGCCTATCTCAAGAAACAAGAAAAATTCCCAATACAAAATCCAACAGCACACCTAAAGGAATTAGAAACAGGACAGCAAAGACACCCCAAAGCCAGGAGAGGAAGAAAAATAATAAAGATCAGAGCAGAAATAAACAATATGGAGTCTAAAGGAAAACAGTAGAGCACATCAATGAAACCAAGAGTTGTGTTTTTGAGAAAATACACAAAATTGATAAACTTCTAGCCTGGCTTCTCAAAAAGAAAAGAGAGGGGACCCAAATAGGTCAAATCACGAATGAAAATGGAATTATTACAAAGAATCCCTCAGAAATTCAAGCATTCATCAGGAAACACTATAAAATCTTCTATGCCAACAAACTGGACAACCTGGAAGAAATGGACAAATGCCTCCATCCCCACACACTTCCAAAGCTCAAACGGGAAGAAATAGAAAATGTGAACGGACCCATAACTAGTGAGGAAATTGATTCAGTTATCAAACATCTCCCAATAAATAAGAGTCCTGGTCCAGGTGGCTTCCCTGGCGATTTCTAGCAGACATTTAAAGTAGAGGTAATAGCCATCCTTCCCAAGGTGTTTCAAAATTTGGAAATGAAAGGAAAACTTCCAGACGCATTTTATGAAGCCAGCATTACGGTGATTCAAAACCAGACAGAGACACAGAAAAAAAGGAAAATCACAGGTCAATATCCCTGATGAATAGGGGTGCAGAAATTCTCAACAAGATACTAGCAAATCACATTCAATAGCATATAGAAAATATTATGCAACACGATCAAGTGGGATTCATTCCTGGCCTGCAGGGCTAGTGCCATATTCACAAATCAATCATTGTGCTACATCACATTAAGAAAAGAAAAGATAAGAACCATAGTACACTGTCAATAGATGCAGAAAAAAAGTATTTGAGAAAATACTGGATCCTTACTTATTACAAACCCTCAAGAAAGTTGGGATTGAAGGAAACTACTTTAAACATCATAAAATCCATTAATCAGAAGCCCACAGTAAATATCATCCTCAATGGGGAAAAACTGAGAGCATTCCCCCTGAGATCAGGAACAAGACAGAGATGTCCACTCTCACCCCGGTTGTTGAACATAGTGTTGGAAGTCTTAGCATCAGTAATCAGACAGTAAATGAAATTAAAGGTATCATCATTTGCAAAGAAGAAGTCAAACTTCCACTTTTTGCCGATGACATGACACTATACATGGAATTTCCGCCAGACTCCATCAAAAGTCCGCTAGCACTGATACATGCATTTGGCAAAGTTGCAGGGTACAAATCAATGTACAGAAACTGATTGCGTTTTATACACCAATAATGAAGCAACAGAAAGAGAAATAAGGAAACGGATACAATATACAATGCACCAAGAGTCATAAAACACCTAGGAATAAACTTAACCAAAGAGGTAAATGATCTGTATGCTGAAAACTATAGAAGGCTTGTGAAGGAAATTGACGAAGACACAGAGAAAGCGAAAAACATTCCATGCTCGTGGATTGGAAGAATAAATATTGGCGAAATGTCAATACGACCCAACGCAGTCCTCACATTATAGGCAGCCCCAATCCCATTGCACCAGCATCCTTCTCCAAGCTGGAACAAGCAATCATAAAATGTGTATGGAAACACAAAAGACCCTGAAAAGCCAAAGTAATACTAAAAAAGAAAACCAAAGTGAGAGCCACCACAATGCCAGACTTTAGCCTCTACCACAAAGCTATAACCATCAAGACAGCATGGTATTGGCACAGAAACAAATACATAGACTTAATGGCATAGTTTAGGGACCCAAGAATTGGACCCACATACGTATGGCCAACTAATCTTTGACAAAGCAGAAAAGAATATCCAATGGAAAAAAAGACAGTCTCTTTAAAAATTGGTGCTAAGAGAAGTGGACAGCAACATGCAGAAGAATGAAACTAGACCAGTTTCTTACACCACTCACAAAAATAAACTCACAATGGATGAAGGGCCTGAATGTGAGACAGGAAACCATCAAACCCTGGAGGAGAAAGCAGGAAACATCCTCTTTGACCTCAGCGTCAGCAAGTTCTTAGCTGACACATCTCCAAAGGCAAGGGAATTAAAAGCAAAATGAACTATTGGGACATCATCAAAATAAAAATCTTCTCCACAATGAAGGAAACAATCAACAAAACTAAAAGGCAACTGACTGAATGGGAAAAGATGTGTGCAAAAGTCATACTGGATAATTGGCTAGTATCCTAAACCTGTAAAATGAACTCACCAACTCCACACCCGGAAAACAAAAAATCCAGTGAAGAAATGGGCAGAAGACTTGAACAGACACTGTTCTAAAAAAGACATCCAGATTGTCAAGAGACACATGAAAAGATGCTCAACAGCACTCCTCGTCAGGGAAATCCAAAGAAAAACCGCACTGAGATGCCACCTCATGCCAGTCAGAGTGGCTACAATGAGCAAACTGGAAGACTATAGATGCTGGTGAGGATGTGGAGAAACGGGAACCCTCTTGCACTGTTGGTGGGAATGCATCCTGGTGCAGCCGCTCTGGAAAACAGTGTGGAGGTTCCTCAAATCATTAAAAATAGATCTACCCTAAGACCCAGCAATAGCACTGCTAGGAATTTACCCAAGGGGTACAGGAGTGCTGAGACATAGGGGCGCATGTACCCCAATGTTTATAGCACTACTTTCAACAACACCCAAACTATGGAAAGAGCCCAGCTGTCCATCAACTGACAAGTGGATAAAGAAGTTGTGGTTTATGTATACCATGGAATACTACTTGGCAATGAGAAGGAACGAAATCTGGCCATTTGTAGCAACGTGGATGGAACTGGGGGGTATTATGCTATGTGAAATAAGTCAGGTGGAGAAAGACAGATACCATATGTTTTCATCCATGTGTGGATCCTGAGAAACTTAGCAGAAGACCATGGGGGAGGTGATGCAGGGAAAAAGTTATAGAGAGGGAGGGAGGCAAACCATAAGAGACTCTTAAATACTGACAACAGACTGAGGGTTGACGTGGGTTTGGGGAGAGGGGAAAGTGGGTGACGGGCATCGAGGAGGGCACCTGTTGGGATGAACACTGGGTGTTGCGTGGAAACCAATTTGAAAATAAATTACATTTAATGAAAAAGGAAATCCAGGGGTTGCTCTTACTGAATATGAGGATAGCTTTCCATTTTCAGCACTTTCTGAACGTGAGGTAGTACTGGCTTAAGCTGCCTAGATGAAAGTTTGGTTTGTGTGTTTAAGAAAAGGAGTTGAGTAGGCCTCTCACATGTATCACGTTGACCTTGGCAAGTGTCTCTTCTGATTGTTACCATGACTTATCCGTTTTATTCATTCACATAGTTTGGTGTCATCCTTTCCTGAGGAAGTGGATTTCAATTGATCATGGTAGGTGGTCCTTGTTATATTTTGTGAATTATTTGTGTATGTGGTGATGATGGATGGACCATGATGGTTGCTTTCAAAAGCACTTACACGGACGGTGTAACACGTTTTCTACTCTTGGAATCCCAGATGGTCTTTTACTACCTTGTGTATGACTTACCTGAAATATCATGAATTGGTAGGTACCGAATAGGTTTTAGTGGCACTGAATGCCCTCATGGCCACTCACGCAGAATTTGTTGACGCTTTGCACTTAAGCACACAATGACTCGGTCTTCCCTAAGCTGCGTGAAAGTGAACATGCATCCTAACTAGGCAAACTGTTTGCTGCTGCTGTGAAAAACAGCTTCCTGAAGTGTGAGCTATAGCCACAGACTTATGGACCCCTAAGCAAGGCACAGTATATCTGTATTCTTTGAAAGAGTAGAGTAGTTACTTCAATTTGTCTTTCAGTGCGTTGCATGACAAGGCATTTAATTAGCTAAAACCTCTTACAGTCATGTGTGATTACAAGTTGTGTGTACTCTCCACCGCGAAGTGTCATCCCATGTTGGATGGAATTAATGGAGGCTGAGGCACCTGTGCATTCACGTCGAGAACAACCCTCTTGAACTCATCAAGAACTATGGGCCGTCTCAGGTAAGATTCGTGCAGGTCTTTCTCAAGGGCATAATCTTAAACACATCCCAACCTAAGGCAGCTTTGGGCAGCAGGCAGTGATAGGATAGGCAGACCTTGTGACCTCACAAAGCGCCTGGTCTCCTAGCAACAGCGGTGTAACTCTCACAGCCTGCCGCGTGATTTGGCTTCCTGGTAGGAAATTCATCAGGGCCTGGCGGCGGTGGCGAGACCTGGCAAGCACGGGCGGCCCCTAACGGCCTCACCTCCTGAGCCTCATGAAGAGGCAGCGGCGCAGGCCCCGGGGAGCCTTGGCCCCGGCCGCCCGGGGAGGTGCCTCTAGCGCTGCAGGAGGGGCCGCGCTGGAGGCGCCTGAGGAGAAGGTGGTGTACACGCTGGGGCACCAGCCCCCCGAGGCCCGCGTCCAGACGCGCCTGCCAGCTGCCAGGAGGAGGCGCCACGGAGCCCGGAAGGTCGCCGCCGGCCAGAGGAAGGTGCCGCCCCCGCCGGCGCCGTCCCTCGAGGACAGCAGCCCCCTGGAGGAGAGTGGGAGGGCGGCCACTCCGACGCTGACCACCTTGCCCACCATCCGCGTAGTCGGCGACGTCTGGGCCGAGAGCAGCGTGGCAGAAGCGCGGCGCCAAGCGTGCCAAGTCCTGGGAGTGAACCTGGCACCCGTGGTGATACTCTGCCGCTTCCCAGTGCCTGGGCGAGAGATGCGGGCCACCACCGCGCGACCTCTCAGCCCCAGGACGGCTTGTACCTGGAGGGATGAACCAGTGAGAGCCGGGCCCGCGTCCCCTAGTGCACTGTACGGGCGAAGAAGCACCAGAGGATCCCGGCCCGCGCCCCCGGGATGCGGCGCCGCCTTCTGGGACTCCGTGGCAGCTGTGCCCTCTGCTGCTTCCCAGCACCGGGTCTGCGGAGGGAGGAGACCACTGGACCGCAAGGGAGGGCCCCTTTCTTCCTAACCCCACATTGAGAGGTCTCCAGGACTGTAGGGGCAGATCCATGATCTCTCTTGTTCCTTCATTGCTCTGAAGTCCTCCGAAGAAGCCATTCCACCCCCACCCTCTCCAAAGGAATTTGTTTCCATGCTTGTGTAATAAAGCTAGAGTTTCTTTGCCATTCACCCACCTCCCGGCTCCTCCCGCCAATTTCTTTCTTTCTTTGTGTGTATGTGTATGTATATATATATCTTCTAGGATGATTTAAAGTACATATTCTTTAACTGTTTAGAAGAGGCAGTAGAGAAAAAAGGGTGTGACTTAGGGGTCTGCACTCAGATTAAAATAAGATTACTGAAGTATAGAGTATATTCAAAAGGACATATACTATTTTTGTCATGTTTGTTTATTTTTGAGAGAGAGATACCTTGTGAGCAGGTATAGGTATACCTTGTGAGGGCCAGATAGGGAGCCAAGGGTCCAAGCAGGCTCCAGGCTCAGAGCTGTCAGCACAGAACCTGATGCGGGGCTCGACCTCACAAACCATGAGATCATGACCTGAGCCAAAGTTGGACACTTAAGTGACTAGCCACCCAGGCACGCAAAAAACAACATATATTATTAAAAGCATTCTGAGCACAGATTGAGGCAATTAAGTTCAATATACTTGTGGAATCAGCACTCAATAAAAAAGATACCAGGACCCCAAGGGACCACCTGTGCCTCTTTCAGTCACGGTCTATCTCTCTTTGGGACGGCAATTATTCTGACTTCTTACAGAATATACAACTTTTGCTTCTTTTTGGACTATATAGAAATGGAATTATGTGTCCTACACCTAGCTTCTTTCACTCAAACTTATGTTAGTGATATTCATGGTATTGTATGTATAGATCCTTTCTGCTCATTGGTGTATAGAATTTCATTATTTGAATAGTTTACAATATTTCTGCAACTCTTGGTGGACATTTAGGTAGGTTCTGGCTTAGGGTAATTATGAATAAAGCTTCAGTGAACATTATAGGACACGTCGTTTGGTGAACATTTTTTACAATAGTATTTATTTATCTAGGAGAGAATTTGCTGGGTCACATGTCATCCAACTTATCAGCTTTGGTAAGATTCCTCCAAACTGTTTCCAAAATGATTATACCAATTTACACACACTTCTTTCTATAGTAGTGCCTGCGTAGTGCCTGTGAGCTCTGAATACTTGATAGCCTTGCCAACACTTGCTAATATGGTCTTTTTCATGTTATCTATTCTGGCAGGTGTACAGATTTGTTTTTGAGAAATATCAATCCAAATATTGTATACAAATAGTTAAAAATAAAGCCCACAACATCCAAATTGCAGATCAGGACTTGCAATAAAAAATCAAAAGCTTTGTTTCCCCCATGAACACCTCTTCCCCAGAGGCAACACTTTCTTTTGTTTTGTTTTTTCTTTTTTTTAAAATCAGGTTTTTTTCAAAAGACCATTTTTTAAGGACAAATTTAGATTTAGAGACAAATTGCACAAAAAATACAGGTTCCTCACCCCCAGTAGTTTCTATAGTACCTTGCACTAAGGTGGATACATTAATTATAAGTGGTGGATAAGCCATTCTTGTTGACACATTACCATTAGACACATTATCATTAACTAACAGTTAGGGTTTATTTTGTGTTATATAGATTCATAAGTTTTGAGAAATGTATAATGGTATGTATCTACTATTGCCGTATCATACAGAATAGTTACACCACCCTAAAGTGCCCTGTGCTCCGCCTATTACCACTTCCTCTCTCCCCCTAAACCCTAATAGCCACTGATCTTTTTACTGTCTCCGAAGGTGTTTTGTTGTTGTTGTTGTTGTTGTTGTTGTTGTTGTTGTCGTCCTTGTCGTTGTTTTGTTTTCTTTTGTTTTGTTTTTCCAGAACGTTATCATAGTTGGAAACTTAAAGCAAATGGCTTTTTCGTATTGGATCCCTTCACTTAGTAATCCACACTTAAGTTTCCTCCATGACTTTTAAGTAGCTCCCTTTCTCCCTCTTTCCTTCCCTCCTCTTCTGTCTCTCTGCCTCCCTTTCATTGAGGGAGTTTATTTTCTAAAACAGCTTTTAAAAAGCTGGTTTACAGAAAAAGACTGGAAAGTGCAGAGTTCCCCTGTTCTCCCTCCTACCCCCCAAAACATAGTTTTCCCTATTGTAAACTTCTTGTGTCAGTGTAGTGCATTTGTTACAATGGATGAGCCCATATGAAAACTATTATTAACTAAAGACCGAAGTTTACCTTAGCATTCACTGTGGTGTGCAGTTCGGTGAGTTTTGACAAACGCACAATGCCATGATCCAAAGCATTTCACTGTCTTACAAGATGTTTCACTGCCGTAAATATTCCCTGTGCTTCATCGATTATTCATCTCTCCCTTCCCCCCTGAGTCCCTGGCAACCACAGGTCTCTTTACTGTCTCCATTATTTGAGGCAACACTTTTAACTGTTCCAGGTTTATATTCTTTTGTGAGGAATCTTCATGAAGATAAGTAGTATACTATACTGCTGCTTATTTATTTGTCAGTTTTAAGCACCGTCTACTGACTTCCTATGTGACGTTGACATATAGGTCGCTTAAGCCACCTGTCTTCTCTCTCCTCACTTTCCGATATATTCCCGAACTTCTATCTGTATACTGTTTCAGTCAGGTCCAGCCAGCCGGTGAGTCACTATAGGTATTTTAAATAGTTACACACGTGATGGGAAATCCCAGAAGCCAAACAAAGGATGGCGAAGCAATCAGGAATTAGTATCATCAGAAAGCTGTTTCCACCTGCAGAGCTAGAGAAATTCAGAACCATACCTAGCAGGAACTGAGAACATGGGAGAAGAGGCTCTTGGAAAGAAGCTAGAATTTGAGGAGATAAAATCACTGGTAGGAAGTGGAGCCGGAGAGAGAAAAACCTCTGGGCTTATCCCTTTCTCCCTTTCTCCCATCAAACACCCATTGGTCAAACCCCTCTGGAAGCCAGTTGGCAAGGAACCAGGAAACACATTCTGTAGGAGAAGTGCAGGAACTGGATCTGAGGGCAAAAAGACATAACGGATGAAGTTACATATAGGTACTAATTAGGGTTCTCCAGAGACTCAGTATCAATAGGAATTGGTTCACAGGATTACGGAGGCTGAGAAGGGCAGACCTAGGAGATCGAGTAGTTCAGTTCCAGGCAGACTCCAAAAGCCTAAGAATCAGGAGAGCTGATGATGTATGTTCCATTCCAAGTCTGAGCCTGAATTCAGGAGACCAATATCGCAGCTTGAAGACAGTCAGATAGACACAGTGGATTCTCTCTTACTCCACCTTTTGTTCTATTCAAGTCTTCAATCGATTAGTTGAGGCCACCCAGTGTTTGGCAAGGCAATGTGTCTTGCTTACTCTCCGGATATACAGATGTTAATTGTACTAAGAAATGTCCTCACAGACTCACTAGAAATACTGTTTAGCCATATATCTGGGTACCCTGTGGCTTAGCCCAGTTAAAACATGAAATTAACCATCACACAATATAATTTTATGTTTGTATGTATATATGAATGTATGTATGTATGTATGAATGTATGTTATTTGAGAGAGAGAGAGAGAGAGAGAGAGAGAGAGAGAGAGAGAGAGAGAGAGAGAGAGAGAGTATGCTTAAGCAGGATAGGGGCAGAGAGAGAATTCTGAGCTGTCAGTGCAGAACCTAATGCTCATCTTAGTCTTATGAACTGTCAGATCATCATCTGAGCCAAAATCAAGAGTGGATTGTGAACTCACCGAGCCACTCAGGTACCCCATGAGATGTAATTTTAAAATAGAGACCTAGTTCCCTTACCTGTACTATCATTTTTCATTCCTTACATTGTACGATAAAGGTCTTCCTTAAACTTGCTGCACTTTTTCTCCGTCTCCATTCAGCTTTGGGCTTCTGTTTGTCATTGTTGTTAACACTGCTGTTATGCTCTGCAATCAAGTCTCTTTAGAGAGTTCAAGGTTGATTCTAAAACTTGAAAACTAATAAATGGTTTAAATTATTGGGATTATTAAATAATATGCAAACATTAGAATTACTACTCTTTTGCTGGAGTCTTTGCACCTGCTGAATGAGGACATCTCTAGCATCAAGGTGAAATGGATCCTTTCTCTTTGTATTCCATCAGTGCTTTAAACCATGCCATGTTTCACTTGGCTCATTCAGACTAAGGCCGTCTTATGGATATTATCTGGTTCTCCTTAATTTTCTAATGCACTTCTTTGTTTTATTGCACTCTTTCAGGGTTCTCAAATCATGCCACTTTATGACATCTTCCTGCTAACCTCTTAGCGGTCTCTCACTGGACCCTTCTCTTTTCCTGCCTCATTTAGGTGGTGACTCAGTAGGTCTGCCTCATAGCTTCCTTCCTGTGATTTTCCTCTGCTACGCTCCCAGTTTGTTTCCATGGTTTCATGGTAATATGGCTATCTGGGAAGTTAGGGAGCATTCAAAAGCCTGGACTCTTGAGCCAGACGGCCTGGTGTTAGACTTTACTTGTTCCACTTACCAGCTGTGTAAGTTGGATGTTGGATGAGTTATTTGGCTTCTTTATAACCCTCTTTTCTCCTCTCGAAGATAAGAACGGTAATTGTATATACTTTATAAGTTTGTTGTGTGGTTCATATGAAATAATATATGAAAATAACCCATAACAGAGTCTGGCACAAAAATAAACACTCTGTTAGTGTTGCCTGTTATTAAGAATAATTTGTCTTTATTTTTTCTCTCTTTGTTTTGCTGGAGTACACCTTCATATAACTTCCTAATGAAGAATGAGTAGAATCAAATATTCTGAGTCTTTGCACGTCTGAAGATATCTTGAGTCCACTCTCAAATTTAATTGATAATTTTGATAGGTGTAGAATTGTAGCTTCTTTTTTTTTATTTGATTTATTTTTATTTTTTTAAAGTTTACCTCCTAATTAGTTAGCATGTAGTGCAACAATGATTTCAGGAATAGATTCCTCAGTGCCCCTTACCCATTTAGCCCATCCCCCCTCCCACAAACCCTCCAGTGACCCTCAGTTTGTTCTCCATACGTATGAGTCTCTTCTGTTTGCCCCCTCCCTGATTTTATATAATTTTTGTTTCTCTTCGCTTATATTCATCTCTTCCACTCAGAATTCTTGCGTCTAATGGCCGGTTGCCCCTTCCATCGATTTTCCTCTAATCACAACGCCATTGGACTACAATATCTGCTCTTTGGAGTTTTTTAACTCACTATCACTTCCACCTTCTTCTGGTTTTCAAAATCATTCAGTACATCTGGCCTATGCTTACGGAAAAGGGAATGAAGGTCCCCCTTTTGAAGGGCTTAAAAGAGAATTTATGAACATATTTTAGACTGCCACAGCCTGTCTGCTGGCCTCCTATTATTCACTCTCATCCTGCCTGAAAAATATCCTCACCTTTCCCCAAGAATCCTCCCTCTTAAAGACACAACCCTTGTAACATCAGCTCAAAGTCCAGGATATTTTTATCTAAATTAGGTCCAGGTGTGAATGAGTCTCCTTGGGCGCACTAGTCCTCGAGTACATTTTCAATCTGAAGACCTATGAATGAAGACCTATGAATTCAGCATACAAACAACACGGGCATGGTTATAACCAGAACACACACACACAACACACACACACACACACACACACACACACACACAGAAAAAACAAACAAACAAACAAACAAACAAACAAACAAAATACAAACATTGCTGTTTCAAAAGAAAGGAAGGAGGTAATCATGAATGAGTCACTGGTCCATAGCAATTCTGAAGTTCAGCTGGCACAGGTAGGCAGTTGTTTCATTGGGTCCTAAGGCCTGGGAATGATTTTCCATGGTCCTAGCTCCTCCGGGGTTCTGGCTTTCAACCTCCAAGTCATTCTTCCCTTCTCATGAAAAGTAGCCTGTGTCTACAGCCTTATGGTTGTCTCGGCCTACTTACTGATTGGAGGAGGTTGTGGGTCCAAAGCCTTCTTTCATTTTACTCTCTGGGATTAAGTAAATCCTTCTCTACCATGGACTTTTTCAAACATTTATATGGAAAAACACTCCTAAACTTCAAGTGATATTGTAACAGAGAGAACCCTGTGCCCTACAGTTTACTCTGCGAGGGTATGCTTAGGAGATAGAACGCTGGTATTCTCCAAACCCTTCTTCATTTAGGAAACTTCTCTAGCATCTTTTCCCCAACCTCATCTGCTGAGTGATGTTGGTAATAATTTCACCTTCAATAAGAGTGACATTATTGATGTTATCTGTGCTAACAAAACATGAAATTGTATTTGAATGGCATTGAGTAAGTGCAAGTAGTATCGGTTAGGGACGTGTTCAGCTGTCACAGAAAGGCTGCCACCAGTGGCATAATCAAAGAGCGTTTTACTCACAAAGAGGCTGTAGGCTGTGCTCCATTAAGGCAACAATGTCATCGGCAGCAGACTGCATGGAATGGCAGAGCTGCCAATTTCTTTATGACCTCCTACAAAATTTTGGAAAAAAGGGTAGCAGCCATTAATATAATACTACCAATGTTTTTACCACTTACCGTCTTCAAGATGCAGCACATGTGTGAGCATTTCAAGCTCACAGCACATCTGTGAGGTACAATTGTTGATGTCTTTTGGAGGTCATTCGGTTTCTTCTTAAGTCAAAAATTAGCTGTCATATTTCTAGGGCATGTGGCTTCACCAAATCCCCTCCTAGGTTTCCTTGGCTTATCAATGCATCAAGCAAACTCTATGGAATTCTAGAATTTAATACTTGTGGGCCATGGAGAAACCCGTTCTGCCTTATCAAATCACATTACATACTCAGGCCATTCAGTATACTCTCAGATGAACCCTTGGAAGGTGCTCCTGTATTAGTGTTGTATTTCTGTTGGCAAGAACCTTGCCTCCTAGAGGGACGGTAACTTTCATATCTATTAGTAATTGCCAACGAAGTACAAACCAAGATTTCTCTTTGCCTTCTTGTTGACATGTTATAATGTATACTAAGTTACCACGTTTCCTTGTTTTAATCTTAGCATCATATACCAACTGCAATATCATCACGGAACAATGGTGGCCCCGCATGTAGCATCATCACCTCTGGAAACTTCAGATATGGCCACGGTAACACATAGGGTGGACTCCATCTAGATCTTGGCCACTTGGGCTAGTCTGATTCTCTCCGTTTATCTACCTCCCACCCCACACCCCCAGCCCCAGCAGCAGTGAGAATCTGGTCAGTCAGGGAATCTCCAGCAGATACAGATGCAGATGCAGATCATTTCTCTGGATAATATTTATGGTTGACTGTGGCCTGGGTAGCAGGACTGGTTCAGACAGAAACACTGATTTGGGTGCCATCAAGCTGTCTCTGTGCCCTCCCTGAGAAATGGGACAGTATGCATTTCAAACACTTCAAGTCTCCACTTCTCCCTGCACACTTCTGTGTTTTGTTGCTTTCACCCACCTACCAAAGCAACCCAAACTTTATGCTACAGAGAGTGGGGCTCGTGTGTCCTTTGCAGATTGGAATGCTGTTACTAGTTTGGGTTATCTTAACAAAAACTGACACATTACCTAAAAATGTAGAATTCGGTGTGAATTCGGAATCCGCACCTGTAGTAAGCCCTCCATGATTCCATTGATTAGGGAGAGGTATCGACCATACTGTAAGAAACCCTGCCTTCGAATGCTACAGCTCTATGGACTTTCAAAGCACTATTTTTAACCTGCTTATCCAAAGTCGTTAAGTCTTTGTGAGTATACATTCAGAGCTTTTTTAAGATCTGGATCGTAGTCTCCAATTTTTTCATGACCTTCCTAACCCATTGATTCCCAGAGTTCTCTTTATTTTTGAATCATTCTCTTGGGCATTTGACCATACCTGTCAAATAAAAAATGTCCTCAATTTGAATATATTAACATTTAAGGGCAGTCACGTGTTCAGGGCCCAAATATTTTATTATTTCCGTTAGGAATTTATTCTGTCTCTGGACGGTGAAAAAACAAATGCCTTTTGTTTTGTTTTGTTTTGTTTTGTTTCATTTTCCCCACATAAGTAAGTAGATGTGCAAGGCAGAATGCTAGGTACCTGTCATGGGTAATAGGACATTCAGGAGTGTAAATGAGATTTCTGTCATCAAAAAAATAAAAGAAAATTATTTGACGAACTAAGATAAGCTAAGCTTTATTTTTTTTTTTTTAATATATGAAGTTTATTGTCAAATTGGTTTCCATACAACACCCAGTGCTCAGCCCAAAAGGTGCCCTCCTCAATACCCATCACCAACCCTCTCCTCCCTCCCACCCCCCATCAACCCTCAGTTTGTTCTCAGTTTTTAACAGTCTCTTATGCTTTGGCTCTCTCTCCCACTCTAACCTCTTTTTTTTTCCTTCCCCTCCCCCATGGGTCCTGCTAAGCCTCTCAGGATCCACATAAGAGTGAAACCATATGGTATCTGTCTTTCTCTGTATGGCTTATTTCACTTAGCATCACACTCTTCAGTTCCATCCACGTTGCTACAAAAGGCCATATTTCATTTTTTCTCATTGCCACGTAGTATTCCATTGTGTATATAAACTACAATTTCTTTATCCATTCATCAGTTGATGGACATTTAGGCTCTTTCCATAATTTGACTATTGTTGACAGTGCTGCTATGAACATTGGGGTACAAGTGCCCCTATGCATCAGTACTCCTGTATCTCTTGGGTAAATTCCTAGCAGTGCTATTGCTGGGTCATAGGGTAGGTCTATTTTTATTTTTCTGAGGACCCTCCACACTGCTTTCCAGAGCGGCTGCACCAATTTGCATTCCCACCAACAGTGCAAGAGGGTTCCCGTTTCTCCACATCCTCTCCAGCATCTATAGTCTCCTGATTTGTTCATTTTGGCCACTCTGACTGGCGTGAGGAGATACCTGAGGGTGGTTTTGATTTGTATTTCCCTGATAAGGAGCGACGCTGAACATCTTTTCATGTGCCTGTTGGCCATCCGGATGTCTTCTTTAGAGAAGTGTCTATTCATGTTTTCTGCCCATTTCTTCACTGGGTTATTTGTTTTTCGGGTGTGGAGTTTGGTGAGCTCTATAGATCTTGTATACTAGCCCTTTGTCTGATATGTCATTTGCAAATATCTTTTCCCATTCCGTTGGTTGCCTTTTAGTTTTGTTGGTTGTTTCCTTTGCTGTGCAGAAGCTTTTTATCTTCATAAGGTCCCAGTAATTCACTTTTGCTTTTAATCCCCTTGCCTTTGGGGATGTGTCGAGTAAGAGATTGCTACGGTTGAGGTAAGAGAGGTCTTTTCCTGCTTCCTCCTCTAAGGTTTGATGGTTTCCTGTCTCACATTCAGGTCCTTTATCCAGTTTGAGTTTATTTTTGTGAATGGTGTGAGAAAGTGGTCTAGTTTCAACCTTCTGCATGTTGCTGTGCAGTTCTCCCAGCACCATTTGTTAAAGAGACTGTCTTTTTTCCATTGGATGTTCTTTCCTGCTTTGTCAAAGATGAGTTGGCCATACGTTTGTGGGTCTAGTTCTGGGGTTTCTATTCTATTCCATTGGTCTATGTGTCTGTTTTTGTGCCAATACCATGCTGTCTTGTTGATTACAGCTTTGTAGTAGAGGCTAAAATCTGGGATTGTGATGCCTCCTGCTTTGGTCTTCTTCTTCAAAATTCCTTTGGCTATTCGAGGCCTTTTGTGGTTCCATATGAATTTTAGGATTGCTTGTTCTAGTTTCGAGAAGAATGCTGGTGCAATTTTGATTGGGATTGCATTGAATGTGTAGATAGCTTTGGGTAGTATTGACATTTTGACAATATTTATTTTTCCAATCCATGAGCAGGGATTGTCTTTCCATTTCTTTAAATCTTCTTCAATTACCTTCATAAGCTTTCTATAGTTTTTGGCATACAGATCCTTTACATCTTTGCTTAGATTTATTCCTAGGTATTTTATGCTTCTTGGTGCAATTGTGAACGGGATCAGTTTATTTGTCTTTCTGTTGCTTCATTGTTAGTGTACAAGAATGCAACTGATTTCTGGACATTGACTTTGTATCCTGCAACTTTGCTGAATTCATGTGTCGGTTCTAGCAGACTTTTGGTGGAGTCTATCGGATTTTCCATGTATTATATCATGTCATCTGCAAAAAGCGAAAGCTTGACTTCATCTTTGCCAATTTTGATGCCTTTGATTTCCTTTTGTTGTCTGATTGCTGATGCTAGAACTTCCAGCACTATGTTAAACAACAGCGGTGAGAGTGGGCATCTCTGTCGTGTTCCTGATCTCAGGGAAAAAGCTCTCAGTTTTTCCCCGTTGAGGATGATGTTAGCTGTGGGCTTTTCATATGGCTTGCATGATCTTTAAGTATGTTCCTTCTATCCCGACTTTCTCAAGGGTTTTTCTTAAGAAAGGGTGCTGGATTTTGTCAAAGGCCTTTTGTGCATCGATTGACAGGATCGTATGGTCCTTCTCTGTTTTTTTTTTTTTTTTTTTTTTGTTAATGTGATGTATCACGTTGATTGATTTGCGAATGTTGAACCAGCCCTGCAATCCAGGAATGAATCCCACTTGATCATTGTGAATAATTCTTTTTATATGCCATTGAATTCGATTTGCTAGTATCTTATTGAGAATTTTGGCATCCATATTCATCAGGGATATTGGCCTGTTGTTCTCTTTTTTTTACTGTGTCTCTGTCTGGTTAAGGAATCAAAGTAATACTGGCTTCATAGAATGAGTCTGGAAATTTTTCCTCCTTCTCTATTTCTGGAATAGCTTGAGAATGATAGGTATTATCTCTGCTTTAAACGTCTGGTAGAACTCCCCTGGGAAGCCATCTGGTCCTGGACTCTTATTTGTTGGGAGATTTTTGATAACCGATTCAATTTCTTCGCTGGTAAGGGTCTGTTCAAGCTTTCTATTTCCTCCTGATTGAGTTTGGAAGAGTGTGGGTGTTCAGGAATTTGTCCATTTCTTCCAGGTTGTCCAGTATTTTGGCGTATAATTTTTCATAGTATTCCCTGATAATTGTTTGTATCTCTGAGGGATTGGTTGTAATAATTCCATTTTCATTCATGATTTTATCTATTTGGGTCATCTCCCTTTTCTTTTTGAGAAGCCTGGCTAGAGGTTTGTCAATTTTGTTTGTTTTTTCAAAAAACCAACTCTTGGTTTCGTTGATCTGCTCTACAGTTTTTTTAGATTCTATATTGTTCATTTCTGCTCTGATCTTTATTATTTCTCTTCTTCTGCTGGGTTTAGGCTGCCTTTGCTGTTCTGCTTCTATTTCCTTTAGGTGCGCTGTTAGATTTTGTATTTGGGATTTTTCTTGTTTCTTGAGATAGGCCTGGATTGCAATGTATTTTCCTCTCAGGACTGCCTTTGCTGCATCCCAAAGCGTTTGGATTGTCGTATTTTCATTTTCGTTTGTTTCCATATATTTTTTAATTTCTCCTCTAATTGCCTGGTTGACCCACTCATTCGTTAGTAGGGTGTTCTTTAACCTCCATGCTTTTGGAGGTTTTCCAGACTTTTTTCTGTGGTTGATTTCAAGCTTCATAGCATTGTGGTCTGAAAGTATGCATGGTATAATTTCAATTCTTGTAAACTTATGAAGGGCTGTTTTGTGACCCAGTATGTGATGTATCTTGGAGAATGTTCCATGTGCACTCGAGAAGAAAGTATAGTCCGTTGCTTTGGGATGCAGAGTTCTAAATAAATCTGTCAAGTCCATCTGATCCAATGTCTCATTCAAGGCCCTTGTTTCTTTATTGACCGTGTGTCTAGATGATCTATCCATTTCTGTAAGTGGGGTGTTAAAGTCCCCTGCAATTACCACATTCTTATCAATAAGGTTCTTATGTTTATTAGTAATTGCTTTATATATTTGGGGGCTCCGGTATTCGGCACATAGACATTGATAATTGTTAGCTCTTCCTGATGGATAGACCCTGTACTATTATATAATGTCCTTCTTCATCTCTTGTTACAGCCTTTAAGTGAAAGTCTAGTTTGTTTGATATAAGTATGGCTACTCCAGCTTTCTTTTGGCTTCCAGTAGCATGATAAATAGTTCTCTATCCCCTCACTCTCAATCTAAAGGTGTCCTCAGGTCTAAAATGAGTCTCTTGTAGACAGCTAATAGATGGGTCTTGTTTTTGTATCCATTCTGATACCTATGTCTTTTGATTGGCGCATTTAATCCATTTACATTCAGTGTTATTATAGAAAGATACGGGTTTAGAGTCATTGTGATGTCTGTATGTTTTATGCTTGTAGTAATGTGTCTCCTACTTTGTCTCACAGGGTCCCCCTTAGGATCTCTTGTAGGGCTGGTTTAGTGGTGAGAAATTCCTTCAGTTTTTGTTTGTTTGGGAAGACCTTTATCTCTCCTTCTATTCTAAATGACAGACTTGCTGGAGAAAGGATTCTCGGCTGCATATTTTTTCTGTCTAGCACACTGAAATTCTCGTGCCAATTCTTTCTGGCCTTCCAAGTTTCAAAAGAGAGATCAGTCACGAGTCTTATAGGTCTCCCTTTATATGTGAGGGCACGTTTACCCCTTGCTGCTTTCAGAATTTTCTCTTTATCCTTGTATTTTGCCAGTTTCACTACGATATGTCGTGCAGAAGATCGATTCAAGTTACGTCTGAAGGGAGTTCTCTGTGCCTCTTGGATTTCAGTGCCTTTTTTCTTCCCCAGTTCAGGGAAGTTCTCAGCTATTATTTCTTCAAGTACCCCTTCAGCACCTTTCCCTCTCTCTTCCTCCTCTGGGATACCAATTATGCGTAGATTATTTCTTTTTAGTGTATCACTTAGTTCTCTAGTTTTCCCCTCATACTCCTGGATTTTTTTATCTCTCTTTTTCTCAGCTTCCTCTTTTTCCATAACTTTATCTTCTAGTTCACTTATTCTCCTCTCTGCCTCTTCAATCCGAGCCGTGGATTTTCCATTTTGTTATGCATTTCGTTTAAAGCGTTTTTCAGCTCCTCGTGACTGTTGCTTAGTCCCTTGATCTCTGTAGCAAGAGATTCTCTGCTGTCCTCTATACTGTTTTCAAGCCCAGCGATTCATTTTATGACTATTATTCTAAATTCACTTTCTGTTATATTATTTAAATCCTTTTTGATCAGCTCATTAGCTGTTGTTATTTCCAGGAGATTCTTCTGAGGGGATTTCTTCCGCTTGGTCATTTTGGATAGTCCCTTGCGTGGTGAGGACCTGCAGGGCACTTCCCCTGTGCTGTGGTGTATAACTGGAGTTGGTGGGCGGGGCCGCATTCCGACATTATGTCTGCCCTCAGCCCACCGCTGGGACCATAGTCAGACTGGTGTGTGCCTTCTCTTCCCCTCTCCTAGGGGCGGGATTCACTGTGAGGTGGCATGGCCTGTCTGCGCTACTTGCAGGCTGCCAGGCTTGTGATGCTGGGGATCTGGCGTATTAGCTGGGGTGGGTAGGCATGTGCACAGGGGCAGGAGGGCAGGCTTAGCTCGTTTCTCGTCAGGTGATCCACTTCAGGAGGGGCCCTGTGGCAGCGGGAGGGAGTCAGATCCACTGCCAGAGGTTTGGCTCTGCAGAAGCGCAGAGTTGGGCGTTTGCGCTGAGCGAGCAAGTTCCCTGGCAGGAACTGGTTCTCTTGGGGATTTTGGCTGGGGAATGGGCGGGGGAGATGGCGCTGGCGAGCGCCTTCGTTCCCCACCAAACTGAGCTCTGTCGTCCGGGGGCTCAGCATCTCTCCCTCCGTCCTCCAGCCTACCCGCTTTCCGAGCAGAGCTGTTAACTTATGACCTCCCAGACGCTAAGTCGCGCTTGCTGTCAGAACACAGTCTGTCAGGCCCCTCCGCTTTTGCCAGCCAGACTCGGGGGCTCTGCTTGGCCGGCGAGCCGCCCCCCTCTGCCCTGGCTCACTCCCGGCAGTCCGTTGAGCGTGCACCGCCTCGCCGCCCTTCCTACCCTCTTCCGTGGGCCTCTAGTCTGCGCTTCGCTCCTGCGACTCCGTTCTGCTAATCCTTTGGCGGTTTTCTGGGTTATTTAGGCAGGTGTAGGTGGAATCTAAGTGATCAGCAGGACGCGCGGTGAGCCCAGCGTCCTCCTACGCCGCCATCTTCCCTCATCCTGATCTAAGCTAAGCTTTAAAAATGAAAGGAAAATAGCCATGAACTCAGATAAAAGTTAGGCATAGGCAATTAAGTACTTTTCCCTAGGGCAGCAAGGAGTTATGAGAAATACCATAATCGGTAGAGTTTGTAGTAAAAAGCTCTACTGACACGATGATAAAGCTCACCTTTAAAGCTTGCTTTGTGTACACTGATATTATTCCTTTCTTCTTGAAATCTAAAGAAGCTTTTTCTCTTTGGCTGTTAACATGAAATGAAAAGACACTCCCCCCCTTTCTTTTCTTCTGCCCTATTTAAGCTGAACTTCTTACAAAAGTCTTTTATGTATTCATTGCTTTTTATCTTCATCCTTTGTCCAAAACAAGCCTTGAGATTGGGAATGATGTGGACTATTTCTAACCCAAGCTCACAGGACTTAACTTCTCA
This sequence comes from Puma concolor, assembly GCF_028749965.1. Taxonomy (NCBI): domain Eukaryota; kingdom Metazoa; phylum Chordata; class Mammalia; order Carnivora; family Felidae; genus Puma; species Puma concolor. The sequence goes on along the minus strand of NW_028240124.1, from coordinate 2,719,660 downwards.
TAAAACCCATCATTTGAGGAGGCATTGAACTCGTATCATGGAGTTCCTTGTGCAGCCCATGGGCAGGATTCCACTGAAAGAATCGATAGCATCGTGGAGACCCTGTCTCTGGAAGGAACTAACACCAAATAAGGATTTGACCTTATAGGCTGATTTTCCTAGGAATCTAGGAATCAAGAGGGCCAGAAGTGGGATGGTGGGAGAGGGACACTGGAGAAGGGCTGAATACCCGGGTTCACTTGAAGCCAACTGAACAGAGGAAGGTTCTGTCCTGGAGGATCTTGGCTCAGCAGGGATCAGCTCCCAATTGTTACGGACTTAGTGAAAATACACTCATGAGAGCCTACAAGAAGGATGCTTCCAGAACTCTAAGAGGTTTCATTCCTTTCTTATGTCTTTCTTTATGGAAAGTGTCTTGGGGGTGCTTACTTCCCCTTTGTGTGTCCACAGTTCTTCTTCCCACTAGTTGTATTGTCATGAACCTCCTTACGTAGCCCTTGCTCCCCTCCTAGACCATGTGTTCTTCATGGGCAGGACTCACTTTAGCCATCCGTGTGTCGTTACTACAGTGCCAGCCATGGGCAAAGGAATAAATGCATACTGAATAAATGCAATGAGTTTATGGAGTTTCAGTTCCCAATTGTTACAGAACAAGTAGTTGTCTCACTTCAATTTGATGTGTAACAGCAGCAGTCTATACGGGGGATTCTCTCTCTCTCACATTCTCTCTTTTTACAAACACCTGCATCATCAACTTTTGATTAACTCTTACCCTTTTGTGATCAGATGGATTGGGTGGAACATTTGCCATCTCTTACGATCTTCTTTACAACTCAATACCACTTAAATTCCCTATCCTACAGTAAATTCTTGCTTAGCAAGAAGCAATAGAGTTCAGTGACTAAGGGGGTGGCCCCTGGAGCAAGGCTGCCTGGGATCTGAAATCCTATTTTGCTCTATTTCTAGCAGCGGACCTTTGGAAAACTTACTTTTTCTCTGGGTTACTCAGTTTTCTCAGCTGTAAAATCAGGCACAACCTAGCACCTTCACCATAGAGCTCTGAAATGAATTCAGTGAGGTAATGACGGTAAATAACTTGGAATAATGCATGGAACCCCCTTCACTGCGAGTCAGTAAACACTCGCTTCTATCAGTGATGTAATTCCGTTTTTGACAAAGTCGCTGCTTGCTTACTTAAAACCTTCACGTTGGCTGTGTTGAATGTACAGAACAGGTGAACTGTGGAAGGCACCATGTGAGAGTCAGGTTCCTTGGTAGAATGAGGCCCAATTCCCGGATGCTGGGGATTGCAAGAGGATACTCAAGGGCACAGAGAGGCACAGAGAGGCACAAGGCCCTCGGAACAAACCCATAACGAGATGATCAGAAAGCCTTAGGAAAACAGAGGGAAAAAACTAATTTCACTTTAGTTCCCACCATACACCAGTACATTTCTCTGCAATTCACACATGTTTCCCTCTCAAGCAAACATAACAGGCCTGTGGGAAAGGTATTATTATTCCCACTTAACAGGCAACTAGGCTAATGCTTAGAAAGTTTAAATAACTTGCCAAATATCACATCTATGTGGCAGAGCTAGGATTTGAACCAGCATCGGTCACATCCCACTGCTTCTGCCAATCTTGAGAAACATCTTTGGAAGAAGTGAAATACGTTAATCTTAATCATGCGCTGAATCACATAGGACTGGATACTATAGGCCCATGAAATTCCAAGGCGGAAAAAAAAATTAATTTACGAAGGCTATTTTGCTTACTGTTATATTCCTCAGTGTGCACCGCGTAAGTGTTCGCTATTTGTGAAATGAGTGAGTTTATGAGGGAATGGACAGAAGTGTGAATACCTATGCTCATACGATTACACCGTGTAGTTTGGTTGAGGATCTCGGGACACTCTGCCTTACATCTTAACTCATCAGAGTAACGGGAATGTTAGAGCTGTCATAGCAGGTGAAAGAGAAGGTTAGTTATCATACCACTGGTCCCAAATTACTCCTAGGCCAGTTTAAAAAGCAGCACACAAACATAAGACAGTGAGAGACAGCCAGGAAAGCTCAGAGAGAGGGAGAGAGAGAATCCCAAGCAGGTTCTACGCTGTCCGCACAAAGCCTGATGCAGAACTGGAGCTCGCAAACCATGAGATCATGACCTGCGTCGAAAGCAATATAGTCACAGGCCTAACTGACTGAGCCATCCAGGAGCTCAGCTTTGTTCAGATAGTAATTCCCAGGTTTTTACGTAGATAAATGACAGACCTAACCACCAACAACAAAACAGATTAGAACGATGGTTCAAAACCAAGGATTGCAAGATTGCAGTAAGGACGTAATATGTAGGAGTAATCGGGGCGGGTGGGCGGAAGAAAGGGCCAGGGGGCAGATGGAGGGTTTGTAAATGGACGCTGGCATTCTAGGAAAGGTGGAGAGTTGTTACTTCCACTCCTTTCCTCCAGAACTTGTTGTCCCCAGCATGTGGTGTCCACTGGCCATATGCTTCAGAGCTGGAGGATGGATAAGCTGCCCATTGTAATCAGGGAAAACATTCCACCCACAGAATTCACTAATTCGCCTGTTCCATAATGTTTACCCTCTTACTGGCATTGCTAAAAGCACCTACTTTCTCTACACCACCATGGAACAGGTGGATTTTCCCTTGTCAGCTTTTGCACGCTTGCTTGTCCGTTTATTGGTCCACCTGTGGCTTTATTCACCACTCACCGAAAGAGATCCCCTTCTGCGGAGAGGCCAAAGTAACAGAAAGATTGGCTGCGGAAGTGTAGGGCTGTATGTGGATAAGAGGAGAACCTGGGACTGGGACTGAGAGGGATCTTATCTCTAACTGTGGGGTTTTCTTGGGTCTGGGGCTAGGTTCCCTGTGCGAGCACCTGTGGGGAGAGGAGCCAGCATTGCTTTCAGGGGTAGAGCAGGGGCACCGTCCACAAGGGGAGACAGTAGCCCCTCCCTGGTGGGCTGTGCAATAGAACAAAGCCTGCCCGCATCAACCACCCCCCCCCCGCCCGGATCAGTGGCTGGGTCTAGGGCGCAGTCTGGAGTAGGAGAAAGTGGCCCCTTCCCTGGGGGCGTTGGTGTGGGACAAAACAATGCCTGCTTGCATCCACCATGCCCAAGCTCAGCAGTGAGGTCAGCAGCGCAGTCCACAGCAGGGAAAGGCGGGGCTCCCTGAAGCACAGCAGCACAAACAAAGCCAGGAAGACATTTGGAGCAGCACAGAGTGGCACTGCCCTAGCACACGGAACAGGTCTGTGAACCCTCAACAAGCGCTGTGCGAAAGGAGTCAGCGGAGCAAGAAGGACCACCCTGCGTGTGCTCTCGGCACAATGAGGACAACTGGAACGGAGTACACCAGGTCATGGAGAAGAGGCTGGGCATCACCATTTCCCCCCCCCCCCCCCCCGCCACCACCACCAAGGCGGGGCCTCAGGGATCAGCCCCAGGGTCCAGAGTGGAGGTGGGACCAGCCTACCCCAAACCACGCCCCTCTGTGCTGTGTATCCTGATGGAGCAGTATAGGCGCTGTGGAACCAGGCAGCTCTGTCATCCGGATTGGTGATGCTGCCTAGACTGGAGTAATTCCGGGACAATTCTTGTTCTTTAGACGTATTCTCCCTTCCTATCTCTTCCCTCCTTTAGGTTGATAAGTCTGTCTTGTTGGTTTGTTTAAGCAGACATTTATAATCCATTGCCTTGATACATTTCCTAACTATACCTGTATATTTTCGTTTCTCTCTCTCTCTGGGATAATCATGCCATCTAGTTTCTCTGTCTGGCTAAACTTATCTTTCTTTTGTTTCCCCACCTGCTTCCTTATTTTCCTTTCTCTCTGTCTGCATTAAGCCATTTGGCCTCCCAGCCTGGTATATATGTATGTTTTTCCTTTTCCCCACTCCTGTCATTTCTCTCTTTATATGTGTTCTTCCAACAGCAACGCCTCTACCTTGTTCTTTACTTGTAGCTGGTGTTTCTGGTCTGTTTGTTTGTTTTGTTTTGTTTTGTTTTATTTCAGACTGTTTTTCTGTGTGTGTGTGAGCGTGTGTGTGTCCATTTATTTCTTTTATTTGCACGTTGCCTTACATGTCTCTGTTTCCTGTTTGTTGGTTTGTTTGTTTTCCTTCCCAGGGCTACTTCAAGGAACAAAGAAAAGCACACCTTGTGGAGGGTCAAACACATCACTACCAGTAGAGAACTCAAAGAGCTAATGTCACAACAACAGAGAGCAAGTAACACTCTCCAAGAAACACTACCTGCAGGGCTGGAACCTGCACAGGGCGGGAGCCCCCTGTCGTATAGCAATTCTTGCAGGTGCAAAGCAAATAACAAGCTTGTAAACCTCCTAAGAGAGAGAAAACTAGCCAAAATAATGACACAGAAGAATTCCCCTCAAAAGAAATTCCGGCAAGAAGTAGACAGCTAACGACTTTATCCAAACAGATATAAGCTACATATCAGAATTTAGCATAACAGTCCAAAGATTAATCGTTGGGATTGGCAAAGGCGTAAAGACAGCATGGAATCAATTATTGCGGAGATCAAGGAAATAAAAAGTAGTCGTGATGAATTCCAATGCTATAAATGAGGTGCAAATTAAAATGGAGGCAGCCACAGCGCGGATTGAAGAGACAGAGGGGAGACTAAATGAATCAGAAGGTAAAAATATGGGGAAAAGGAGGTGAGAAAAAGATAGAGCAAAAATTGAGGACCGAGATGGGAGAATTAGAGAACTAAGTGATGAAATCAAATGGAACAATATCCATATCACAGGATTTCCAGAAGAGACAGAAAAGGGGTGTGAAGATGACCTTGAACAAATCATAGCTGAGAACTTCCACAAGCCGGGGAAGGACACCGGCATTGAAACCCAACAGGCACAGAGAACTCCCTTCAGATGTAACCTGAGTTGATTTTCTGCACAACATAGCATGGGGAAACTGGCAAAATACAAGCATGAAGAGAGAATTCTGAAAGCAGCTAGGGATGAATGGACCTTCACATACACAGGTAGAGAAGTATTGGGATAGGAGCAGATCCATCTACTGAAATCAGACAAGCCATAAAGGAATAGGGGAATCTTCAATGTGATGAATAGGAAAAATATGCAACCAAGAATCCTTTATCCAGCCAGCCTGCCATTCAGAATCGAAGGAGAGGTAAAGGTCTTCCCAAACAAACCAAAACTGAAGGAATTCACCACCGCTAAACCATCCCTACAAGAGATCCTAAGAGGGATTCCTTGAGGGAAATGTCGCAAATATCACAAAGTACCACAGACACCAGTACAAGCATGAAAACTACAGACATCACAATGCCTCGGAACCATCGCTTTCCATAATAACACTGCATGGAAGTGGAATAAATGCTCCAACCAAAAGACACAGGGTATCAGAATGGATAATACAAAACAAGACCCATCTGTTTGCTGTCGTACAGGAGACTCATTTCAGACCTGAGGACACCTTACTCTTGAAAGTGGGGGGATGGAGAACTACCTTTCATGCTACTGGGAGTCAAAAGGAAGCTGTAGTAGCCATACTTCTATCAGACAAACTTGACCTGAAATTAAAGTTGGCAGCAAGAGATGTTTAAGGGCATTATTAAATAATTACAGTGTCTGTCCATCAGGAAAATCTAACAATTATAATGATTATGCACTGAATTCCGAAGCACACAAATATTTAAAACATTTAATCACAAACATGAACAATCTTATTGATAAGAATGTGGTAATTTCAGGGGGATTTAATACTCAACTTACAACAATGGACAGAAAATCTAGACAGAATCAGGAAAGAAACAATGGTCCTGAATGATACATTGGACCAGAAGGATGTGACAGACATTTTAGGACTCTACATGGAAAGAAGCAGAGCATACTTTCTTCTGGAGTGCACGTGGAACATTCTCCAAGAGAGACCACATACTGGGTCGCAAAAAGCCTTCAATAATTATAACAGCATTGAGATGACACCATGCACACTTTGAGATCACAATGTTTGGAGCTTGACATAAAGTACAGGAAAAAGTCTGCTCAACCTCTAACAGCATGCAGGTTAAAAAACATCCTAGTAAAGAACGAATGAGTCAACCAGACAATTAGAGAAGAAATTAAAAGACATAAGGAAACAAATAAAAATGAAAAGACAACAATCAACGCTTTTTGAAAAAAAATTAATTAAAAAGATGGAAAAAGGGTTACTGAAGCTGAGTTTTGCATACTTGAGAGAGCATGTTATGCACTAAGGAGTCCGAGTGCTTGGGGTAAAGGCCATTTCCATACCTTTCTTAGTTCTGTGACCTTGAGCAATTATAACATCTCCTTCAGCCTCAATTCCTTCTTCTGGACACAGGGTCAATTGAGATGCTTTATGAGGTAACGTGCCTGCCACAGGGAAGTGATTGGTAGCTGTAAGTTCATTGCTCTGCCCCTCGTATTCCCAGGACTCCTGCCAGGGAGCCTGGAGGCCTGCGTGCTGGCCTGAATCTGCAGCATTTTCAGGCAAATTGTTCACTTTGTGATTAAGGCTTCCCGTTTCACTGAGCCCTTGATTCACCCCATGTGTTCTGGCATCTACTGCACTGCGTGGGTTCCCTCCTCCTTTTTCAGACCCTTACTTGGTGTTGTGGGATACAGTGTTCACACCACCTGAGCATCAGTTATTAGCAATAAGCGTGACTCCTCTGAGTACCTATGGTATTCCGCTTATTCCCACATAAAGCTAGTGTTCTGCAGCTCTGATTATCTGCTAAATTATACCAAGGCATAGTTTAGAAGATTCTTTGTTGTTGTTGATTTTGTTGTTGCTGCCCTTGTTGTTGCTGCTCTTGTTGTTGTTGCTGCTGCTGCTGCTGCTGTTTTTGTTGTGTAGAAATCATTTGCTTCAGGTTCATCTAGTCTATCCAGTAACACCTGCAATAACAGTGAGATGAACTTTGGTTTTACCTTTTTTCACTTTTTAACGCGAGTGGATTTTGTTTTTGTTTTTGTTTTTCAGCCTCCCTTTGGGAAGTTCTATTTCTTCCATCTTCTCGCTCATGTGTCCTAAATAGACAACTGATTGTTTACTAGTTGCTGTCTCTGGGAGGTTGTTGCTGTTTGCCAGGTGTTAGTATTGGCATGCCAGGCCTGGGGTGTTCATTCTTTCCAGATTTTTGTTCCAGGTCTTCATGACAAAGGCAACAGAATGAAGGAGGTACTGAGTTGAAGCAGTTAGAAATTCACTTCAACTAGGCCTGCCGGAGGAAGTGGGCACTGCATTTAGAGCAGGAGACACAGAAATGAACCACAAGTGGGCAAAATGAGTTGGGTATAAGAAAGAAAAATAATGCCAGCACGATAGTCCAGTTTTCTTTGCTTTTATGTGAACTATGGGATAAATGTGTAACATACTACAAACCCTTATGATTTGGGCTGCTTATTTTTATCTTAATGTTTGTTGGTTGGGTGGGTGGTTGATTGACAGCGTGTGTGAGGAAGGGGAGGGGATGAGAGAGGGGGAAGAGAAAATTCCAAGCAGGCTCTGTGCAGAGTGTGACCTGGGGCTTGAAACCACAAATGGCGAAATCGACCTGAACTGAAACGAAGAGTAGGTCACTCAACTAACTGAGCCACTCAGGCTCCCCTTGGAGTACATTGGGTCTTTGCACATTGGGTCTTCGTGTTGGAAATACCATAGGGAGTGGTGTGCATGCACGATCTAAGGAAGGTGCAGCTAGGTAGATCTGGCTTATTTTTTTTCCTTATGACACTTTAGTCAGGAGTAATATTTCGTAAGTTTATTAGAAAGACAGATTGAAGATTGTGATTGGGAGGAAATCAGGTAAGGAGTTATTGCAGTTGACCAGGAGAGGTGAACATGACAGCAATTAGTGTGGAAGCAGGAAATGGAGAGATGAGGACAGATGTGGTAGTTTTTTGAAAATGCTTTTTGTTGTGTAATTAACATTATAGAAAGTAACTATTTTGGTGCATAGGGCTTTGAGTTTTAAAGATTGTATCTACTCATGTAAATGTCACCCCAATGAGAATACAGAAGAGTTCTGTTCCTGGGGCACATAGGTGGCTTAGTCACTTAAGCATCCCACTCTTGATTTCGGCTAAGGCATGAGTTCACTATTCTTGAGTTTGAGCCCCTGCTCACGAACTTCCCGGAGCCTACTTGGGATTATCCCTCTCTACCTCTTTTTCTGTGCCTCCCGCACTCCCACTCTCTGTCTCCCCCCTCCCAAAAAAATTAGACAAGAAGAGAACAATGCCTTCAGCTCCCAGGATTCCTCATGTTGAATCACTGTCACCCCACTCCTGAGGCCTGGCAACCATCTATCTCCAAATTTTTTTTTATATATGAAATTTATTGTCAAATTGGTTTCCATACAACACCCAGTGCTCATCCCAAAACGTGTCCTCCTCAGTACCCATCACCCACCCTCACCTCCCCCCCAACCCCCATTATCCAAATTTAATATCATATAAATGGATCCTTATTGTAGGTCACTTTATGACTCTGGTTTCTTTCATTCAACCTCATGCCTTTATAATACATCTGTTTCTTAGTGTTTCCCTGTACGGATATACCAGGGTTTGTTTAACCATTCATTTCCTAAAGGACATTTGTGTTTGTCCATTTTTGTCAGTTATGACTAGAGTTGCTTTAAACATTTGCGTGCATGTTTTTTTTTCTTTTAATAAGCATAAGTTTTCACTTCTCTAGAGAAAAGATCTAGGAGTCAGATTTATGGGTCACATGCAAGTATTAGGTATTGTCTTTAAAAATATATTTCATGGGCTCCTGGTTGGCTCAGTAGATTGAGTAGCTGACTTCAACTCAGGTCATGATCTCACAGTTTGTGAGTTCAAGCCACATATTTGGCTCTCTGCTGACAACTGGGAACCTGGAGCCTGCTTTGGATTCTGTATCTCCCTCTCTGTCTTCCCCTCCCTGCTCACACTCTGTCTCTCTTTATCCCTGAAAAATAAGTAAAGATGGAAAAAAAAAAAAACATTTTCAATATGTGGATAGCAATATCTCAGTGCAGTTTTAATGTGTTTCCCTGAAGCCTAGTGTTGTGGAGCATCGTTTTGTGCACTTCAATATATGATATTCTGGACACAAGACCTTTGCTGGACATATGATTTGGCAATATTTTGTCCAAGTCCATAGATTGTCTTTTTGTTCTTTTAACAGAGTCTTTTACCAAGCAAAAGTTCTAGTACTAATTAAGTGCAATTTAGAGATTTTTTTTCTTTTGTATGAATCCAATTTATACACCTTATGACGTCAGACGTCGTTTGTACTCCTTGTTCATATATTTGCTATTCTATACCAGCATCAGAATGTTTTCAGTTTGTTGCTATTGGTTGCACAAGTTGTATACTGCACAGTTCTAGGAGGCATGATTTATATGAACTGCAGTGCGAATGGGAACCCTCAAATCTGTAAAATGTACAACTTGTACACACATGTATTATCTCTTAGAGGGTCTTTTCTACTGTACAGATTGCAGTCATTGCTGTGGTTCCGTTTTACTTTCCTTGTCATTTGTTTATTATGTGGAGAGTACACTGTAGCCAAATTTAAGAAGCTCCTGTTTGTGAGCTATCTAAAGGTAATTTATTCTCACTGATTCTCAACTAGCTGGGGCCTATCCTTGGGGTACAGCAACATCTGGCTTTCAGGCTTGTTCCCTTAATTGAATCTATTACTTTGCATTCATGGAAACTGGAATCTCTCTTCAGCCAGCCAGTTTTCGCTAGATACCCATGATTTTAAAATTCACCTCTAAACAAATGGCTAAAATTTAATATTTGTAGAATCATCTGGATTTGAAAAAAAAAAGGAACAATAGAAAAAAGCTGGAAAAAAATCAACAGAATATAATATAAAAACAACAATATCCTTTGCAGAGAATACTTTGGCTCCATGTAATTCTCGATTTAATCTGAGCAGCTCTAAGTTGGTGTATGATGTCCCTCTGACAATATGAATGTACATTCAGTGTTACAAATGTTTGTATTCTAAATACTTAGTTCCTCTAAAGATGGAATCACAAATTATTAACTGATCAACACTTAGTGTTGTAGCAGAATCAGGAACAATTCAACAGAACAGGCCTGTTCTGGGTGTGTTCTTATATAATTGTGTAATTATGTCCATTATTACTACAGGTGTCTTCACCTACCTGGCTTCTTCAGAATAAGCTACAGTAGGATTTCAGAAAGCATCCCATTCTTCCCCACTGAAATGGTGAAACATTTTTTTTAATGTTTGTGTTTACATTTATTTATTTTTGAGAAACAGAGTGAGACAAAGTGTGAGTGGGGAGAGGCAGAGAGAGAAGGAGACAGAATATGAAGCAGGCCCCAGGCTCTGAGCAAGTGGTCAGCACAGAGCCTGATGCAGGGCTCCAACCCATGAACTGTGAGACCGTGACCTGAGCTGAAGTCGGACACTCAACCGACTGAGCCACCCAGGCGCCCCATGAAATGGTGAAACTTTTACGATGCTAGTTGTAGGCTTTTTTGGTGGGGTTTCATTTTTGTTTGTTTTATAAAAGTCCTGTATCAAGTTGATGAAGTCTCCCTGGACTCAAAGTTTGCGGAGAGAGTGTTTTATTTATTATGAATGGAGGTAACAAATGCCTTCTCTGCATCTCTTTTTAAGAGCATCTGATCGTTTCCCTGTCTTTCTTCTTTATCCTATTGTTGTGATGGGTTAAACTAATTGGTTTTTGAATATGGAACCAGTCTCCCATACTTGTACTAAACCCTCTTGGTTATGGATGTAGAATTCTTTTTACACATTGTTGGATTTGGTTTACTAACATGTATTGGGTATTTTGTGTCTATGAAAATGCAAGACACTGGTCTCCAGTTTTCCTTTCTTCTAATGCCTTTACCTTGTTTTGTCAATGCTGGCCTCCTAGAATGAGGAAGTTTCCCCTCTGTTTTTATTTTCGGGAAGAGATTACAGGACATTAGCATCATTTTTTCCTGTGAATGTTTGCTAGAATTCTTCAGTGAAACCACCTGGGCCTGACGCTTTCTTTTGGGAAGGTTATTCGTCCTTGACTCTATTTACTTAATAAATATAGGCCTATCCAGATAATCCATGTCTCCTTATGTGGGTTTTAGTAGTGTGTGTCTTTTATTTGTTTTCTATATTTTTCTAAAATGTTTTCATTTATTTCTGAGAGAGAGCTGTAGAGTGGGAGGTGGGAAGGGGCAGAGAGAGAGGGAGACGCAGAATCTGAAGCAGGTCCCAGGCTCTGAGATGTTAGCACAAAGCGTGACACGGGGCTCAAACCCACGGACCAGGAGATTATGCCCTGAGCTGAAGTCAAACATTTACTGACTGAGCCACCCAGGTGCCCCATCGTGTGCGTCTTTTAAATAAACGATCTGTTTCATATAAGTTATGAAATTTGGGGGCATAGAGTCATTCATAATATTTTCCATTATCCTCTTCATGTTCATGGAATCGGGAGTGGTTACGTCTCTTTCATTTTTGATATTAACCATTTGTGCCTACTTCTTTTCTTGGATAGCCTAGTTAGGGGTTCATTACCTTTATTGATATTTTCAAAGAACCATCTTTTGATTTCTCTATTGATTATCTCCAGTATTGGACTATCTTTTATTTTATTGATATCTGTTCTAATTATTATTTTGTAATTATTATTATATCTTTTCTTCTACTCCAGCCTTCAACTGTACCTCCTCCCCTATTTTCCTAAGGTGGAAGTTTAGGCTACTAATTTAAGGTCTTTCTCCTTTCCGATTTTGTTACGTTTATTTACTTACTTTGAGAGAGAGAGAAAGCATGTACGTGAGCAGGGGCATGGCAGAGAGAGGGAGAGAGAGAATCCCAAGCAGGAACCCAATACAGGGGCTTGATCTCATGACCATGATAGCATGACCTGAGTGGAAACTAAGAGTTGCGTGCTAAAACCACTGAGCAGCCAGATGCCCGAAGGTCTTTCTACTTTTCTAATAAATGCATTCAATGCTGTACATTGTACCGTAAGCCATGTTTTCACTGCCCACCCCACCCCGCCCTGCACAGTTTGGTAGGTTGTATTTAATTTTCATTGAGTCCGAACTACTTTGAAATTTCTCTCAAGATTCCTTCTTTGATGTGTTATTTAGAAGTATGTTCTTTAATCTCTAAATATTTGGGGACTTTTCCTGCTATCTTTTTATTATTGCTTTCCATCCAGTTCAATTCCAGTTTGGCCTGAGAACATACTTTGTCTGGCTTCTTTTCTTTGAAATTTAGTAGGATGTGTTTCATGGCCCAGAACATGTTCTGACTTGGTGCACGTTCTGTGTGAACTTGAGAAACATGTTTATGCAACTACTGTTCGATAAAACATTCCATACGTATCAGTTCGATCTAGGAGTTTACTGCTACTGTTTTGTCCAGCTGTAGCCTTACCTATATCCTTCTAGACCTGTCAGTCACTGACAGAAAGGTGTTGAAGTCTCTACTATAATAATGACTTTTTCTCTTTCTCCTTCGAATTCTAAAAGTTTTTCCATCATGTATTTTCATTCTCTGTTGTTAGATATAGAAAATTAGGGATTGTTATGTTTTCTTACAGAACTGACCTTTTTATCTCTCTATAGAATCTCTTTATATAATGACACTCTTTATCTCCCTAGAGTTTCCTTGATTGGAAGTTTGCTTTGTGTGGAATTAATGTAATTACTCCAACTCTCTTTGGATAAGCACTACCATGGTAAATCTTTCTTCATCCTTTTACTTGTAATCTATCTGTATCTTTATATCTCATGTGAATTTCTTATAGACAATATAGAGTTGCATCTTGTTTTTGGATCTCCTGTGACAATCTCTGAGCTTTAATTGGTATATTTAGACTATTCACATTTGATGTGAGTATTGATATAGTTGGAATAATATCTGCCATGTTTGTAACTGTTTTCTATCACTGCATTCAGACTTTGCTTCCTTTCTATCTTCACCTTTTTCTGCCTTCTGGATTTTAATGCAGCAGATGGTATATTCCATTTTCTTCTTTCTCTTAGCATATTCATTACAGTTGTTTATTTTAAAAAGTTGGAGTGGGTTCCCCTTTATTTGCATTAGCTTTACTCATTTATAACTAGTCAAATTCCTCTTTCAAATCACAGTATACCCCTTCACAGGTAGTGCACCTACCTTATAACAGCTGTCTCAATTCCTCCATACCATGCCTTCTAATATTGATGTCATCTACCTCCTTATCCATAGGCTATGATCACCGAGTATATTGCTGCTGTTATCACATTAAACAAATTGTTATCTATCAGATAAGTTGGGAATGAGAAAAATAAACTATTTTAACTTACCTTCCCTTATTCCTACTCTAATTCTCTTCTTTTTTAAGCATAGATCTGAATTCCTTATCTATAACTTCCATCCCTATTCCTTTTTCTAAAGACCTTTCTCTTGAGAGAGACAGGGGGCACAAATGAGCAAGGGGCAGAGAGAGAATCCCACGACAGGCAGAGAGAGAGGGAGAGATAAATGGAATCTCACCAAAGCATGCCTCATGCTCACTTGCAGTGGGGCTGGAGCTCACTTGATGTGGCACCTGAACTCACAAACTGTGGGACTTGAACTCATGAATGCTGAGATCATGACCTGAGCTAAAGTCAGGTATTTAACCACTGAGGTATCTTCGTAAGAACTTTATTTATTTATTTATTTATTTATTTATTTATTTATTTATTTATTTATTTATTTATTTATTTATTTATTTATTTATTTTCTTGCAAGGCAGATCTACTAGTGATAAAGTCCTTCCTTTTTTGTTTCACAACGTATTACTTGTTTTAGCGTTGTTGTTGTTGTGGTGGTGGTTGTTGTTGTTGTTGTTGTTGTTGTTGTTTACAAAGGAGAGCGATTGTAAAATTCAGATGCTTTGGGGAAAAGTAACATACTGCATGCCTAACATCTTTTTTAATGTTTATTTATTTATGATGAGGGAGAAAGGGGTGGCGGTGGGGGGTAGAGAGAATTCCAAGCAGACTCCATTCTGATAGCAGAGAGCCCTATGTGGGGCTCAATCTCATTAAACATGAGATCATGACTTGAGCAGAAATCAAGGTTGGATGCTCAACCGACTGAGCCACACAGGCACACCTACAAGTCTTTTTCTTCAGTTTGAAATACACTTTTGCAGGATATAGAATTTTCAAGGGTTTTTTTTTTTCCGTTAAACACTTTTATTTGTATTTGTATTTGTATTTATTTTTGTTTTATTTTATTTTTATTTTTATTTATTTTCATTTTCATTTTCATTTTCATTTTCATTTTTATTTTTATTTTTATTTTTATTTTTATTTTTATTTTTATTTTTATTTTTATTTTTATTTTTATTTTTATTTTTATTTTTATTTTTATTTTTATTTTTATTTTTATTTTTATTTTTATTTTTATTTTTTCTTCTACCCTGGTTCGGAAGAAAGGGATAGATGGGGTAACAGGAGAGAGAGTGATGCTGGCTGGAGGAAGGGCATCATCTTAGTCTGGCTGGTGAAGTGCCGTCTGACAGAGACATTAAATGGAGCATTGAAGCAAACGTGCAGTCATCTGAGGGAAGATTCAGGAAGAGCTGTAAGTGTAGAAGGACAGTGGTAGCATTGAGGTATTTGATAAAGGGGATGATGTGAAACACGCCAGTATTGTGTTGCCTCAAAAAGCACATGTGCAAGCTGTCTTGTATATTCACAAAAAACACTTTCTACCTACCTGGCATTGTGGCTCTCTGAAGTTTTATGATGCCTTAGTTTTTTGTTTAGTAATGAAGGGAAAATGTTGAACTCCCTAGTTACCAAACTCATTTCTGGGACATCATTTTTCTTTGGAAGTTTTTGAAAATCATCCAGTAATACTCAAGGGAAGGTGAGACTTTGCTTCTATGGTATAAGGTTGAGGCCCCAAGCCCAGTGTGCTTTGAGCCAGTGAAACCTTGAATGTATTGTGGTATCAATCTAAGTATGCATGTCTGCATGGTAGGTGTTGCTGCTTTAGCTGTGCATTTATTCCTGAATGAAATGAGGAGATACTGTATGTGGAAAAAAGTAATTAACAAAAGCATATGTTACAAGGGACATGTTTCAGTTGCATATCCAAGTGCAAATGTATGTATGTATGTATGTATGTATGTATGTATGTATGTATGTATGTATGTGTGTTTTTTTTTAAGTTTTTATTTATTCTGTGTTGAGAGATGCAGAGAGAGAGAAAGAATGTGAGCAGGGGAAGGGGAGAGCGAGAGAGAGAGAGAGAGAGAGAGAGAGAGAGAGAGAGAGAGAGAGAGAGAGAGAGGAGAGGGAGAGGGAGAGGGAGAGGGAGAGGGAGAGGGAGAGGGAGAGGGAGAGGGAGAGAGAGAATCTGGCAGTGCAGAGCCTGACGCAGGCCTCCATCTCACTAACCATGAGATCATGACCTGAGCTGAAATCAAGAGTCTGCTGGTAACTGACTGAGCCACTCAGGCACCCTGTCTTCATATTTTAAACATATGAACTCTTGAGTCATCGTTCTCCTTGGGTTTTAGCCATTTTCTTGTAGCAAATGTATTCTGAAATACAGAGGGGTCTGTGTGCTTCAAAGTGAACAGTGGGATGATGTATTTTTTTTTAAGGTGGTATATCAGCTCAGTGGGGGCACATGGCAGAATGGTTGAATATGAGCCTGGAGCCAGATGACCTGGGCTTGAACACTGGCTTACTAGATGTGTGACCTTGGGTAGGCTATTTAACCTTTCTGTTTCTTAAGTCTCCATTTGCAAAATGAGGCTAGTGATTCTATGTCCAGATGTTCCTGGATTGTGGCCGTGCCTGGCACAATTGTTAATGGCTTTCTGCTTTGATTCCCCAAAGTATCTTTATTTGGACACTAAATTATATTGTTGCCCTAACAATAATCGAACCTGTGTCAGAAGATCCATTTTGAAGATTAAAAGCATTAAAAACAAGACCTGCTTGGGCGCCTGGGTGGCGCAGTCGGTTAAGCGTCTGACTTCAGCCAGGTCACGATCTCGCGGTCCGTGAGTTCGAGCCCCGCGTCGGGCTCTGGGCTGATGGCTCAGAGCCTGGAGCCTGTTTCCGATTCTGTGTCTCCCTCTCTCTCTGCCCCTCCCCCGTTCATGCTCTGTCTCTCTCTGTCCCAAAAATAAGTAAATGTTGAAAAAAAAATTAAAAAAAAAACAACAAAAAAAAACAAGACCTGCTTATAATATGTGCTCAGTAAGTACTACTTGTTATTATTAGCTGTGACAACCAGAACACACGTTTTAAATATCCAGTTTCATGCATTACCCCAGAAGCAAGAATTTTTACTGTAGACCTTGAACTCTGGAAGTGACATGTATTGCTGGAAAATGGAGAATCACCAGTGTGAGCAAATTTAATACAGTTTTGAAAAATTCTCTTCCACTTTAACCTAGCATGGATGAAACAAGTAGCTTGAAAAAAAATGGTAGTTTTCTTTCATTTCACTAACAGGATAATCACCACCCAGGACATGCTGGTTTTACAGAGAAATACCATGGGGGTTGTTAATTTGGGTTTTGCGTTTAATGTGCTGTTCTTTACAGTCAGATTCCTAGTTTCCTTTCTTTGATCTTTCTTTGGGCATTACCTTCCTTGTCCTCTCCTCATGTAATGTCTAAAGTCAATTGCTGTCCCTTCTTCATACATCTTTGTGCTAGGGGATAAGGAAATTATACATAACTGAAAAAGCTTTATTTGCAGTAATGGTTTCATGTGCCTACTCTTAAAATCCTTTGCCGTGTTTGAGATTGGGTAAAAAAAATAGTGGGTTAATTGGGATATGACTTTTCTTCATATAAGCATCTTGATCAGAGTTTCTGCTCAACTTGTGAGGTAGTGATGCTAGACAGGCACAGAGGTGGGACGGACGTCTACTCCTGGCCCTGCCACAGGCTAGCTGTGTGACCTTGGGCACTCCATTTGTTTCATCTCTCTGAGTTTCAGTATTTAGCACGCTTCAAAGGGGGTAAAGATATGTGCTGCTTCCCAAGGTTAAGCATGAGGCTCAAATGCGATGATGAGTTAGTGTGCTCTAAGCAAATGTTGGCCAAGAGTTCCTTTCTTTCAAAATTGGTTGATGTGATTGGGACTCCTTTTGTAAGATCCATGAGCAGAGGCTTGGAGGAAAAGTAGATAAAAATGCTGCTTCTGTTTGTGTGTTTCTGAGTTGCCTGTGGCTGTAGTACTTGGCTATCTAACCGGGTGCTGCTTCAGCATGCATGAAATACTTCAAATGGGCGACAAGACGGTTTTTATTTATCCTAAACTTCAGGCTGTTGGAAGCATATCTGTGGAAGCCTCTGTGATCTGACAGCTTGAAGGCTCCATAAGAAGTCAAGTGTGCAAGGGAGCCCAGCTTTGAGCCAGCCAGGGAAAGGAAGGCTTAGCTCTCAAAGGAACATGCACGTTTCTCAGGTGATAGAGTAGAGAATAAAATGTGTCCCTTTAAATTCCACATTCCCCTGCTCTTCAACTTCTAAGGAAGTCTTTGGCTACCAGCAGTCTGGGCTCTGGAGCCAGCATAGTATTTTTCTTCTTTTAGTTTACCCTGGTTCATGATTTGCTCCCCTTTAACTTAAGAATTGTCTTTATTATAGAAAATTTCAAATATGTAAAAGTCAAGAAATTAGTATATTATACCCCCATGTCCTTGGGACCTAGTTGTAAACATTATCAACTCATGTCTAATCTTGTTTCATCTGTATTTCTACCCGTTTTGTCCTTGCTCCCCTCTTCCCCTGGTTTATTTGAAGCAAATCCCACACGTTGCATTTTATTAAAAATATCATCCTGTTTGTTTTTATTTTTAAAAATTTTGTTGTAGTATAATTGGCATAACTTGCAGGAAACTAAAGTGTGCTATTTGATAAGTTTATACATCAGTGTGGATGTGTATACACACAGATCAAAAACTATACACACACACATATCCATGAAACCACCACAGTCTAGATAGTGAACATACCCATCACCGAAAAGTTTCCTTGTGTCCCTTGGTCATCCTTTCCTCTTGACCCTCTCTGCCACCCATTACTGATCTGCATTCTGTCACAATATATTAGTTTCTATTTTGTAGAGTTCTAGATGAGTGAGATCATAAAGTAAGTACTTTTTTTTTTTTTTGATCCAGTTTTTTTTTCCCGCTCAGTGTCATAGTCTGTCTATCCTACCAATATCATCATGCTGTGACTAGGTACCACTTAGGAAGCTGAAGGACCCTTTAGCAGATATTATAGTCGTCCCGGTGAGTAATGGTGGTTTGGACCAGCGTGGTTACCATGGAGATGATAGCTGCCTCAATTAGAGATCTGCTTTGGAGGTAGAGCCAATCAGACCAGCTGGATTTGGGGATTAGGGGGTGTGGGGGTGGGGGTCGGATCCAGGATTACTCCTGAGGATTCTTGCTTGAGCACACGAAGAGAGTGTGATGAAACAGAGGAGACTCAGTGAGGAGCAGCTATGTATGATCTTTCCTGATTCAGTCCTTCCCTGGATGTCTATTGCTTCTTCAAAGCTGTCATTATTATCATTGGTTGATTTGAAGCAGTACTTGAATGGCAGAGGAAAAAAAAAACTGTATTTGGAGCACTTTAAGACATTTACAGGATGACTGGGTGTTATCAGGAATGATATTAAATAAAGGCTAGTTGGCATTGTCAAATTCAAAATAATGAATTTCAGTGTTCTCCTCAGGTGTTGGTAGTATCATCTGGTCCAGGTAAGGAGAGACTAAGAAGTACAGAGGCAAATCACATTTTTAAGAGCTTGTAAAATCTGCTTGAGGTGAAGTTCACTCCACTTTTTTCAGGGCTCCCAGAATTTTTTTTTTTGTGGTGGTTTTATCATTGAAAATGTTCTGCAAAGTCTGATGCTGTGGTGATAACATCTGCACGCAGTGACTAGCTTTGTGAATTTCATCGTAAGGTAGGATAGCCTGTCTTCCTTCTCCAGGGTTATTAACATGTCGGGTGTTTTCTTAGAACTTGGACTCCCTTTGGGTGTTTGGCCTTAGAAAAACTGAGTCAAGTGATATCTTTAGTTTTGGAATTTTAGAAAGGACACGCCACCTGGATTATTAAGTTTATGGGCACCTTTGGGAAACCTGATTAGTTATAGAACTCATACTATATGATAGTAACAACAACTGCACGTTTATTGTTTATTCCTTGCTGAGTGCTTTATATGCATTATCTTATTTAATCTCCACATCACTCCGATGAAGTAGGTACTATCATCATCTCCATTTTGCTGGGGAAGGACCTGGGATGCAGACGGGATACCTGATGAGACCTAGACTAGTCTTACAATCAGTGTTAGCGCCGCAACTTGGACCCAGGCAGGTAGTCTAGCTGCAGAGCTCATGCTTTCATTAAGAGATAATATTTTCATTAAGAGATGGTACTCCTGGGTGGCTCAGTTGGTTAAGGCTGCTTGGGATTCTCTCTCTGGTGCTCCCCTGCTTGTGCTCTCATTCTCTCTCTCTCTCTCTCTCTCTCTCTCTCTCTCTCTCTCTCTCTCTCTCTCTCTCTCTCTCTCTCTCTCTCTCTCCCCCTCTCTCTCCCTCTCTCTCTCTCCCTCTCTCTCTCCCTCTCTCTCTCTCTCACTTTCTCTCTCTGTGTGTGTCTCAAAACAAATAAAAATGTGTTCTTTTTTTTTTTTTAAAGAGATAATACTTGAGGTGGATCTTGCAAGACAAAGAGAAGTTTAATGGACAGTGGGGACTGGCATATAAGGTAGAGAGAATGTAGTATCAATGCGGGGACATGAGAAACTTATTGTCCTGGGGGCTGATGGTGAGAAATAATGTTGGTAATGCTGGTATGACCAGAAAAGATGTAGGGCCTAAAAAAATACCTGTTTTGGCTATCCAGAGCAGCTTTTTCACTGATAATCTTATGATGTCTTTAAAAAGTCTCCTTGAAATATTGAATAAGTGCAGGAGATCCCATTTCTGTTTTCTCAGTTCCAAGGATCTCAGATGGGGAGCTTCTTAACTAGCTGATCTCAAAAGCATCTTCTGACTTCAGCCAACCTAGGTTTTGCCATCCAGGAGTAAATTCACTGCTCCCACCTTTTCTGCTCATCTCTGAGTCCCTTTCGTGTTAAAAGAGATCTGCTTGCTACTTTTAAATGGAATAGGATTTCCAAACCTGTCCCCACTGTCAGTAGTTGAAAGGCTAATAGTCAGCTAGCATCTGAATACCATTGGAGTGGTACCTCACTTATTTGGTTCATAAACGGATGATGGTTGTAAACAGAAAAGTGTATGATGTGGCGGTTTAGCCATGTTTTGGAGGCTAACTCTTGCTTCCTGCTTTAAAAATGCATTTTGCTATTTTGTAGTTAAGGATCGATTACAATGAGAAGGGAGTAAATGCAAACCAACAGGTGCTTTTAGGTTTTAATGCACAGTGCTGTTGCTGAGTATCAGTGAAACAGCTTTGTTTTTGTTTTTGTTTTTTTTTAATTTTTTTTTCAACGTTTATTTATTTTTGGGACAGGGAGAGACAGAGCATGAACGGGGGAGGGGCAGAGAGAGAGGGAGACACAGAATCGGAAACAGGCTCCAGGCTCTGAGCCATCAGCCCAGAGCCTGACGCGGGGCTCGAACTCACGGACCGCAAGATCGTGACCTGGCTGAAGTCGGACACTTAACTGACTGCGCCACCCAGGCGCCCCCGTTTTTGTTTTTTAAATGAATAGGTAGTTTGTGGATGTGAATTTCAAAAGGTACACGTGTTCATCCTGTATCTCAAATCCCTTCTTTCCTCCTCAAGCAACTTTAATTGTTCTTTAGTGGCCCCTTTTATAAAGGGAGTCTATGCTTGTATTAGCGTGTATGAGTGTGTCATTGTTTCTAGGATTTTGTTATGGAGATGCTAATTAGTAAGAGTAGAGAGAATGTTATCTCTTGCCAGTCATGATAGCAAGGCTTGTGTGTGCACACACGCAAATGAGCAGATAATCTAAACAAGTGTTTACTCTTCACCTAAAAAATAATAAACATGCACATTATCAAAGATTAACCCATACTAAGGAAAAACATTAGTTAAATAGAAACTGACTAGGTGCAACTTTGGGTTTAACAAAGACTTCCAGCAGCTACTATATTTAAAAACTAAAGGAAAATGTATGCAAAGATACAGTAGGAAACATGAAGTGAGTCCACCGGGAATCACAATAGACAAATGGAAGTGATTTTCTAAAAAGTGAAATTTATGGAATTGAAAAATACAATAACTCAAATAACATTTCCCTAGATTAACTCAGTAGGTTAGAAATAGAAGAAGGAATCAGTGAACCTGAAGGTAAATCAAGAGAAATGTCCCAAGCCAAAGAATAGAGAGAGGAGAAAAATTGGACACATATCAGTAGAGCACTGTGTGACAATATCAGGTGTTCCAACATAATGATGTAACACATGTATAATAGGAGTCCCAGATGGAGAGGATGGAGAAAATGGGACAAAATCCTACTGAAGAAATTGTTTAAGTACCAGATTTGATGAAAATTATCTGAAAGATCCAAAAAGTTGAAATAACTTCAGTTTGGTATTTCGGGACTAGAGTTTGATTCTAGAAATACCAAAGCACTGCTTGACAGCAGCCTGGTGAGTAGGGCCTCTGTGGGATGGGACTTCTGCTGCGTCCCCCTGTGTGATAAACTAGACATTTTAGAGCTGCACGCCAGGCACAGGCAGCATTGCAGATGCCATCAGCTTTTCACTCTTCCAGGTATATTTTTTTATTCATGTTCCCTCTCTCCGCCTGAGTATTGGTAATATGTTATATTCCTCACTGGCCACATGGAAAATGAGGACATTGCTACTGTTTCACTATCTATAGACTAGAAACCACCGTGTCGTTCTTTTTATGATAGATGTACTCTGGAGAATTTCTGTGGTAGCTTTGGAGATACTTTTTTTAAATTTTTAAATAAAAAATGTTTTAATGTGTATTTAATTAGAGAGAGGAAGGGCAGAAGGAGAGAGTGAGAATCCCAGTATGTTCCATGCTCAGTACAGAGCCTGATGAGGGGCTCAATCTCAACAACCATGAGATCATGATCTGAGATTAAATCAAGATCTCAGCTTAACTAACTGATCCAACCAAGCACCCCAAGAGATCATTTTATGCAGGTTAGAAACACTCACCTTTTGTTTGAAAAAGGAGAGTAAGAATTAACAACAACAACAACAACAACAACAACAACAACAAAACCTCTCTCATGCAGACCTATACCCCCCCTCCAAAAAATGATCTCTCCTTCCTGAGTCCCAAAGTTTCTTTGTGTAGTAGTTTCTTTAACCACCTGGCGAGGGCTTTAGTTTCACTGGGCCGACTCAGCATTAATATTCATGCTACACAAGATAACTAGTTTATTATCATTCTCTGCTATTTTGTATCAAAGTACAGTCCTAGGATATGAGAGTTCTGTGCATGGTTGTTTTTGGAATGTGGAATCTTTTGATGTATTCAAGTCAGCTGTTGTTATTCACTGAATACTACTAGGTGCCCAGCCATGAGTGTTAGTCCTTCTTCTTTGTGCAAGTATGCATGTACGTGCAGGATGGATGCATTAGAGGTGGGAGAGGAGGCTTGGATGTGCAGTCTTTCCATCTAGGAGTATAGAATCTTGCCTCGGAGGCACATGCACCAGGGTCAGACCTGGGTTCAAATTCTGCTTCCTTCAACAACTGTGTCATCTTGGATGACTCATTTAATTCAAGTGCTTGTATGATTAAATGAAATAACACTTGAAGTGTCTAGCATGCCTGACATGTACTAGGTGCTCAGAGACTGTGTGTGTGTGTGTGCGTGTGCACATGTATATATGTGTTCTCTGTTCCTGTAAAATAAAACAGAAAGAAAACATCCCCCCCACAGTAGTGTGTAGAATTATAGCGAATCCAAAGGCAGTGTATTTCGAAATATGTTTTTCTTTTCCTCAGATGACTGCACGTTTGTTTCAATGCTCCATTTAATGTCTCTGTCAGACGGCACTTCACCAGCCAGGCTTAGATGATGTCCTTCCTCCAGCCAGCATCACTCTCTCTCCTCTTACACCATCTATCCCTTTCTTCCTAGCCAGGGTAGAAGAAAAAATAAAAATAAAAATAAAATCAAAATCAAAATAAATAAAAATAAAATACAAATACATAAAAGTGTTGAAAGAAAAAAAAACACCCCTTGAAAATTCTATGTCCTGCAAAAGTGTATTTCAAACTGAAGAAAAAAGACTTGTAGGTGTGCCTATGTGGCTCAGTCGGTTGAGCATCCAACCTTGATTTCTGCTCAAGTCTTGATCTCATGTTTAATGAGATTGAGCCCCACATAGGGCTCTCTGCTATCAGAATGGAGTCTGCTTGGAATTCTTTCTACCGCCCCCCCGCCACCCCTTTCTCCCTCAACATAAATAAATAAACATTAAAAAAGATGTTAGGCATGGAGTATGTTACTCTTCCCCAAAGCATCTGAATTTTACAATCCCTCACCTTTGTAAACAACAACAACAAAACAACCACAACAACAACTCTAAAACAAGTAATACGTTGTGAAACAAAATAAGAAAGACTTTATCACTAGTAGATCTGCCTTGCAAGAAATAAATACATAAAATAAAAAAGTTCCTTCGAGGATACCTCAGTGGTTAAATACCTGACTTTAGCTCAGGTCATGATGTCAGCATTCATGAGTTCAAGTCCCACAGTTTGTGAGTTCAAGTGCCACATCAAGTGAGCTCCAGCCCCACTTCAAGTGAGCATGAGGCATGCTTTGAGTGAGATCCCATTATCTCTCCCTCTCTCTCTGCCTGTCCTGGGATTCTCTCTCTGCCCCTTGCTCATTTGTGCCCCCCCCCCCGTCTCTCTCAAGAGAAAGGTCTTTAGAAAAAGGAATATGGATAGAAGTTATAGATAAGGAATTCAGATCTATGCTTAAAAAAGAAGAGGATCAGAGTAGGAATAAGGGAAGGTAAGATAAAATAGTTTATTTTTCTCATTCCCAACTTATCTGATAGATAACAATTTCTTAAAGTGATAACAGCAGCAATATACTCGGTGACCATAGCCTATGGATAAGGAGGTAGATGACATCAATATTAGAAGGCGTGGGATGGAGGAATTGAGACAGCTGTTATAAGGTAGCTGCACTACCTGTGAAGGGGTATAGTGTGATTTGAAAGAGGAATTTGACTAGTTATAAATGAGTAAAGCAAATGCAAATAAAGGGGAACCCACTCCAACTTTTTAAAATAAACAACTGTAATGAATATGCTAAGATAATGAAGAAAATGGAATATACCAACTGCTGCATTAAAATCCAGAAGGCAGAAAAATGTGAAGATAGAAAGGAAGCAAAGTATGAATGAAGTGAATAGAAAACAGTTACAAACATGGCAGATATTATACCAACGATATCAATACTCACATCAAATGTGCAGAGTCTAAATATACCAATTAAAGCTCAGAGATTGTCACAGGAGATCCAAAAACAAGATGAAACTCTATATTGTCTATAAGAAATTCACATGAGATATAAAGATACAGATAGATTACAAGTAAAAGGATGAAGAAAGATTTATCATGCTAGAGCTTATCCAAAGAGAGTTGGAGTAATTACATTAACTCCACACAAAGCAAACTTCCAATCAAGGAAACTCTAGGGAGATAAAGAGTGTCATTATATAAAGAGATTCTATAGAGAGATAAAAAGGTCCGTTCTGTAAGAAAACATAACAATCCCTAATTTTCTATACCTAACAACAGAGAATGAAAATACATGATTGAAAACTTTTAGAATTCGAAGGAGAAAGAGAAAAAGCCATTATTATAGTAGAGACTTCAACACCTTTCTGTCAGTGACTGACAGGTCTAGAAGGATATAGGTAAGGCTACAGCTGGACAAAACAGTAGCAGTAATCACCTAGATCGAACTGATACGTATGGAATGTTTTATCGAACAGTAGTTGAATAAACATGTTTCTCAAGTTCACACAGAACGTGCACCAAGTCAGAACATGTTCTGGGCCATGAAACACATCCTACTAAATTTCAAAGAACAGAAACCACACAAAGTATGTTGTCAGGCCACTCTGCAATTGAACTGGATGGAAAGCAATAATGAAAAGTCAGCAGGAAAAGTCCCCAAATATTTAGAGATTAAAGAACATACTTCTAAATAACACATCAAAGAAGGAATCTTGAGAGAAATTTCAAAGTAGTTCGGACTCAATGAAAATTAAATACAACCTACCAAACTGTGCAGGGCGGGGTGGGGTGGGCAGTGAAAACATGGCTTACGGTACAATGTACAGCATTGAATGCATTTATTAGAAAAGTAGAAAGACCTTCGGGCATCTGGCTGCTCAGTGGTTTTAGCACGCAACTCTTAGTTTCCACTCAGGTCATGCTATCATGGTCATGAGATCAAGCCCCTGTATTGGGTTCCTGCTTGGGATTCTCTCTCTCCCTCTCTCTGCCATGCCCCTGCTCACGTACATGCTTTCTCTCTCTCTCAAAGTAAGTAAATAAACGTAACAAAATCGGAAAGGAGAAAGACCTTAAATTAGTAGCCTAAACTTCCACCTTAGGAAAATAGGGGAGGAGGTACAGTTGAAGGCTGGAGTAGAAGAAAAGATATAATAATAATTACAAAATAATAATTAGAACAGATATCAATAAAATAAAAGATAGCCCAATACTGGAGATAATCAATAGAGAAATCAAAAGATGGTTCTTTGAAAATATCAATAAAGGTAATGAACCCCTAACTAGGCTATCCAAGAAAAGAAGTAGGCACAAATGGTTAATATCAAAAATGAAAGAGACGTAACCACTCCCGATTCCATGAACATGAAGAGGATAATGGAAAATATTATGAATGACTCTATGCCCCCAAATTTCATAACTTATATGAAACAGATCGTTTATTTAAAAGACGCACACGATGGGGCACCTGGGTGGCTCAGTCAGTAAATGTTTGACTTCAGCTCAGGGCATAATCTCCTGGTCCGTGGGTTTGAGCCCCGTGTCACGCTTTGTGCTAACATCTCAGAGCCTGGGACCTGCTTCAGATTCTGCGTCTCCCTCTCTCTCTGCCCCTTCCCACCTCCCACTCTACAGCTCTCTCTCAGAAATAAATGAAAACATTTTAGAAAAATATAGAAAACAAATAAAAGACACACACTACTAAAACCCACATAAGGAGACATGGATTATCTGGATAGGCCTATATTTATTAAGTAAATAGAGTCAAGGACGAATAACCTTCCCAAAAGAAAGCGTCAGGCCCAGGTGGTTTCACTGAAGAATTCTAGCAAACATTCACAGGAAAAAATGATGCTAATGTCCTGTAATCTCTTCCCGAAAATAAAAACAGAGGGGAAACTTCCTCATTCTAGGAGGCCAGCATTGACAAAACAAGGTAAAGGCATTAGAAGAAAGGAAAACTGGAGACCAGTGTCTTGCATTTTCATAGACACAAAATACCCAATACATGTTAGTAAACCAAATCCAACAATGTGTAAAAAGAATTCTACATCCATAACCAAGAGGGTTTAGTACAAGTATGGGAGACTGGTTCCATATTCAAAAACCAATTAGTTTAACCCATCACAACAATAGGATAAAGAAGAAAGACAGGGAAACGATCAGATGCTCTTAAAAAGAGATGCAGAGAAGGCATTTGTTACCTCCATTCATAATAAATAAAACACTCTCTCCGCAAACTTTGAGTCCAGGGAGACTTCATCAACTTGATACAGGACTTTTATAAAACAAACAAAAATGAAACCCCACCAAAAAAGCCTACAACTAGCATCGTAAAAGTTTCACCATTTCATGGGGCGCCTGGGTGGCTCAGTCGGTTGAGTGTCCGACTTCAGCTCAGGTCACGGTCTCACAGTTCATGGGTTGGAGCCCTGCATCAGGCTCTGTGCTGACCACTTGCTCAGAGCCTGGGGCCTGCTTCATATTCTGTCTCCTTCTCTCTCTGCCTCTCCCCACTCACACTTTGTCTCACTCTGTTTCTCAAAAATAAATAAATGTAAACACAAACATTAAAAAAAATGTTTCACCATTTCAGTGGGGAAGAATGGGATGCTTTCTGAAATCCTACTGTAGCTTATTCTGAAGAAGCCAGGTAGGTGAAGACACCTGTAGTAATAATGGACATAATTACACAATTATATAAGAACACACCCAGAACAGGCCTGTTCTGTTGAATTGTTCCTGATTCTGCTACAACACTAAGTGTTGATCAGTTAATAATTTGTGATTCCATCTTTAGAGGAACTAAGTATTTAGAATACAAACATTTGTAACACTGAATGTACATTCATATTGTCAGAGGGACATCATACACCAACTTAGAGCTGCTCAGATTAAATCGAGAATTACATGGAGCCAAAGTATTCTCTGCAAAGGATATTGTTGTTTTTATATTATATTCTGTTGATTTTTTTCCAGCTTTTTTCTATTGTTCCTTTTTTTTTTCAAATCCAGATGATTCTACAAATATTAAATTTTAGCCATTTGTTTAGAGGTGAATTTTAAAATCATGGGTATCTAGCGAAAACTGGCTGGCTGAAGAGAGATTCCAGTTTCCATGAATGCAAAGTAATAGATTCAATTAAGGGAACAAGCCTGAAAGCCAGATGTTGCTGTACCCCAAGGATAGGCCCCAGCTAGTTGAGAATCAGTGAGAATAAATTACCTTTAGATAGCTCACAAACAGGAGCTTCTTAAATTTGGCTACAGTGTACTCTCCACATAATAAACAAATGACAAGGAAAGTAAAACGGAACCACAGCAATGACTGCAATCTGTACAGTAGAAAAGACCCTCTAAGAGATAATACATGTGTGTACAAGTTGTACATTTTACAGATTTGAGGGTTCCCATTCGCACTGCAGTTCATATAAATCATGCCTCCTAGAACTGTGCAGTATACAACTTGTGCAACCAATAGCAACAAACTGAAAACATTCTGATGCTGGTATAGAATAGCAAATATATGAACAAGGAGTACAAACGACGTCTGACGTCATAAGGTGTATAAATTGGATTCATACAAAAGAAAAAAAATCTCTAAATTGCACTTAATTAGTACTAGAACTTTTGCTTGGTAAAAGACTCTGTTAAAAGAACAAAAAGACAATCTATGGACTTGGACAAAATATTGCCAAATCATATGTCCAGCAAAGGTCTTGTGTCCAGAATATCATATATTGAAGTGCACAAAACGATGCTCCACAACACTAGGCTTCAGGGAAACACATTAAAACTGCACTGAGATATTGCTATCCACATATTGAAAATGTTTTTTTTTTTTTCCATCTTTACTTATTTTTCAGGGATAAAGAGAGACAGAGTGTGAGCAGGGAGGGGAAGACAGAGAGGGAGATACAGAATCCAAAGCAGGCTCCAGGTTCCCAGTTGTCAGCAGAGAGCCAAATATGTGGCTTGAACTCACAAACTGTGAGATCATGACCTGAGTTGAAGTCAGCTACTCAATCTACTGAGCCAACCAGGAGCCCATGAAATATATTTTTAAAGACAATACCTAATACTTGCATGTGACCCATAAATCTGACTCCTAGATCTTTTCTCTAGAGAAGTGAAAACTTATGCTTATTAAAAGAAAAAAAAACATGCACGCAAATGTTTAAAGCAACTCTAGTCATAACTGACAAAAATGGACAAACACAAATGTCCTTTAGGAAATGAATGGTTAAACAAACCCTGGTATATCCGTACAGGGAAACACTAAGAAACAGATGTATTATAAAGGCATGAGGTTGAATGAAAGAAACCAGAGTCATAAAGTGACCTACAATAAGGATCCATTTATATGATATTAAATTTGGATAATGGGGGTTGGGGGGGAGGTGAGGGTGGGTGATGGGTACTGAGGAGGACACGTTTTGGGATGAGCACTGGGTGTTGTATGGAAACCAATTTGACAATAAATTTCATATATAAAAAAAAATTTGGAGATAGATGGTTGCCAGGCCTCAGGAGTGGGGTGACAGTGATTCAACATGAGGAATCCTGGGAGCTGAAGGCATTGTTCTCTTCTTGTCTAATTTTTTTGGGAGGGGGGAGACAGAGAGTGGGAGTGCGGGAGGCACAGAAAAAGAGGTAGAGAGGGATAATCCCAAGTAGGCTCCGGGAAGTTCGTGAGCAGGGGCTCAAACTCAAGAATAGTGAACTCATGCCTTAGCCGAAATCAAGAGTGGGATGCTTAAGTGACTAAGCCACCTATGTGCCCCAGGAACAGAACTCTTCTGTATTCTCATTGGGGTGACATTTACATGAGTAGATACAATCTTTAAAACTCAAAGCCCTATGCACCAAAATAGTTACTTTCTATAATGTTAATTACACAACAAAAAGCATTTTCAAAAAACTACCACATCTGTCCTCATCTCTCCATTTCCTGCTTCCACACTAATTGCTGTCATGTTCACCTCTCCTGGTCAACTGCAATAACTCCTTACCTGATTTCCTCCCAATCACAATCTTCAATCTGTCTTTCTAATAAACTTACGAAATATTACTCCTGACTAAAGTGTCATAAGGAAAAAAAATAAGCCAGATCTACCTAGCTGCACCTTCCTTAGATCGTGCATGCACACCACTCCCTATGGTATTTCCAACACGA
Organism: Puma concolor; assembly: GCF_028749965.1. Classification (NCBI taxonomy): domain Eukaryota; kingdom Metazoa; phylum Chordata; class Mammalia; order Carnivora; family Felidae; genus Puma; species Puma concolor. The sequence goes on along the minus strand of NW_028240124.1, from coordinate 2,689,908 downwards.
AGACCCAATGTGCAAAGACCCAATGTACTCCAAGGGGAGCCTGAGTGGCTCAGTTAGTTGAGTGACCTACTCTTCGTTTCAGTTCAGGTCGATTTCGCCATTTGTGGTTTCAAGCCCCAGGTCACACTCTGCACAGAGCCTGCTTGGAATTTTCTCTTCCCCCTCTCTCATCCCCTCCCCTTCCTCACACACGCTGTCAATCAACCACCCACCCAACCAACAAACATTAAGATAAAAATAAGCAGCCCAAATCATAAGGGTTTGTAGTATGTTACACATTTATCCCATAGTTCACATAAAAGCAAAGAAAACTGGACTATCGTGCTGGCATTATTTTTCTTTCTTATACCCAACTCATTTTGCCCACTTGTGGTTCATTTCTGTGTCTCCTGCTCTAAATGCAGTGCCCACTTCCTCCGGCAGGCCTAGTTGAAGTGAATTTCTAACTGCTTCAACTCAGTACCTCCTTCATTCTGTTGCCTTTGTCATGAAGACCTGGAACAAAAATCTGGAAAGAATGAACACCCCAGGCCTGGCATGCCAATACTAACACCTGGCAAACAGCAACAACCTCCCAGAGACAGCAACTAGTAAACAATCAGTTGTCTATTTAGGACACATGAGCGAGAAGATGGAAGAAATAGAACTTCCCAAAGGGAGGCTGAAAAACAAAAACAAAAACAAAATCCACTCGCGTTAAAAAGTGAAAAAAGGTAAAACCAAAGTTCATCTCACTGTTATTGCAGGTGTTACTGGATAGACTAGATGAACCTGAAGCAAATGATTTCTACACAACAAAAACAGCAGCAGCAGCAGCAGCAACAACAACAAGAGCAGCAACAACAAGGGCAGCAACAACAAAATCAACAACAACAAAGAATCTTCTAAACTATGCCTTGGTATAATTTAGCAGATAATCAGAGCTGCAGAACACTAGCTTTATGTGGGAATAAGCGGAATACCATAGGTACTCAGAGGAGTCACGCTTATTGCTAATAACTGATGCTCAGGTGGTGTGAACACTGTATCCCACAACACCAAGTAAGGGTCTGAAAAAGGAGGAGGGAACCCACGCAGTGCAGTAGATGCCAGAACACATGGGGTGAATCAAGGGCTCAGTGAAACGGGAAGCCTTAATCACAAAGTGAACAATTTGCCTGAAAATGCTGCAGATTCAGGCCAGCACGCAGGCCTCCAGGCTCCCTGGCAGGAGTCCTGGGAATACGAGGGGCAGAGCAATGAACTTACAGCTACCAATCACTTCCCTGTGGCAGGCACGTTACCTCATAAAGCATCTCAATTGACCCTGTGTCCAGAAGAAGGAATTGAGGCTGAAGGAGATGTTATAATTGCTCAAGGTCACAGAACTAAGAAAGGTATGGAAATGGCCTTTACCCCAAGCACTCGGACTCCTTAGTGCATAACATGCTCTCTCAAGTATGCAAAACTCAGCTTCAGTAACCCTTTTTCCATCTTTTTAATTAATTTTTTTTCAAAAAGCGTTGATTGTTGTCTTTTCATTTTTATTTGTTTCCTTATGTCTTTTAATTTCTTCTCTAATTGTCTGGTTGACTCATTCGTTCTTTACTAGGATGTTTTTTAACCTGCATGCTGTTAGAGGTTGAGCAGACTTTTTCCTGTACTTTATGTCAAGCTCCAAACATTGTGATCTCAAAGTGTGCATGGTGTCATCTCAATGCTGTTATAATTATTGAAGGCTTTTTGCGACCCAGTATGTGGTCTCTCTTGGAGAATGTTCCACGTGCACTCCAGAAGAAAGTATGCTCTGCTTCTTTCCATGTAGAGTCCTAAAATGTCTGTCACATCCTTCTGGTCCAATGTATCATTCAGGACCATTGTTTCTTTCCTGATTCTGTCTAGATTTTCTGTCCATTGTTGTAAGTTGAGTATTAAATCCCCCTGAAATTACCACATTCTTATCAATAAGATTGTTCATGTTTGTGATTAAATGTTTTAAATATTTGTGTGCTTCGGAATTCAGTGCATAATCATTATAATTGTTAGATTTTCCTGATGGACAGACACTGTAATTATTTAATAATGCCCTTAAACATCTCTTGCTGCCAACTTTAATTTCAGGTCAAGTTTGTCTGATAGAAGTATGGCTACTACAGCTTCCTTTTGACTCCCAGTAGCATGAAAGGTAGTTCTCCATCCCCCCACTTTCAAGAGTAAGGTGTCCTCAGGTCTGAAATGAGTCTCCTGTACGACAGCAAACAGATGGGTCTTGTTTTGTATTATCCATTCTGATACCCTGTGTCTTTTGGTTGGAGCATTTATTCCACTTCCATGCAGTGTTATTATGGAAAGCGATGGTTCCGAGGCATTGTGATGTCTGTAGTTTTCATGCTTGTACTGGTGTCTGTGGTACTTTGTGATATTTGCGACATTTCCCTCAAGGAATCCCTCTTAGGATCTCTTGTAGGGATGGTTTAGCGGTGGTGAATTCCTTCAGTTTTGGTTTGTTTGGGAAGACCTTTACCTCTCCTTCGATTCTGAATGGCAGGCTGGCTGGATAAAGGATTCTTGGTTGCATATTTTTCCTATTCATCACATTGAAGATTCCCCTATTCCTTTATGGCTTGTCTGATTTCAGTAGATGGATCTGCTCCTATCCCAATACTTCTCTACCTGTGTATGTGAAGGTCCATTCATCCCTAGCTGCTTTCAGAATTCTTTCTTCATGCTTGTATTTTGCCAGTTTCCCCATGCTATGTTGTGCAGAAAATCAACTCAGGTTACATCTGAAGGGAGTTCTCTGTGCCTGTTGGGTTTCAATGCCGGTGTCCTTCCCCGGCTTGTGGAAATTCTCAGCTATGATTTGTTCAAGGTCATCTTCACACCCCTTTTCTGTCTCTTCTGGAAATCCTGTGATATGGATATTGTTCCATTTGATTTCATCACTTAGTTCTCTAATTCTCCCATCTCGGTCCTCAATTTTTGCTCTATCTTTTTCTCACCTCCTTTTCCCCATATTTTTACCTTCTGATTCATTTAGTCTCCCCTCTGTCTCTTCAATCCACGCTGTGGCTGCCTCCATTTTAATTTGCACCTCATTTATAGCATTGGAATTCATCACGACTACTTTTTATTTCCTTGATCTCCGCAATAATTGATTCCATGCTGTCTTTACGCCTTTGCCAATCCCAACGATTAATCTTTGGACTGTTATGCTAAATTCTGATATGTAGCTTATATCTGTTTGGATAAAGTCGTTAGCTGTCTACTTCTTGCCGGAATTTCTTTTGAGGGGAATTCTTCTGTGTCATTATTTTGACTAGTTTTCTCTCTCTTAGGAGGTTTACAAGCTTGTTATTTGCTTTGCACCTGCAAGAATTGCTATACGACAGGGGGCTCCCGCCCTGTGCAGGTTCCAGCCCTGCAGGTAGTGTTTCTTGGAGAGTGTTACTTGCTCTCTGTTGTTGTGACATTAGCTCTTTGAGTTCTCTACTGGTAGTGATGTGTTTGACCCTCCACAAGGTGTGCTTTTCTTTGTTCCTTGAAGTAGCCCTGGGAAGGAAAACAAACAAACCAACAAACAGGAAACAGAGACATGTAAGGCAACGTGCAAATAAAAGAAATAAATGGACACACACACGCTCACACACACACAGAAAAACAGTCTGAAATAAAACAAAACAAAACAAAACAAACAAACAGACCAGAAACACCAGCTACAAGTAAAGAACAAGGTAGAGGCGTTGCTGTTGGAAGAACACATATAAAGAGAGAAATGACAGGAGTGGGGAAAAGGAAAAACATACATATATACCAGGCTGGGAGGCCAAATGGCTTAATGCAGACAGAGAGAAAGGAAAATAAGGAAGCAGGTGGGGAAACAAAAGAAAGATAAGTTTAGCCAGACAGAGAAACTAGATGGCATGATTATCCCAGAGAGAGAGAGAAACGAAAATATACAGGTATAGTTAGGAAATGTATCAAGGCAATGGATTATAAATGTCTGCTTAAACAAACCAACAAGACAGACTTATCAACCTAAAGGAGGGAAGAGATAGGAAGGGAGAATACGTCTAAAGAACAAGAATTGTCCCGGAATTACTCCAGTCTAGGCAGCATCACCAATCCGGATGACAGAGCTGCCTGGTTCCACAGCGCCTATCCTGCTCCATCAGGATACACAGCACAGAGGGGCGTGGTTTGGGGTAGGCTGGTCCCACCTCCACTCTGGACCCTGGGGCTGATCCATGAGGCCCCGCCTTGGTGGTGGTGGCGGGGGGGGGGGGGGGGAAATGGTGATGCCCAGCCTCTTCTCCATGACCTGGTGTACTCCGTTCCAGTTGTCCTCATTGTGCCGAGAGCACACGCAGGGTGGTCCTTCTTGCTCCGCTGACTCCTTTCGCACAGCGCTTGTTGAGGGTTCACAGACCTGTTCCGTGTGCTAGGGCAGTGCCACTCTGTGCTGCTCCAAATGTCTTCCTGGCTTTGTTTGTGCTGCTGTGCTTCAGGGAGCCCCGCCTTTCCCTGCTGTGGACTGCGCTGCTGACCTCACTGCTGAGCTTGGGCATGGTGGATGCAAGCAGGCATTGTTTTGTCCCACACCAACGCCCCCAGGGAAGGGGCCACTTTCTCCTACTCCAGACTGCGCCCTAGACCCAGCCACTGATCCGGGCGGGGGGGGGGGTGGTTGATGCGGGCAGGCTTTGTTCTATTGCACAGCCCACCAGGGAGGGGCTACTGTCTCCCCTTGTGGACGGTGCCCCTGCTCTACCCCTGAAAGCAATGCTGGCTCCTCTCCCCACAGGTGCTCGCACAGGGAACCTAGCCCCAGACCCAAGAAAACCCCACAGTTAGAGATAAGATCCCTCTCAGTCCCAGTCCCAGGTTCTCCTCTTATCCACATACAGCCCTACACTTCCGCAGCCAATCTTTCTGTTACTTTGGCCTCTCCGCAGAAGGGGATCTCTTTCAGTGAGTGGTGAATAAAGCCACAGGTGGACCAATAAACGGACAAGCAAGCGTGCAAAGGCTGACAAGGGAAAATCCACCTGTTCCATGGTGGTGTAGAGAAAGTAGGTGCTTTTAGCAATGCCAGTAAGAGGGTAAACATTATGGAACAGGCGAATTAGTGAATTCTGTGGGTGGAATGTTTTCCCTGATTACAATGGGCAGCTTATCCATCCTCCAGCTCTGAAGCATATGGCCAGTGGACACCACATGCTGGGGACAACAAGTTCTGGAGGAAAGGAGTGGAAGTAACAACTCTCCACCTTTCCTAGAATGCCAGCGTCCATTTACAAACCCTCCATCTGCCCCCTGGCCCTTTCTTCCGCCCACCCGCCCCGATTACTCCTACATATTACGTCCTTACTGCAATCTTGCAATCCTTGGTTTTGAACCATCGTTCTAATCTGTTTTGTTGTTGGTGGTTAGGTCTGTCATTTATCTACGTAAAAACCTGGGAATTACTATCTGAACAAAGCTGAGCTCCTGGATGGCTCAGTCAGTTAGGCCTGTGACTATATTGCTTTCGACGCAGGTCATGATCTCATGGTTTGCGAGCTCCAGTTCTGCATCAGGCTTTGTGCGGACAGCGTAGAACCTGCTTGGGATTCTCTCTCTCCCTCTCTCTGAGCTTTCCTGGCTGTCTCTCACTGTCTTATGTTTGTGTGCTGCTTTTTAAACTGGCCTAGGAGTAATTTGGGACCAGTGGTATGATAACTAACCTTCTCTTTCACCTGCTATGACAGCTCTAACATTCCCGTTACTCTGATGAGTTAAGATGTAAGGCAGAGTGTCCCGAGATCCTCAACCAAACTACACGGTGTAATCGTATGAGCATAGGTATTCACACTTCTGTCCATTCCCTCATAAACTCACTCATTTCGCAAATAGCGAACACTTACGCGGTGCACACTGAGGAATATAACAGTAAGCAAAATAGCCTTCGTAAATTAATTTTTTTTTCCGCCTTGGAATTTCATGGGCCTATAGTATCCAGTCCTATGTGATTCAGCGCATGATTAAGATTAACGTATTTCACTTCTTCCAAAGATGTTTCTCAAGATTGGCAGAAGCAGTGGGATGTGACCGATGCTGGTTCAAATCCTAGCTCTGCCACATAGATGTGATATTTGGCAAGTTATTTAAACTTTCTAAGCATTAGCCTAGTTGCCTGTTAAGTGGGAATAATAATACCTTTCCCACAGGCCTGTTATGTTTGCTTGAGAGGGAAACATGTGTGAATTGCAGAGAAATGTACTGGTGTATGGTGGGAACTAAAGTGAAATTAGTTTTTTCCCTCTGTTTTCCTAAGGCTTTCTGATCATCTCGTTATGGGTTTGTTCCGAGGGCCTTGTGCCTCTCTGTGCCTCTCTGTGCCCTTGAGTATCCTCTTGCAATCCCCAGCATCCGGGAATTGGGCCTCATTCTACCAAGGAACCTGACTCTCACATGGTGCCTTCCACAGTTCACCTGTTCTGTACATTCAACACAGCCAACGTGAAGGTTTTAAGTAAGCAAGCAGCGACTTTGTCAAAAACGGAATTACATCACTGATAGAAGCGAGTGTTTACTGACTCGCAGTGAAGGGGGTTCCATGCATTATTCCAAGTTATTTACCGTCATTACCTCACTGAATTCATTTCAGAGCTCTATGGTGAAGGTGCTAGGTTGTGCCTGATTTTACAGCTGAGAAAACTGAGTAACCCAGAGAAAAAGTAAGTTTTCCAAAGGTCCGCTGCTAGAAATAGAGCAAAATAGGATTTCAGATCCCAGGCAGCCTTGCTCCAGGGGCCACCCCCTTAGTCACTGAACTCTATTGCTTCTTGCTAAGCAAGAATTTACTGTAGGATAGGGAATTTAAGTGGTATTGAGTTGTAAAGAAGATCGTAAGAGATGGCAAATGTTCCACCCAATCCATCTGATCACAAAAGGGTAAGAGTTAATCAAAAGTTGATGATGCAGGTGTTTGTAAAAAGAGAGAATGTGAGAGAGAGAGAATCCCCCGTATAGACTGCTGCTGTTACACATCAAATTGAAGTGAGACAACTACTTGTTCTGTAACAATTGGGAACTGAAACTCCATAAACTCATTGCATTTATTCAGTATGCATTTATTCCTTTGCCCATGGCTGGCACTGTAGTAACGACACACGGATGGCTAAAGTGAGTCCTGCCCATGAAGAACACATGGTCTAGGAGGGGAGCAAGGGCTACGTAAGGAGGTTCATGACAATACAACTAGTGGGAAGAAGAACTGTGGACACACAAAGGGGAAGTAAGCACCCCCAAGACACTTTCCATAAAGAAAGACATAAGAAAGGAATGAAACCTCTTAGAGTTCTGGAAGCATCCTTCTTGTAGGCTCTCATGAGTGTATTTTCACTAAGTCCGTAACAATTGGGAGCTGATCCCTGCTGAGCCAAGATCCTCCAGGACAGAACCTTCCTCTGTTCAGTTGGCTTCAAGTGAACCCGGGTATTCAGCCCTTCTCCAGTGTCCCTCTCCCACCATCCCACTTCTGGCCCTCTTGATTCCTAGATTCCTAGGAAAATCAGCCTATAAGGTCAAATCCTTATTTGGTGTTAGTTCCTTCCAGAGACAGGGTCTCCACGATGCTATCGATTCTTTCAGTGGAATCCTGCCCATGGGCTGCACAAGGAACTCCATGATACGAGTTCAATGCCTCCTCAAATGATGGGTTTTATGAGAAGTTAAGTCCTGTGAGCTTGGGTTAGAAATAGTCCACATCATTCCCAATCTCAAGGCTTGTTTTGGACAAAGGATGAAGATAAAAAGCAATGAATACATAAAAGACTTTTGTAAGAAGTTCAGCTTAAATAGGGCAGAAGAAAAGAAAGGGGGGGAGTGTCTTTTCATTTCATGTTAACAGCCAAAGAGAAAAAGCTTCTTTAGATTTCAAGAAGAAAGGAATAATATCAGTGTACACAAAGCAAGCTTTAAAGGTGAGCTTTATCATCGTGTCAGTAGAGCTTTTTACTACAAACTCTACCGATTATGGTATTTCTCATAACTCCTTGCTGCCCTAGGGAAAAGTACTTAATTGCCTATGCCTAACTTTTATCTGAGTTCATGGCTATTTTCCTTTCATTTTTAAAGCTTAGCTTAGATCAGGATGAGGGAAGATGGCGGCGTAGGAGGACGCTGGGCTCACCGCGCGTCCTGCTGATCACTTAGATTCCACCTACACCTGCCTAAATAACCCAGAAAACCGCCAAAGGATTAGCAGAACGGAGTCGCAGGAGCGAAGCGCAGACTAGAGGCCCACGGAAGAGGGTAGGAAGGGCGGCGAGGCGGTGCACGCTCAACGGACTGCCGGGAGTGAGCCAGGGCAGAGGGGGGCGGCTCGCCGGCCAAGCAGAGCCCCCGAGTCTGGCTGGCAAAAGCGGAGGGGCCTGACAGACTGTGTTCTGACAGCAAGCGCGACTTAGCGTCTGGGAGGTCATAAGTTAACAGCTCTGCTCGGAAAGCGGGTAGGCTGGAGGACGGAGGGAGAGATGCTGAGCCCCCGGACGACAGAGCTCAGTTTGGTGGGGAACGAAGGCGCTCGCCAGCGCCATCTCCCCCGCCCATTCCCCAGCCAAAATCCCCAAGAGAACCAGTTCCTGCCAGGGAACTTGCTCGCTCAGCGCAAACGCCCAACTCTGCGCTTCTGCAGAGCCAAACCTCTGGCAGTGGATCTGACTCCCTCCCGCTGCCACAGGGCCCCTCCTGAAGTGGATCACCTGACGAGAAACGAGCTAAGCCTGCCCTCCTGCCCCTGTGCACATGCCTACCCACCCCAGCTAATACGCCAGATCCCCAGCATCACAAGCCTGGCAGCCTGCAAGTAGCGCAGACAGGCCATGCCACCTCACAGTGAATCCCGCCCCTAGGAGAGGGGAAGAGAAGGCACACACCAGTCTGACTATGGTCCCAGCGGTGGGCTGAGGGCAGACATAATGTCGGAATGCGGCCCCGCCCACCAACTCCAGTTATACACCACAGCACAGGGGAAGTGCCCTGCAGGTCCTCACCACGCAAGGGACTATCCAAAATGACCAAGCGGAAGAAATCCCCTCAGAAGAATCTCCTGGAAATAACAACAGCTAATGAGCTGATCAAAAAGGATTTAAATAATATAACAGAAAGTGAATTTAGAATAATAGTCATAAAATGAATCGCTGGGCTTGAAAACAGTATAGAGGACAGCAGAGAATCTCTTGCTACAGAGATCAAGGGACTAAGCAACAGTCACGAGGAGCTGAAAAACGCTTTAAACGAAATGCATAACAAAATGGAAAATCCACGGCTCGGATTGAAGAGGCAGAGAGGAGAATAAGTGAACTAGAAGATAAAGTTATGGAAAAAGAGGAAGCTGAGAAAAAGAGAGATAAAAAAATCCAGGAGTATGAGGGGAAAACTAGAGAACTAAGTGATACACTAAAAAGAAATAATCTACGCATAATTGGTATCCCAGAGGAGGAAGAGAGAGGGAAAGGTGCTGAAGGGGTACTTGAAGAAATAATAGCTGAGAACTTCCCTGAACTGGGGAAGAAAAAAGGCACTGAAATCCAAGAGGCACAGAGAACTCCCTTCAGACGTAACTTGAATCGATCTTCTGCACGACATATCGTAGTGAAACTGGCAAAATACAAGGATAAAGAGAAAATTCTGAAAGCAGCAAGGGGTAAACGTGCCCTCACATATAAAGGGAGACCTATAAGACTCGTGACTGATCTCTCTTTTGAAACTTGGAAGGCCAGAAAGAATTGGCACGAGAATTTCAGTGTGCTAGACAGAAAAAATATGCAGCCGAGAATCCTTTCTCCAGCAAGTCTGTCATTTAGAATAGAAGGAGAGATAAAGGTCTTCCCAAACAAACAAAAACTGAAGGAATTTCTCACCACTAAACCAGCCCTACAAGAGATCCTAAGGGGGACCCTGTGAGACAAAGTAGGAGACACATTACTACAAGCATAAAACATACAGACATCACAATGACTCTAAACCCGTATCTTTCTATAATAACACTGAATGTAAATGGATTAAATGCGCCAATCAAAAGACATAGGTATCAGAATGGATACAAAAACAAGACCCATCTATTAGCTGTCTACAAGAGACTCATTTTAGACCTGAGGACACCTTTAGATTGAGAGTGAGGGGATAGAGAACTATTTATCATGCTACTGGAAGCCAAAAGAAAGCTGGAGTAGCCATACTTATATCAAACAAACTAGACTTTCACTTAAAGGCTGTAACAAGAGATGAAGAAGGACATTATATAATAGTACAGGGTCTATCCATCAGGAAGAGCTAACAATTATCAATGTCTATGTGCCGAATACCGGAGCCCCCAAATATATAAAGCAATTACTAATAAACATAAGAACCTTATTGATAAGAATGTGGTAATTGCAGGGGACTTTAACACCCCACTTACAGAAATGGATAGATCATCTAGACACACGGTCAATAAAGAAACAAGGGCCTTGAATGAGACATTGGATCAGATGGACTTGACAGATTTATTTAGAACTCTGCATCCCAAAGCAACGGACTATACTTTCTTCTCGAGTGCACATGGAACATTCTCCAAGATACATCACATACTGGGTCACAAAACAGCCCTTCATAAGTTTACAAGAATTGAAATTATACCATGCATACTTTCAGACCACAATGCTATGAAGCTTGAAATCAACCACAGAAAAAAGTCTGGAAAACCTCCCAAAGCATGGAGGTTAAAGAACACCCTACTAACGAATGAGTGGGTCAACCAGGCAATTAGAGGAGAAATTAAAAAATATATGGAAACAAACGAAAATGAAAATACGACAATCCAAACGCTTTGGGATGCAGCAAAGGCAGTCCTGAGAGGAAAATACATTGCAATCCAGGCCTATCTCAAGAAACAAGAAAAATCCCAAATACAAAATCTAACAGCGCACCTAAAGGAAATAGAAGCAGAACAGCAAAGGCAGCCTAAACCCAGCAGAAGAAGAGAAATAATAAAGATCAGAGCAGAAATGAACAATATAGAATCTAAAAAAACTGTAGAGCAGATCAACGAAACCAAGAGTTGGTTTTTTGAAAAAACAAACAAAATTGACAAACCTCTAGCCAGGCTTCTCAAAAAGAAAAGGGAGATGACCCAAATAGATAAAATCATGAATGAAAATGGAATTATTACAACCAATCCCTCAGAGATACAAACAATTATCAGGGAATACTATGAAAAATTATACGCCAAAATACTGGACAACCTGGAAGAAATGGACAAATTCCTGAACACCCACACTCTTCCAAACTCAATCAGGAGGAAATAGAAAGCTTGAACAGACCCTTACCAGCGAAGAAATTGAATCGGTTATCAAAAATCTCCCAACAAATAAGAGTCCAGGACCAGATGGCTTCCCAGGGGAGTTCTACCAGACGTTTAAAGCAGAGATAATACCTATCATTCTCAAGCTATTCCAGAAATAGAGAAGGAGGAAAAATTTCCAGACTCATTCTATGAAGCCAGTATTACTTTGATTCCTTAACCAGACAGAGACACAGTAAAAAAAAGAGAACCACAGGCCAATATCCCTGATGAATATGGATGCCAAAATTCTCAATAAGATACTAGCAAATCGAATTCAATGGCATATAAAAAGAATTATTCACAATGATCAAGTGGGATTCATTCCTGGATTGCAGGGCTGGTTCAACATTCGCAAATCAATCAACGTGATACATCACATTAACAAAAAAAAAAAAAAAAAAAAAAAACAGAGAAGGACCATACGATCCTGTCAATCGATGCACAAAAGGCCTTTGACAAAATCCAGCACCCTTTCTTAAGAAAAACCCTTGAGAAAGTCGGGATAGAAGGAACATACTTAAAGATCATGCAAGCCATATGAAAAGCCCACAGCTAACATCATCCTCAACGGGGAAAAACTGAGAGCTTTTTCCCTGAGATCAGGAACACGACAGAGATGCCCACTCTCACCGCTGTTGTTTAACATAGTGCTGGAAGTTCTAGCATCAGCAATCAGACAACAAAAGGAAATCAAAGGCATCAAAATTGGCAAAGATGAAGTCAAGCTTTCGCTTTTTGCAGATGACATGATATAATACATGGAAAATCCGATAGACTCCACCAAAAGTCTGCTAGAACCGACACATGAATTCAGCAAAGTTGCAGGATACAAAGTCAATGTCCAGAAATCAGTTGCATTCTTGTACACTAACAATGAAGCAACAGAAAGACAAATAAACTGATCCCGTTCACAATTGCACCAAGAAGCATAAAATACCTAGGAATAAATCTAAGCAAAGATGTAAAGGATCTGTATGCCAAAAACTATAGAAAGCTTATGAAGGTAATTGAAGAAGATTTAAAGAAATGGAAAGACAATCCCTGCTCATGGATTGGAAAAATAAATATTGTCAAAATGTCAATACTACCCAAAGCTATCTACACATTCAATGCAATCCCAATCAAAATTGCACCAGCATTCTTCTCGAAACTAGAACAAGCAATCCTAAAATTCATATGGAACCACAAAAGGCCTCGAATAGCCAAAGGAATTTTGAAGAAGAAGACCAAAGCAGGAGGCATCACAATCCCAGATTTTAGCCTCTACTACAAAGCTGTAATCAACAAGACAGCATGGTATTGGCACAAAAACAGACACATAGACCAATGGAATAGAATAGAAACCCCAGAACTAGACCCACAAACGTATGGCCAACTCATCTTTGACAAAGCAGGAAAGAACATCCAATGGAAAAAAGACAGTCTCTTTAACAAATGGTGCTGGGAGAACTGCACAGCAACATGCAGAAGGTTGAAACTAGACCACTTTCTCACACCATTCACAAAAATAAACTCAAACTGGATAAAGGACCTGAATGTGAGACAGGAAACCATCAAACCTTAGAGGAGGAAGCAGGAAAAGACCTCTCTTACCTCAACCGTAGCAATCTCTTACTCGACACATCCCCAAAGGCAAGGGGATTAAAAGCAAAAGTGAATTACTGGGACCTTATGAAGATAAAAAGCTTCTGCACAGCAAAGGAAACAACCAACAAAACTAAAAGGCAACCAACGGAATGGGAAAAGATATTTGCAAATGACATATCAGACAAAGGGCTAGTATACAAGATCTATAGAGCTCACCAAACTCCACACCCGAAAAACAAATAACCCAGTGAAGAAATGGGCAGAAAACATGAATAGACACTTCTCTAAAGAAGACATCCGGATGGCCAACAGGCACATGAAAAGATGTTCAGCGTCGCTCCTTATCAGGGAAATACAAATCAAAACCACCCTCAGGTATCTCCTCACGCCAGTCAGAGTGGCCAAAATGAACAAATCAGGAGACTATAGATGCTGGAGAGGATGTGGAGAAACGGGAACCCTCTTGCACTGTTGGTGGGAATGCAAATTGGTGCAGCCGCTCTGGAAAGCAGTGTGGAGGGTCCTCAGAAAAATAAAAATAGACCTACCCTATGACCCAGCAATAGCACTGCTAGGAATTTACCCAAGAGATACAGGAGTACTGATGCATAGGGGCACTTGTACCCCAATGTTCATAGCAGCACTGTCAACAATAGTCAAATTATGGAAAGAGCCTAAATGTCCATCAACTGATGAATGGATAAAGAAATTGTAGTTTATATACACAATGGAATACTACGTGGCAATGAGAAAAAATGAAATATGGCCTTTTGTAGCAACGTGGATGGAACTGAAGAGTGTGATGCTAAGTGAAATAAGCCATACAGAGAAAGACAGATACCATATGGTTTCACTCTTATGTGGATCCTGAGAGGCTTAGCAGGACCCATGGGGGAGGGGAAGGAAAAAAAAAGAGGTTAGAGTGGGAGAGAGAGCCAAAGCATAAGAGACTGTTAAAAACTGAGAACAAACTGAGGGTTGATGGGGGGTGGGAGGGAGGAGAGGGTTGGTGATGGGTATTGAGGAGGGCACCTTTTGGGCTGAGCACTGGGTGTTGTATGGAAACCAATTTGACAATAAACTTCATATATTAAAAAAAAAAAAAAAAAAGCTTAGCTTATCTTAGTTCGTCAAATAATTTTCTTTTATTTTTTTGATGACAGAAATCTCATTTACACTCCTGAATGTCCTATTACCCATGACAGGTACCTAGCATTCTGCCTTGCACATCTACTTACTTATGTGGGGAAAATGAAACAAAACAAAACAAAACAAAACAAAAGGCATTTGTTTTTTCACCGTCCAGAGACAGAATAAATTCCTAACGGAAATAATAAAATATTTGGGCCCTGAACACGTGACTGCCCTTAAATGTTAATATATTCAAATTGAGGACATTTTTTATTTGACAGGTATGGTCAAATGCCCAAGAGAATGATTCAAAAATAAAGAGAACTCTGGGAATCAATGGGTTAGGAAGGTCATGAAAAAATTGGAGACTACGATCCAGATCTTAAAAAAGCTCTGAATGTATACTCACAAAGACTTAACGACTTTGGATAAGCAGGTTAAAAATAGTGCTTTGAAAGTCCATAGAGCTGTAGCATTCGAAGGCAGGGTTTCTTACAGTATGGTCGATACCTCTCCCTAATCAATGGAATCATGGAGGGCTTACTACAGGTGCGGATTCCGAATTCACACCGAATTCTACATTTTTAGGTAATGTGTCAGTTTTTGTTAAGATAACCCAAACTAGTAACAGCATTCCAATCTGCAAAGGACACACGAGCCCCACTCTCTGTAGCATAAAGTTTGGGTTGCTTTGGTAGGTGGATGAAAGCAACAAAACACAGAAGTGTGCAGGGAGAAGTGGAGACTTGAAGTGTTTGAAATGCATACTGTCCCATTTCTCAGGGAGGGCACAGAGACAGCTTGATGGCACCCAAATCAGTGTTTCTGTCTGAACCAGTCCTGCTACCCAGGCCACAGTCAACCATAAATATTATCCAGAGAAATGATCTGCATCTGCATCTGTATCTGCTGGAGATTCCCTGACTGACCAGATTCTCACTGCTGCTGGGGCTGGGGGTGTGGGGTGGGAGGTAGATAAACGGAGAGAATCAGACTAGCCCAAGTGGCCAAGATCTAGATGGAGTCCACCCTATGTGTTACCGTGGCCATATCTGAAGTTTCCAGAGGTGATGATGCTACATGCGGGGCCACCATTGTTCCGTGATGATATTGCAGTTGGTATATGATGCTAAGATTAAAACAAGGAAACGTGGTAACTTAGTATACATTATAACATGTCAACAAGAAGGCAAAGAGAAATCTTGGTTTGTACTTCGTTGGCAATTACTAATAGATATGAAAGTTACCGTCCCTCTAGGAGGCAAGGTTCTTGCCAACAGAAATACAACACTAATACAGGAGCACCTTCCAAGGGTTCATCTGAGAGTATACTGAATGGCCTGAGTATGTAATGTGATTTGATAAGGCAGAACGGGTTTCTCCATGGCCCACAAGTATTAAATTCTAGAATTCCATAGAGTTTGCTTGATGCATTGATAAGCCAAGGAAACCTAGGAGGGGATTTGGTGAAGCCACATGCCCTAGAAATATGACAGCTAATTTTTGACTTAAGAAGAAACCGAATGACCTCCAAAAGACATCAACAATTGTACCTCACAGATGTGCTGTGAGCTTGAAATGCTCACACATGTGCTGCATCTTGAAGACGGTAAGTGGTAAAAACATTGGTAGTATTATATTAATGGCTGCTACCCTTTTTTCCAAAATTTTGTAGGAGGTCATAAAGAAATTGGCAGCTCTGCCATTCCATGCAGTCTGCTGCCGATGACATTGTTGCCTTAATGGAGCACAGCCTACAGCCTCTTTGTGAGTAAAACGCTCTTTGATTATGCCACTGGTGGCAGCCTTTCTGTGACAGCTGAACACGTCCCTAACCGATACTACTTGCACTTACTCAATGCCATTCAAATACAATTTCATGTTTTGTTAGCACAGATAACATCAATAATGTCACTCTTATTGAAGGTGAAATTATTACCAACATCACTCAGCAGATGAGGTTGGGGAAAAGATGCTAGAGAAGTTTCCTAAATGAAGAAGGGTTTGGAGAATACCAGCGTTCTATCTCCTAAGCATACCCTCGCAGAGTAAACTGTAGGGCACAGGGTTCTCTCTGTTACAATATCACTTGAAGTTTAGGAGTGTTTTTCCATATAAATGTTTGAAAAAGTCCATGGTAGAGAAGGATTTACTTAATCCCAGAGAGTAAAATGAAAGAAGGCTTTGGACCCACAACCTCCTCCAATCAGTAAGTAGGCCGAGACAACCATAAGGCTGTAGACACAGGCTACTTTTCATGAGAAGGGAAGAATGACTTGGAGGTTGAAAGCCAGAACCCCGGAGGAGCTAGGACCATGGAAAATCATTCCCAGGCCTTAGGACCCAATGAAACAACTGCCTACCTGTGCCAGCTGAACTTCAGAATTGCTATGGACCAGTGACTCATTCATGATTACCTCCTTCCTTTCTTTTGAAACAGCAATGTTTGTATTTTGTTTGTTTGTTTGTTTGTTTGTTTGTTTGTTTTTTCTGTGTGTGTGTGTGTGTGTGTGTGTGTGTGTGTGTGTGTGTGTGTGTGTGTGTTGTGTGTGTGTGTTCTGGTTATAACCATGCCCGTGTTGTTTGTATGCTGAATTCATAGGTCTTCATTCATAGGTCTTCAGATTGAAAATGTACTCGAGGACTAGTGCGCCCAAGGAGACTCATTCACACCTGGACCTAATTTAGATAAAAATATCCTGGACTTTGAGCTGATGTTACAAGGGTTGTGTCTTTAAGAGGGAGGATTCTTGGGGAAAGGTGAGGATATTTTTCAGGCAGGATGAGAGTGAATAATAGGAGGCCAGCAGACAGGCTGTGGCAGTCTAAAATATGTTCATAAATTCTCTTTTAAGCCCTTCAAAAGGGGGACCTTCATTCCCTTTTCCGTAAGCATAGGCCAGATGTACTGAATGATTTTGAAAACCAGAAGAAGGTGGAAGTGATAGTGAGTTAAAAAACTCCAAAGAGCAGATATTGTAGTCCAATGGCGTTGTGATTAGAGGAAAATCGATGGAAGGGGCAACCGGCCATTAGACGCAAGAATTCTGAGTGGAAGAGATGAATATAAGCGAAGAGAAACAAAAATTATATAAAATCAGGGAGGGGGCAAACAGAAGAGACTCATACGTATGGAGAACAAACTGAGGGTCACTGGAGGGTTTGTGGGAGGGGGGATGGGCTAAATGGGTAAGGGGCACTGAGGAATCTATTCCTGAAATCATTGTTGCACTACATGCTAACTAATTAGGAGGTAAACTTTAAAAAAATAAAAATAAATCAAATAAAAAAAAGAAGCTACAATTCTACACCTATCAAAATTATC
The DNA here is from genome assembly GCF_028749965.1 of Puma concolor. Taxonomy (NCBI): domain Eukaryota; kingdom Metazoa; phylum Chordata; class Mammalia; order Carnivora; family Felidae; genus Puma; species Puma concolor. Next base: position 2,672,515 of record NW_028240124.1, on the reverse strand, counting down.
AATTAAATTTGAGAGTGGACTCAAGATATCTTCAGACGTGCAAAGACTCAGAATATTTGATTCTACTCATTCTTCATTAGGAAGTTATATGAAGGTGTACTCCAGCAAAACAAAGAGAGAAAAAATAAAGACAAATTATTCTTAATAACAGGCAACACTAACAGAGTGTTTATTTTTGTGCCAGACTCTGTTATGGGTTATTTTCATATATTATTTCATATGAACCACACAACAAACTTATAAAGTATATACAATTACCGTTCTTATCTTCGAGAGGAGAAAAGAGGGTTATAAAGAAGCCAAATAACTCATCCAACATCCAACTTACACAGCTGGTAAGTGGAACAAGTAAAGTCTAACACCAGGCCGTCTGGCTCAAGAGTCCAGGCTTTTGAATGCTCCCTAACTTCCCAGATAGCCATATTACCATGAAACCATGGAAACAAACTGGGAGCGTAGCAGAGGAAAATCACAGGAAGGAAGCTATGAGGCAGACCTACTGAGTCACCACCTAAATGAGGCAGGAAAAGAGAAGGGTCCAGTGAGAGACCGCTAAGAGGTTAGCAGGAAGATGTCATAAAGTGGCATGATTTGAGAACCCTGAAAGAGTGCAATAAAACAAAGAAGTGCATTAGAAAATTAAGGAGAACCAGATAATATCCATAAGACGGCCTTAGTCTGAATGAGCCAAGTGAAACATGGCATGGTTTAAAGCACTGATGGAATACAAAGAGAAAGGATCCATTTCACCTTGATGCTAGAGATGTCCTCATTCAGCAGGTGGGTGCAAAGACTCCAGCAAAAGAGTAGTAATTCTAATGTTTGCATATTATTTAATAATCCCAATAATTTAAACCATTTATTAGTTTTCAAGTTTTAGAATCAACCTTGAACTCTCTAAAGAGACTTGATTGCAGAGCATAACAGCAGTGTTAACAACAATGACAAACAGAAGCCCAAAGCTGATGGGAGACGGAGAAAAAGTGCAGCAAGTTTAAGGAAGACCTTTATCGTACAATGTAAGGAATGAAAAATGATAGTACAGGTAAGGGAACTAGGTCTCTATTTTAAAATTACATCTCATGGGGTACCTGAGTGGCTCGGTGAGTTCACAATCCACTCTTGATTTTGGCTCAGATGATGATCTGACAGTTCATAAGACTAAGATGAGCATTAGGTTCTGCACTGACAGCTCAGAATTCTCTCTCTGCCCCTATCCTGCTTAAGCATACTCTCTCTCTCTCTCTCTCTCTCTCTCTCTCTCTCTCTCTCTCTCTCAAATAACATACATTCATACATACATACATACATTCATATATACATACAAACATAAAATTATATTGTGTGATGGTTAATTTCATGTTTTAACTGGGCTAAGCCACAGGGTACCCAGATATATGGCTAAACAGTATTTCTAGTGAGTCTGTGAGGACATTTCTTAGTACAATTAACATCTGTATATCCGGAGAGTAAGCAAGACACATTGCCTTGCCAAACACTGGGTGGCCTCAACTAATCGATTGAAGACTTGAATAGAACAAAAGGTGGAGTAAGAGAGAATCCACTGTGTCTATCTGACTGTCTTCAAGCTGCGATATTGGTCTCCTGAATTCAGGCTCAGACTTGGAATGGAACATACATCATCAGCTCTCCTGATTCTTAGGCTTTTGGAGTCTGCCTGGAACTGAACTACTCGATCTCCTAGGTCTGCCCTTCTCAGCCTCCGTAATCCTGTGAACCAATTCCTATTGATACTGAGTCTCTGGAGAACCCTAATTAGTACCTATATGTAACTTCATCCGTTATGTCTTTTTGCCCTCAGATCCAGTTCCTGCACTTCTCCTACAGAATGTGTTTCCTGGTTCCTTGCCAACTGGCTTCCAGAGGGGTTTGACCAATGGGTGTTTGATGGGAGAAAGGGAGGAAGGGATAAGCCCAGAGGTTTTTCTCTCTCCGGCTCCACTTCCTACCAGTGATTTTATCTCCTCAAATTCTAGCTTCTTTCCAAGAGCCTCTTCTCCCATGTTCTCAGTTCCTGCTAGGTATGGTTCTGAATTTCTCTAGCTCTGCAGGTGGAAACAGCTTTCTGATGATACTAATTCCTGATTGCTTCGCCATCCTTTGTTTGGCTTCTGGGATTTCCCATCACGTGTGTAACTATTTAAAATACCTATAGTGACTCACCGGCTGGCTGGACCTGACTGAAACAGTATACAGATAGAAGTTCGGGAATATATCGGAAAGTGAGGAGAGAGAAGACAGGTGGCTTAAGCGACCTATATGTCAACGTCACATAGGAAGTCAGTAGACGGTGCTTAAAACTGACAAATAAATAAGCAGCAGTATAGTATACTACTTATCTTCATGAAGATTCCTCACAAAAGAATATAAACCTGGAACAGTTAAAAGTGTTGCCTCAAATAATGGAGACAGTAAAGAGACCTGTGGTTGCCAGGGACTCAGGGGGGAAGGGAGAGATGAATAATCGATGAAGCACAGGGAATATTTACGGCAGTGAAACATCTTGTAAGACAGTGAAATGCTTTGGATCATGGCATTGTGCGTTTGTCAAAACTCACCGAACTGCACACCACAGTGAATGCTAAGGTAAACTTCGGTCTTTAGTTAATAATAGTTTTCATATGGGCTCATCCATTGTAACAAATGCACTACACTGACACAAGAAGTTTACAATAGGGAAAACTATGTTTTGGGGGGTAGGAGGGAGAACAGGGGAACTCTGCACTTTCCAGTCTTTTTCTGTAAACCAGCTTTTTAAAAGCTGTTTTAGAAAATAAACTCCCTCAATGAAAGGGAGGCAGAGAGACAGAAGAGGAGGGAAGGAAAGAGGGAGAAAGGGAGCTACTTAAAAGTCATGGAGGAAACTTAAGTGTGGATTACTAAGTGAAGGGATCCAATACGAAAAAGCCATTTGCTTTAAGTTTCCAACTATGATAACGTTCTGGAAAAACAAAACAAAAGAAAACAAAACAACGACAAGGACGACAACAACAACAACAACAACAACAACAACAACAACAAAACACCTTCGGAGACAGTAAAAAGATCAGTGGCTATTAGGGTTTAGGGGGAGAGAGGAAGTGGTAATAGGCGGAGCACAGGGCACTTTAGGGTGGTGTAACTATTCTGTATGATACGGCAATAGTAGATACATACCATTATACATTTCTCAAAACTTATGAATCTATATAACACAAAATAAACCCTAACTGTTAGTTAATGATAATGTGTCTAATGGTAATGTGTCAACAAGAATGGCTTATCCACCACTTATAATTAATGTATCCACCTTAGTGCAAGGTACTATAGAAACTACTGGGGGTGAGGAACCTGTATTTTTTGTGCAATTTGTCTCTAAATCTAAATTTGTCCTTAAAAAATGGTCTTTTGAAAAAAACCTGATTTTAAAAAAAAGAAAAAACAAAACAAAAGAAAGTGTTGCCTCTGGGGAAGAGGTGTTCATGGGGGAAACAAAGCTTTTGATTTTTTATTGCAAGTCCTGATCTGCAATTTGGATGTTGTGGGCTTTATTTTTAACTATTTGTATACAATATTTGGATTGATATTTCTCAAAAACAAATCTGTACACCTGCCAGAATAGATAACATGAAAAAGACCATATTAGCAAGTGTTGGCAAGGCTATCAAGTATTCAGAGCTCACAGGCACTACGCAGGCACTACTATAGAAAGAAGTGTGTGTAAATTGGTATAATCATTTTGGAAACAGTTTGGAGGAATCTTACCAAAGCTGATAAGTTGGATGACATGTGACCCAGCAAATTCTCTCCTAGATAAATAAATACTATTGTAAAAAATGTTCACCAAACGACGTGTCCTATAATGTTCACTGAAGCTTTATTCATAATTACCCTAAGCCAGAACCTACCTAAATGTCCACCAAGAGTTGCAGAAATATTGTAAACTATTCAAATAATGAAATTCTATACACCAATGAGCAGAAAGGATCTATACATACAATACCATGAATATCACTAACATAAGTTTGAGTGAAAGAAGCTAGGTGTAGGACACATAATTCCATTTCTATATAGTCCAAAAAGAAGCAAAAGTTGTATATTCTGTAAGAAGTCAGAATAATTGCCGTCCCAAAGAGAGATAGACCGTGACTGAAAGAGGCACAGGTGGTCCCTTGGGGTCCTGGTATCTTTTTTATTGAGTGCTGATTCCACAAGTATATTGAACTTAATTGCCTCAATCTGTGCTCAGAATGCTTTTAATAATATATGTTGTTTTTTGCGTGCCTGGGTGGCTAGTCACTTAAGTGTCCAACTTTGGCTCAGGTCATGATCTCATGGTTTGTGAGGTCGAGCCCCGCATCAGGTTCTGTGCTGACAGCTCTGAGCCTGGAGCCTGCTTGGACCCTTGGCTCCCTATCTGGCCCTCACAAGGTATACCTATACCTGCTCACAAGGTATCTCTCTCTCAAAAATAAACAAACATGACAAAAATAGTATATGTCCTTTTGAATATACTCTATACTTCAGTAATCTTATTTTAATCTGAGTGCAGACCCCTAAGTCACACCCTTTTTTCTCTACTGCCTCTTCTAAACAGTTAAAGAATATGTACTTTAAATCATCCTAGAAGATATATATATACATACACATACACACAAAGAAAGAAAGAAATTGGCGGGAGGAGCCGGGAGGTGGGTGAATGGCAAAGAAACTCTAGCTTTATTACACAAGCATGGAAACAAATTCCTTTGGAGAGGGTGGGGGTGGAATGGCTTCTTCGGAGGACTTCAGAGCAATGAAGGAACAAGAGAGATCATGGATCTGCCCCTACAGTCCTGGAGACCTCTCAATGTGGGGTTAGGAAGAAAGGGGCCCTCCCTTGCGGTCCAGTGGTCTCCTCCCTCCGCAGACCCGGTGCTGTGAAGCAGCAGAGGGCACAGCTGCCACGGAGTCCCAGAAGGCGGCGCCGCATCCCGGGGGCGCGGGCCGGGATCCTCTGGTGCTTCTTCGCCCGTACAGTGCACTAGGGGACGCGGGCCCGGCTCTCACTGGTTCATCCCTCCAGGTACAAGCCGTCCTGGGGCTGAGAGGTCGCGCGGTGGTGGCCCGCATCTCTCGCCCAGGCACTGGGAAGCGGCAGAGTATCACCACGGGTGCCAGGTTCACTCCCAGGACTTGGCACGCTTGGCGCCGCGCTTCTGCCACGCTGCTCTCGGCCCAGACGTCGCCGACTACGCGGATGGTGGGCAAGGTGGTCAGCGTCGGAGTGGCCGCCCTCCCACTCTCCTCCAGGGGGCTGCTGTCCTCGAGGGACGGCGCCGGCGGGGGCGGCACCTTCCTCTGGCCGGCGGCGACCTTCCGGGCTCCGTGGCGCCTCCTCCTGGCAGCTGGCAGGCGCGTCTGGACGCGGGCCTCGGGGGGCTGGTGCCCCAGCGTGTACACCACCTTCTCCTCAGGCGCCTCCAGCGCGGCCCCTCCTGCAGCGCTAGAGGCACCTCCCCGGGCGGCCGGGGCCAAGGCTCCCCGGGGCCTGCGCCGCTGCCTCTTCATGAGGCTCAGGAGGTGAGGCCGTTAGGGGCCGCCCGTGCTTGCCAGGTCTCGCCACCGCCGCCAGGCCCTGATGAATTTCCTACCAGGAAGCCAAATCACGCGGCAGGCTGTGAGAGTTACACCGCTGTTGCTAGGAGACCAGGCGCTTTGTGAGGTCACAAGGTCTGCCTATCCTATCACTGCCTGCTGCCCAAAGCTGCCTTAGGTTGGGATGTGTTTAAGATTATGCCCTTGAGAAAGACCTGCACGAATCTTACCTGAGACGGCCCATAGTTCTTGATGAGTTCAAGAGGGTTGTTCTCGACGTGAATGCACAGGTGCCTCAGCCTCCATTAATTCCATCCAACATGGGATGACACTTCGCGGTGGAGAGTACACACAACTTGTAATCACACATGACTGTAAGAGGTTTTAGCTAATTAAATGCCTTGTCATGCAACGCACTGAAAGACAAATTGAAGTAACTACTCTACTCTTTCAAAGAATACAGATATACTGTGCCTTGCTTAGGGGTCCATAAGTCTGTGGCTATAGCTCACACTTCAGGAAGCTGTTTTTCACAGCAGCAGCAAACAGTTTGCCTAGTTAGGATGCATGTTCACTTTCACGCAGCTTAGGGAAGACCGAGTCATTGTGTGCTTAAGTGCAAAGCGTCAACAAATTCTGCGTGAGTGGCCATGAGGGCATTCAGTGCCACTAAAACCTATTCGGTACCTACCAATTCATGATATTTCAGGTAAGTCATACACAAGGTAGTAAAAGACCATCTGGGATTCCAAGAGTAGAAAACGTGTTACACCGTCCGTGTAAGTGCTTTTGAAAGCAACCATCATGGTCCATCCATCATCACCACATACACAAATAATTCACAAAATATAACAAGGACCACCTACCATGATCAATTGAAATCCACTTCCTCAGGAAAGGATGACACCAAACTATGTGAATGAATAAAACGGATAAGTCATGGTAACAATCAGAAGAGACACTTGCCAAGGTCAACGTGATACATGTGAGAGGCCTACTCAACTCCTTTTCTTAAACACACAAACCAAACTTTCATCTAGGCAGCTTAAGCCAGTACTACCTCACGTTCAGAAAGTGCTGAAAATGGAAAGCTATCCTCATATTCAGTAAGAGCAACCCCTGGATTTCCTTTTTCATTAAGTGTAATTTATTTTCAAATTGGTTTCCACGCAACACCCAGTGTTCATCCCAACAGGTGCCCTCCTCGATGCCCGTCACCCACTTTCCCCTCTCCCCAAACCCACGTCAACCCTCAGTCTGTTGTCAGTATTTAAGAGTCTCTTATGGTTTGCCTCCCTCCCTCTCTATAACTTTTTCCCTGCATCACCTCCCCCATGGTCTTCTGCTAAGTTTCTCAGGATCCACACATGGATGAAAACATATGGTATCTGTCTTTCTCCACCTGACTTATTTCACATAGCATAATACCCCCCAGTTCCATCCACGTTGCTACAAATGGCCAGATTTCGTTCCTTCTCATTGCCAAGTAGTATTCCATGGTATACATAAACCACAACTTCTTTATCCACTTGTCAGTTGATGGACAGCTGGGCTCTTTCCATAGTTTGGGTGTTGTTGAAAGTAGTGCTATAAACATTGGGGTACATGCGCCCCTATGTCTCAGCACTCCTGTACCCCTTGGGTAAATTCCTAGCAGTGCTATTGCTGGGTCTTAGGGTAGATCTATTTTTAATGATTTGAGGAACCTCCACACTGTTTTCCAGAGCGGCTGCACCAGGATGCATTCCCACCAACAGTGCAAGAGGGTTCCCGTTTCTCCACATCCTCACCAGCATCTATAGTCTTCCAGTTTGCTCATTGTAGCCACTCTGACTGGCATGAGGTGGCATCTCAGTGCGGTTTTTCTTTGGATTTCCCTGACGAGGAGTGCTGTTGAGCATCTTTTCATGTGTCTCTTGACAATCTGGATGTCTTTTTTAGAACAGTGTCTGTTCAAGTCTTCTGCCCATTTCTTCACTGGATTTTTTGTTTTCCGGGTGTGGAGTTGGTGAGTTCATTTTACAGGTTTAGGATACTAGCCAATTATCCAGTATGACTTTTGCACACATCTTTTCCCATTCAGTCAGTTGCCTTTTAGTTTTGTTGATTGTTTCCTTCATTGTGGAGAAGATTTTTATTTTGATGATGTCCCAATAGTTCATTTTGCTTTTAATTCCCTTGCCTTTGGAGATGTGTCAGCTAAGAACTTGCTGACGCTGAGGTCAAAGAGGATGTTTCCTGCTTTCTCCTCCAGGGTTTGATGGTTTCCTGTCTCACATTCAGGCCCTTCATCCATTGTGAGTTTATTTTTGTGAGTGGTGTAAGAAACTGGTCTAGTTTCATTCTTCTGCATGTTGCTGTCCACTTCTCTTAGCACCAATTTTTAAAGAGACTGTCTTTTTTTCCATTGGATATTCTTTTCTGCTTTGTCAAAGATTAGTTGGCCATACGTATGTGGGTCCAATTCTTGGGTCCCTAAACTATGCCATTAAGTCTATGTATTTGTTTCTGTGCCAATACCATGCTGTCTTGATGGTTATAGCTTTGTGGTAGAGGCTAAAGTCTGGCATTGTGGTGGCTCTCACTTTGGTTTTCTTTTTTAGTATTACTTTGGCTTTTCAGGGTCTTTTGTGTTTCCATACACATTTTATGATTGCTTGTTCCAGCTTGGAGAAGGATGCTGGTGCAATGGGATTGGGGCTGCCTATAATGTGAGGACTGCGTTGGGTCGTATTGACATTTCGCCAATATTTATTCTTCCAATCCACGAGCATGGAATGTTTTTCGCTTTCTCTGTGTCTTCGTCAATTTCCTTCACAAGCCTTCTATAGTTTTCAGCATACAGATCATTTACCTCTTTGGTTAAGTTTATTCCTAGGTGTTTTATGACTCTTGGTGCATTGTATATTGTATCCGTTTCCTTATTTCTCTTTCTGTTGCTTCATTATTGGTGTATAAAACGCAATCAGTTTCTGTACATTGATTTGTACCCTGCAACTTTGCCAAATGCATGTATCAGTGCTAGCGGACTTTTGATGGAGTCTGGCGGAAATTCCATGTATAGTGTCATGTCATCGGCAAAAAGTGGAAGTTTGACTTCTTCTTTGCAAATGATGATACCTTTAATTTCATTTACTGTCTGATTACTGATGCTAAGACTTCCAACACTATGTTCAACAACCGGGGTGAGAGTGGACATCTCTGTCTTGTTCCTGATCTCAGGGGGAATGCTCTCAGTTTTTCCCCATTGAGGATGATATTTACTGTGGGCTTCTGATTAATGGATTTTATGATGTTTAAAGTAGTTTCCTTCAATCCCAACTTTCTTGAGGGTTTGTAATAAGTAAGGATCCAGTATTTTCTCAAATACTTTTTTTCTGCATCTATTGACAGTGTACTATGGTTCTTATCTTTTCTTTTCTTAATGTGATGTAGCACAATGATTGATTTGTGAATATGGCACTAGCCCTGCAGGCCAGGAATGAATCCCACTTGATCGTGTTGCATAATATTTTCTATATGCTATTGAATGTGATTTGCTAGTATCTTGTTGAGAATTTCTGCACCCCTATTCATCAGGGATATTGACCTGTGATTTTCCTTTTTTTCTGTGTCTCTGTCTGGTTTTGAATCACCGTAATGCTGGCTTCATAAAATGCGTCTGGAAGTTTTCCTTTCATTTCCAAATTTTGAAACACCTTGGGAAGGATGGCTATTACCTCTACTTTAAATGTCTGCTAGAAATCGCCAGGGAAGCCACCTGGACCAGGACTCTTATTTATTGGGAGATGTTTGATAACTGAATCAATTTCCTCACTAGTTATGGGTCCGTTCACATTTTCTATTTCTTCCCGTTTGAGCTTTGGAAGTGTGTGGGGATGGAGGCATTTGTCCATTTCTTCCAGGTTGTCCAGTTTGTTGGCATAGAAGATTTTATAGTGTTTCCTGATGAATGCTTGAATTTCTGAGGGATTCTTTGTAATAATTCCATTTTCATTCGTGATTTGACCTATTTGGGTCCCCTCTCTTTTCTTTTTGAGAAGCCAGGCTAGAAGTTTATCAATTTTGTGTATTTTCTCAAAAACACAACTCTTGGTTTCATTGATGTGCTCTACTGTTTTCCTTTAGACTCCATATTGTTTATTTCTGCTCTGATCTTTATTATTTTTCTTCCTCTCCTGGCTTTGGGGTGTCTTTGCTGTCCTGTTTCTAATTCCTTTAGGTGTGCTGTTGGATTTTGTATTGGGAATTTTTCTTGTTTCTTGAGATAGGCCTGGATAGCATTGTTTGTTGTTGTTGTTGTTGTTGTTGTGTTTTGTTTTGTTTTTGTTGTTCCCTGTCAGGACTGCCCTTGCTGTATCCCGAAGGGTTTGCATTGTGGTGTTTCATTTTTATTCGTTTCCTTATATCTTTTTTTTTTTAATTTTTTTTCAACGTTTTTATTTATTTTTGGGACAGAGAGAGACAGAGCATGAACGGGGGAGGGGCAGACAGAGAGGGAGACACAGAATCTGAAACAGGCTCCAGGCTCCGAGCCATCAGCCCAGAGCCTGACGCGGGGCTCAAACTCACGGACCGCGAGATCGTGACCTGGCTGAAGCCGGACGCTTAACCAACTGCGCCACCCAGGCGCCCCATGTTTCCTTATATCTTTTAATTTCTTCTCAAATTGCCTGGTTGACCCATTTATTCCATAGTGGGATGTTTTTTAACCTCCATGCTTTTGGAGATTTTCCATCTTTTTTCTGTGTTTAATTTAATGTCCCCTGCAATTACCACATTCTTATCAACAAAGTTCTGTATGTTTGTAATTAATTGTTTATATATTTGTGTGTCTCCGAATTTGGTGTGTAGGCATTTAAAATTTTTAGCTCTTCCTGATGGAAAGACCCTGGAATTAATATAGAAAGCCCTTCGTCATCTTTTGTTACAGCCTTTGATTTAAACTCTACTTTGTATGATATAAGTTGGCTACTCCAGGTTTCTTTTGACCTCCAGTAGCATGATAGATACTTCTCCATCCCCTCATTTTCAATCTGAAGGTGTCCTCATGTCTATAAGCAGTCTCTTGTAGACAGCAAATAGATGGGTCTTGTTCTGTTTTTTGTTTTTGTTTTTTCTTTCCATTCTGATACACTATGTTGTTCGGTTGGGGCATTTAGTCCATTGAAATTCAGTGTTATTATGGAAACATATGCGTTTAGAGTCATTGTGATGTCTGTAGGTTTCATGCTTGCAGTGATGCACCAGTTTCCTTTCCCACCAACAGTTAGAGAGGGTTACTCTTTCTCCATATCCTCACCAGCATCTGTGTTTCCTAAGTTGTTCATTTTAGCCACACTGACTAGTGTGAGGTGGTATCTCAGTGTGGCTTTGATGTGTATTTTCCTGATGATGATTGATGTTGAGCATCCTTTCATGTGTTTTGGGGCCATCTGGATGTCTCTTTTGGAAAAGTGTCTATTCATGTCTTCTGCCCATTGTTTCACTGTATTACATTTTCCAGGTGTGACTTGGGTAAGTTCTTTATACATTTTGTGTAGTAACCCTTTATCCAATATGTCATTCGCAAATATCTTCACTCCTTCCATCGGTTGCCTTTTAATTTTGCTGATTGTTTCCTTTGCAGTGCTGGAGAATTTTATCCTGACCAGGTCCTGGTCATTCAGTTTTGCTTTTCATTCCTTTGTCTTTTGAGACATGCCAAGGAAGAAATTGCTGTAGTGGAAATCAAAGGGTTTTTTTTTCATCTTTTCTCCTCTAGTGTTTTGATGGTTTTCTGTCTCACATTTAAGGCTTTCATCCATTTTGCATTTATTTTTATGCACATTGTAAGAAAGTCATCTAGTTTATTCTTCATCATGTTACTGTTCTGTTCTCCCAGCACCCTTTGTAAAGAGGCTGTCTTCTCTCCATTGGATTGTCTTTCCCGTTTTGTCAAAGATTAGTTCACCATACATTTGTGGGGCCCCTTCTGGGTTCTCTATGCTGTTTCATTGATTCATGTGCCTGTTTTGGGGCCAATGTCATACTATCTTAATGATTACAGCTTCGTAGGAGAGGCAAAAGTCTGAGCTGCCTCCCACTTTGGGTTTCTTTTTTCCACATAACTTTGACTACTCAGGTTCTTTGGTTGTTCCGTGCAAAGTTTCAGATTGCTTGCTCTAGTCTGGAGAAGAATGTTGGTACAATTTTGATTGGTATTGCATTAAATGTGTAGATTGCGTTCAGTACTATTGACATTTTTTTTTTTAATTTTTTTTTCAACGTTTATTCATTTTTGGGACAGAGAGAGACAGAGCATGAACAGAGACAGAGAGAGAGGGAGACACAGAATCGGAAACAGGCTCCAGGCTCTGAGCCATCAGCCCAGAGCCTGACGCGGGGCTCGAACTCACAGACCGCGAGATCGTGAACTGGCTGAAGTCGGACGCTTAACCGACTGCGCCACCCAGGCGCCCCAGTACTATTGACATTTTAACAGTATTCATTCTTCCACTCTTTGGCATGGATTGTTTTTTTTTTTTTTTTTTTTTTTCTGTATTTGATGTGTCTTCATCATTTTCCTTCATATATTTTCTGTACTTTTCACTGTACAGATCTTTTACATCTTTGGTTAGGTTTCTTGCTAGGTATTTTACGGTTCTTGGTGAAATTGTAACTGGCATTGATTTCTTGACTTCTCTTTCTGTTGCTTCCTTATTGGTGTATAGAAAGGCAACCAGTTTCTTTACACTATTTTGTATCCTGTGAGTTTGGTCAATGCATGGATCAGATCTAGCAACGTTTTCATGGAGTTTTTGGGTTCTCCGCGTTCAGTCTCATGTCATCTTCGAAAGGCCAAAGTTTGACTTTCAATGATATACGTTAAGTTAAGTGTAGTTAAAAAAGAATTTACCCTTTGGGCTCTATGTTAACTTCATAATTGCACAATAAGTGACAAATAGCAAAAAACTGTGCATGTTATCCCACATTAGAATTGGTAACTGGAATTTAACTCTTTAAAACATATTGAATCTCTCATGATATGGATAGGAGTATGAAACATCTAACTTCACCCAGTGCACACGTGTGTATTTGTAAACACATATGCTAAACAGCAAAATTGTAATACTAGTGAGGTGTGTCAAATTTTACATGTTCATGGTGCAGATAATATTGTATTACCGTCTTTTTGGTAGCAGCCCGAATAAGACATTTGAAATCAACGAGAGAATTCCAAACCTACAGGGTACATTCTCCATGCTCTATACTGGCTTACAAATAAATGAACAAATGGAACTAAAAAAATACATTGCACTGGTAATCATGCAATTGTGCATTAACTTTTTATGGACTCTAGCCATACTAAGAGTGCACGTGAATAGGTGTTGGAAATGACACACTTTATTTGACATGACCAAACTCACTAGAAACATATACTTTCAAAAACTTTTTAATATTCATTTTTCAGACATACTATAACGTCTAATACCGTATGACTCCACATTTAGAAGAGCAAAGATCGACATGGTGAACTTTGCACGTGTTACAATGGCTATCACATAATATTATTTGATATCCTAGAATTTTAAACAACTATACAGCTGCACGGCTCATGCTAGGTATTTGAACTTTGACATATTTTATCTTTCTGTTTTTCATTAGTTAATCGTTTTTTTTTTTTTTTTTTTAGAATTAGCTTTTGCTACAATCGCATAACTACTAACTTGGGTAATGGACATCCAAGGTTCCAGCTTACCTGTTTTTGTATCAGTGATGAAAATCAATCGCAATGTCATTGCCTTTTCAATTAACCATGGCTATGTTTTAGTTCTTTTATCACTGCAACAATAAATTCTGTTGTCTTCTATGCCTTTTTTGAAGCCCAGTGATTAATCTTATGACTATGATTCTACATTCTTGTTGTTATACTGCTTTTGTCTATTTTGATCGATTCTTTAACAGTCAGGTCTTCCTGGAAATTCGTCTCAGGGGAATTCTTCTGTTTCATCAGTTTGGATAGTTTTCTATCCCTTATGAGTTTTAACGTTGTTGTTGTTGTTGTTGTTGTTTGTTTTGTTTTGTTTTTTGTTTCTTTTATTTTATGTGCTATGCACCTGAGAGCACTGCTACTTTAAAGTGGGCTCATACCCTCTCCATGGCCTGGCCCTTCAGGAGGTGTGTTTTGGAAAGTGTTACTTGCTTCGTGTTGCTATGACTTTTGTTGTTTGATTTCTCATCTCAGAGTGATTTTTGAAAATCCCACGAGGTGTGATTTGATGTGTTCCTTGAAGTACCAAATGTAGTAATTGGAGGCTTGCACTATCTTGACAGGGGTTAAAACACCTCAAGTTGCCATGGATGGGTGTTCTTGCCCTTCCCAACAATGGGGGTTACTCCTGGTAGTGAGATCCAAAGCCCCAGCGCCACACAGACAGCTCCTCTGAAAAGCTCTAGGCAGCTGCACTTATGAAAGCCGCTCATTTTCTGATTTCCCAGAGGTTACCTTGGGCAAAATGTGGATTTTGTAAATTACCTGACCCCATCTATTTCTTCTACCAGCCAGATCTTAGATTGTAGGCAAATGATACCTCCGAGTTTGCTTTTCCAATTTGTAAAAGGGAAGTATAACGCCTATGTTCAGTATAGTGGTGAGATTACAGGTAATGCCTGTAAAACGTGTGGAAAAACTCCTGGCACATTACACTCCATAAAGACTGTATTTTGTTTTGATTTCCTCATAATTGTCACTGCATCCATACAAACTGTATCTCCAGGATGGGGTCTTTTGTAGGTCAAAATGTAAGCTACACCATAGAAGCTATCAACGAGGCAAAATGTTTCTCCTATCCGTGAGGACGTGACCCTTCCCTTTTTTGTATATGTAGACAAAATTTGGTGGTAGAGATTATTGAAGACTTGAATGTATATTGCAGTCTGGAACCCCGGGAGATAGTTAAACATCCCCTATTTCAGGCATCGTGGATAGGCATATTGAACACCTTACGTGTCAGGTGCAATTAGGTTCAAGTACACAGTGATAATCCAACATGCACGCTCCATATATTCAGGATGTTTCAAACCTTAGCTACAAATGGTACAGGTGTAATTACAACGTGTGGCAAATGCTGTTAAAAAAAAGACTAAAGGTTCTGAGAAGGAATGGCACAGGGGACAAAGTGTAGATGAGAGGATTGGCCAACAAAGTTCTTGGGGAGGAAAGTCCTTTTTTCAAACTTGGACCCATAGCAAGTACTGGTAAGGAACCTAGCGAACACAAAATGCATTCTAAGCAGAAACTACGTAGGTCTAATTTGAGCAACCAGGAGAACAGACCGTCCCGTTCACCTAATGAAAGGAGAATGAGGAAAGATGGCATTAGAGGGGTGACAAGACAGGACTGCCAACATCTTGTGGTCATGTTACAGATTCTATGTGTCATTTTGAGTACAGTGGAGATTAGAGGGTTCTCTTAAGCAGAGGAATGAAGTGCTCAGACTCAGGATTTTTGCATTGCATTCCGGATGCAGTGAAAAGAACGAACTGGGATTTTGGTGGGAAGGGAAAGGCAGAATGGGGCTAAACGAAAATGGAGAGTAGGCAGAAGGTGGTGAGAGACTAGCTGGCTTGGCATACGTTGGAGGTGGAGTTGAGAGCCCCTACTACTGAGTGGATCACAGGAAAGACGTTGAGGAGGGGAGGACTGACAATGAGTCTCTTCCCCTCATGAGCAACTGAAGACAAAGCCCCATTAAGAGAGGAACACAAGAGGGGTCTTGAGTTGGTCATGGATTTCAATTGATTGTTGATTGGGTATTAATTCATAGGCTTAGAGAAGTTTGCTTAGAATTTTATCTTTTCATTGTTTTGTTTCTACAAATTGCTTCGTTATTACCATCTTGAGGTTCTAACGGATGGTCTCCAATTCTTCGCTGTCACCAAGACCTTCTTCCACAAGAGTATGGACGTGATGGGTTATGTAGGTCCATCATCTTCTACCCAGTCTTTGTCATCGTCACAAATACTTAATGGCCACTGTTGTAGAATAACCTCAAGCTCCAAGAGGGTTGTTTTCACTGTTCTCAGAATGCCTGCCCCTCCTTTATTCCCGCACATTTGCTTTTGTCGCCTTTGTCCTCCTCCTTTCTGCCTGCCAACTAGAAATTTGGTCATCCTTTAAGATTCTTTGTGCTATGCCTCTGAGACGCCTTTACTGATCAACTCGGCTCAGTGGACTTCTCCTGCTACATGAAACTTGACCTTGAAGTCTCACTGTGCTTTGTATGGTGTTTGGGTTTTTTGTACCGTCAAATATTGAAAGTTTCTTGAAGGCAAGGATGCGGTCTTGCATGCTTTCAGAAACTTTTATAAACACTCAAACATGGTGAATGTTTAGAAATCTTTCTTGGTGAAGTGGTTGAGTCAACGTCAAATCAGATGGGAAGGGAGTCTGCTGAAGGAATAACACTGGACTGTTTGAAACTATTCTTGATATGTTGAATGGACCTAATAAATTTATGAATTGACACATTTTATTTATTTAACTGATACTAGACTAAATCATTTATTTGAAACGTTACTTTATGATTATGGAGGTCTTAAAGTTTATTGCAGAAAATTTAGCAAACAAACAAGAAAGAAAGAAAAATGGTCATAAGTCAAACACCTGGAGATAAGCATATCTAAACACCTTTTTTATGTTTATGTATGTTTGGCAGAGAGAGAGAACGAGGGAGAGATGAGCACAAGTGGAGGATGGGAGGAGAGAGAGAGATAGAGAGAATCATAAGCAGGCTCCACGCTGTCAGTGCAGAGCTCAATGTGGAGCTTGATCGCACACTCTGTGGAATCATAACTGGGCTGAAATCAAGAGCCACATGCTTAACCGACTGAGCCATTCAGGCGCCCCTGGAGGTAAGCACCTCTAACACTGTGCTATAATCGTCAGGGAAGAGGTATATGTACATGCATTTACCAAAATTAGCTATGTAGCTGTGAATCCCATTTTTGGTCCTCTAGTGATAGGAGCATTTCGCAAGGTCATAAATGTTCTGCAGGGCTATGAATTGTAAAGGCCACAGAGCATGCCATAACTTATTAAAAAAAAATTTTAATGTTTATTTATTTTTGAGACAGAGAGAGACAGAGCATGAACGGGGGAGGGTCAGAGAGAGACGAAGACACAGAATCTGAAGCAGGCTCCAGGCTCTGAGCTGTCAACACAGAGCCCGACGCGGGGCTCGAACTCACGGACCGTGAGATCATGACCCGACCCGAAGTCGGACGCACAACCGACTGAGCCACCCAGGCGCCCCATGCCATAACTTATTTAAACACGGCTATTGATCATTTAGGATGTTCCATTTTCTTGCTTCAATTAGTTGCTACAAGTAGAATTAGCTTTTCATGGTGTAGACACAGTTTAGTAAATGTGAATTAAGAAATAAAAAGAACTGCAGCCGGTAATGTGAGGTGGAGGAACAGGATGACCAGATTTTGCTTCACCTTGTCTATTGCTGGCAGTCTTTACACCCTTCTCTCCCTCATCCTCTTTTTCTCCTCCTTAACCCACAGCCTCCACCTCTTTATTCCTCCTTCTTCTCATCCTCGTTTCTCTGTCTATGCTGGCCTCCTTGCTTCCCATCAGTACACACGTTCACACTCCGGCCTTGGGGAATTCATGGGTCCTTCTGCCTAGATCACCTTCCTGTGAGCAGGGAGTTCTCTCATTTCCATGAGGTATTTATTCAACTGACACCTTTTTCAGTAGGGCCCTCTGTGTCGAGTATTTCACCCTGTCTAGTATTTCACACCCCCTCCCCCAGTGCTTATATCCTCTCCAAGATGTATTTACTTCTTTTTTCCCCATTCATTATTCTCTACCATAGTTTCTAGTTCCATTATCTTTGTCAGTCTCCCCCACTGGACTATTAAGCACCAAGAGCGCAGTGGGCCTTGGTCCTTTGCTTCCCTAGTGGATCCTCAGGGCGTAGACTGTGTTGTCTCATTCTAAATGCTCCAAAAGTATTTATTGAATGATTCAATGAATCAACATCACTCCTTCTTTCTTAAGAATGTTTTATAATTTTCTACATGACACATACATCTATAATCCATTTGAGTGAATGTTTGTATAAGTGATGAATTTAGGTCAAGGCTGCTTTTAATTAATTAATTAATCAATGAACCGTTTGATTAAACAATTAATTACTTAGTTAATTGATGACTATTGCATACGAACACTTAATTGTTCCAGTAACACTTGTGAAAGACTATCTCCCTTTTTCTGTTAGGTTGGCTGTATGTCATTATCAGAAGTTGTGTGAGGATGCTTGTGTATGGGGTCAATATCTGGATTATCTGTTCTATCTCTTGTTCTGTGTGTCCATCTTTCTTCAATATCACACTGCCTTGATTACTGGACGTTTATATTAAGTCTTAAAATGGTGCAACATGAGTTCTCCAACTTGGTTAGTTTTCAGAGCTGTTTGGCTGTTCTCGTTCCTTTGTCTTTTCACACATATTTTAGAATGAGCTTCCTGATATCCACAAAAAAATCCTGGGATGTCGACTGGGATTATGTTGAATGTCTAGATCAAGTTGATTATTGACATCGTACTAGCGAGGCTTCCATGGATAGATATGGCATTTCTCTCCATTTATTTATATCTTCCTTGATTTACCCAATCAGCCTTCTGTGGCTTTTCGCGTACAGATCCTGTGCATGTTGTTAGATTTAAATGTAAGTATTTCAATGTTTCGTGTGATTTTAAATGGTTCTTTAAAAAACAGTTCATATTCTAATTGTTCTTTGCTTATGTATAAAAATGAGACTGAGCTTTATATATTGACCGTGTATTCTGGGGCTTATTTAATTATGTTTGAGTTCTAGAAAACTGATGTATAGTCCTTAGAATTTGTTTCATGTTGATAATCACATGATTTAAGAGTTGAGGCAGTTTTCAGGGCACCTGGATGGCTCCATCAGTTGACTACCAGACTGCTGGGTTCAGCAGCTCAGGTCATGGTCCTATGGTCAGGGGATTGAGCCCCGTTTGGGGTTCTGTGCTAAGCATGGAGCCTGCTTAAGCTTCTCTCTCTGTCTTTCTCTCTGTCTCTTTCTCTCCCCGTCTCTGTTCATTCTCTCTTTGCAAAATACGAATTGAAAAATCAATAAATAAAAGAATCGAGATACTTTTTATTTTTACTTTTTCCACTGTGAAGGCCTTTTCTATGCCTTTTTCTGCACATGGCACGCTTGTCATCAGGGGAGGTACTGGTGTTTATGTCGATTTGTACACAGGACTGGCTGATTCCCTGCTTTTATTGTCTCCTTCCTTGGATTTCTGCCAAACTTTCCCCAATCAAAATAGGATTCAGAGGGACCCTATTCTAGTTTCGGTTCAAGATGGCTGTGTAGGAAGGCCTTGAACTCAACTCCTCCAAGGTGAAAGAAGGTTTCAACTACCTCCACATCGACCTTAAACTGTCTAAATGATTCACTTTTTCTTTCCAGCTTCTCTCTTTCTTTATGTGTATTTATTTTTGAGACAGAGGGAGACAGAGTGCAAGTGGGGGACGGGCAGAGAGAGAGGGAGACATAGAATCTGAAACAGGCTCCAGGCTCTCAGCTGTCAGCACAGGTCCCAATGCGGGGCACGAACCCAGGAGCCATGAGATCATGACCTGAACTGAAGTCGGATGCTTAATCAGCTGAGCCACCCAGGCGCCCCCTCCCCAGTCTCAGCTTATCTCTTAATTCAGGATCCTGAAAGCAAAGTATCACCTCATGGGAACTGAAACTACCCCTCTAGCAATAAGGACTCCCTGAGCCAATAAGACTGCACCCTCAAACCCAAGACAATGACCAACCTGACCTTAGTGACCACCTGTGTGTAACTACCTCTTTTTGTCCCAGATTTTCCTTACATAAACCTGGAGGTATTTTCAGCACTTTACAGAGAGTCTTTGAGGGGAGTCTGCTGTATCTCTGGTGTCGGCCTCTGAATAAGTTCCCCATTTGTTTCACCTCCACTAGTTCCTTTGATTTACGATTTTGTCACTAATGAGTAGCCAAACCTCACCTTTTTTGGGTCCCCTGGAGCGAGGTGCTCTTGTGCCTGAACTTCCTGACTACATTTTCTGGTGAACCATCCAGAAGTTGTACTTCCAATTTGTCCAGCTCCCTCGGGATTGCACCTATTGATATAACAATTCCTCCTGAGGAGCTGAGGACCGACTGCACAGATGGTGCCTAACAAAACATAGAAAATCAAAAGACAACAGCAAGACAGTGAGACAGT
This sequence comes from Puma concolor, assembly GCF_028749965.1. Taxonomy (NCBI): domain Eukaryota; kingdom Metazoa; phylum Chordata; class Mammalia; order Carnivora; family Felidae; genus Puma; species Puma concolor. The sequence continues at coordinate 2,652,653 of NW_028240124.1, read as the reverse complement.
AACAAAGGAAACACTCACCCTAACGTTGCCAAGGGCAGTTGGGGAAGGACCAGAAACAGACTCCTCTGTCCTTGGGCAGAAAACAGAGAGAAAAAAACACACACTGCAGTTTGAAAAGAACAACTGTCATATAAAAGAGAGCATTAGAACTCTGTCAAGGTCAGAGGAGCTGCAGGAGTTCTCTCTGGGTCATAGAGACGGGAGAGTGGCTGGGTTACATTTTACATCCACATTTTTTCCTGTTTACTTATTTTTGAGAAGCAGAGAATACAAGCAGAGCAGGGGCAGAAAGAGGGGGACAGAAGATTCAGGGAAGGCTCTACACTGACAGCATCCAGCCCAAAATGGTTCTCAAATTCATGAACTGTGAAATCACGACCTGAGCTGATGTCAGATACTCGATCCACTGAGCCACCCAGGCGCCCCACATTCTCCATCCACCTTAAATGCATAGACCAGAGCAGGGTCCAGTTGCTGTAGCTGCCCTAAGCCTCAGTAAGTTCCAGGCCCACAATAACACAAGCCCCAATTGCACTGGACACACACACACACACACACACACACACACACACACACACACACACACACACACACACGACATGCTTTTTTCCCCCTTAATGAATGCAGTTGAAAGAGCAACTAGCATATAAAAAGAGCCATTCCTGAACTGTAACCCACCTCAGGTCCCACGGCCCCTTCAGGGCACCCTCTCCGTGGAAAGTCCTGGTACACACTAGTTTACATCCACTTCAGCTTCAACTATATTGGCAAGGTATCCTCTGCATGTACAGCCCCAGGTGCCTTCAGCTTGTACGCACTTTAGCTTCACCTATCTTGCCCAGGAATCGTCTGCATAGAGAGATCAAGGACATCCTGACACCCAGATTGCTTATATTCTAGCCACCCTGTACAGGGTACCTGTACACAGCACCCCAGCATGCCTCAACCTGCATTCATTTCAGCTTCAGCTGTCCTGTCAGGGTACCCTCAACACACATAATCCTGGGATACTCCAGTCTGCGTTCACTTCAGCTTTAACTATCCCGACAGGGCGCCTGCTATGTAGAAAGCTCCAGGATCCTCAGTCCACGCAAGCCACGGCTTCATCCAGCCAGCAAATGTCACCAACTTGCACACAGGGTCTACCCAGGGGGACACTCATGTATAAGACAATTCCTTCAAGTGTAGGAGAAGTAGCTGCTCTGCCAGTCTATAGAAACAAATGCAGAAAGAGAAGCAAAGTGGAGAGACAGGGAAATATGCTCCAAAAGAAAGAACAATAAAAAAACCAGAAAAGAGCTGAAACGGAGGTAAGCATTTTGCCTCAATTAAATAAAGAATATAAATTAATGATGGTCAAGATCCCCGCCGGGCTGCAGAGAAAAGACAAGAACTAAGTGAGACCCTTAATTAAGAGATAGCAAACACACATAAAATCAGAGTTCAAGAAGAAAATAGCTGGAAAAAAAAGAACACTAGAGGGAATCAACAGTAGAAGACGGCATGGGGAAGGACAAATCAGTGGATATGGAAGACAGATTAAGGGAAAGCACCCAAAACAAACAGCAGATTTTTTTTCTAATGAGGATAAGTTAAGGGATACTTTGGAAATATCCAGTGAGCAAAAATCCACATAATAGGGATTCTACAAGAAGGAAAAGTGGTACAAAAAGTATTTCAAGAAAAGATAACTGAAGACTTTCCAAAACTAGGGAAGAAGACAGACATCTAGGACAAGAAGCACAGAGTTCCAAACATGATGAAACCAAGGAGCCCCACACTATGACACATATAATTTTTGTTAATATATGAAATTTAGTGTCAAATTGGTTTCCATATAACACTCAGTGCTCATCTCAAAAGGTGCCCTCCTCAATACCCACACCAACCCTCTCCTCCCTCCCACCCCCCATCAATCCTCATTTCATTCTCAGTTTTTAACAGTCTCTTATTTTTTGGCTCTCTCTCCCAATCTAACCTCTTTTTCTTCCTTCCCCTCCCCCATGGGTTTCTTTTAAGTTTCTCAGGATCCACATAAGAGTGAAACCATATGGTATCTGTCTTTCTCTGTATGTCTTATTTCACTTAGCATCACACTCTCTAGTTCCATCCATGTTGCTACAAAAGGCCATATTTCATTTTTCCTCATTGCCACCTAGTATTCCATTGTGTATATAAAATTTTTTTTTAACGTTTATTTATTTTTTTGGGACAGAGAGAGACAGAGCATGAACAGGGGAGGGGCAGAGAGAGAGGGAGACACAGAATCGGAAACAGGCTCCAGGCTCTGAGCCATCAGCCCAGAGCCCGACGCGGGGCTCGAACTCACGGACCGCGAGATCGTGACCTGGCTGAAGTCGGACGCTTAACCGACTGCGCCACCCAGGCGCCCCTCCATTGTGTATATAAACCACAATTTCTTTATCCATTCCTCAGTTGATGGACATTTAGGCTTTTTCCATAATTTGGCTATTGTTGACAGTGCTGCTATGAACATTGGGGTACAAGTGCCCCTATGCATCAGCTCTCCTGTATCCCTTGGGTAAATTCCTAGCAGTGCTATTGCTGGGTCATAGGGTAGGTCTATTTTTAAATTTCTGAGGAACCTCCACACTGCTTTCCAGAGCGGCTGCACCCATTTGCATTCCCACCAACAGTGCAAGAGGGTTCCCGTTTCTCCACATCCTTTCCAGCATCTATATCCTCCTGATTTGTTCATTTTGACCACTCTGACTGGCGTGAGGTGATACCTGAGTGTGGTTTTGATTTGTATTTCCCTGATAAGGAGCGACGCTGAACTTCTTTTCATGTGCCTGTTGGTCATCCGGACGTCTTCTTTACAGAAGTGTCTATTCATGTTTTCTGCCCATTTCTTCACTGGCTTATTTGTTTTTCGGGTGTGGAGTTTGGTGAGCTCTTTATAGATTTTGTATACTAGCCCTTTGTCTGATATGTCATTTGCAAATATCTTTTCCCATTCCGTTGGTTGCCTTTTAGTTTTGTTGGTTGTTTCCTTTGCTGTGCAGAAGATTTTTATCTTCATAAGGTCCCAGTAATTCACTTTTGCTTTTAATCCCCTTGCCTTTGGGGATGTGTCGAGTAAGAGATTGCTACGGTTGAGGTAAGAGAGGTCTTTTCCTGCTTCCTCCTCTAAGGTTTGATGGTTTCCTGTCTCACATTCAGGTCCTTTATCCAGTTTGAGTTTATTTTTGTGAATGGTGTGAGAAAGTGGTCTAGTTTCAACCTTCTGCATGTTGCTGTCCAGTTCTCCCAGCACCGTTTGTTAAAGAGACTGTCTTTTTTCCATTGGATGTTCATTCCTTCTTTGTCAAAGATGAGTTGGCCATACGTTTGTGGGTCTAGTTCTGGGGTTTCTATTCTATTCCATTGGTCTATGTGTCTGTTTTTGTGCCAATACCATGCTGTCTTGTTGATTACAGCTTTGTAGTAGAGGCTAAAATCTGGTATTGTGATGCCTCCTGCTTTGTTCTTCTTCTTCAAAATTCCTTTGGCTATTCAGGGCCTTTTGTGGTTCCATATGAATTTTAGGATTGCTTGTTCTAGTTTCGAGAAGAATGCTGGTGCAATTTTGATTGGGATTGCATTGAATGTGTAGATAGCTTTGGGTAGTATTGACATTTTGACAATATTTATTTTTCCAATCCATGAGCAGGGAATGTCTTTCCATTTCTTTAAATCTTCTTCAATAACCTTCATAAGCTTTCTATAGTTTTCAGCATACAGATCCTTTACATCTTTGGTTAGATATATTCCTAGGGATTTTATGCTTCTTGGTGCAATTGTGAACGGGATCAGTTTCTTTATTTGTCTTTCTGTTGCTTCATTGTTAGTGTATAAGAATGCAACTGATTTCTGGACATTGATTTTGTATCCTGCAACTTTGCTGAATTCATGTATCAGTTTTTGCAGACTTTTGGTGGAGTCTATCGGATTTTCCATGTATAATATCATGTCATCTGCAAAAAGCGAAAGCTTGACTTCATATTTGCCAATTTTGATTCCTTTGATTTCCTTTTGTTGTCTGATTGCTGATGCTAGAACTTCCAGCACTATGTTAAACAACAGCGGTGAGAGTGGGCATCCCTGTCGTGTTCCTGATCAGGGGAAAAGCTCTCAGTTTGTCCCCGTTGAGGATGATGTTAGCTGTGGGCTTTTCATAAATGGCTTTTATGATCTTTAAGTATGTTCCTTCTATCCCGACTTTCTCAAGGGTTTTTATTAAGAAAGGGTGCTGGATTTTGTCAAAGGCCTTTTCTGCATCGATTGACAGGATCGTATGTTTCTTCTCTCTTTTTTTTTTTTTTTTTTGTTAATGTGATGTATCACGTTGATTGATTTGCGAATGTTGAACCAGCCCTGCATCCCAGGAATGAATCTCACTTGATCATGGTGAATAATTCTTTTTATATGCCGTTGAATTCGATTTGCTAGTATCTTATTGAGAATTTTGGCATCCATATTCATCAGGGATATTGGCCTGTAGTTCTCTTTTTTTACTGGGTCTCTGTCTGGTTTAGGAATCAAAGTAATACTGGCTTCATAGAATGAGTCTGGAAGTTTTCCCTCCTTCTCTATTTCTTGGAATAGCTTGAGAAGGACAGGTATTATCTCTGCTTTAAACGTCTGGTAGAACTCCCCTGGGAAGCCATCTGGTCCTGGACTCTTATTTGTTGGGAGATTTTTGATAACCGATTCAATTTCTTCGCTGGTTAAGGGTCTGTTCAAGCTTTCTATTTCCTCCAGATTGAGTTTGGAAGAGTGTGGGTGTTCAGGAATTTGTCCATTTCTTCCAGGTTGTCCAGTTTTTTGGCGTATAATTTTTCATAGTATTCCCTGATAATTGTTTGTATCTCTGAGGGATTGGTTGTAATAATTCCATTTTCATTCATGATTTTATCTATTTGGGTCATCTCCCTTTTCTTTTTGAGAAGCCTGGCTAGAGGTTTGTCAATTTTGTTTGTTTTTTCAAAAAACCAACTCTTGGTTTCGTTGATCTGCTCTACAGTTTTTTTAGATTCTATATTGTTCATTTCTGCTCTGATCTTTATTATTTCTCTTCTTCTGCTGGGTTTAGGCTGCCTTTGCTGTTCTGCTTCTATTTCCTTTAGGTGCGCTGTTAGATTTTGTATTTGGGAGTTTTCTTGTTTCTTGAGATAGGCCTGGATTGCAATGTATTTTCCTCTCAGGACTGCCTTTGCTGCGTCCCAAAGCGTTTGGATTGTTGTATTTTCATTTTCGTTTGTTTCCATATATTTTTTAATTTCTCCTCTAATTGCCTGGTTGACCCACTCATTCGTTAGTAGGGTGTTCTTTAACCTCCACGCCTTTGGAGGTTTTCCAGACTTTTTTCTGTGGTTGATTTCAAGCTTCATAACATTGTGGTCTGAAGGTATGCATGGTATAATTTCAATTCTTGTAAGCTTATGAAGGGCTGTTTTGTAACCCAGTATATGATCTATCTTGGGGAATGGTCCATGTGCACTCGAGAAGAATGTATATTCTGTTGCTTTGGGATGCAGAGTTCTAAATATATCTGTCAAGTCCATCTGATCCAATGTCTCATTCAAGGCCCTTGTTTCTTTATTGACCGTGTGTCTAGATGATCTATCCATTTCTGTAAGTGGGGTGTTAAAGTCCCCTGCAATTACCACATTCTTATCAATAAGGTTGCTTATGTTTATGAGTAATTGCTTTATATATTTGGCGGCTCCGGTATTCGGCACATAGACATTTGTAATTGTTAGCTCTTCCTGATGGATAGACCCTGTCACTATTATATAATGTCCTTTTTCATCTCCTGTTACAGTCTTTAATTGAAAGTCTAGTTTGTCTGATAGAAGTGTGGCTACTCCAGCTTTCTTTTCGCTTCCAGTAGCATGATAAATAGTTCTCCATCCCCTCAATCTCAATCTAAAGGTGTCCTCGGGTCTAAAATGAGTCTCCTGTAGACAGCAAATAGATGGGTCTTGTTTTTTTATCCATTCTGATACCCTATGTCTTCTGATTGGCGCATTTAATCCATTTACATTCAGTGTTATTATAGAAAGATACGGGTTTAGAGTCATTGTGATGTCTGTATGTTTTATGCTTGTAGTGATGTCTCTGGTACTTTGTCTCACAGTGTCCCCCTTAGGATCTCTTGTAGGGCTGGTTTAGTGGTGACAAATTCCTTCAGTTTTTGTTTGTTTGGGAAGACCTTTATCTCTCCTTCTATTCTAAATGACAGACTTGCTGGAGAAAGGATTCTCGGCTGCATATTTTTTTCTGTCTAGCACACTGAAAATCTCGTGCCAATTCTTTCTGGTCTGCCAAGTTTCAAAAGAGAGATCAGTCACGAGTCTTATAGGTCTCCCTTTATATGTGAGGGCACGTTTACCCCTTGCTGCTTTCAGAATTTTCTCTTTATCCTTGTATTTTGCCAGTTTCTCTATGATATGTCGTGCAGAAGATCGATTCAAGTTACGTCTGAAGGGAGTTCTCTGTGCCTCTTGGATTTCAATGCTTTTTCCTTCCCCAGATCCGGGAAGTTCTCAGCTCTTATTTATTCGAGTACCCCTTCAACACCTTTCCCTCTCTCTTCCTCCTCTGGGATACCAATTATGTGTATATTATTTCTTTTTAGTGTATCACTTAGTTCTCTAATTTTCCCCTCATACTCCTGGATTTTTTTATCTCTCTTTTTCTCAGCTTCCTCTTTTTCCATAACTTTATCTTCTAGTTCACCTATTCTCTCCTCTGCCTCTTCAATCCGAGCCCTGATGTTTTCCATTTCATTATGCATTTCGTATAAAGCGTTTTTCAGCTCCTCGTGACTGTTCCTTAGTCCCTTGATCTCTGTAGCAAGAGATTCTCTGCTGTCCTCTATACTGTTTTCAAGCCCAGCGATTAATTTTATGACTATTATTCTAAATTCACTTCCTGTATATTATTTAAATCCTTTTTGAACAGGTCATTAGCTGTTGTTATTTCCTGGAGATTCTTCTGGGGGGAATTCTCTCGCTTGGTCATTTTGGATAGTCCCTGGCATGGTGGGGACCTGCAGGGCACTTCCTCTGTGCTGTGGTGTATAACTGGAGTTGGTGGGTGGAGCCGCAGTCAGACCTGACCACTGCTCCCAGCCCACGGCTGGGGCCACAGTCAGACTGGTGTGTGCCTTCTCTTCCCCTCAACTAGGGGAGGGATTCACTGTAGAGTGGCATGGCCTGTCTGGGCTACTTGCACACTGCCAGGCTTGTGATGCTGGGGATCTGGCATATTAGCTGGAGTGGGTAGACAAGGTGCATAGGGGCAGGAGGGGCAGGATTAGCTCGCTTCTCCTTAGGTGATCCACTTCAGGAGGGGCCCTGTGGCAGCGGGAGGGAGTCAGATCCACTGCCAGAGGTTTGGCTCTGCAGAAGCGCAGAGTTGGGTGTTTGCGCTGAGCTAGCAAGTTCCCTGGCAGGAACTGGTTCCCTTTGGGATTCTGGCTGGGGAATGGGTGGGGGAGATGGCGCTGGCGAGCGCCTTTGTTCCCTACCAAACTGAGCTCTGTCAACCGGGGGCTCAGCATCTCTCCCTTCCTTTGTCCTCCAGCCTTCCTGCTTTCCGAGCAGAGCTGTTAACTTATGACCTCCCAGAAGGTAAGTCGCGCTTGCTGTCGGAACACAGTCCGTCAGGCCCCTCCGCTTTTGCAAGCCAGACTCAGGGGCTCTGCTTGGCCAGAGAGCCTCCTGTCCGCCCGGCTCCCTCCCGCCAGTTCCTGGAGCGCGCACCGCCTCGCTGCCCTTCCTACCCTCTTCCATGGGCCTCTCGTCTACACTTGGCTCTGGCGACTCCACTCTGCTAATCCTCTGGCGGTTTTCTGGGTTATTTAGGCAGGTGTGGGTGGAATCTAAGTGATCAGCAGGACGCGCGGTGATTCCAGTGTCCTCCTACGCCGCCATCTTCCCTCTGTTCTCCTGGGGAGAGTTGACACATAATAATTAAAATGTCAATGTTTAAAATTGATAAAGAATTTCCAAAGTTTTAAGAGAGAAGCAAAAGTTACCTATGATTTGAAAAACAGATCTCAACAAACAAACACCTAAAGTTGTCAGCTGATTTTTCAGCAGAAAGTTGGCATGCTGGGAAAGAGTGACAAGGTATCTTCAAAGGCCTGAAAGGATAATCCCACGACCAAGAAAACTTTACCTGGAAAGATTATCATTAACATTTGAACAAAAAAGAGATAAAGAGTTTCTCAAACAGAAGATAAAGAAGTTTATCACCACTAATCAGCAATGCAAGAATTGTTCACCGGGAAAATCATAATTAGATATTACAGAATTATGAATAAAAAGATGTAAATAATGACAACATACACATAAAATATGGAGGAGGGACTTAAAAAAGTCAGTTCGTATTTTATTTTACTAAAATATATATGTTTTATTTCATGTTTGAGAGAGAGAGAGAGAGAGAGAGACAGAGTGTTAACAGGGAGGGACAGAGAGTGGGGGAGGCAGAGAATCTGAAGCAGGCTCCAGGCTCTGAGGTGTCAGCACAGAGTCCAACATGCGGTTCAAACTCACGTATTGTGAGATCATGACCTGAGCTCGAAATCGCACACTTAACTGACTGCTCCACCCAGTTGCCCCAAAGGTTAGTCTTCTTAAATTTCTCGAATGTGTGTATATTTAAGAGACCACCAAAATAACATAGACTGCTGTTCCTTGGGATGTTATATGTAAGCCTTGTGATAACAAACTCAAAACACAAAATACATGAAAAATAAGGAAAAAGAAACCCAAGTAAAGCACAACACCAATTAATCTATGAGAAAGAAAGAGAGTACGGAAAAAAAGAAACAGAGAACTACAAAAGCAACCGGAAAACAAAGAACAAAATTACAATTAGTACATAACGGTCAACAATTACTTTAAATATAAACGGCTGAAGGGCTCCAGTCAAAATATATAGGGTAACAGGATGGATAAAAAACAACACTCATCCATATGCTCCCTAGCACAGACCCACTTCAGACCTAGACACATACAGACTGAAAGTGAAGGGATGGAGATACATTTCCCATGCAAATGAAAGCAAACAACAACAAGGACAACAAAAATAACATCAAACAACAACAACAACTCAGAACCAGGTAGCAACACCTATATCAAACCAAATAGACTTTAAATTCCTCAATAAAATATTACCAAACTCCACTCAACAACACACTAAAATGATTACGTGGCTTTTATTCCAGGGAAACAAAGATGGCTCATCAAATCAATCAACATAATATCCCACCTCAACAAAACGAAGGGTAAATATCATATGATTATACCAATAAATGCAGAAAAAGCATATGACAAAATTTAACATGTATGCATGGTAAAAGTCTCAACAAAGTCGGGGGGGGGCGGACATGCCTCAATACATGAAAATATTATTTTTATATTGTTTATATTAAAAAGTTCACACCTAACATCTCAATGGTGAAAAACTGAGAGCTTTCCATCTAAGATCAAGAACAAGATAAATATGTCTACTTTTGCCACTCTTGTTTCATATAACACTAGAAGTCCTAGCCACAGGAATCAGATAAGAGAAAAGAAATTAAAGTCATCTACATTTGTAAACAAGCTAAACTGTCACTATCCGCAGATGACATAAGAATATGCATAGAAAACCCTAAAACTTACCCCCAAAACCAGAAGAAGTAATAAAGGAATTCAGGAAAGTTGCAGATACGGAACTGATACACAGAAATTGGTAGGGTTTCTATATAATAATAATGATGTCACAGAAAGAGAAATTAAGAAAACAACACCGTTCATAATTGCACCAAAAAGAGAAGGAGAGTAAAATAGCTACAATTCAACTTATCCAAAGAAGTGAAAGACCTGTAGTGTGAAAACTATAAGTCAATGATGAAATTGAAGATGACACAAACAAATGGAAAGATATCCCATGATCATGGACTGGAAGAATTAATATCATTACAATGTCCATATTACTCATAACTATCTACAGTTTCAATGCAATCCCTATCAAGATACCAAAGGCACTTTTCACAGAACTGAAACAACTAATACTAAAATTTGTATGGGACCACAAAAGACCCTGAATCGTGAAAATATTCTTGAAGGACAAAAACATAGATGGAGGTATCAAAATCCCAGATTTCAAGATGTACTACACAGCTTCAAGTAAACCAATTAGTATGGGTAGTGACACAGAAACAGACACATAGGTCGATGGGACAGAATAGAAAGCCCAGAAATAAACCCATGCTTATGTGGTAAATTAACCTATAACAAAGGAGGCAAGAATAAACAATGCGGGAAAGACAGTCTCTTCAACAAATGGTATTGGGAAACCAGAAAATCTACATGCAGGTAGCTGGGACCTAACCTTAACGCTGGCCTGGGCTCTGGCCCTAAAGGCACCTAGCATGGACGTCTAAAAGAAATAATGGATTGGGGCCAATTACCATTGGGGAAAATCCTGAGTGGAAGTCACACTCTCTCCATGACATTTCCACTTCCGTGATGGAGTTGGAGGAAGAGATCCAGAGCCAGTTTCAGTCTGGCCCACACATATGTTTGGCTCCGCCCTTCCAACGCTAGCCCTGACCCATAACCGCACATGGGCCCTCATTTCAGTCCTGGAGGGAAATCACATCACTGTGGGTGGTTGGACCGAAGGTACTTCCGGGGAACCAACCTACCCCTACCCAATGCTCTGCCTCTAAGCGGGATCAACCTCTAAGGCTGAGAAAAGAAGCGGTGGGACATGGATTCCTCCTTTTTCTACCCTGTGTTCTCTTCGGGACCTCAGGATATTGAATGCTGCCCACACTCACTAGGGACGATAGTGCTTTACTGAGTCCACCAAATCAAACGCTAATCTCACCCAGAAACACTCTACAAATACCCCGAGAAAAAATGTTTAGTCTTGGGCACCCCACGGCCAACTCAAGTAGACACGTAATAATAACCATCACAGGGTTATTCTTGTTTTTCTTCCCTTCCCTCATTCACCTCCTATTGCTAACTTTCACGTTCTGAAGTCGTTGCTTTTTATATTCTGACCAGTGTATAGCGTTAAGAGAAATTCGAGGAAAGGTGTCTTGTGCAGGGACTAGTGTTTCAGTTAATATGAAAATGTTTTCGGTAAGGTAAGGGAAAAAGATCTTAGCTAGGACACCAACATACTCCATGTTACTTTATCAGAGGTGGCTTTCCAAACCCTTAACACGCTCATGGGAAGGCAGTGTAACATGGGTGAGAGCATGCATGTTGGCATAGGAGCAGAGTTGGTGCCCATCCCAGCCACCCCACTCGTGTGTGTGTTATCTTGGACCAGTTACTTAACATAACTGGAACTCAGTTGCCTAATTTATAAAATGGAAATAATAAGAAAGGGTCAAAAAGATTAAATGACACTATTGGCAAGGTGCTTAATCCAACACCTGACAACATGGAACAAGTGCTCCACAGATGATAGCCATCATTATCCTCATTTGAACAGCTAAGACAGGCTAATATTCTGTCTGGGGTCAGATATCTACGGGGGAATCTCAGGTCTTCTGACACTCATGCTTTAATTTGGAGGGAGCCTAAGGCCAGGATGGCTGAAAGAGTACAAGGAGGTAGACCAGTAAGCCAGTCCTCTATCCACCTCTTATTTGATAGTCCAGTTGTATATTCATCTCTTTCCTTCCACTGAAAAAAAATGCAAATCCCTCCCTCTAGAATAAATAATACACAGACCCTTGCATGTAATATTAAGTGTTAGGCTCTGTAAAACTGGCACATGCCTCATCTCATTTAATCTCACAATGGCCCTTCATATGGCAGTCCTTATTCCAATTTACAGGTGAGGAAATTGAGACCTAGGAAAGTCAAGTGCTTTCCCCATAACTTGTTTATGACCGTGTTAGACAACAACCCTAGACTCCTCCTCCATGTCCAGTGTGTTTTCTTCTGTGCCACAGTTTGTTCTATTCCCAGGCGAACACTGCTAAAGAATCATGTGAACAAAGCAGTAAAAAAAAATCATTTAAAACGGCCAATTTTCACCCAAGCACTGCTTTCTGGGTGAGATTGGTGTGTTTCCTCTCTGAGAAACAAAGGTGAGAAATTCCAAACCTCGGCCTTTGTTACGGAATTATGAAGACCATTAAAAATTAGTAAAGCTCACTGGCAGATTAAGCATTCCAAGTTGAAGACACTAGTTTCAATTCTCATATTATGTGTGTTAAAGTGGGAGCTGGGATTTCACATGGCTTTGACAATCGCCATCAATTCCTTTCTTCAAGATTTGACTGCATATTCTCTTTCTTTCCTTTTTTTCTCTTTTCTAAGTATACTTCCAATCTGCCAGCTCATCCCTAGTTTCTCCCTATGTCTGGCAATGGCCATTCTCCATATGTCCACATTAAATCTATCATCAAAGGAGAATAAAAAGATAAAAGAACAAAGCCAGAGAAGTAAGACTCAATACTAAAATGTAAATTGGTGTTAACACTTCTACTTCCAGCCAAATGTAATAACAAACACTAGATTTATACTCCTATGGAAGCAGCTAAAAGCGTAGACAAAATATATAAGAAGCTGTTCTCAAAATATCAGAGATGAGGCCGTGAAGGGCAGTGATCCCTGATATTGGGAAATAAATGAAATGGTTCCTATAGTGCCCTAGCTTATTGACTAGGCTGGGTTTTGAGTCTGTGATATAGAGAGGAGATAGCTGGCATAGCCCAACATTTTCCCTGCATTGTGGAGGGGGTAGTCACAGATTCAGGAAGACTGCTATATTTCACAGAGCAGAGTACCAAAGAAGAGAAAGTTGTTCACAGAGAGAACTCGAGAGATCAACACTGGTCTGCCTTGGTATTCAATGGAATATTGATAAACTCTTGTGTTTGAGGACACTGAGACCAGGGGAAGGAATAATACCCACTGCCATACAGGGTCAGGAATAATGCCTGACAGCCAGTGTGGAAGACCTCACAATTGTCATGCCATTTGTAAAATACTTGAAATTTGTGTCAGTACTGGACAAAAATTATCGCTAAACTAAGTGCTGCCTGTGCCTTGCCCAAAATATCTTTAAAGAAAGACCTGAAAGGATCAAGTTATTTGTAAGTAACTAAATTATGTCCAAAACAAAAACCAAGGATATTTTTAGGAATCTAAAAGTATCCAGCAACTGACAGGCTTAAACTGACCATGTTTGGCAGCCCATAAAAAATTCTCGGGTATGCAAAGAAGCAGGAAAATATGACACGTAAGGAAGGGGAACTCAACTGACACTGACCCAGAAATTACACAAATGATATAATTTATACATCCGAACACTCAAATAGTTATTATAACTATTATCAGTATATCGAAGAAATTATAGAGCAGAATGAGCATGTTAAATAGAGACATGCAAGTGGTATGTAAGACCTAAACCAAACTTCGCATGACAAAAGCAATGACTAAAATAAGAAATCTGGTCTATGATTACTGAATGGAATTAAAGGCATATAGACAGTGCAGAAAAAAAAAAAGAAAAGGTTGATGAACCTAAAGACATAGCAATGGAAATCGTCTGAAATGAAACACACAGACAAAATATGCCTGCAAACCATCCAACATACATGTAATTGTATCTCCAAGGAACACAGACAAGAAAACTAATTTGAGTAAAGAATGAAACTAATTTGAATTTATAGTTGTTAAGGTTGATGCAAACTAAAAATATATAGTTCCAATAAGGTCAATGAACCTCAAGGACAGGAAATATGAGGAAAATTACACCAAGGCACCCCACAATCAAATTGCTTTCATCCAGGGAAAGGGAGGGAAATGATTTCTCATCAGAACCCATGCAATCTAGAATACAGTAGGATAACATTTTTAAAGTACCTAAAGTAGGAAACCATTTTGACCTGGGCTTAGGCAAACATTTCGTAGCTACACCACCAACAATATGATTCATTACAAGAAAAAAATATGATTGGATTTTATCACACTAAAACTTTTGCTTTTCAACGAACAAAGACTTTGAAATCACAAGACTGAGACTGGGAGAATATATTTACCAATCATCTATGTGAAATGGGACTTTTATCTAGAACATATGGGCAATCCGCAAAATTCAATAATCTGAAGGGAAATAATCCAAAAAAAGGCAAAAGATTTGAGAAGACACATTACCAAAAAAGATATATGTACAGCAGATACACACATGAAAATGTGTTCGGGGGGCGCCTGGGTGGCGCAGTCGGTTAAGCGTCCGACTTCAGCCAGGTCACCATCTCGCGTTCTGTGAGTTCGAGCCCCGCGTCAGGCTCTGGGCTGATGGCTCAGAGCCTGGAGCCTGTTTCTGATTCTGTGTCTCCCTCTCTCTCTGCCCCTCCCCCGTTCATGCTCTGTCTCTCTCTGTCCCAAAAATAAATAAATGTTGAAAAAAAAAATTAAAAAAAAAAAAAAAGAAAATGTGTTCGGCATCATGAGGGGAAATGCAAATATAAACTACAATGAGATAAATGAGATACAATGAGATAAACTACTACTTCATGCCTACAAGATGTCTAAAATCAAAAGACAGGGCTCTGAAGTGTTAGCTAGGATATGAAAGAACTGGAATTCTCACACCCTGCTGATGAGAATGTAAAAGTGATAAAACTACCCGGGCAAACAGTTTGACAGTATCCTAAAACGCTGAACATGCAACCTATTCTATGACTCAGCCAAATCTACTCTCAAATATTTTCCCTAGAGCGATCAAAGTATACGATCGTACAAAAAATAAATAAATAAAATAAAGAACAGAGAAGAAAAGAAATGAAAACAAAAGAAACAAAAAGAAAAGAAAAGAAATAATGAATGTTTATAGAAGCTTTGTTTTCAATAGGCTAAGGAGCACCTGGTGCCTCAGTTGGTAGATTTCTTGATTTCTGCTTGGGTCATTATCCCAGGGCCGTGATATTGAGACTCACATGGAGCACCACACTAAGCATGGAGGCTGCTTAAGATTCTTTTTCTCTTTCCCTCTACTCTCTCTTTCTCTTTCTCTCTCCCTCCCCCTCTGCCTCTCCCTCTCTATCTCCCTCTCTCTCTCCCTCTCCTTTTCCCTATCTCTCCCCCACCTCTCCTTCCACACTCCCCTCTCCTTCTCACTCCCTCTCTCTCACTCTCTCTCTCTCAGAAAAAGAAATAAATACGCCACATTTGGAAATAATACAAATGTCCACTGACATGTGAACGGATAAACAAAGTAGTAACAGACTATTGATACACACAACACTATGGATAATCTTCAAAATACTAAGTAAAAGAAGTCAACTCCCCACTCCTAAATAATAAGGATTATGTCTTATATAATTTTATTTGTATAGTATTCTAGAAAATGCAAGATAATATGTAGGGACAGAAAACAGAGCAGAGATTGCCTAGGAATGGGAATCCGGAAGACGTGGGGGATGGAGGGATATCTAAGGGATACAAGGACATTTTTAGTGGTGACAGACATATTCTTTTCCTTGTTATGTATACATTGGTGGATATGTGACCAAAATTTACCATATTATGCAATTGTATTTATTAGTATTAGTATTAATTATTAATTAAATAATTTATTTATTAGGGCCTTTTTTTTTCAGAGACAGAGAGGAAGCCTTCATATCTGGGGTAGAGAGGCAAGGGAGAAAGAGAGAATCTTAAGCAGACTCCATGCTTAGCATGGAGCCCAATAAAGGGCTTAATCGAACCTGGGATCATGACCTGAGCCAAAATCAAGAGTCTCATGCTCAAATGACAGCCATCCAGGTGCTCCACCAACTACGTACTTTAAATATGTACAGTTTGTGTATATCAGTTAAACATTAATGAAGTTGGTAAAAACAAACAAACAAACAAACAAACAAAACATGATTGGATATTGTGTCTTTTGACCTCTGGGGCTGCTATTTCAAACCTGGTCCCCCAGCATCTACTGATTCTCGGAATCCCCAGTATCTTTCATTAACTCACTTAAGTTCTTCAAAATAAATGTAAGTTGGGAAAAGGGGAAATCCCCTGGCAGTTATCACGTGTATCAATTATAAATGTCACAACACTTAGAACTATGATCCATACATGAGATGGGTGATATAGCATATGTTTGCTTTCGACAACTTGGAGCTGGTTGAGTCCCAGCACCCCATTACCCTTGTGCACTTGTTCATTACTTGTTTACGAGTTAATGGTCCTCTACCTCCTTATACTGTATACGAAGGGACTTGGTCTGTCTTGCTCACTTCTGTGTTTATAATGATCCAGAACCAGGCTGGAACGCTGGTGGAAAAACCAAATGGCGCTCGGAGATCTTCTTTGGATTGTAGATCTTGGTGGAACGGCGGGCTCAGAGGACCCTGTTTCTCCAAACGTCTGAGCGCTGAATGCAAGTGGGGCAGGAAATTTACAGTCATCAGCTGCCATATCTGTGATGGTTTTCCTGCACACAGGAACCAAAGGAAGAAGAACCAGGAGGTGGGGTCTCTAAGACAGAGACCAGAGTTCGTTTTAGTCCCACCGGCCATCTTTGGTGCAGTATTTTATTCACTTCTCCAACATTATCCCATTTTATGCCTTTTAAGAAACCTTTTTAGTAGGTATCACCTTTCAGTTTTTTAGGTTGGTACCCTCAGAAGGCTAAGATGCCTGCAGTAGTTTGGCGAGCAACAGTGTTTTCAATAAAATGTATTATGTTATTCAGTATACAGGGGCCAAAGGGTACAAGTAAAATTATGGAGAAGAGGGGCCCTGCCAGGGCAGGAAGCCAGGATCCCAATCCGTGAGATCTAATTTGTTCCATTGATTGATACTTTCCTGTTGTCTATGTTGAATTATTATTATTATTATTATTATTATTATTATTATTATTATTATTATTATTATTTTCTGTTTTAGTTCCTTAACCTTAGTTGTGAGTATTTCTGACGGTTTCAAAATAGCAACATTCCTCCCCCGAAAATTTGCAAGTCCCTCCATTTTCTGAAGTGAGGAGGTCGGGGGCTTTTCTATTTTGGGGGATTACTGCCACCAGAGAGTTTATTTGGTTTTGTAAATTTACCAGAAAATTGGCCACCCGTTCCATGTCTTCATTTAGCTCTTGAGATAGTCTATGGTACAGTCCTATGCATAAAACTATGCCCCCTTATCCAGTTCCTATTCCTGTCACAATTTCTGACCCTATCAGAATGGGTAGCGGGACTGCCCGTTTAGCCTGAGACTTGGGGCTAAAGGTTGTTAGGAACTGATCTTCAGTGTATACAAATATCTCTGGGGTCCGGAAGATGGAATAACATTTCGGAGTCCAGTTGGCTTCTAAGCATCGATAGGCCGAATTAGAACACAGATAGAACACCCCAAGGGTGCAACATAGGGTTGTAGTCCTCATTAAGGTCCTATCTCTTCCTCCTAGAGAGGGAATTCAGGGACTGTATGGATTAGATTGTCGGCATTGGCACCCCTAGTGCCCAGGGGTCCAATTAAGACAGAGGTGTTGGTTTTGAGGTTTTCAGGAGCTTCCTAGGTCAAACGGATTGGAGTAGCTAAGTAAGTCCTCTGGCTGAGGGGCAAGCACATCCAGCAGGTTTGCATGTGATTATCTATCTTATGGAGGACTAGTAGAGCAGTGTCGGCCCAATGCTGGAGTAGGGAATTGGTAGGCATCTGATTGACGGCTGAAGTTTCAAACGTTGGTAGGCTTCTGGCAGAGTGGTCGCCTTTATGGCTTGTATTACCCTATCCTGGGTATGCTTTATAACTTTTTGAAGGGCCCTGTAGTGCAGCCCTCCCCTGTGCGAGATTCCCCATTGAGAAAGGTAAGTGTAGCAAGTTTGCTTCCCTCTCTGCAGGCCCTTGTTGTGACATGGGTTAGTGATAGTTTTGATTATATCCTCGGTCCAATACTTAGCACTTGGGGCACCAGGTGACTGATACAGAGTGGGTGTTTTTTCCCGTGTAGCAATCTTTGTGGAGGGAGGGAAATGTACTGAACACCCTGGACACCCTTATTGTCCTAAAACAATTGTGGGGGCAAAGTGGATAAGTTGCAGTTGTGAGGGTGAGAGCGGTTATCATAATATACAGGCAATACTTGGAACCCTCCCATCCAGAGGAGGTACGTGAGGCTCAGGATGCATCTTTTGCACCATGTGCAGCTTGTTGGCGGAGTCTCTATCAGCCCAACAGTAAGAAGTAAGACCAGGCTTATGACACCAGTAAGGCGCAAGTGTTGCCAGAGTTGCATTCAAATCCCTGGGCTTGGTTCATGCATTTGTTCCTCAAGCTTCTGCTGTGTGCAGACCAGTCATCTCCCATGGTGTGGCTGGAGCACGGCTGGACACGTCAGGGGTCAGTTCCCTTTTGAGGGAAGGTTAAGCGGGATGACTGGATCTGGATCACTTCGCCAGGTTGTGGGTTCTTCTGAGTTGGACTTCTTAACTGTGGAGTGATGGACCCATGGGGTGATACCTGAAGTTTTGGGGGCTGTAGGAGTTGTTAGAATAACAGTGTGAGGCCCAGTCCACCATGGTATAAGAGGTTCCTTCTTCCAATCTTTGACCCACACAGAGTCTTCTGGCTGAAAGAAGTGAACGGGGGTCCCTAAGGAAATGGTGACCCTCTCTATGGTGTGTCTCTAACTTGTTTAGGACTGCCCCCAAGTTCTGGAGCTGTTATCTTATTTCCTTGCGTGCAATCTGGTGTACATCTCCTGGGAGCTTTCCTAAATGTGTGTGTGTGCGTAGGGGTCGGGTGGAGGATCGCCCATATAATAACTCAAAAGGGGAGAATCCCAGTGCCCCAGGCGGGCATTGGGCACACAGGAGGACCAGCCGAATCAAATCTGACCATGGGGGCTAGTCTCTTGGTGGAACTTGGCCAGGGTTTCCTTGAGGGTGCAGTTCATCTGCTCTACCTTTCCCTGAGCCCTGGGGGCGGTAAGCAGTGTGCAGTTTCCAGGCAATGTTAAGGGACTTTGTTAGGGTTCGTATAATGTCCGCTCCAAACGCAGGTCCATTATTACTGTGTGTGGTTAAGCCCAATCTCCCATAGAAGAGCTTTGGCCACCTCGTGACTTCATTCCATTCTGGTCTGGAAAGCTTGGACGCATCCCAAATTGGTGCAGATTATTACAAGGAGGTACCTCAACCCTTTATTTGGTTGTATGTTGGTAAAGTCCACCCCTAAGTCCATCCTTTGTGAACCAGGCAGGGGCCGTGGGGCCGAGCAAGCATTGTTTTTGGCACACGTTACACATTATTCACTGACAGCCTGGCATAATGCCGGCAGTTGGCTGATACCGTAGTTATTTTTGAAGAGGACCTCTAGAGCAGTTCCCTAAGAGGGTGAGTTAGTTATCTTCCTTCACTAGATGCTTTCACATAGATGATGGGACAAGACTCACCATCCGTCTTTGCTTAGTGTGTCCCCTTCTGTGGAAGCCCAACTTCTTTCTTCACTTGTGTCCATGGGTGGGGAGGCTTCCTTCTGGGGCGCAAGAGTCAGAGTGTAGGTAGGAGCTTCACCTAGGTCACCTCATGCAGCCACTCTGGCTGTTTTTTCGGCCTGGTGATTTCCTTGATTTATGGGGTCATCTCATTTCTGAGGTCCCTTACAGTGTAGGATAGCTACTTTGACTGGTAGCCATATGGTCTCAAGAAGCTTTAGTATTTCTTCCTCGTTTTTGATAGTTTTCTCTGAAGCGGTAAGGAGGCCTTTTTCTCTATAGATGGCCCCATGTACATCACAGTAGCAAAGCCATACATGGAATTGATGTAGATGTTAACTCATTTACTTTTGTAAGGATGATGGCTCAGGTTAAGGCGTACTGAGTCCAGCCCATTGTGCCGACCATCCTTCCGACAAGGCCTTAGCTTCCTGAACTTCCGTGGTAGTGATGACCGCATACCCTGCTCTTTGGCTGCACTCCTCTAAAAACCTGCTCCCATCGCTGAACAGGGTGATCCCTGGGCTTGTTACACCCTGGTCTTGGAAGTCTGGGAAGCTGGCGTAGACTTCATCCACTACTCCAGAACAGTCATGGTCAGGTTCTCCCTCCTCTGTGGGAAGGAAGGTGGCCAGGTTTAGTGTTCTTACACTGTTTTGAGAGTGAGCCTTGGGTTCTCATAGAGAAGGCCTTGGGATTGTGTCAGCTGAGAAATGGAGAGGAAATGATATCCTTGGTTGCTTGTGAGCCACACGACCATGTGTGGGACGTTAACATTAAATGTTTGGCCCAGTGTGAGCTTGTCTGCATCCTTGATGAGCAGGACTGTGGCTCTGAAGTCTGAGGCAAAGGGGCCATCCTCCAGCCACAGGATCAATTTTTTTTTTTTTTTACAGTTAGAACACTAGCCATTGCCGAGGCACCATGCTCTGAGTGAGCACGCCTTTTCGTGTGTGAAGAAGTTAAAGGGTCTGTCTATGTCAGGCAAACCAAGGGCTGGGGCTTCTCCCAGAGCCGACTTTATTTCTGTGAAATCAGCCCTCACCTCCTCAGTCCATGCGAGGAGCTCCCAGTTTGGTCCTTCCAAAAGGTCATAGAGGGAACTCACTATGGCTGAGCATCTGAGGATTCCCAATGCGACAGAACCCCCTGGCCCCTAAACATTCACACAAGCCTCGTTTTGTTTGGGGCTGTGGCAGTGTGGTGCCACACTTTCTTCCTTTCCGGTCCTCGTTCTCTTTTTCCTTTTGTGAGGAGGGAGACTAAGTATTGGACCTGCTGCTGACGAATCTGTGCCTTTTTCCAAGAGGCCTGGTACCCAAAGTAGGATCAGAGCTGTAGGAGGGCCTGTGTACCTTTCATACAGTCTTCCTGGGTGTCACTGGAAAGGAGGTCTTCTATATATTGGAGAAGGGCATATCCTGCGGTTACCTTCAGAATGTCAGCGAGATCTGAACCTAGGGATTCCCCCAGAAGAATGGGCGAGTTGTTGAAACCTTGGGAAAGTAGTGTCCAGGTCAGCTGCATCTGGCACTCTGTAACGGGCTCAGTCCATTCAAAGGCAAACAATGATTGCCTTTGTGGAGCCAGGCAGAGGCAGTAGAAAGCATCCTTCTGGTCAAAGCACGCAACCCTTCTGGCTGACCATGGAATTTGGCTGAGGAGAGTATACTGAGGGTTCGGAATGACTGGGTGTAAGGAAAGAGTCACTTTGCTAATGGCCCTCAAATCCTGTACTAGTTGGTGTCCTCCTCCTGGCTTCTTGCTTGGCAAGAGTGAGGTATTCCAAACTGATTGACACTCAGTTAGAATACCTCTTTCTCTGAGCTTGGTCAGGTGCTCTTGTATACCCATTCTGGCCTCTAGTGGAAGGGGGTACTGCCTTGGTGTCTGAGGTTGCGCTGCAGGGATCAGGTCAAAAATGATTGGGACCCGTTTCATAGCTATTTCAGGCGGGTTATCATCATCCCATAGGGAGGGGAACGTAAGCCTGAATTCTTAGGGGCGACAAGGTAAGATCTGGCCACAGAACCGTCTCCATTCTTCTTCCCTTGGCAGTGGTATTGCCAAGACCAGGGTTTCCTTCTGCCTTGGGTTTAATTGGAGGCTAGTGTGTCCAGTGGGTTCAAAAGGTATCTGGGCCCCAAGTTTGGAGAGTAGATCGCGGCCCAGGAGAGGATCGTCCAGTCAAGTAAGTAGAGGAACTCATGCCGGGCCTTGTGACCCCCAAGTGCACCTTGTTGATCTTGACAGAAGGGCTGTTTAATTACCTGTTTCCCAGTCGCAACAAGTATGCTTGCTGTCTTTTGGCCGATGGGCGCTACCAGGGAAGTAAACAAGGAGTATTCAGCCCCAGTTGAAGAGATTTTCAACCATGACAGTTATTGTTCAGCCCTCCACCTCATTTCAGCTGTGGGTTCATGGGGGCCAAGAAAGAAAGAGTCCGGTCCCCCTCATTCCATTTCTACCCCGGCCAGATCAAGAAGGTTCTCACCTCGAGGTTCCTCCAGATATTGGCTGGGTTTTGAGGTCCCCATCCAATTCGGACATTCTTACAGTTTCCCTTGCCTTTGCAGTATGCACACTGGTCCCTTGCGAAGGGGGCTATGGGCTTCCCCCCTTTTTGTGGTTGGGGTTTTTCGATGCTGCTAAAAAACAGCAGCATCTGTTCTTTAGTTCTGCTGTGAGAAAGGTGGCCTTCTTTTTTACTATTCCCTTCTCTTTCAGCTGCAAATTTCTGTTCATGAAAACTGCATTGACGACCTCTAACAGCTGAGTGATATTCATCTGGCAAAGCCCTCCAACCTCTGGAGATTTCGTCGGGTATCTGGGGCAGACTGTGCCACTAAAGAGGTATTTGCCATCTGTTGACTATTTGGTGCCACGGGGTCAAACGGGACGTATACACGGTACGCCTCACAGAATCTTTCATAGTGGTCTCCGGGAGACTCCCCAGTGTGCTGTGTGACTGATGATATTTTAGTCATGTTCATGGGATTGTTGACTCCAGCTCAGACTCCCTGAAGGAGGGCTTTCTGGTATCCTCAGACGTGGTCCTGTCCTCCTTCTGTGGTGAAATACCATGTTGGGTGTTCTTCAGGCATGCACCTTGAGCCCAGATATAGGGTCATTGATTCCTGGAGATGTGTGATCTTCTAGGTACTGTCATGTTTCTGTCATCCTTATTTTTAATTCGACAAAGTATGGAGTAACTGTTTACAATCTTCCCAAGTCTGTCAGTAGGTCTGGAAGAGGGACTCCATCAAGTCAACCATTGCTTGTGGCTTTTCGGAGTATGGTGGAGTGTTGTGTTTCCAATTGAGGAGGTCGGTTGTAGAGAAAGGTAGATAACACATCATGGAATGGCTGGTCTGGACTGGTCCATCCTGATTCTGTCTTTCAGGCTCTCTCGTCTCCGTTACATACATTTGGAGAGTTTTAGGTCTGGGTCTGGGGCGCAGTCTGGCTGATAGCCCATGTGGGGTGGGTTATCTGGGTCTGAGAGCTGCGGGGAGATGGGCGGCACTGACTGCGGTGGCAACGCACTGACTCTGGCTGTGCCTGGAGAGACAGATGCAGGAGGTGTCTCAAGTTCCGGGGGAGGGGGGAGGGAGCTTGAAGAGTCATGAGGAGGTGGAAAGACAATATCTTCCTCCATAACTCCTTCAAATATTAGAGCAGTAGTGGGTCACTTCTTTGGCTCCCTGGGGGAGCCTCCAGATAAGGTGGCTAAATCTTTGCCTGGCTCTGCTTGCTAATGATGATCACCTTCAAGGCAGTAGATTTGGGGCAATTTCAAGCCAGGAGTTGATGTACGGAAATTGATCAGGGTGGCCTGGTTTCCCAGTGTCTATTAGCCAAACCTGCTGCAGTATTTGAGCATCTAACGTCCCCTCTGGAGGCCATCCTACATTGAATGTGCGCCATTCTAGTTCACAAAATTTCCTTAACTTCTTGGGTGTCGTTGTCACCCCATGGTAACCTGAAAACCCCTTTAACAATTTTTGATCACGACCTCTAATATCGTAGGCTTACTCTGTTTTCATCCCATTATTAATTTCTTTCTCATATTTGGTGTCACAAAGACGGACAAAGTTAGGATATACCGCCAGATGAGAGGACTATTCAGATACTCCTCTGGTCGCATTCCTGAGGGAAAGTTTAGGAGAGGTTTGATTATAGTGGACTCGGCTTTGTGACTTGTGAAGGGAATCTGATCCGAAACCGCCCTCGACTTTATACTCTCACAATGACACAGGGGAGCCCATTCAGACTCCACAGACTTTTGGGGTCCTTAAGGGTGTCCGTCCATGAAGCCACAAACTCTAACTCGACTGGCAAACCTGGCTTAGCTGCACATCCTCTCTCTCTCTCTCTCTCTCTCTCTCTCTCTCTCTCTCTCTCTGTCACACACACACACACAAACACACACACACACACATGCACACCAGAGTCCATTACATTTCCTTCCACAAAATTTTCTACCTGGTACACCTATTAAGTCCTCTGGGGATTGATCATGTCCCCCTTCCGCTCTTTTGGGTATGCCTGACACTTTGGGGCCCCGGCCTTACCAGTTCCATGGAGCAGGACCTGCCTAAGACAACGGAGAAGTAGGCTGCGGAAATTCAGGCAGGTCATGCACTTTCTCCCTTTCGAGCCTTTGCTTTGCCACCACCTCGCCGTTCTCCCAAACCGGGGGCAACAATGGGCCAGTGCGGTTGGGTTTCCTGGTCAGCAATCTAGTATGTTTTCGAACCAGGCTGGAACACTGGAGGAAAAACCAAGTGGCACTCAGAGAGTTTGGTCAGAGAGTTTGGCTCACCAAACGTCTGAGCACAGAGTCAAGTGGAGAGGGTAATTTATAGTCGTCAGCTTCCTTATGTGGGGGGTTTTCGCACATGCACCAAACAAAGGAAGAAGAACCCAGAAGCGAGGTCTCTAAGCTAGAGACCAGAGTCTGTTTGAGCCCCTTTGATCATCTTTGGAGTACTTTATTCACTTCTCCTACAAGAGTAGAGCTCTAAATACCACATAGTATATGCTCATTAAATCTATATTAAGTGAATGAGTTCTATTGCTTCTGTATCGGACATATAACAAGATTTTTGACAATCTATATGGTAAGAGTCCCCAGACCATCACATTATAGGGATTTCAAGGTTGTCTAGTCTCCACACAATATTAAGGTTTGGTTACAACCACCATAAGCTAACCCTACAACCTCACATCCTGGATCATATAATGCCCCTGTCTCCTCCTCATTCACAATCTTTTGCAACTGAGGGCAGACAATTCCATAATGTGGTCTTGGTTCAGAAAGCCAAATTCCTCCGTTTCTCTCAGTCAGACAGAATGAAATCTGACTGTGAACGTCTGCCAGTAATGTTGCAATAGAGATGAAGAAGATCAATTCAAGTGGACTCCCTGAGCTGATCCCTAGAATCTCTTTAGGGCATGAGTACAGTTAAATAGAAATGCTGTGCTCAGAAATATGTCTGCTGCTTATCCAAGGAACAAAAAGCAAGCATTTAAAAAAGTAAGCCGTTTCCCTGCAGAACAGCTTAATCAGGGAGAGTGAGTGGTGCAAAGTGGGTGAATTCTTCTCTAGGGCCTTCACTATTGTAGAGACACAGTTCAACCTATGGGGGTGTATAACAGAAACATGAAACCTGAGAGCTGCCATTGTTGGGTAACAATGTTCTCTAACTGTGCCTTATGCATTGACATGATAATCCAAGGGAGACAAGCACTAAATATAAGTGGCATAGAAGTGGACAATTTCTACATGCTTCAACACCTCTTTGTAATAATTAGTCCTGTCTTCTCTTTGCACATAAACATTCCGTTGTTGGTCATTTTCCCCAAGAAAGAAATGGTCCCCTGTGTTTTAGTGGGCTTGTATACTTAGCCTTCCTGAATAGGGTTGGAGACATCCAAAGGGCATCTCTTGGTACCTGTTGTTTCATTTTGTTCGATAGTTATGGACCTATCCCGATAAAAGGATTCAGAATTTTCTTAGTATGTCTTAAGACTGAATTGGAAGCCCATTTTCTGTATTCCATTCAACTTAACAAAGAGAGTATTGCATGTCAGACATTGTGAAACATATAACTGAAGGAAATTACTTCCCAAAGATTGACCCTCAAAATCAGTACATCTTATTAATGGTGCCTTGTTTTTTGGAAGGTCATGAAGGTGTGGCTCAAGGGAAGAATGGATTAAAATAAATAGAACCAAAAAGAAAATATAAAAGTACATTTACCCTTAGTACGGATAACCAATAATTCATGAAATGTTGTTTATTTCATTTATTTATATGTATGTTTATGTGTATGTGTATGCTTATACTGGGCTGTGGCGAAATATGTGTTCCTTACAGTAGATTGGGGATAAATATTTGAAAGACGCTGTGCTAAAGCACCTTATCAAGCTGCCTGGTGCCTCTGTAGCTTGGGTTCTTGATAGGGCTTAGGTTCATCCGCTTCATGCGCTTGCATGAAATTTGGAAGATATGATGGCTAATTTCATGTGTCAACTTTACTGGGCCACAGAGGTCCAGATGCTTGGTGAAACGTTTTTCTGGTGTTTTGTGATGGGAAATACTTGAGTCTGTACAGTGAGTAAAACAGATTGTTTTCCTAATGTAAGTGGGCCTTATGTAATCAGTGAGAAGACCTGAATACAATAAGGATGATTCTCCCAGGGATACTAGGGAATTACTCTTGCCTGCCTGACTGTCTTTCAACTGGGTCATTGGTCTCTTCCCTAGATTCAGACTGAAACAGCAGCTCTACCTGAGATTCAAGCCTGCCAGCCATTGGACAAGAACAATACCATCAGATCTCGTGGGTTTCCACCTAGCCAACACATCCTGAAGATCTTGGGACTTGTCAGCGTCTATATTTATGGGAGCCAATTTCTTATAAGAAATAAATAAATAAATAAATAAATAAATAAATAAATAAATAAATAAATAAATAAATACATAAATAAATAAATAAATAAATAAATTTTCATAAATATATAAATATACTTATATTAATACATTCATATTTAATATGAATGTATTAATATAAATATAAATAAATATAAATATATATATATAAATATATTGTATATTATAATATATATTATATATATATATATGAGAAAGAGAATTTTTCTCTGTTGAATCTTACTAATTGAGAAGGTGAAAAGTACTATCTATTGGTTCTACAGCTGTTTTTTTTTTTTTAAACAGAATGTGGTAGACATTATTCTAAAAAAAAAAAAATAGTCCCAAACGTTCCATACCTTAAAGCTGCCAACCCATGAATATGAAGAGAGATCATTTCTATAGTCGTGTTGTATTATACAGAGAGATTTTCTGGATCAACCTAGTATCATCATGAACCCATGCATCATAAACCCATAGAAAGCAGAGAGTTTTCTCCGGCTGGCCATCCCACAATCTGAAAATGAAGACCTCAGTTGTATAACTGCAAGGAACTTAATTGTCCGAATCCCAAATAATCTCAGAAGTGGATTTCTCCAGATAAGAACCCAACCTACTGACACTTGACTCTTACCTAGTGATACCCTAGGCCCAGAACACCAGTGAGTCTGCCTGGACAGACCAGTGAGTCTGCTGGGGTTATTCTGGCAAGACAATTCTGCAGGGTTGTCTTTGGATTCTGCGAGTGCAGTGTACACCCCACTTAACTAACACTTCTCCTGATGGTTTGAACACACAATTGCTCATATTAAGTCACTGCTTGGATATAAGGTAATTTCTGCCATATGCTACTGAAATTTGACTATTTTATTTCCACATACCTCCTACTTGGTAAATGCGATGATACCTGTATCTTATTTCAAACACAAGTAAACCAAACACCAAACTCTAAAGAACGGACCACACCTTACCTCTTGAAAATACCTCTTCTTTTGTTTTTGATAACATTTGACTCTCCTGGTTTCTCTTATATATTCCCTCTACTAATTTTCATTCTATTCTCCTGCCTCGTTTCCATTCATCAAGCATGCATTGAGCACGGACTAGGTTGTAGGCACTGTATACAAAGAACAGAGGTCTTACCTAGAACTAATAATGGACTTGGTATCCAGGGATTTGCCACTGTGTAAACAAATGAACTATACTGAGTTGATAACATCTGTAATAGAGGTGTATAAATGTACTATGGAATTGCAAAGAAGAAAACACATGATTCTCTAGGGCACCCAGGGAGTGCTTTAAAAAATGAGAGTCACTTGAAGTGAGTCTTCTAGAGAAGACATATTTCAAATCAACAGAGTAAGGAAGGGCATTGCAGGCAAGAAAAAAAAGAGGGAGAGAGAGAGCAACACATGGAAGTTTGAAAATGTGACACATTAAAGGAGTAGCAAAGTTTCCTTTGAATGGATTTCATGTGGGAATGGGAGATTAGTAAAGAGTGAGGATTAATGTAGAAGGTGACATATGAATTGGATCCTAGAAACAGTTAACAGGAGATAGTTATTTTGCCCGAATGACGTTGATGACTACCCATTGTATTCAAATAAACCTTAAGACACTTCTTGGCTTAGTTAGAATGTTGCTCATCATCTGATTAATTCTATAAGGTTAATCTAATCTTATGTTCCTCTTCTCTACCAACCATTCACTCATTAACTCATTTATTTCTTTAGTCAGAGAGGGCATGTGTGGGGTGCATATCATGAAGAATGTGAAAGTCATTATAAGGACTTTGACTTTTATTTTCGATGAGATGGAAAGTCAGTTCAGTAGTCTGACCAAATTCACATTTGAGTTTGTTTTATCTATCTATCTATCTATCTATCTATCTATCTATCTATCTATCTATCTATCTATCTATCTATCTATCTATCTATCTATCTATTTAATTTAATGAGAGTGCCCACAGGGGTTTAGAGGGAGAGAGAGAGAGAGACAGAGAGAGAGAGAGAGAGAGAGAGACAGAGAGAGAGAGAGAGAGAGAGAGAGAAAATCTCAAACAGGCTTCATGCCTAATTGATGCCTAGCACAGATCCTAATGCAGGTTCTGACCCCATGACATCATGATTTCTGGATCATGACCTGAGCCAAAATCAAGAGTCAGATGGCTAACCACCTGAGCCACCCAGGGGACCCTAATTTGTAGGTTAAACAAATCACTCTGACTATTGTCTGGGGAGCAGGATGGAGTGGGAAGCAAGCATACAAGCAACAACAGCAACAAAATAAGGAGGTTACTATACTAATCTTGAAATAACTTCCATCCTGAATAAGGATGGAAAAAGGGCACATAGTGAGAAAATTATGATCATGTGTATACTATAAATGTGGATATAATAGGATTGCTTGTGGTTCGAATATAAGGTATGAGAAAAACAGATATAAAAGATGACACCAAGTTTGTTTTTTTTGTTGTTGTTGTTGTGTTTCTTTGTTCTTTTGTTCTCGTTTTTGTTTTTGTATTTGTTTTTTTGGGCTGGACCACATGTTGGTGGTAATTTTAAGTTGTCTGTTAGGGATGATGGGTTTTAGGGGAAACATCAGGACTTGCTCTTTTAACATGGTGATTTTGAGATGCTTATCAGACATCCACGCTGCCTTTTTGTGAATGTAGTTAGATATAGGCATCTGGAGTTTAAACTAAGAAGTTTAGTGTGGACTCTAGGCTGGATTACTTAGTATGCGATCGCATGAGATCAGCTAGGGAGTGAGAATGGATGAGCGAGAAGACATGTAAGGACTGGGCTCTGGGGTCTCTAACTCTTAAAGTACTGCAAGATGTGGAAAACCTAGCGAAGGAAACTAGACACAGTGGCCACTGAAGGAATAGGCGAGACATGAGGAGGCTCTTGAGTCCAGGAAGCCTGGTAAGGAATGTGTTTCAAGGAAGGAGGTATCAAATTGGTCAAGTGCTGATGGCAAGTCAAATAGGATGAGGTCAAATAAATGATCATCAGGGTCACATGGGGGGGTCACTTGGTTAAATGTCTGACTCTTGGTTTCACCTCAGGTCATGATCTCATGGTTTGTGGGTTCAAGCCCCAGGTCGGGCTCCATGCTGACAGTGTGGAGTCTGCTTAGGATTCTCTCTATGCCTCCATCTGTCTCATATCCTCCCCTGCTCACTCTCCATTTCTTTCAAAATGAATACCTACACTTGAAAAATTATTAAAATATAAATAATCACTGTGTTTTGCAAAGTGGATGTCATTGACATGTGATGAGAACCATTTCAGTAGCACCGGGGAAAAGCCGAATGGGAGTGGATTCAACAGAGAATTGGAGGAGAATGACTGTAGACAGGGAGTAAGGCAATTCTTTCAAGGAGCGTTGTGACCAAATGAGGGAGAAAAGTGAGGCAGCAGTGGGAAGGGAAGGGAGCAGGGTCAAGAAAGGGCTTTGCTTTTCCTTTCTAAAAGTTGAGAATAAAACATTTTTGTAATTTCCATATTGCTGATGGAAATGATGATATGGCAGAGTGGGGAGAATTGCTGACATAAATGTTCTTAACAGGGCAAGAGTGACTTTGGTCTAGTGTCCAAAAGATAATTGGCTCAGAGAGGAATGAACAGATCCTTCATATTAATGTTGGTGAAAGCAGAGCATAAGGAAATAGATGTAGATGGAATGGTAGATGCGATAGGTCATTTCGCAAAATCTCTTATCACTGACCTGGTTTTCTCACCGCGGTAATACGCAAAGCTATAAGACCAGAGTGAAGAAGGGTTGGGAACAGTTGGAAGTTTGTGGAGAAGGAAGTTGTGAACTAGAGGTCTAGGGGTGTGAGGAAGTAGCCTTCTGACCTCACTTTTGTCAGTGGCCATCAAGTAAGTTTTGTGCTGCTTTCCTCCAATTATATAGGATGTTGCTATGTGCAGGAAGTAGATTGAACGTCCTGCGGTTCCCCACTTCTTTCCCTTGGCATAGGTAAGTTTGCATCTGCCTGAGAAGCCCTCTCTACCCTAATCAATCATATTTCAACTTTGCGTCAACCATTACGTACTTAATCCCACCAGGCAGAGTTAATTAGTCAATTCTTGGAACTCTTGTGGTAACATGTGCAGTGCCCTGTACTGTACTTTTTGCCATATTGTAATAATTTGCGTGCCTGTCTCCCTAGATAATTTGGCCACTCCTTGAGAGGGTCAATTTGGTCATTGCAGTTCCTAGTATGCAGTTTGACTTATAGGTAGCCCTTGTTAATTGCCAATTGAATTGAGTTGAATTGAGTTAATTGAATGGAGTTGAATTGAATCGAATGTACTGAACTGAATTGAATTGAATTGAATTGAATTGAATTGAATTGAATGGAGAGAATTAGTAGAAAGAATTGGCAGGTAGGATAGGCAGAGCCTCGAAACAGGGGTGACATTTAGAACAAGACTTGTCTGATCTATAAGGAGGGAACTCCTGCTCATGAGAGTGGGAAAGGTAACTGTTTCCTCACCTGTAGTGGTGGAGTGAATGGAGCCGAAACCCCAAATGAACTTCTGTAAATTGTGTCAACAATTCTTACTTCTATAGTGTTTGCTTTGAGGACCAAAAGAGTTCATGTATGCAGAAGGATTTTGTACATAAAAATGTGCTGCATAATGTAAGTTACTCTTTCTCACAACACTCTGTGCCAAGATAAAAGAAATGTGTTGATTTTATATATTTTACTAAAGGGTAGCCTGTATAACAGAGGAAGAGAAGGACGGGTTAAAAAAAAAAAAAAAACCACTGATGATAGTCATACTCGTCTTGTTGACCTTTCTACTCTTCAAAGTCTCTTTAGAAGATATCATCATGGTCTCTTTCAGTTACAGATGCCTCTTATTGTCTCTGAGACAATAGCCCTAATATGATCTAATTACTAAGCCAGGTGGTGTGGACGACAGATAAAACTGCCAGCTCATTCTGCAGGAAGCAGCATATAAGGAGGCCTCTGATCTGACAGGCTTGTGTCACAATGCACAAGTTTGGGAATTGCCCAGGCTCAGAAAAGGCCAGTTTTTCGCAACAGTGTAAAACTCAAGAGAACTCTCTAACACAGAGGCGATGTTCACAGTTCCACAGAAATAACATGTCGGATTCTTGATGCTGACTAGAAGTCAACCAGTTATTTTAACACAGTTTTTAACTCTTATTGGTTTCACTTCACTTTCCCTTACGTTTCAGGTTTCTTAAGGACAGGGACCATGTTCTGGGCTTCCTAACCTCTGCCCACACATGTCTACCATGGTATTTCATGGGCGCTCCATTATCATATGTTATTAATTGCGTTTTTTAGTAGGTGTCAGGCAGCTTTCATGGTGACCACGTTATTGGCAGAGCATAAAGAGAGTGGCAATAGTGGAGCTTTCCCTACCATATGAACCACATGTTACTATCTTAAAATTCCTGGAATATATGTATGATGTCCTGTATGAATGATTGTGAATTTATGACACTCATATTCTACTCCTTTTTCCCAACAGCTTAACATACCTTTATGGCAGTTTACCTTCCTTTCATTCCCTAACTTAAAATAATTTACTTCTTTGGCTTTGGACTACCTGCCTACCTGCTAAAAGATGCATCACTAGAAAACATGTTTGCATTTTGATGTGTTCTTAGCAGGCTGCCTTACTTGCCAAGTCTGCTGGGTGGGTTGGGTACCACTGTTATTTCTGGGAGGATCATCTAATATACAAGTATATTTCTTGGGCAAAGTAGCATGTTGAGTCCATCATCATTTGGAGTGAAACTCAGTCTACGTCCAGTAGACTTGGTCCCATTGGTCACATGAAGGAATGAAAAACAGGCCACATTCGTTTTGATGTCATAACATTCTGGGACATGTAGTGATGCCCATGAAAAAAAAAAAAGAATCACACTGGGGACTCCATTTAAGAGATGTCTCAGCAAGCAGAATCAAGATGCCAGAATGAGGAACAAAGATAAATGCCGTGTAGGTTCTAGAGGTTGGAGACATTGCTCCAGTAGAGAGAAAATTCCTTCAGGATTAAGGAAGAGGCTGGATAGTGATCTACAGGCCCCTTGTTACCACCTCCAGACCATGATGTTTCTACTCCCCTGCAATTCCTGCCTTCACCTCCTTAGTCCATCTATTCAATCCCAGAGTGTCACCCTTTTCTTCATGGAAATTTCTTGAGTCCCTTCCTACTCTTCTTTCTTCTCATGTTGCTCCTACCTCTGTTGTGGGCAATTTCAGAATCCTGGTAAAATTGCTCTAGCAATGTAGCTTCAGGGTTCTTTAAACTTTCTGGCTCCCACAACCTTAAGAGTCACTTTCCTCCAGTAGCTAACTTCCGTGATGGTATTTGAGCTCTATGATCATCCAGATGTCTCTTGCTAGAATGTCAAACTCAACGTGCCAATATCTGAGAAGATAACCTCCCCTAACCAGGTGTCTTACTACTTGACTTCACAACTTCTCTTCTTCAGCCCGATAGAGACTTGTGGTCCCTCCTTCCTCCGTCTCATTTCCCTGCATATCATCCCTTGTGGCTCCACTTCCCTACCAAATGCAGTGTATACACCTCAGTATGTCACTTTGTGCTGGAGCGTCCTAGTCCTCTGCTGCATCTGCTTTGGTGGCCTTGAAGCTTGGATGAGTCCTCCACCCTGTCAGCCCATCCTCTGTGTCACTCAGCCCAGTGAACTGTTACAGGGACTCACAGTCACTAGGGTCACTCACTCTAATTTTATGGTTGCGGATGTCAACATACCCCCAGAGCTTCTTGCCAATCTTAAGCGGTCTTCTCCCCACAGCAGCTATTCCATACCTCCATCATTTCCCTCAACCTATCTTTTTCACCTTTCCCTGGGAAATGGCTCTTTTCTCATAGATAGAACGTAGATTGTAGACACCTTCAAACTCTCACTCAGACCTCATAATGACACCTTTCAACACAACTTTCAACCCCAACCGCAGTATGAGAGACAAGAATGTTCCTATTCCCACTCTAGATTCATTATCTCATTCGGCAATCACTGAGAGCCAACTGAGTCCTACGAAGCACTGTGCTATATGCTTGGGACATTAGAGATGAGGGGGTAGACCCTAACACAAGGCGCTTACCATCACAAGGAGCTTACAATCATGTAGGGGAGACAGATATTATGGTGTAATGGTCCAAAGATGCATGGAGCATGTGGAGAGTGTGAAGGGAAAATCCATGTAACTCAGCCTTCAGAGGAAGGAGATGAAGTGTTGAAAGGGACTTTTCAGATGGGTTGGTATCTTGAACTAATCCTTAAAGAGTGAGTAGGTATTAACTAGGCAAGGTTGGAGTAGGAAGGAGACAAGAGGTTCAGGCATTAAATAGTAGAGTAAAATCACACTGAATATAGGGAGAGGGTATAAGTAAAAATTGGACATTGAGTCATTCCAATTCTTGTCTGTGTCCTACGCTTTGTGAAGACGTCATCTCACAAAGAACCTCAAACGAGCACATGTTCCCAAATTTCCTTCTCCATTTTTTATTCTTTATCCTAGTGTAATTCCTCTCATTTCCTCACCAGTATGATTCAATTAGTAGCTCACTTCTGTGGATACTATGGCAACCACATTTCCTCTATGCCGCACCCCTCCGTATTTTGCTTGGCATCAGTGGAGCCTCATGATGGAGCTCATATCTCTACTCCGCTTAGAGTGGACTTTGTAACATGCAAAAGTTATTCCATCACTGCCTTCCAAGCTGTGGTTCCCCCACACTGCAGCATGAGAGAAAACACCTTTCCTATCCACACCCTGCCCCCACCTTTGCATTCTTACTGGCCCTGGGCCAATTGTTCATGCCCTTAGACTCCCTCATGATCAACTATCAGCAAATTCCTTAATATGCCCTATTTATACCTATTTATACCTATTTATACCTATTTATAATATGTTTTATACCTAGATGTATAATATGTATACATATATATGTATACATATACATATATATATATATGTATACATACATATACATATGTATACCTAGATGTATAATATGTATACATATATATGTATACATATAATATGTATAATATGTATACCTAGATGTATAATATGTATACATGTATAATATGCCCTATTTATACCTATTTATACCTATTTATACCTATTTATAATATGTTTTATACCTAGATGTCTTCCCCATCACCATGGGTATGTTTAGATGCAGCATCTTAATTGGTACGTATTTTAAGGCAGGCTAAAATAATTATCAAATCTCTAACCTATTCTCTTTTTTTTTATTTCCCAGATAACAACGGTAATAGATGCTCTTTTTTTTCATTTTTAATTTTCTATTATTGAAGTATAGATTACATACAGTGTTATTTTAGTTTCAGGTGTATAAAATAGCGATTTGATAATTCTATACATTATTCAGTGCTCTCCGTGGTAAATGTAGTCACCATTTTTCACCATATCGTGTTGTTATAATATCAACTATATTTCCTGTGCTGTACTTTTCATCTCTGTAAGTTATGTAATTTATGACAGGAAGTTTGTAACTCTTAGTCACCTTTCCCTATATTACACACCCCACCCACTTCTCCTCTTGTAACCAAGTTTGTCCTCTGTATTGAAGAATCTGTCTGTTTCTTTTTCTGTTTTGTATTTTAGCTTCTACATAAAAGTGAAATTATATGGTATTTCCTTTTATCGGAATAATCCCACGTAGCATAATACCCTCTAGGTTCACACATGTTGTTGCAAACGGCAAGGTTTTATTCTTTTTTTTTAAAAAAATTAAATTATATTCCATTATATGGACACTACATTTCTTTATGAATTCATCTGTTGCCAGACTCTTGGGATGCTTCCATATCTGGGCTATCATAAATAATGCTTTAGTAAACACAGGGGTGCATGCCTCTTTTCAAATTGGGGTTTACCTTTTCTTTGGGTAAATACCCAGTAGTGGAATTATTGGATGACATAGTATTTCTGAGTTAATGTTTTGAGTAACCTGCATTCTGTTTCCTAGAGTGGCTGCACCTATTTACATTCCCACCAAGAGTGCATTGGTGTTACTTTTTCTCTTACCGTCTCACCAATACTTGTTATTTCTTGTCTTGCTGATACGAGGCATTCTGTCAGGTGTGAATTGCTGCGTCTTTGTGGTTTTGATTCAGGTTTCTCTGATTAGTGATGTTGAGCATCTTTAATGTGTCTGGTGATGTAGTAGACACTCTTAATTCATCCCTTTCCCCTTCCCTTTTGATTCTTTCCAGGGTGATGATGACACTGATGATGTTATCTGACAGCTTAACTCACCATTATAATCTTCTATCAAAGGTCATACATTACTTCAAGGGTCCTGCTTTCCTGCTTTAAGTTACGTTGTTTCCAATGCGTTACATGACGTCCCTTTCACGAGTCTTCCTAGGGCACCCCGACTCACCTTTTATTACTACCCACCGTCAATCATACTCTTAGAAAGTTGCTCTAGTTACTTATCCTGATCCAACACTCTCTTTCTATGCCCGGACTCAAACTCTATACACACTTCAATTGACACCTCTTACACATATTTTTTTTCCTAATGTTTATTTATTTATTTATTTATTTATTTATTTATTTATTTATTTATTTATGTATTTTTATTTTTGGAGGAGAGAGAGACAGAGCATCTGTGGGTGAGAGGCAGAGAGACAAGGAGGTGTAGACCAAAGCAGCCTCCAGCTCTCAGCTGTCAGCACAGAGTCCTACATGGACCTTGAACTCACAAGCTGTGAGATAATGGCCCAAGCTGAAGTCGGCCCCTTAACCAACTGAGCCACCCAGGTGCCCCAACACATCTTACACTTTCATGTCTCCAATAGGACTTAATATTTCTGTGGACCAGGACTATCCATTCATTAAGTTCTAGCACCTCCTACAGTTTGGGAATAAAATAGACACTCAATAAATTGATGCTCAATTGAGAAATAAAGGAAGGAATGGGTCCGAAGACAAAGGGTCAATAAAGACTTTTGTTCCTATGAATTCAACCCAGAGTAACACTAGAGCATTTGAATTCAACTGGAGTCCTTTAGCCAATCGTGGGAGAATTTACCATATTCTAAGAGTTGTCAGCTGAGAGTAAGATTTTTTTGAAGAAATATGAAAGGTAGTTTAATTTCCTAAAAAGCCAAGCCTTGAAAGCTTAGCTATAAGAACTATATAATGTAAGATGATTCTGGATCATGATGAACCTCAAGTGCAGTGAGAGCCGTGACAACTTGGGGAACACACAGCAAGGACCACAGTAGTCCCGGAAGTGCTGTCCTGTGTGAGAAAAGAGAGTTTAGTGACCCTGTATGGAGGGAGAGGAAAAGGGGGGGCAGAGTAGGGAGGGGAGGAAGTTGGGACCCAAACTGCAATATTGAAATATCAGAGGAGTGTTATTGTCATATTCATAAACTTCCCTATATGTATCCTAAGGAAACCTTTCTTTTTCCTTTAACGAGCTTTTTAAAGGTAATATACACATGGTAAAAATTCATATAGTAGCAAAACAAGTTGTTCAATGAAAGTAAATCTATGTCTTCACTAGGCCTCCATTATTCTTCCCCAGAAGAAGACCACTTTTAACAGTTTGTAGGGTTTTTTTCCAGAATCTCAAAGTATATAATATGCGTATCTCACATGAAAAAAAAATATATATATATATAGCTGGTAGCAAGATATTATCTACACCTCTCTATTTTATAGGTACATGATTTTTGTGATCGTGAAAAGGTTTGACATGAGATTTGCCCTGTTAAAAATTAAAGTATCAGGTCCAATGGGACATTATTTTTTAAATATACTTCATGGTATTTCCTACCCTGTTTGCATTAGAGGTATTTAATGTGTCCCTTGTTTATGTGTATTTAATTTGTTTGTAGTCTACGACTATAGAAAACAATGCTGCCGTGAAAGTCCTTGTACATATGTTTGCCTGCCAGAGTCCAGCAGAGTGTGAGTGGTGCCTTGAAAAAATTATCTGGAAAGAGTTTAATGGAGAAACTATGAACACAGGTGCTGGTGAGAAAAACGGGCTCCAAACTAAGTGGTTGAGTCCTTGGGGACGAGCAAGAGAAGACGTCACCTCTCCCAGGCACCAGGGGACAAGGAAAGGACAAGTGTTACTAGAAGCCAATGAGCCCACGGCTGGGAGAGAAGCCACCTAACAGGAGATGTGGCCATAGACTGAGGAATAAGCCACTGCCAAAATTCCAGAGTTCAGAGTACATATAATGACTGCTTTTCTTTTGCTCTCTGGCTACCTATTCGTATACCTGCCAACTATGGATGGAAGCCAGAGGACAAGAAAGCTTCAACGATGCAGTCCATGGACGTGAGCTTACTGGCAGGCATAGGATGATCAAAAATATATCTGCAAGGATGAATGGAGGATTAGCAGTCCCTGGCTTAATATTGTTTGACTTCTAGTTATTGGACCTTACAATGGTGTGAAAATGATAGCATTGTTTAGAAATTGTCCTTGAAGAGCACCTGGCTGGCTCAGTGGTGTAAGCATCTGACTTTAGTTCATGTCAAGATCTCACGGCTCCTGAGTTCAAGTCTGCCTCAGGCTATGCTGACAACGTGCATCCTGGGGCTGACTTGAGATTCTGTGTCTGTGTGCCTCTCTCTCTGTCCCTCCCCTGCTCGCACTCTTTCTGTCTCTCTTTCTCTCCAAAACTTGAATAAACATTAAACGTTTTCGAAGATAAATTGTATTTCAAATTTAAGTTTTTGACCTCTCCCAGTGGTAATGAGAGGCGATACGACCCTCTCCTGTGATGCCTGACAGAGCAGCCAGCCACAGCTCCCAGTCCACCACATGATCATGGTGGTGAACAATCTATATGCTTACAGCCATTCTGTACTCACACAACCATTGTGTTTATGCTTTCAACACAGTATTCACTGAAATACATGAGACAGTTAAACTTTAATGTAACATAGGCTGTGTGTTAGATGATGTCTCATAATTTCAGCTCATGCAACTATTCTGAACACACATAATAGAGGCTAGACTAAACTATGATATTCAGCACATTACGCGTGTTAAATGCATTTTTGGCTTAGAATAACTTCCACTCACACTGGTTTTATCTAGAGGTGACTCCATCCTAAATCAAGGAAGATTTGTAATGTAAAAATCTTGGGAAATTTCCTAGAACTGGAATTGTGGTATCAGTAGGACAGAAAGAACCTCTTCCACATCCATTCCTCCACCTCCTTCCCTTGCAGGTTATTACCAGCGTTGAGCTGTGCCTACGGACACTCAGAATTAGGACTACATACCCCAGCTTCCCTGGCAGCCAAAGCAATATAAGAGGAAGTGTCATGTGGCAGCTTCTGAGAAAGTTGAGACAGCTGTGGGCCTTGTGTCCTTTATTTTTTCTTTGATGTCATTCACATGTTGCCTTGGATCATGTACTCTAGGGCCAAACCGTTTGGATGGAAAGTGAACTGAGATTCTTCCAGCAAGAGCTGGTAGGAACTAGATTTCTATGCACTTCATAGAATACAGCTGCCCAATCAGACTGGAGCTGTATACCTCCAAAGTTCATTGATTTGGGAGAGACATCCACTTTTACCCTGTTAAAACCATAGTCCTTCCTTGTTCTGTGTCGTAGGGAAAAACCTAACCCCCATGAAGGTGTACATATAACAGGTATAAATATGTTGAGTTTTTATGGATATTGTCAAGTTTGGTATTTTAAACTGAATTTTTAGTACTGAGTTTGAATTCAGCTACTCCATTCACAGCACATGTCTTAATCTTCTTGTGCCTCTGATTTCTCAGAGGGGTAGTAATATAAACCACTTCATTT
The DNA here is from genome assembly GCF_028749965.1 of Puma concolor. Lineage (NCBI taxonomy): Eukaryota > Metazoa > Chordata > Mammalia > Carnivora > Felidae > Puma > Puma concolor. The sequence continues at coordinate 2,613,394 of NW_028240124.1, read as the reverse complement.
GGTTGTTATGAGGAATAATTAAATTAAACTATGTGAAATAGATCAGTGTCTGTCCAACATGCCAAACACTCAATAAATGTTATTACTGTTATTTTTACCATTATCATGTTAAACTGTCTTCCAAAGAAGAGGTACCATTTCGCCAATTACATTTCTGAAATGCCTCTTTCCTCTTCCGATTTCTATAGTGTGCATTACTAATGTTTTTGTCCAATAGAAGAGTAGTAGTATTTCATTTTTATTTGCAATTGCTTTCTAAAATTGTGGTTGTTCGTCTTTACAGTTTTTAAAAGTCATTTATGCTTGTTTTCTGATGAACTTCCTTTTTCTTTCATCTATACCTTCTATTGGATTTTTGTTTTGTTTAACAGTGTGGCTTAAAAAAAAACAATACAAGCATTATGGGAATTTGTCTTCTGTGTTTCTATTGGTGGTGCAAATATTTCCACTAATTTTCATTTGTCTGTATTTTATTTTTTTAATTTTTTTAACTTAATGTTTATTTATTTCTGAGAGAGAGAGAGAGTGCGAGCAGGGAAGGAGAAGAGAGAGAGGGAGGCACAGAATCTGAAACAGACTCCTGACTCTGAGCTTTCAGCAAAGAGCTAGATGCAGGGTTCAAACCCACAAACCATGAGATCGTGACCGAGTCGAATTTGGACGCTTAACCTACCAAGCTACCCAGGCACCTCACTTTATTTTTTCTTTTCCTTTTTTTTTTTTTTGGCTTTGTTTTTTCTTTACAAAATTAAAAAAATATATATGTTCAATATAATAAAAATGATCCTTCCCTACTATCGTTACATTTGAGTGTAATGTCCACCCTTATTTTAGAAAGATCATTGTCATTCTGGATTATAAGAATAATTCCCCCATATTTTCTCCTAGGACATCATAGATTGTCTTACATAAAAAAATATCTTCTCCATTTGTAATAAAACTGGGGAAGGCAGTGAGATAAGATTTAAAGTGATTCTGCAGATGACTGTGTTGGAGCGTTGGCAAAAATGAATGCTTTGACACATAAATCTTACCTAAGAAAGTTATAGTTTCCTTTGATCCACATAAAAGACACTTCTTAAACAACATGTGGGAAGCCATCCTCCTTGCAGGTATGGGGTAAGCTTGCTTCCTGGGCTTTTGTGTTGTTTGTTTGTTTGTTTGTTTGTTTGTTTTGTTTTGTTTTACTCTTAGGGGGAAACGCATAGGTTGTGTATAATGAAATTTTGTATTTCCAGGTTAAGGTGCTGCCAGGTACAGCATACTAATTTACCAGTTTATAAGACTGCCTCTCACACATCGCTTCCTGGTGGTAGGCAAAATTTCTTTCTCTGCAACCAGGGCCATACTGCCACTTGTTCACAGGTTAAGTAATGATGCCAAGACATTTTTATGCCTATGCTAACAATGACTCACCTGTGGACAAGTGCAGGCAGATACTGCCGACCTGTTAAGGCCAAGGAGGGATTGAGCCCATGGCCTTCCACTGGGCTCCGCCATTGTTTCTGCTCTTTCTGGTGTATGTCAGTTGTTATCATCACGTTTGAGAACACACGATCTAGAGTAAAACTATCTAGGTACTCCATCTTGAGCTATAGGGAAACAAATAAAGTCCCCTTACCTTTTTTGTTCTTTGCTTTCTCTTTTGTGAAATGGGCATTATCACAGTGTGGAAATTCAATAAATAAATAAATAAATAAATAAATAAATACGTAAGTGCCTAAAATTTCTTAGCAACAAATGCTCAGTATATATTAAGAAGGCTTTTCCCAATAGACAAGAAAAATAACTTTCTTGTTTTCTCCTAGGATTTTATAGATGCATTTTTATAAGAAAACATATAACATTAATAATATGACATAATGCAATTTAAGACATTTATAAGAAAAGTATTGAAACTTCATGAATAGTATCTTTGTTACTATTATTCGAACAATGCATTTGCTTTGAAAGGTTCACTTAGTTATATACTAAATTTGCATATGCTTTGAACCTACTACTGGATTCTCTATGACGTTTCATTCATTCAGCTGAACCACAATTGCTTTATCACATAATTTATTATCTGGTAGAACTCGCCTAATTCATATGCTACCCTTTCAGCAAAAATTTCTGGATTAGCTTGAATATTGATATTTATACAAAAATCTTAGAACCAGCTGATCTGATTTTTAAAAATCCATATTTTATTGGGCTTGCAACAAATTTCCATAGTAATTTAGAGATAGTTGGCATTCTTACAATAATAACTTTTCCTATTCCAACACAAGGAATGTTTATATTTAAGCTTTTTTTTTTTTAAATATCTCTCACATGGGTTTAAAGTTTTCTGAAAGGCTTATTTATATACTTTCTTCATGTGTCTTGTTAAGTTCCTCCCTCCCTTCCTTCCTTCCTTCCTTCCTTCCTCTTCCTTCCTTCCTTCCTTCCTTCCTTCCTTCCTTCCTTCCTTCCTTCCTTCCTTCCTTCCTTCCTTCCTTCCTTCCTTCCTTCCCTCCTTCCCTCCCTCCCTCCCTCCTTTCCTTCCTTCCTTCCTTCCTTCCTTCCTTCCTTCCTTCCTTCCTTCCTTCCTTCCTTCCTTCCTTCCTTCCTTCCTTCCTTCCTTCCACCTCCTTCTCCTTTTACTTCTGTTACGGCAAATGGCGCCAATTCTCTGACTATATTTCTAATTATTTCTTGTTTGTATGAGAGAATGCTAAATTGTTACCTTGTGAGCCTGGATCATGTAATTTCATCAGGAAGATTCATGAAAAATCTGATCTCCCTTCCTTCATCGCAGTTATGTATAATTGACACTTGTTGGAAGGAGATAAACAGAGTCAAGAGAATTTCAGTCTTAGAAGAGAAGCCCCCGAGGTGAGAGTAGCCTGAGAGAGCAATTGGAGAGGGAACAAATGTGACCCAACTTGAAAGTGTTAGATGTTTTCCTTGTATATCTTGTACTTCTTGTATTTCCTTGTATTGTTGTATTTAACCAAGAAATTTAAAACTTAACCAATTTACCAAGTCACTAAAATTAAACTTTTTTCTTGTAAACAGAAAATTCAAGGAAATCAAATTATTAAAGTTAAACATGGTAACATTATAGAGCTTTTGGTTATTAAAAACTCCTATGTACACATGCCAATAAAACAGACAATGAATGTTTTGGAGACAATGTAAATGACTACAACTGGTTTAAGAAAAAGCAGCAAGAGAATGAAAGCGATGCAAGTCATTTCTTTGAAAAACTAGCATAACCCCATAACTCTAACACTGGAGCAAATGAGTAAGACTTGGGGACCAGCTAGCCTGGCTGAGATGTTTCTTGCCAACACTTACTTAGTTCTTACTCATACCAGGTGAGGTTCTGAACATTTCACAAGTACTTCCTGTCATTCTCCTTAGGGCCCTATGAGGGAGGGGTTACTATTAACCTCCTTTTACATATCAGCAAATTGAAGAAGTTCAGAGGTTAAGGAACTTGTCTGCTCCCAAGGTCAACACAGGTGGCATGTGATGGAACTGAGAGGTGGCATGAAATAGTGTCCTCTAGTGTCAACTCACCCAAGTTTACATCCTGTCTCACCAGTACTAGGTGTGTGATCATCGGCACAGATTTTTTTAATGATTTGTGCTTTCGTTCTCATATATGTAAGACCAAGAGATGAATATAATGATCATCTAAAGAGTTTAGAACAATATCTGAACATAGCAAACACCCCTTATATAGAATCCTATTATTATTGCTATTATTATTATTATTATTATTATTATTATTATTATTATTATTATTATTATTATTATTATCATCATCATCATCATCATTAAAACAGGACGGGACAGAGAATACCTAAAAAGAGATAATAACACATATTCAAACAAATGAATTTCCTGAAACCTAAAATATCAGAAAATCCAGTAACTTAATTAGGTGCTCTAAATGTTTTTTTTTTTCTTTTTCTGATAAACTGAATTTATTTTTAAATATTTTATGGTTTTGAAACAATATCTTATTTCTTTCTGAGAGAATGCAAGCAGGGTCAGAGAGAGAGGAATAGCATATCTGAAGTGGGCGTGATGCCTACAGCAGTGAGCCCAATGTAGGGCTTGTACCCACGAACTGAGAGATCATGACCTGAGCCAAAGTTGGATGGCCAACCAACTGAGCCACAAGGATGCCTCTTTTTTTTTTTCACATATAGTGTTATATTAGTTTCAGATGTACAATATACTGATTCAGCAATTCCTTTTCAATACCCAGTACTCATGGCAACAAGTGCACTCCTTAATCCCCATCACATATTTCACTCACTACATCTGCACCCCTCCCACACACACACACTGGTAACCAGCATGTTGTTATCTATAATGAAGTGCATGTTTCTTGATTTGTCTATTACTCTGTTTCCCCAACATTTGATCATTTATTTAGTTTCTTAAATTTCACATATGAATGAAGTCATATGGTATCTGTCGCTGACCGACTTATTTTGCCTAGCATTATATTCTCTAGCTCCATTCATGTTGTTGCAGATGGCAAGATTTCATTATTTTACGTGGCTGAGTACTATTCCCCTGTGTGTGGGTATTATACATAAGATACCACATCATATAATTATGTGTGTATAATACCACATTATAATACCACATCATGTATACATACTAAATCTTTATCCATTCATCATTTGATGGACACGTGGCTGTTCCATAATGCTGCCAAAATTATCAGGGTTCTACTCTCTCTTTGAATTATCGTTTCTGGATTCTTTGGGTAAATACACAGTAGTGTGATTGCTGCAGTTGTAGTTTTCACGTTCTGAGGAACCCACTATGTTTTCCACAGTGACTGCACCAGTTTGCATTCCCATCAACAGTGCAAAAGTTCTTTTTCCGAATCCTCATCAACACCTGTTGTTCATTGTGTTGCTGATTTTAGCTATTCCAAAGAGTGTGAGGTGGTATCTCATTGTCCTTTTGACTTGCAATTTCCTGATGGTAAGTGATGATAAACATCTTTTCAAGTGTCTGTTGGCCATCTGGATGTCTTCATGCAGGAGTGTCTGTTAAGGACTTCTGCCCATTTTGTAATTGGATAATTTCGTTTTTCAGTATTGAGTTTTGTAAGTTCTTTATATAGTGGATACTAATCCATTACTGGATATGTCATTTGCAAATAGCTTCTCCCATTCTGTAGGTTGCCCTTCATTTTATTGGAGTTTTTCCTTAGCTGTGCAGAAGCTTTTTATTTGGATGCAATCCCAATAGTTTATTTTCCTTTTGTTTTTGTATTTTTGCTTTTGTCTCAGGAGATATACCTAGAAAACGTTTCTTTGGCTAATGTCAAAAAATTACTGCCTGTGTTCTCTTCTAGGATTTTTACCTCTAATCCATTTTGGATTTATTTTCATGTGTTTTGTAAGAAAGTGGTCCAGTTTCATTCTTTTGCACATTTCTGTTCAGTTTTCCAACACCATTTGCTGAAGAGAATACCTTTTTCCCATTTTATATGCTTTCTTGCTCTGTCAAAGATGAATAGACCAGATACTTGTGGGTTTATTTCTAGGTATTCTGTTCTGTTCCTTTGGTCTACGTTCCAATTTGTGCCATCACCATGCAGTTTTGATAACTACAGCTTTGTAGTATAACTTGACATCTGGAGTTTGTGATGCCTCCAGAGTTTCTTTGTTCGTCTGTCTGTCTGTTTGCTTGTTTGTTTGTTTGTTTGCTTGCTTAAGATTGCTTTGCTCTTCAGGTACTTTGGTGGTCCCATATAAAGTTTAGGACTGTTTGTTCTAGTTCTGTGAGAAATGCCATTGGTGTTTTCATCGGGGTTATATTAAATATGTAGATCGCTTTGGTAACATAGACATTTTAACATTATTTGCCCTTTCTATCCATGAGCATGGAATTATCCATTTCTTGGTGTTGACTTCAGTTTCTTTCAACCTTATTTAATAGGTTTCAGAGTATAGGTTATCCACCTCTTTGTATATGTTTACCCCTAGATATCTTATTTTTTGGTCCAATTATAAATGGGATTGTTTTCTTAATCTGTCTTTCTGCGGCTTCATTATTAGTGTATACAAATGCAACAGATTTCTGTATGTTGATTGTACCCTATGAATTTACTGAATTAGTTCTTCAGTTCTCACACTTTTGTCCGTGGAATCTTTCAGGTTTTCTACAGTAGAGTATCATGTCCTCAATAAATCGAGAACATTTTTCTTCTTCTTTATTGATTCCATTGCCTTTTACATCTTTTTAGTGTCTAATTGCTGTGGCTAGGAGTTCTAGTACTGTGCTGAATAAAAAAGTGGTGGGAGTGTACATCCTAGTCTTGTTCCTAAGCTTATGGGAAAAGCTTTCAGGTTTTCCCCATTGAAAAAGATTTTAGCTATGGGTTTTTCATAGATGGCCTTTATTATGTTGAGGTATTTTTCCTCTAAACCTAATTTGCCGAGGGTGTTTTTCATGAATGCATGTTGTACTTGTTCAAATGCTTTTCCTGCATCTGTTGAAATGATGTGGCTCTTCTTCTTTATCTCATTGGTGTAGTGTAACATGTTAATTGATTTGTGAATATTGGACTATACTTGCAAACTAGGAAAAAATCTCCCTCAATTCTGGTGAATACTTTTTTTTTATAAAGTATTAGAGTCAGTGTGCAAGTATTTTCTTGAGAATATTTGCATCTATGTTCATTAAACATATGGGCTTGTCCTTCTTTTCTTAGTGGACTAGTTTTCAGATTTTGATATCAAGTTAATGCTGGTCTCATAGAATGAAGTTGAAATTCCTTTGAGAAGAACAGGGAGTAACTCTTCTTTAAGTTTATAGTAGAATTGATCTGGTCCTGGGCTTTTGTTTCTTCAGAGCTTTTGGTTTACTAATTCACGATTGAGATTCTATCTCATCATCTCTGTGCCCCTCCTCTGAACTCTCCCTCTCTCTCTCTCTTGATGTCTCTTTATCTCTCTCTCTTTCAAAATAAATAACTTTTAAAAAGATAAGTTGAGACATTTTAAAATCAAATAAAATATCAACAATTTGGGCAATATTGTCAGATGGAATGAATTTGAGAGGCTTTTTAATATTGACTTCAAACTTGTCATCCCAATTTTTAATACATAAAAATTTAAGAGGTGTTCCAGATTGAAAACCAAATCATATTTTGAAGGAGTTTTTAAGAAATCATATAATAAAGCATAACAAATTTGAGAATGAATGTTGAAAATAAAATTGTGAACAAAACAAAATACCTAATTTTTTCATCAACCAATTTGATCACACACTCACACCCACAAGACTCCTGAAGGAGTCCTAGTACTGATGCCCTTGTGTGAACTTCGCTGTTTCTGAAATGACCTCAGGTTACTAATGGGTGGCCCAGATTGCAAGCCAACATAGGGGAGGTTCACGGGGAGGTGGGGCTCTCAAAGGCCACGGACATGTCATCCTCTCCCATGTGCCCGCTGCCCTCTCATCATCAGCCGTGATGAGTCGGGTGCAGTTCTTCCTCTGGGTCCAAAGGCTTATGCCACGTGTCCCACACCCCACGTGAGACTTGTGAGAAGACTCCCAAGGGCAAACACCAGCAGGCCCTCAGGGAGGTCGCCTCGTCCCAGGCGGCCTGCGTTCCTTGGCCTGAGTGTCTGGACAAAGGCTGCCTCGGCCACATAGGGAACGATGGACTTGTGCAGCCTTAGCATTCTGTGCAGAGGTCCTGTGCAGGCCTGGAGCTTAGAAAGGACTGGGATGAGCCTCACCTAGGAAGAGGTGAGTACTGGGGTACTCCTTCCACAGCAGATGGCTGCTTGCCAGAGATGTCTGTGCTAGGGATGGGGCAAATCTCCACCGTGCTAGCAGTGCAGTAGACAGAGTTCAGCCCTGTCCATCGCAGGCTCTTCTCTATCCCCAAGTTACGCGGCCCTAGTACAGCGTGCCTGAGACTGATATCCCCACACTAATCTTCCTGTCTCCCAAGCTGCCCAAGCCCGCCAGGATCCCCACTGCAGTACTCTGAAGCACAAGAGTCTTCCCTGCAGTGGCTCTATTCCAGAGAAGGCTTTGGCAGTCCCAATGCATGGAGGCTTCTTGCCCCTACCAATATGCAGACAACATGGTCAGCGGGGTGTCAGCACGCTGTGGAGTCCGGATTTGTACGCCCAAGCCTTACCTCTTCCAGGGCGGAGGCTGTCGCACTCTCTAGAAGGGATGGCAGGTCTTTTTCTCGCTGCTGTCTGCACACTGGCTGGAGAAGCATGTCTTCTCAGCTGCTTGATGTGTAAACGTCCCGGTACCCTGGATAGCTCCCTGTGCTGGCCCATGTCTTTGGGTATGAACATCCAAAGAAAGTATGGCCCATGATTCTGCAGTGGGAATGCGGCCTCAGTGGTCATGATGCTGGGCCCTTTGGGGCATCTTTCTGCACAAGCAGGCCGTTACTTGATAGGTCTTGCCGAGCAGGAACACTTTACTGGAAAGGGGAAGACAGGGTCCCCCACATGTTCATATCTCCCGCCAATACCTGCTGAGGGGCCAGGTGACTTTTCCCCCCGGCCTGTCCCAAAGAGAATGTACGGGCAAGGTGTGGGTGTGGAATGCCCTCACGGCTCCCAGAGCCAAACCCTCAAGTGTGGACCCTTGTGTCCAGGGACCGTGGTCAGAGGCCTGGGTGCTCTGTGTCCGAGGGATTACAGCCCTCAGGATGCACATCCTGCAGCCCCGGGTGTCCTCCCGTAGCCGCAGCACTCCCTGGGGAGCCCGAGGGTCCAGGAGTTGCTAAACCCCCTGCACAACTGTATGTGCTGCCTACCGGCATCTTCCACCACAACACCAGCGTGTGTGGGCTCCAGAGTGTTTTCCCTCGACAGGGGACACCCTCTGCAATTCAGGAGCCTTCTGACTTCCCTATCTCTGAAGCACACCCGTCTCTCATTGGCCTGTTGGGACCGTCCTGCTGTTCTGTGTACAGGAAATGTCTTGCATTGCCTGTGCTCCTCTGTCTCCCTGAGTGAGCTCTGGCGTGTCTGTGTCCTTTCCTGGCTTTGCCTGTGCCAACGCCTCTCTGGTGATGCCTGCTTGCCTGGCCCAAGTGGGCACAGGTGTACCCGTGTAACCGCCTTTGTTTCTGCACACCTGCGTGTTGTGTCAGCTGTGGCTCTGATGGCCTGTCTTGTCTTTGGTGTATGCTTCTGCGCTTGAGTGTGTTTCCCTCTGAATTCAACCCCTTTCTTCCACTGACAGATCCAATTGCTGTCCTGCTGTCAGGTGGAGGGGCTTCTGCGTGTTCTCTTATATGTTCCCGGAGCCAGAAATCCTTCCGTGCCCATAGGACCTTCGTCAGAGGATTGGCCATGCACTCACTGCCAGCCAGTTAATGTCCCCAAATGCAGCTGCCTTGCTGTGACCATTAAGTCACACATCTATTTTCCGTTCTTCTGTTTTCAAACCCTTTGTACCCTAGGGGCTCAAACGTCACTGGCTTGCACGTTTCAGATGCAGGCGTAAAGTGTGAAAGGTGGTCTAGCAACGTTTTCCCACTTCCTCCTTTGCCATGTGGCATGTTCCTGGCTGGGAGAGACTTACCCTGCCAGCGTGTGTCTCGTTTCTGTGTGCCTCCTGTGTGTTCTGTTCCCTCATTTGTCCATTACTTCCTACCTGGGAGTCTGATTCATGTTTGCTGAACCATGCAGAGACCATGCAGAATTCCTGTGTGTGGCGGTTCAGTCAACATGACTGAGGATGTCACCATGCGGGATTCTGGGGGCACCTTCATGGACATCATCAAACCCTGAGTATTGGACATCCCTGGCCTGTGCTGGCCTCTCCATTTCCTTGAATTTCCTCATTTTCACAGGAAAGATATGAACCTGGGCGCTGGCCTTTCTCTCAGGTTTGTGCCCTGTCCTCCCTCACTCAACTCTCCATTGGTTCAATCTTACTGACCTCACATGCAATCCCAATGTGTGACCCATCCCTAAAGACAATGTCCTACGTCCCGCCCTTTCTTGGAACTCCAATGTGCAGGCAGAGAACACTTACACCTCTGGACAGTCGCATGTATACATGGACACGCCCGAGAGCGTACCTGAGCCGAAAACACACACAAAGACTTCATGCTGTTTATCACCCATTCTTTATTTCTTCAAATGTACTGGACCCCCACCCTGTGCCACGTGTCACCACGAGCCTTGTCCTTATTTCGTGGGCAGGAGAATCTTGTGGACCATCGGTGAGCGTCGGAGGCTTTCCACTAGGGTCCATGAAGTGCGATGCTCCTTATAGTCTTCTCAAGATTGTGCATATCCCTGGGATATAAGGGTACACACAGACAGAGACACACAGACACAACCACACACACACACACACACACACACACACACACACACAGGACAGGTGAGAGTCTTATCTTGGCCCTGTTTAAGGTTGCTTGCATTTTTCCAAACGGAAAGTATAATGGGAGGGTGTGATAAGCTGTGCCAAAGCTGACAAGTGGCTCCAGAAGCCAGACAACATGTGGGATGGTGGTAGGACGCCTGAGGGTGGGTTCATGGTCCTGGAATGACAGTTGTCACCATGCTAACTGATGAGCCAGCTTTGGATGTCCCGATTTGCTCATTCTTGTTGTCTAGCCCACTGCCCACCTTCAGCCTCCCCAAAGGGGCAAAGCCTCTTTGACACGTTACTTCTTAAGACTCCCTGTCTCAGGCCGATGTCCTTTTGACCTGGTGTCACCTTCTGTGCCACTGTGAGTCTCGGTGCCTCCATGCAGAAGAGAATTGTGCCATGGGCCCCACGGCACACATTTCAGTGCCCACACCCTTGGCTGCTCACCTCTTTCCCTCTCAGTTATCTCTCCTGGGGCCTCCTTCATCTTGAAATACATCAGGGATTGCGCCAAATATCCTCTATGATTATCTGGTAGGGGAGACAGGCCAGGCCTCAGGTAGCTATCCCACGCAGTGGGGGAACCCATGAAAATCACCTCCCTTCCTTGTTACAGGGCCCCACCTCAGCAATCCTGCTAGAGCCGGCAAAGCTGTGGTCAGAGAACCAGGTGAAGAAGTTGAGGCTGCTGTTGTCATGCCTGCGTCTGTAGGCCTCCTGTCTGTACCTTGGGTACCACTGGATGGGACTGGAATGAGACGCCCTATACCCTGCAGGAAGACGAGTATGTGAGAAGGCGCCAGAGAACTAATCACATTCAACCCTCCACCCACTGCCGCCCATGCATTCAGTGGACACTTACCAGCAAGGCCAAGGACCTACTCCTTCGTAACAACTTCATTCTGGAAGTAGGAGTTCTTGCCAAAAAACAGCAGGATCTTCCGGCATTCCCTGGGAAACTTGTGTTGCTCCACCTGCCGTGGTAGAAATGTGGGGCAGAAATGTGAAATCTTGTTCCAGGAGAACCGCCCTCCCCTGAGAAAGGAACACACCACTTCTCCCCACCACCTTCCCCACCCACACAGCCACCCACCCACACCACCTCCCACTCCCAGGCCGACCTTCAAATTGGTCATGTGGCGAAGCATGCTTTCATCGTGCTTACTAATCAGGGCTGACATCTGAGGGTGGTTCACAAACTGCTGCAGGTCAAAGAGCCTTCAGGTGCTGGGCGTGAGAGACCTCGACCCAGAGAACCAGTGTGGACCGCATCCTGGCGTCCTCCCCCAGGCACTGGCATCCTCCCCCAGGGCCTCACGCCCTCCCCACAGGCTGCATCCAGGCCCACGGGGTCTCAGGATTCCGCAGGGATCTGCTAGACATGCACAGGAGGCTGTGCATGCCCAGACGCCCGCATCCACGCCTAGCCTTGTGTGCTCATGAGGACACTGAGGACGCTTACTTCCACACAGCCACACAGCCACACAGCCACACAGCACACATCCAGTCTCGCACCGACCAGTGGGCATACGCATCGCTTTCCCCGCAGCAAGATGCTTAGCGGGACCCATAACGTGCCCCCACGCGGCTTTGCATGGGAAGAAGCCCTCGGTCATTTCCCAGTCCTGGCCTCGACCTCCACCGCCACTCCGCACTCTCTCAGCGCTGTTTCCGTGCCAGGTGTGACATAAAGCACAGGTGCCTCCACCACCCCAGCACTGCCCTCCTCCCACACTCATTGCAGAGCCAGGACCACTGGATGGGATCATGTTTGCACCTTCCCGGCCACTGGAGCGTGGCTTAGCTCCAGTCCCTGTCCTGGGTTCCTCTAAATGTCACCTCCCTTTCCTTCCTCTTGTGCAAGCCCAGCCCCCTCTAGACCCTCCACCAGCAGCAGGAAGGACACAGCCTTGGCCCAGATACCACGGATGCCCTGGATAAGGGCACTTCTCTGTTCCAGATGATGCCGCCGCCTCTGCCACATCCTGAGTTTGAGTCGAGCGTGCTCCTGGCTGGCTTGTTTATTCACGGGCTGTAGCTCTATCTGAAGGGCCTCCAGAGCCTCCAGTGGGGAAGGGCAATGACTGAGGCCTGTCTCGAACTGCCTCTTCTTATCCTGCTTCACCTGCAGATGCTGGGCTTCTTCCACCCATCGACCTTCCTGCTCACACGGCTTCTGTTCCACCTCCTCCCGCTCCTCCTTGTCCTCCTTTCCTTCCACCTCCTCCTGACCCTGCTGCTCCTCCTCCAGCGCTCCCTTCTCCTGCTCCTCTTCCTCCTCGGTTTGCAATTCGGCTCTCCCTTTAATGGCTCCCACGCCTTCCTTTCCTCCTCCTGCTCCTCCTCCTGGTCCTCTTCCCCTGCCACCGCCGCCACCGCCGCCGCCACTGCCCCCTCTTGTATACCCCGTTGCTCCTGCTCCTCCCCTTCCATTTCCGCCAACTCCTCCTCCTTCCGCTCTTCCTTCTTCTGCTTGGGCTTCTGCTTCTCCTCCTCCTTCTATTATTTTACTCCTGCTGCCTCTCCCCCTCTTCTTCCTCCTCCTTCTCCTTCTGCTCTTCTATTCCTGCTGCTCCCCCTCGTCCTTCACGTCCTCCTCCTCGTGAACCTGGACCTTCTCCTTCCCCGGCTCCTGCTCCTCGTCCTCATCCCCCTTCTTCCTCTGGTCATGCCCCTCTTCCCCAGGCGCGTCCTCTTCCGTGGCCGCCACCTCAACCTCCTTCTCCACCAGACCCACAGCGCCTCCACCGCCACTATGCCATGCCCCAGCGGCACTGATATCTCACTGGGGCCGCCAACCTGCCCCTCGGGTCGGGCCTGGCCTTCCTGCACAGGCTGTTCGCTGGTGGCCTGCAAGCCTTCGGCCTGCGGACACACCCCAGGGTCTACACGAAGCCACGTTACCAGTTTGGGGAACCAATAAGCTGCAGAAGGTGTGAAGCGAGGGCAGTGATTTGGTCTCCCTCCGTGTCAGGGCAGTGGTGATGTGGACTCCCTGCCTGTCTCCTTCAGACAGCAGCAGCTACACACACACACCACACAGAGACACTGCAGGATTGGAGCCTCGAGATGCATTGCCTGGCCAGGCAACACACTCATGCATTGCCTTTTCCCTTTGGTGGAATGAAGTGTTCCCCTCCCTCTTTAGGGGACCAGGAGGCTGCCAGGCAGGCGGGGGATTCTAGGATTGCCAAATTGGTGTGCCGGGACCCCTGGCCAACATGTTGCTTCTGTGACACAGAAGAGGTTCCTCCAGACTCTCTGGACCATGTCAGGATACGTACGGGGTACAGAAATGCTCCAGGGTGGCTGTGATATATGAGGCAGCACACCACAGCTTCAGGTGACAGCAAAGCATAGAAACGCAGGTGGATGGGGAGAGGCTGAATAGGTGGTAGGGGGCTGAGAGGGGGTGGCCACTGTGACAGACAGAGAGGCAAACATTTACCCAGAAAGGGAGACGAACAGGTCCAGTGGTGAGCCCTCAAGCTGCCCTCAGCAGAGGATGTAGGGGGTGGGCAAGACAGGAAAGCAGACCCAGAGCCTGGTGCACCTGACCTATGCAACTCACTCCCTCCAGAGAAATGGGGCCTGTCAAACTCCCATGCATCGCTGGGAGACCCCGTGGCAGGAACTTGGGAGCAAATCTGGGTCCCAGGTGCAGGGACTGCCTGGGACAAGAAGGCAATGCCTTTCAGTTTGAACAACACCTACCACAATATTGGGCCCAGGGGCCGGGCCCCAACTTCGCAAGGGGCCCTAGACCAGCCAGGACTGTCTCTGCAGGGTCATCCAGGAGGACGTTCACCGAGACCCATACCCTGGCTGGGACCACAAGACCTTGCGATGATCCCCCTAGGCCGGTCCAGGAGCAGGTCCAGACTTACTCATGCTATCTGCTGCCTCCCTCCACTAATCCCCGCTTCCTTGCAGGGAACGTTGTTCCTCCTCCGCTGGGCCATGGAAGGCCCAACCCCAACTTACCCCTGGCCAAGGCAACACAAGACGAGCGGACCCAGGCAAAGTCCAGGCTTTCCTCCCGTCATGAAAGGTGATCAGGTAGCTCCGTGTCGATCCCAGGAGCGAAGGGATTACACTCGCTGGACTTGGGCACTTGAGCCTCCCCCTTACCCACCAAGTCAGGAAAGCCCCCAGTCTCTTTCCTTCACTTGCCAACGGCCTACACACACTCACTCAGGCACAAAGATGCACGGCCACGCGGCACGTGGACACAGACACGCACACGCTGCCAGCACAAACGCTAGGTCTCAGGCAAAAGTACTCACAGGCGCCAGCCACAATACACTCACAGACACTCTACTGGACCTCTGCACTCACGCATGCCCTCTGCCACATCCCACTCACGAGGCTAGCTCCTCCCCACGACCCACACTTGCTTTCCCTCCTCACACCCCACACGCATTTGTCCTGGGGCCCAAACCTGGCTGAAAACTAGGGCAGTTTCAGGACTTCCATTGGGTCACGGGAGCTTGCGTTGAGATGCCGAGGAAAGGGAGCCACAAATGATACCAACCTTCCAGTACCAATGGCACTGGAACATGGCATGTGGAGAAACACCAGCCACGACTAGGTTCCCAGCCTCCTCGGCCCCTGCCCTTTCTTCACACCCTCTAAACACTGGGGAGTCCCTTGGGTTTCAGTACCTCCCAGCTGGCTGCAACCTACAGGGCAAAGGCCAAGGGACTGACCTTTCACAGTTCACATGTATATCCAGTTTGTGTGGGCTGCCTGGAGGCAGTAACGGCTTAGGAGGTCTGGATGTGCTCTGACCCCTGTTACTTACGCGTCCCTTTGTGTGTTCCCTTGCAGCCCTGTCCATCAGCAGCCTACTATGTCCATATGGGCATGCACAGCACACGGAAACCCAGATGCAATGAGACTGTCCAGGGACAGGACAGAGACACAGAAAGAGAGACGGAGGTGGGGGAGGGAGGAAGCGTTCCCTAGAAAAAATGATCACAGGGACTCAGAGACAGACAGAGACCAGAGGGACATGGAAGGAGGCACAGGAAGGAGAGTAAGTCACAACTAGAGATAGCCACAGAGGGGGAGTGTGTGTGTGTGTGCCTGTGCCTGTGTGTATTCATGTGTATGAATGGGGGAAATTGTCTGGGACTGAGACAGGGGTGTGGCCACGATTCCTGGACTCTCGAACGCCCTCTTCCAGCAGAATGGAGGCCCGGTATTCTCAGGAATCTCCGCGTTTTCCAGAACATGACTCATTTGCTTTGGGGCCCTAGCCCATCCTCAGGCTAGGAGGGCCATAGAGCACAAAGAGTGGGAACTTGAGGCATGAGGCTCCAGATAGTCTGGCCCAGCAGGTGGAGCGTCGAGGCCCAAGGTTTTTAAATGCCTGCTGCCTCCTTCTGGAGCCCACCAGCATGTGGGAAGCACACCCATGGCCCCGTGGGCCTCCGCACACTGCAGTGGCTTTGGCTGTGGCTGTGGTGGAGGTGGGGCAGAGGCAGGGCAGTGAACTTTTTGACCGTGGGTCCTTGGGGTGAAGGATCTCCAGACCAGACCCAGACAGTTGGCTGCTGTTCAGGAACAATCAGCAGGAAGGGAAGTGGGCATGGCTCCAGCATTTGAGCCCCTCCCTCCCCTTCCCGGGTCTGGAGCCAGTTCTCTGCCTCCCCCTCCAGGGTGGCCTCCCTGTTTGGCCCATGTCCTTTTCCGCTTTGTCATCGACCACAACTGTCCTGTGGGATATCTCATATCGGAGAACTGGTGCTACAGATCTCACCTCCCTGGGGAGGAGCCAAGATGGCAGACAGCATGGAAGTTTCTTAAGTGTCTCGTGTGCATGAAATACAGCCAGACCAACACTAAACCATCCTACCCACCCAGGAAACTGACGGGAGGATTAGCACAGCAATCTGCATATCCTGAACCACAGACTTCAACAGGTACCTGGCATGGAGAAGTGAACTTGGAGAGCGAGGAGGCTCAGGAAGGGAGGTGCTTCTGTGCCCGGAGAGGTGAAGGAGACTGCACAGGTGGAAATTTTACTAATTTTCTTTAATATGCTTCTACATTATTCTTTCCTTTCGTGTCTATATTCACAAATTCTATTTTACTCCCATATTCTCCTTTTAGTCTATTTCAGTGTTTTGATTTTTCAAATTCTCACAACATTTCCCTTTGTAATTTTTTTTACTTTCTAAATTTTTCTCCACTCCCGCTTTTTTTTCTCTCGTGTCAAACCCCTTTCAACACCCAGATGAAACATGCCTAGAATCTAGCATCATTCATTCCCTTTTTTACGTGTGTGTTTTTAATTTTTTACTTTTAACATTTTATACTTTGAATAGTTCATTTGCATTTTCTACCTCATGAGTTCCTTTTCTCCCTTCAAAATGACAAAAGGAAGGAATTCACCCAGAGAGAAAGAGCATGAAGCAACGAGAGCCAGGGATTCAACCAACACAGATAGAAGCAAGATGACTGAAGCAGCATGTAGAAGCATGATGATAAGAATACTAGCTGCGGTCCAATGTAGATTAGAGTCCCTTTGTGCAGAGAAAACATGAAGTAAAAGCTGGCCAGAATGAAATTAAAAATGATATAACTGAGCTGCAATGACGGATGGATGCAGCGGTGTCAAGGATGGATGAGACAAAACAGAGAATCAGCGATACGGAGGACAAACTGATGGAGAATATGGAAGCAGGAAAATCGAGGGAGATTAAGGAAAAGAGCACGGTTGAGCAATTAGAGAAATCAGTGACTCATGCAGAAGGAACATCATCAGAATCATAGGGGTCCCGAAGAGGGAGAGAGAGAAATAGGGGTAGCAGGGGTATGTGAGCAAATCATAGTGGAAATTTTTGCTAACCTGGAGAAAGACACAGCCATCAAAATCCAGGAAGCACCGAGGACCCCCATTAGATTCAACAAAAACTGAACCTCAGCAAGGCAGCAAGGCATATCATATTTAAGCTCACAAAGTACTCAGGCAGAGAATCATGAAGGCAGCAAGGGAAAACAAGTCCCTAAACTACAAGAGAAGATAGATCAGGTTTTCAGCAGACCTGGCCAGAGAAACTTGGCAGGCCTGAAGGGAGGGGTAGGATTTGTTCAAAGTGCTGAATTAGAAACTTACGCAGCCAAGAATTCTTTATCCAGCAAGACTGTCATTCAAAATAGAAGGAGAGAGAAAAAGGTTCCCAGACAAACAAAATTTAAAGGAGTTTGTGACCGCTGAATCACTCCTGCATGCTATTTTAAGGGGGGACACTAAGAGGGGACAAATGATTATCTATCTGTCTATCATCTATCTATCTATCTATCTATCTATCTATCTATCTATCTATCTATCTATCTATTATCTATCTATCTATCTATCTATCTATCTATCTATCTATCTATCTATCTATCTATCTATCATCTATCTATCTATCTATCTATCTATCTATCTATCTATCTATCTATCATCTATCTATCTATCTATCTATCTATCTATCTATCTATCTATCTATCTATCTATCTATCTATTTCTCTATCTGTCTATCTACCTATCATCATCCATCATCTCTCTATGTATATGTGTATGTATATGTATATGTATACTTATAATTATATTTTTATTTATTTTTATTTATTTATATTTATAGATAGAAATATATAATTAGATATATAGAGATATATAAATATATATATGTAGATGTAGATATAAATATAAAGATATATAGATTTTTTTTCTCCAACTCTTCAAAGAAGATAATGGCCATAAATTCATATCTTTCAGTACTCACTTTAAATGTCAGTGGAGGGGCGCCTGGGTGGCCCAGTCGGTTAAGCGTCCGACTTCAGCCAGGTCACGATCTCGCGGTCCGTGAGTTCGAGCCCCGCGTCGGGCTCTGGGCTGATGGCTCAGAGCCTGGAGCCTGTTTCCGATTCTGTGTCTCCCTCTCTCTCTGCCCCTCCCCTGTTCATGCTCTGTCTGTCTCTGTCCCAAAAATAAATAAACGTTGAAAAAAATGTTTTAAAACATAAATGTCAGTGGAGTCAATGCTCCAATCAAAAGACATAGGGGAACAGAATGGATGAGAGAACAAGCGCCATCGATATGCTGTTTACAAGACACCCACTTTAGTTGTAAACACAAGTTCAGAGTGAAAATAAGAGGATGGAGAATCATCTGTCATGCTAACCGTCAACAAAACAAAGCCAAAGCAGCCATACTTCTATGAGACACTCTAGACTTTAATGTAAAGACTGTGTCAAGTGATGCACAAGGGCATGATGTCATAATCAAGGGGTCTATCCACCAAGAAGACCTAGCAATTGAAAACATTTATGTGGCGTATTTGAGAGCAACCAAATACACAAATCAATTAATCACAAACATAAGAAACCTCATTCTTAGTCATGCCATCAGAGGGGGAGACTTCAACACCCCACTCGCTGCAATAGACAGATCATCTAAACAAAAAATCCACAAGCAAACGGGGGCTTGGAATGACACACTGGACAAGATTGGCTTCACAGAGATCTTCAGAACATTTCATCATAAAGCAGCAGAATATACGTTCTTCTCCAGTGCTCATGGAATATTCTCCTCTATAGATCATATCCTGGGGAAAGTAGTCAACCCTAAGGAAGTTCAAAGAGATCGAGGTCACACCGTGCATATTTTCAGACCACAACACTACGAGACTCGAAATCAACTACAAGAAACAACTTGGAAAGGTAACAAACACTGGGAGACTGAAGAACATCCTACTAAAGAATGAAAGGGCAAACCAAGGGTTTAAAGAGGGTATAAAAAGTATATGCAAGTTAATGAAAACGTATATGGAAGTCAGTGATAACACCACAACCCAAAACCTCTGGGACGCACCAGAGTCGGTAATAAGAGGACCTATCTAGCAAGTCAGGTCTTCCTAAAGGAGAAAGAAAGATCTCAGAGACACAACCTCACCTTACGCCATAAGAGACTGTGAAAAGAACACCCTATGAAACGCTAAACATTCAGAAGACAGGAAATAACAATGATTAGAGCGGAAATTAATGCTATGGAAACCAAAAGTCAAACAAAACAAAAACAAAAACAACCTCAAACAAACAAACAAACAAACAAACAAACAAACCAAAATAGGAGAACAGATCAATGAGCCCAGAAGCTGCTTCTTTGAAGGAATTAACAAAATTGATAGGCCAGTCATCAGTTTGATGAAAAAGAAAAAGGAAAGGGCCCAAATAAATAAACTCAAGAATGAAAGAGGAGAGATCACAAGCAACACAGCAGAAAGGCAAACAATAATAAGAGAACATTAGGAGCAATTATTTGCCAATGAAATGGGCAATCTGGGAGAAATGGACAAATTCCTAGACACATGTACACTACCAAAGCTGAAAGAGGAAGAAGAGGAAAATTGGAACAGACCCATAGCCAGTAAAGAAATCAAATTCCTAATCAAAAACCTGCCGAAGGAAGAAGACTGCAGGGCCAGATGGCTTTCCAGGGGAGTGCCAGCAAACATTTCAGGAAGCGTTAACACTTATTCTCTTGAAGCTGTTCCCAAAATAGAAATGGAAGGAAAACTTCCACACTCTTTCTATGAAGCCAGCGTTACCTTGATTCCAAAACCAGAAAGAGACCCCACTAAAAAGGAGAAGTATAGACCAATTTCCCTGATGCACATGGATGCCAAACTCCTCAACAAGATATTAGACACTCGGATCCAACAATACATTAAGATGTTATACACCATGACCCAGTGGGATTTGTACCTGGGAGGCAGGGCTGGTTCAACATCCACAAAACAATTCACGTGATTCATCACATCAATAAAAGAAAGGACGAGAACCACAGGATCCTCTCAATCGATGCAGACAGAGGGTTGACAAAATACAGCATCCTTTCCTGGTGAAAACCCGCAAGAAAGTAGGGATAGAAGGAGCACACATCGAGATCATAAAGCCACCTATGGACGACCCGACCTTACTGTCATCTCAATGAGCAAAAGCTCTCAGCTCAAGTCACGAATGAGACAGGAATGTCCACCCTCTCCACTGTTATTCAACATAGTATTGGAAGTCTTAGCCTCAGCCTCTTCATCCTTCTGCTCCCCCTCTTCAGCTACTGCTCTTCCAGCCCTGGCTCTACCTTTTCTCCTCATTCTTCCCTCTGCTCACGTCCTCCTCAATTTCCTCCCCCAGCTCCTCCTGCTCTTTGACTCGTGCTCCTCCTCTTGATCCTCCCGGACTTCCTCCTCCTCCACTTCTTCCCTCGCCTGCATCCGATCATTCACTCTTCCTCCTCGTCGTCCTTCTCCTCCTCCTCCGTAACTCCTCCCAATCCTCCTCCTCCATCTGATCCTCCACCTCCTCCTCCTCCTCCAACTCTTCCTCCTAGGCATCTTCCTCCTTCTCCAGGTCCTCTCCTGCTACTGCCCTTCCTGCCCTACCTCTGACTTTTGACCTCCTCTTCTTCCCTCTGCTCTCGTCCTCCCCAAATCCCTCCTCCAGCTGCCCCTGCTCCTTTGGCTCGTGATCCTCCTCTTCCTCATGCTGGACATCATCCTCTTCCATTTGTCCTTCTCCTGTACCCAGTCATTCACTCCCCCTCCTCCTCCTCCACTTCTTCTTCTAACCCCTCCCAATCCTCTTCCTCCAGCTCCTCCCGTTCCTCCTCTTCCTCCTCGGTCTCTTCCTCCTTCTGCTCCTACACTTCTGCTCACGCTATTCCAACCCTGGCTCTACCTTTTCTCCTCATCCTCTTCCCTCTAATCTCGTCCTCCTCAACTTCCTCCCCCAGCTGCTCTTCCTCTTTGGCTCGTGCTCCTCCTCATCCTGGACATCCTCCTCCTCCACTTGTTCCCATCCTGCACCCAATCATTCACTCCTTCTCCTCCTGCTCTAAGGCCTCCCAATCCTCTTCCTCCAACTCCTCCTTATCCCCCTCCTCCTCCTCCTCCTGCTCCTCGTCCTTCTCCACCTCCTCCTCCTCCTCCTCCTCCTCCTCCAATGCTTCCTCTGGTCATTCTTCTCTTCCCCAGGCACATGTTTGTCCCTTAAGACCACCACAATCTCCTCTAAGAATGGGAGCCAAAGCTCTCGCAATGCCCCCAGGACATCCGCAATGAGCACCGGACCCTGGAGCATGGGCCCTCACAAGCCATCGTGTCCCTGCAAAAGGAGCCTGGCAACATCCCAGGCCTCCAGGGGGACCTGGTAGTGGGAACCTGGGAGCAGCGACAGGGTCCCTGGTGCAGCGATACCCAAGGGACGATCATATCATACTCTGTCTTTTCAACAACACCTATAGCAGTATCGGATCTAGAGGCCAGGCCCCAACGGGCCTCACATGTGACCCCTGACCAGCCAGCCCTGTGTAGGCAGCGCCATCCAGGAGGAAGCTCACCGACACACATGCCATGCCTGGGAACCCAAGGTGTTTCGATCACCCCCTTGGCAGATAAGGTCAGGGCTAGGTTACTCCATGGGACCTGATGCATCCTTACAGTCGTCCCCAATCCTTGTAGGACAGGTCGGATTTCCTCCACTGGGCCATGGGGTCTCCATGCTGTCAAGCTGGCAGCAGCCAACACATGACCAGTGGTACTTGGACACTGTCCAGCCTTTCCTCTCATGCTGGACGGTGGCCGCGTCTTTACCGAAAGCCCTGTATGGGGGCAAAGGGCTGTGGGGAAGGCAGATAAGTGGGTAGCCAGGCACAGATGAGACCACCCGCTGTGATCCCGCAGGGTCACTGGGACTTCACTTCCATCTGGCCCACCCGCAAATGCTAGGGATGGGGCTTTGGGGGCAGTGCGGACGCCTTGCAGCTTCAGCGTCAAGGACTGGGCACACACACCTGTGGGCACAGCTGGCAACAGACTGGGACCAGTGTTCCTACCTAGGCCCCCTTGACCCTCCCCCACCTGAGAAGAATACGGGGGGTGGGCTGAAAGGCTTTAGACTCCCCAAAGCGCACACACAGTGGGCCACGTGCTGCCCGCTGCGGTTTGGGGTGGGGCGGGTGGAGCACGGTTGGGATCCCTGACTCCAATGTCCACAGCATCCTCCGTCGACATGCAACCGCTGAGACACTGAGAAAGGAACCCAGTTCCCCATGTTACATGAGGCCAGGAGTCGACAAAGCCTGAGTCTAATCAGGGTCGCCCGCACAGGGACTGAGAGGCTCATGCTGGCACCACTGACGTGCAGGGGGAACAGAGTTCTGGGACACACCTTGACATGCCCCGAGCCCAGCTGCAGCGGCAGGGGTGATCTTGTGCTGCGGGGAGAAGTGTTGCTGGCAACGAACTGTCCCCTAAGAGAGCAGCTGGCAGGCTGCTCACCTGCCCATCCACACACGGATCCCCACACACCACACTGCTATGGCACTCCACGGGGATGCAAGTCACCTGAGGTCTGGGGTCCAAGCTCCTCCATTTGCCTGGGCCTGGTGCACAGGAAGCAGAGAGGAGAGCCCCAAGGAAGAGCTGATTGGTGACAAAACATGGCACGTCTGCCTAGAGCAGAGATTTTTCCTGGACGCCTCCCTCCAGCGAATTACCTACGCCCTCTGCACACAACGTAGCCTGATAGCTTGGGTTCCTTAGCTACACTGTGCACTAGGCCTGGGCACAAACTTGTAGCCCCTCCGTATTTGCTACTGTAGGCCACCAGGGCAATTCAACACACACACACACACACACACACACACACACACACACACTCACTCACTCATTCACTCTCACATAGATACACACTAACACACACACAAGCACACTCACACACAAGTGGTCCACTGGCCACTGGGCATAGGCTTTCCTCCCCTCGGTGCCCGTCTTGACCTTGCACCAATTTCCCTTTTGCATCCTGACTTGAGCCCCCTGGAAGAGCAACAGTTGCACCCATCCCAGCGATTACCATCAGGACTCAGGAGGGAAGGGACTGCACTCTTGTATTGTGGCACCTGACCGTCCCACATAAGCACCTCATCCACAGAGACCCCTGTGTCCCTCCTTGTCTCGCCAGCGGCCTACACATCCACTCCCGCACACACAGAGACACACGGCTATGCAATCGCACGAACATATGCACGCACACACTGCCGACACCACCACGGATCTCAGGCCCAGTTTGCCACAGACGCCTACACACACTCACAGGAACTCACGCTGGGTCTCCGCCCTCGCGCGTACTCTCTCCATGAAATCCCACTCATAAGCCTCGCTGCTGCCCACAACCCACACCTGCCTCTTCCCCTCACACATCCCATCCTAAGCCACTGTTTCAGGACAGGGCTCGCGGTCAAAAGCACCCCGGGTGTGGGAGGCAGCAGCAAGGTATACGGGCACCGACTGTGAGAAGCCTGCCTACTCCTGAGTTCTCCGGGGACACGGGGACTTAGCTCTGATCCTCACTGGAGGCGTTGCTCACTGGATTCTCTCTCACCAAGGAGACGACACCCCTCTGGGAGAAAGGGTCCTGGCTGAATCTCCCCAAGTCCTGGCCACACTGTACCTGGACCCAATGGACAAATTTGGTCCCGCTGTGCAATCCCCTTCCCTGCCTTTCGGCTCTGGCCTATACAACAAGTCTCCACGTAACAGGTCTGTCTCTTCCTCCTCCTCCTTCCAGACTCTCCCTGCCCAGGAAGGCAGGCCTCTGTGCACATGGCAACACCTGCCCCACACCAGTACTGCACCTCTCCTGCACACACAGAATCACCTTGACAGTGGCTAGGACAGTACACTCAGGTCACGTCCTCTTCGTCCCTCCTCGGGTCCCCCATAAACACACACACACACACACACACACACACACACACACACACACACACACACACACACACACAGAAACAGAAGGGTTTTTAGCTTCCTGTATGTGTCCACATAAACATCGTGGCAACTCTCCAAGGCTGCCACATGTGATCACTTCCCCAATTGTCTCCGGGGCTCATAGAAGACAGGAGACGCTTTATATACACAATGGAGTACTACGTGACAATGAGAAAAAATGAAATATGGCCTTTTGTAGCAACGTGGATGGAACTGGAGAGTGTGATGCTAAGTGAAATAAGCCATACAGAGAAAGACAGATACCATATGGTTTCACTCTTATGTGGATCCTGAGAAACTTAAGAGAAACCCATGGGGGAGGGGAACAAAAAAAAAAGGGGGTTAGAGTGGGAGAGAGCCAAAGCATAAGAGACTGTTGAGAACTGAGAACAAACTAAGGGTTGATGGGGGGTGGGAGGGAGGAGAGGGTTGGTGATGGGTATTGAGGAGGGCACCTTTTGGGATGAGCACTGGGTGTTGTATGGAAACCAATTTGACAATAAATTTCATATATAAATAAAAAAAATAAAAAAAAATAAAAAAAAAGAAGACAGGAGACGCATCCACCCATGTCTTCCAGCGCTGGTCGCGTCCTCCATTGTTTCTGCGTGGGCAAACATAGAAGTTCTGTGCCTTTCACGCCCACACAGATGCAGAGCCCCTGACGCATATGGGCACACGCAGACACTTTCGCGTACACGCACACACACACACCCCCCCACGCAACAGACACCAAGAGTGATACGGGATATTTGCAAATACATCCCAGATGGTGTCACTTGTGCCTCGCCCTTTTGTGATCCCTCTTGCTTTCTCACCCAGGGATTCATTTCCAGCCCCAATGGCCTTGGACTAGTTCTAAGAATGGCGGTCACGTTGCGGGAGAACATGGCGTGGTGGGGCACAGGAAGGAAGTGCAAGATTCTCACCACAGTGGCTCCTGGGGACACGGCAACTCCAGTCCCAAAGACTGGCAGGCAAAACCAGACTGAAGGAGCAGGGGGAAGCCCAGGAGAGGGCGGACATCCACGGGGAGCATTTGTGGTGGAGAAGCATTGCTCCTCCCGAGTTGCTCTGCAAAGCCCCAGCCCACAGCACAACTGCGTTTGGTTTGCAGGCATCGACCCACTGTGTGTTTGCAGCTGAGTCCCTGCAGGTCCCTTGTCATCCTCCCACCCGCTCCCCATGCTACCTGGGTCCCAGTCTCGGGGGACCTTCCATTTCCAAGCCAATGTCTGGCCCACGTTCCCTTGCCCATACAACACACGTGTCAACACACCGCATACTGGCATTCTCACCGACACGTGCACACGTCAGGTCACTGTCTTCTGGTCCCTTCCACCCTCAGGTAGTACTGCAGGGGATTGGGCCACAGGTCCTCGATGATGATCTGTTAGGGGACACAGGCCGGCGCCACATTGGGCATAGCCCACTCTCCTCTCTGGCCGGGGGCCACCCACATCCCCACTGCTGAGGAAGGCCTCAGGGGCCCCACCTCGGCAATCCTGTTTGTCCCTGGGCAGCTGTGCTCACACAGCCAGTTGAACAAGTGAAGGCTGGTGGGGTCATGCCTGCGACTGGGAGCTCCATGTTCATAATCGCAGAACCACTGGACTGGAGTGGCATGTGATGCCCTGTAGCCTGCAGGAAGAGAGGTTTTGAGGAACAACCTGATGGCCTCCACCGCACCCACCTCCACCTCCACCTCCCCCTCTCCCTCCCCCTCCCTCATGCCCCTGATGCATGCTCCTCAGCCCCCTGCCCCTCACCATCATGGGACTCACACCCTACTAGCAAAGCTAAGCTGATACTCCTTAATGATCACTGGGTTCCGGAAGCACGGGTCTCCACAAAAAAAAACATCACTCTGAAGTGGTACTTGGGATGGCCCACTTCCTCCACCTGCCGTGAGCAATGGGACAGGAGGGGGCAAGTGTCCTCCCTCGGGGTCCTGACCTCCTTGCCTGGCTGTGAGGGTGAGCACCTTTGCCTCACCCTCTCCTGCCCAAATCCCCCACCCGATGGGATGGCCCCCAGCCACAGCCTCCCCGGTCTGACCTCCAAGTCGACCAGGTAGCTGAGCCCTTCTTTGTCCTGGGCACCGATCATGGCTGACAACTGGGGGTGATGCAGAATCTGTGCTGTGTCAAGGAGCTGTGCCTTCAGATGCTGTGGAAACAGACACATCCCACCCCCTCAACCCTCCCAGGCTAAGAGCAAGGGACTAGATCATGGCATGTGCAGAAAGACCAGGAAACACTAGCCCCCACACTCCTCAGCCTCTGCAAATGCATCAGACCCCATTGACACTGGGCTGTCCGTTGGCTTCCTGTACCTCCCACGCTGTCTGCACACAGCACGGAGAGACTCCACTGCCTGGACTCCTCACAGTTCCTTCATATACCTGACCTGTGTGCGTTGCCAGCAGCCCATCATAGCTTGTGATGGCGGCATGTGCTCTGACCCCTCCTCATGGCTGGGTGTCTTGGCATATTCCCGTGAAGACCAGTGTTGTCACCGGCCTTCTGAGTCCAGAAGGAATAACACGGCTTACAAGAAACCGACTGCACACTTACGATGCAAACATAGGGTGTGGGAGGGAGAAAGAAATCGAGAAGCACGGACAAGGAGGGGAGAGGAGGGGAAAGAAAGTAGACACAGTGACACGGCCAGTCAGGAGAGAAAGACATGGGTGGGACCCAGCCAGAGCCTGAGGACAGAGAGGGAAGCAGGGGTGGAGATACCAGGAGAGAATCCTGTGTGTGTGTGGGGGGGGGGTCTGTGGAGGCAGATTGTACCTCGCTCGGAGTCAGTCTGAGTCGTCCCACTGTCTAGAACAGGGGGGTGTCATCGTTCCACTAAAGGCCATGAGTGTGTGTCTGAAATGCTCTCTTTTAACGAAACTGCTAGAAAACGTGCACAGCCTGTGATTGTGAAGGTGGGTGTGCGGCCTGTGTAACTCTCCCATTTGGCAGCGAAATGTTTCCTTGCCTTATCTGCTCTGAGTGAAGGCTGCTTTGTGCTACCCTAGCTCTGGTAGCATGGGGACACATGCCTCACGTCCACAAATAGTGTTTGAGAGCAGCCTGCAGGCCAAGCTGGCGGAGACCTGGAGGAAGCAGGTCCAAGTCCCCGAGTCCCCCCATCCCCAACAACCGCCCCTGTCCAAGGCCTTACATTGGATCCCAGACCACACCAACACAGGGCCAGGGGCCACTGCCCAGCTCTCCTCCCTGGGGGCCATCGCCCTGAGGCACCCTGCTCTCCGGGCCCAGCCCTCCAGCACAACAGCCCCCACCATCACCCACCAGCACAAGGAAGGATACCGCCTGGACCCCGAAGCCGGATGTGCTTGATGATGGTTCTGTGCTCCAGGTAAGAAACCCGCCTCCGAAGAATCCTGCGCTTCAGCCACCATAAGGCTCTGGAATCTTGGGCATTCCCAGCGCTGATCTCCAGCTGAAGATGCTCCAGCGCTGCCAGCAGGTCCTGGGCTGAGGCAGGACACAGCACTGGCTCTTGCTGTTGCTGCTCCTGTGAGAGCTGGGGCCCCTCCTCCGCCTCTGCATCTGCCTCGGGCTTCTCCTCGTACTCTGGAGTCTCCTCCCGCTGCTGTCTCTCCTCCTCCACCTCCTCCTGCTCAGGCATGTACTCTGCTTCTGGCTTGGCTTCCTCACACTTCTCCTCTCCAGCCACCTCTTCCTCGGTCGCCTCTCCGTCCTCTTCCTCCACCCCGATCACCACCTCAGCCGCCACCATTCCGTCATCCAATATCACCACCAATTCCTCCGCTGGACTTGCCACCTGTATCTCACACCTGGCCTGGCCTTCCTGCACAGGATGGGCGCTTGCCGCCCCTGAACCTGGGGACTGCGGCAGCCCACGCCCTCCAGAGCCCCCAACCCGCGGGCCGGGGACTCTCGACCTTTCTCATCCAGGACGATCAGGGCCCAGGTTTGAGGGGAATCACCGCTTTTTCCGGACGCCGACATGCTGGCCATGATGCTCGGCCCCGGCCCCAAGGTAGCTAGGGCAGCCTCAGGACAAGGACAGGGAAATGGCAGCAGGTGGACGGAGCCTTGTCCCAAGGCTTTGAGCTCCCTACTGTTCCCGCCGCAGCCCGCCCAAGTTGGGCACAGGCGCACAGGCTCTGGGATTTGATGACTCCGCATTGGCTGTGGCTGCTGTGGAGGAGGGGCTGAGACAGAGGCAGTGAAGAGTGTGCACATGCGGCCTGGGGGCGAAGTGTTTCCATGGCAGGTCAGGCCCGCTGGACAGCTTGGCAGAGCAATCAGGTGCAAGACAGCAAGACAGGGTGTTGGCCGCCAGCTAGCGCGCACCAGCGGCCGGACCGGGCTCTGGAGCAAGGGCCCAGCCTCCAGCGTGGACCCCGTTTTGCTGCATGTCCTCTTCAGCGCTGTCAATTTCCAGGCCTGACTCGCGAGGTCCCCGGTGTCACACAGTCTGTGTTCGCTTGTACACCCTTTCCCCAGAGGCCTCACTCCGGGCAGCAGAGCATTCAGCACAGGAACGTCCACAGCGTGAGCCACTACCTGCTCCGTCTCCTTGCCACTTTTTCATGAAGCTGGGGCAAGGCCTGGAGAAATCCTTAGGTGTCACACCCACTGGGGTCACTTGGCCGTCCGCACGGTTTCTCCTCCATTGCCATCAGGCTGAGGGCGGCGGAAAGGTGGGTGCCCACCCAGAACCAGTGACACCCACCCTAGACCCACCCCACCGCCGTGTCCTTGCAAGAAAGCAGCTCAGTAGTACTCACTGCACTGCAATTCAGAGCAAACAACAAACTCCAGAGCCCCATCTGCCACTGGTGCCCTACTGATCTCCGTACAGAGCACCAGGGAGATGGGGTAGTAGGATGTAGCAGTTTCCTCTGGTCCGGAAATCTAACCTTCCACTCAAAGGAGGACGATTCCAAGCAGGGCGCTTAGGGGCCCTTCACCGAGAATTACAAAATTGTCTGTGTCTGTCTCTGAGAAAGCCCCGTGCCTGCTGTCACTAGTACACATGAAAGCAGACGAGTTCCCTCCACATTTCCCAGGCGCCAACGAGAATGCTGAAGAAGCGTGCACCCAGACACAGAATGTCCACTGAGAGAGACAGCGAGAAAGAGACACACAGGGAGACAGAGATATAGAGGGAGAGAGAGAGACACATGCAAGCAGAGGGAGGAAGGACGAGTGGAGGGGAAGACCGGCCTGGAGAGGGAGAGTCACAGGGAGATTGGCGGGAGAGACAGGGAGGAGGAGCAAGACAAGAAGAGACAGAGGGGCACCTATTACAAGGAAGACAGGCGGAGACAGGGGGAGGCATTAGTGAGGGAGAGGAGGGATACAAAGACAAAGAGACCTGGAAGGGAAGTGGGAGGGAGGGGCAGGAAGAAGACAAGGGAGGGGGAGGCAAGGGGAGAGTAAGAGGACGGACTGCAGGGGCAGCCGAGGCAGAGACAGGTGGGCTGACTCTGACGACAGGGCAACTGCAGTGTGCAGTTTCACCTGGTGTAGTTCACCTGTGCAATTTCCACAGAGACGAATGCTGTACAGTGGTCAGCCCTCAGCACAAATGGCACCGTTCTCACCTGGACCTTAAGGGCAGTCTGGAACGATCCCTGAACTAGAAGGAAGCTGCAGTGAGGTCAATCTGGGTGAGGAAGAGGGCACCGCAGGGAAGAAAGCAAGGACCCGATCCCCACAGGGATCCTGGAAGCCCTGTACTTACCAGGAGCAGACAGGAAACGGGACTGCTGGAAAAAGACCGCAGAGACCTAGGGACAGCACGTGCGGGAAGAAATCACGTCCCCAAACTCGGCATATTCAAGCAAAAGCAGAGGCTGCACATCCATGGAAGTCAATGCTTTCCGAGTGGAACCAAAGAGGTTCTCACAGATGCCCAGGAAATGTGCTCCACTCTGAGGGCCCTCACCTTTGGCAAGCTTCCCATCCAAAGTGACTCATCACAGAGAAATGGTGCACCGTGAGCAAAAGAGCCAAGGTCTCCTTCGCAACCCCGGACGCAGACAGGTGATCCGCCCAGTAATTTCAAGCCAACGTACGGTGATAAAGGTTACATTCCACCACACTGATGGAGGAAACTCGCACCCGAGGGGAGGACAATGAGTGAGAACCGCATCCCAGGCTGTAAGGTAAGGACAGACCGTCAAGCTGTATTGACAGGTCATGAGACCGTGACTCAAATGTCTATACAGACACAGAGCTTCTGCACAAGCACGAGGGCTGGAGAGTTGTAAGCAGGGAGCTGGATTTCTAAGTCTGGGCTGCCCGTATGATATGAAAGGCTAACACGTGCAAGCAGAGCTATGCCCATGTGATGCGGATCAGCCTCCTGAGGCGGTACTTTGTACCCTGTGGAGGACCTGGGACACCCATGCAGGTAGGCTCCTTGTGCACCTCTGCCACTGGGCACATATGTGGGAAACGTAGGGCCAAAAGGTTCCCCGTCGGGCTTAGTGTGGCTCACCCTTCAGCAGGTGCATTGAGCATCAGTGCAGAAAGCACTGGGCTCCCTGAAAGAGGCCAACCCCTGACAGAAACACAGTGGTGGTTACCCCTGCTTGATGGACTCATGAGGAGATTAAAAGGAGTTAAAGGCATGCAGTCCACCAGAGAGTAGAGAGGTGTTAAGCAGGGGAGGGTGCGATGAGGAGGTGTCGGGCCTAGGGTGTGAAGAGGCAATCATGCCATGTGCATGAGTTCTGGAGATCTAACTTGCACAGGGCAGCCGTAAGGAACGCTTCACCGCATCGTCAGGGTTCTCAGAGCTAAGTGCTCTCACCACAAATATAGACGGTTTGCTGAGAAATGTCCCGGTGAAGGTGGCTGGACGGAGCGCTTGCAAGTGAAGGATACGGGCACCTCCGTGACTGCCCGTTGTGTACCTCAATCACGCACTAGTCCTGATGGACTAAGCTGAGCTCAGTACCTTGCAGTCAAAGGTGTCTGCATGGTTCCCGCAAACATGAATCAGACTCCCAGGTAGGAAATAATGGACAAATGAGGGACCAGAACACACAGGAGGCACACGGAAACGAGACACACGCTGGCAGGGGGACGTCTCTCCCAGCCAGGAACATGCCACATGGCAAAAGAGTAAGTGGGAAAACGTTCCTAGACCGCTTTTCACACTTTAAGCCTGCATCTGCAACGTGCAAGCCAGTGACTTTTGAGGCCCTAGGGTCCAAAGGGTTTGAAAACAGAAGGACGGAAAATAGAGGTGCGACTTAATGCTCACAGCAAGGCAGCTGCATTTGCGGACATTAACTGGCTGGCAGTGAGTGCATGGCCAATCCTCTGACGAAGGTCCTACGGGCACGGAAGGATTTCTGGCTCCGAGAACATATAAGAGAACACACAGAAGCCCCTCCACCTGACAGCAGGACAGCAATTGGATCTGTCAGTGGAAGAAAGGGGTTGAATTCAGAGGGAAACACACTCAAGCGCAGAAGCATACACCAAAGACAAGACAGGCCAGCAGAGCCGCAGCTGACACAACACGCAGGTGTGCAGAGACTTAGGCGGTTACACGGGTACAGCTGTGCCCACTTAGGCCAGGCAAGGAGGCATCACCAGAGAGGCGTTGGCACAGGCAAAGCCAGGAAATGACACAGACACTCCAGGGCTCACTCAGGGAGACAGAGGAGCAGAGGCAATGCAAGACATTTCCTGTATACAGAGAACAAAGGACGATCCCGACAGGCCAATGAGGGACACATGTGGTCCAGAGACATGGAAATCAGAAGGCTCCTGAATTGCCAAGGGTGTCCCCTGTCGAGGGACAGCACTCTGGAGCCCACACACGCTGGTGTTGTGGTGGAAGAGGCCGCTAGGCAGCACATACAGTTGTGCAGGGGGTTTAGTAGCTCCTGGACCCTGGGGCTCCCCAGGGAGTGCTGAGGCTACGGAAGGACACCCGGGGCTGCAGGGTGTGCAGCATGAGGGCTGTAATCCCTCGAACACAGAGCACCCAGGCCTCTGACTACGGTCCCTGGACACAAGTGTCCACACTTGAGGGTTTGGCTCTGGGGGCCGCGAGGGCTTTCCACACCCACACCTTGCCCGTACTTTCTCTTTGGGACAGACCGGGCAGAAGAGTCACCCTGGCGCCTCAGCAGATATTGGCGGGAGATATGAACATGTGGGGGACCCTGTGTTCTCCTGTCCCGTAAAGTGTTCCTGCTCGGCAAGACCTATCAAGTAACGGCCTGCTTGTGCAGAAAGATGACCCAAAGGGCCCAGCCTCATGACCCCTGAGGCCGTATTCCCACTCCCGAATCATGGGCCATACTTTCTTTGGATGTTCACACCCAAAGACACGGGCCAGCACAGGGAGCTTTCCCAGGGTACCCCGACGTTTACACATCAAGCAGCTGAGAAGACATGCTTCTCCAGCCAGTGTGCAGACAGCAGCGAGAGAAAGACCTGCCTTCCCTTCTAGAGAGTGCGACAGCCTCCGCCCTGGAAGAGGTAAGGCTTGGGCGTACAGATCCCCAACTCCACAGCGCACTGACACCCCACTGACCATATTGTCTGCATACTGGTAGGGGCAAGAAGCCTCCATGCATTGGGACTGCCAACAGCTTCTCTGGAATAGAGCCACTGCAGATAAGGCTCTTGTACTGCAGACCTGTGCATTGGGGATCCTGGGGGGCTTGGGCAACTTGGGACACAGGAAGATTTGTGTGGGGATGTCAGTCTCAGGCACGCTGTGCTGGGGGCCGTGTAACTTGGGGATAGAGAGGAGCCTGCGATGGACAGGCTGAACTCTGTCTATTACACTGCTAGCACGGTGGAGCTTTTGCCCCATCCCTAGCACAGACATCTCTGGCAAGCAGCCATCTGCTGTGGAAGGAGTACCCCAGCACTCACCTCTTCCCAGGTAAGGCTCGTCCCAGTCCTTTCTAAGCTCCAGGCCTGCCCGGGACCTCTGCACAGAATGCTAAGGCTGCACAAGTCCATCGTTCCCTATGTGGCCGAGGCAGCCTTTGTCCAGGCACTCGGGCCAAGGAACGCAGGCTGCCTGGGACGAGGCGACCTCTCTGAGTGCCTGCTGGTGTTTGCCCTTGGGAGTCTTCTCACAAGTCTCACATGGCGTGTTGGACACACAGCATAAGCCTGTGGACCCAGAGGAAAAGCAGCACCCGACTCATCACGGCTGATGATGAGAGGGCAGCGGGCACACAGGAGAGGATGGCGTGTCCGTGGCCTTTAAGAGCCCCACCTCCCCGCGACCCTCCCCTCTGTTGGCTTGCAATCTCGGCCAGCCATTCGTAACCTGAGGCATTTCAGAAACAGCGAAGTTCACACAAGGACATCAGTACTAGGACTCCTTCAGGAGTTTTGTGGGTGTGAGTGTGTGATCAAATTGGTTGATCAAAAAAATACGTATTTTGTTTTGTTCACAATTTTATTTTCACATTCATTCTCAAATTTGTTACGCTTTAATATATGATTTTTAAAAAGCTCCTTCTAAATATGATTTGGATTTCAATCTTGCAACACCTCTTAAATTTTTATTTATTGAAAATTGGGATGACAAGTTTGAAGTCAATAATTAATAGCTTCTCAAATTCATTCCATCACAATATTGCCCAAATTGCTGATATTTTATTTGATTTTAAAATGTCTCAACTTATCTTTTTAAAAGTTATTTATTTTGAAAGAGAGAGAGAGAAAGAGACAGCGAGAGAGAGAGAGAGAGAGAGAGAGAGAGAGAGAGAGTGGGAGAGTACAGAGGAGGGGCACAGAGATGGTGAGAGAGAATCTCAATCGTGAATTAGTAATCCAAAAGCTCTGAAGAAACAAAAGTCCAGGACCAGATCAATTCTACTATAAACTTAAAGAAGAGTTACTCCCTGTTCTTCTCAAAGGAATTGCAACTTCATTCTATGAGACCAGCATTAACTTGATATCAAAATCTGAAAACTAGTCCACTAAGAAAAAAAGGACAACCCCATATGTTTAATGACCATAGATGCAAATATCCTAGAGAAAATACTTGCACACTGACTCTAATAATACATTATGAAAAAAGTATTCACCGCAATTGAGGGAGATTTATTCCTAGTTTGCAAGTATAGTCCAATATTCACAAATCAATTAACACGTTACAGTACACCAATGAGGTAAAGGAGAAGAGTCACATTATCCTTTCAACAGATGCAGGAAAAGCATTTGAAGAAGTACAACATCCATTCATGATAAACACCCTCAGCAAATTAGGTTTAGAGGAAAAATTCCTCAACATAATAAAGGCCATGTATGAAAAACTCATAGCTAAAATCTTTTTGAATGGGGAAAAC
This sequence comes from Puma concolor, assembly GCF_028749965.1. Classification (NCBI taxonomy): domain Eukaryota; kingdom Metazoa; phylum Chordata; class Mammalia; order Carnivora; family Felidae; genus Puma; species Puma concolor. Next base: position 2,578,873 of record NW_028240124.1, on the reverse strand, counting down.
CTGAAAGCTTTTCCCATAAGCTTAGGAACAAGACAAGGATGTCCACTCCCACCACTTTTTTATTCAGCACAGTACTAGAACTCCTAGCCACAGCGATTAGACACTAAAAAGAAGTAAAAGGCAATGGAATCAATAAAGAAGAAGAAAAATGTTCTCGATTTATAGAGGACATGATACTCTACTGTAGAAAACCTGAAAGATTCCACGGACAAAAGTGTGAGAACTGAAGAACGAATTCAGTAAAGTCATAGGGTACAATCAACATACAGAAATCTGTTACATTTGTATACACTAATAATGAAGCCCCGGAAAGACAGATTAAGAAACAATCCCATTTATAATTGGACCAAAAATATAAGATATCCAGGGGTAAACTCACACAAAGAGGTGAATAACCTATATTCTGAAATCTATTAAATAAGGTTGAAACTGAAGTCAACACCAAGAAATGGATAATTCCATGCTCATGGATTGAAAGGGCAAATAATGTTAAAGTGTCCATGTTACCAAAGCGATCTACATATTTAATGTAACCCCGATGAAAACACCAACGGCATTTCTCACAGAACTAGAACAAACAGTCCTAAACTTTATATGGGACCACCAAAGAACCTGAAGAGCAAAGCAATCTTAAACAAACAAGCAAACAAACCGACAAACAGAGAAACACTGGAGGTATCACAAACTCCAGATATCAAGTTATACTACAAAGCTGTAGTTATCAAAACTGCATGGTACTGGCACAAATTGGAACGTAGACCAATGGAACAGAACAGAATACCTAGAAATAAACCCACAAGTATCTGGTCTATTAATCTTTGACAGAGCAAGGAGCATATAAATTGGGGAAAAGGTATTCTCTTCAGCAAATGGTGTTGGAAAACTGGACAGAAATATGGAAAAGAACGAAACTGGACCACTTTCTTACAAAACACATGAAAATAATCCAAAATTGATTAGAGATATAAATGCCGAACCTGAAACCATAAAAATCCTAGAAGAGAACACGGGCAGTAATTTTTTGACATTAGCCAAAGAAACGTTTTCTAGGTATATCTCCTGAGACAAGGGAAACAAAAGCAAAAATAAACTATTGGGATTACATCCAAATAAAAAGCTTCTGCACAGCAGTATTGTTTTCTATAGTCGTAGACTACAAACAAATTAAATACACAAAAACAGGGGACAGATTAAATACCTCTAATGCAGGCAGGGTAGGATATACCATGAAGTATATTTAAAAAATAATGTCCCATTAGACCAGACACTTTAATTTTTAAGAGGGCAACCCTCATGTCATATCTTTTCACAATCACAAAAATCATGTATCTATAAAATGGGGAGCTCTAGATAATATCTTGGTACCAGCTATATATATATTTCTTTCATGTGAGATATGCATGTTATATAATTTGAGATTCTGGAAAAGAAAACCCTACAAACTGTTAAAAGTGGTCTTCTTCTGGGGAAGAATAATGGAGGCCTAGCGAAGACATAGATTTCCTTTCATCGAATAACTTGTTTTGCTACTATATGAATTTTTACCATGTGTATATTACCTTTAAAAAGCTCATTAAAGGAAAAAAAAAAAGGTTTCCTTAGGATACGTATAGGGAAGTTTATGAATGTGACCATAACACTCCTCTGATATTTCAATATTGCAGTTTGGATCCCAACTTCCTCCCCTCCCTACTCTGCCCACCATTTATCCTCTCCCTCTATTCAGGGTCACTAAACCCTCTTTTCACATACAGGACAGCGCTTCCGGGACTACTGTGGTCCTTACTGTGTGTTCCCCATGTTGTCACGGCTCTCACTGCACTTGAGTTTCATCATGATCCAGAATCATCTTACATTATATAGTTCTTATAGATAAGCTTTCAAGGCTTGGCCTCTTAGGAAATTAAACTACCTTTCATATTTCTTCAAAAAAATCTTACTGTCTCAGCTGACAACGCTTAGAATATGGTAAATTCTCCCACGATTGGCTAAAGGACCCTCCAGTTGAATTCAAATGCTCTAGTATTACTCTGGGTTGAATTCACAGGAACAAAAGTCTTTATTGAACCCTTTGTCTTCAGACCCATTCCTTCCTTTATTTCTCAATTGAGCATCAATTTATTGAGTGTCTATTTTATTCCCAAACTGTAGGAGGTGCTAGAACTTCATGAATGGATAGTCCTGGTCCACAGAAATATTAAGTCCTATTGGAGACATGAAAGTGTAAGATGTGTTGGGGTACCTGGGTGGCTCAGTTGGGAAAGGGGCCGACTTCAACTTGGGCCATTATCTCACAGGTTGTGAGTTCAAGATCCATGTAGGACTCAGTGCTGACAGCTGAGAGCTGGAGGCTGCTTCGGATTCTACACCTCCTTGTCTCTCTGCCTCTCACCCACTGATGCTCTGTTTCTCTCTCCTCCAAAAATAAAAATAAATAAATAAATAAATAAATAAATAAATAAATAAATAAATAAATAAATAAATAAATAAATAAATAAATATTAGGAAAAAAATTATGTGTAAAAGGTGTCAATTGAAGTGTGTATAGAGATTAGAGTTAGGGCATAGAAAGAGAGTGTTGGATCAGGGTAAGTAACTAGACCAACTTTTAAGAGTATGAAGGACGGTGGGTAGTAATAAAAGGTGAGTTGCGGTGCCCTAGGAGGACTCCTGAAAGGGACATCATGTAACGCATTGGAAACAACGTAACTTGAAGCAGGAAAACAGGACACTTGAAGTAATGTATGACCTTTGATAGAAGATTAAAATGGTGAGTTATGATGTCAGATGACATCATCAGTGTAATCATCACCCTGGAAAGAATCAAAAGGGAAGGGGAAAGGGAATAATGAAGAGTGTCTACTACATCACCAGACACATAAAGATGCTCAACATCACTAATCAGAGAAACCTGAATCAAAACCACAATGACACATCAATTCACACCTGACAGAATGCCTAGTATCAGCAAGACAAGCAATAACAAGTATTGGTGAGAAGGTAAGAGAAAAAGTAACACCAATGCACTCTTGGTGGGAATGTAAATAGGTGCAGCCACTCTAGGAAACAGAATGCAGGTTCGTCAAGAAATTAACTCAGAAATACTATATCATCCAATAATTCCACTCCTGGTTATTTACCCAGAGAAAAGGTAAACCCCAATTTGAAAAGAGGCATGCACCTCTGTGTTTATTAAGGCATTATTTATGATAGCCCAGCTATGGAAGCATCCCAAGAGTCTGTCAACAGATGAATTCATAAAGAAATGTAGTGTCCATATAATGGAATATAATTTAATTAAAAAAGAGGAATAAAACCTTGACGTTTGCAACAACATGTGTGAACTTAGAAGGTATTATGCTACGTGGGATTATTCTGATAAAAAGAAATACCATATAATTTCACTTTTATGTAGAAGCTAAAAAACAAAACAGGAAAAGAAACAGATTCTTCAATACAGAGAACAAACTTGTGGTTACAATAAGAGAAGTGGGTGGGGTGTGTAAGATAGGGAAAGGTGACTAAGATTTACAAACTTCCTGTCATAAAATACATTATTTACAGAGATGAAAAGTACAGCACAGGAAATATAGTTGACATTAAAACAACACGATGTGGTGAAAAATGGTGATTACACTTACCAAGGAGGGCACTGAATAATATATAGAATTATCAAATCGCTATTTTATACACGTGAAACTAAAATAACAGTGTATGTAATTTATACTTCAATAATAGAAAATTAAAAATGAAAAAAAAAAGATCATCTATTACCGTTGTTGTCTGGGAAATAAAAAAAAAAGAGAATAGGTTAGATATTTGATAATTAATTTAGCCTGCCTTAAAATATGTACCAAGTAAGATGCTGCATCAAAACATACCCATGGTGATGGGAAAGACATCTAGGTATAAAACAATAGGGCATATTAAGGAATTTGCTGATAGTTGATCATGAGGGAGTCTAAGGGCATGAACAATTGGCCCAGTACCAGTAAGGAAGCAAAGGTGGGGGCAGGGTGTGGATGGGAAAGGTGTTTTCTCTCATGCTGCAGTGTGGGGGAACCACAGCTTGGAAGGCAGTGATGGAATAACTTTTGCATGTTACAAAGTCCACTCTAAGGGGAGTAGAGATATGAGCTCCATCATGAGGCTCCACGGATGCCAAGCAAAGATACAGAAGGGTGCGGCATAGAGGAAATGTGGTTGCCATAGTATCCACAGAAGTGAGTTACTAATTGAACCATACTGGTGAGGGAATGAAAGGAATTACACTAGGATAAAGAATAAAAAATGGAGAAGGAAATTTTGGGAGCATGTGCTCGTTTGTGGTTGTTTGTGAGATGACCTCTTCACAAGGCGTAGGGTACAGTCAAGAATTGGAATGACTCAATTTCCAATTTTTACTTATACCCTCTCCCTACATTCAGTGTGATTTTTCTCTACTGTGTAATGCCTGAACCTCTTGTCTCCGTCCTACTCCAACCTTGCCTAATTAATATCTACTCGCTTTTAAGGATTAGTTAAAGATACCCACCCATCTAAAAGTCCCTTACAACACTTCATCTCCTTCCCCTGAAGGCTGAGTTACATGGATTTTCCCTTCACACTCTCCTCATGCTCCGTGCATCTTTGGACCATTACACCATAATATCTGTCTACCCTACATGATTGTAAGCTCCTTGTGATTGTAAGCGCCTTGTGCATAGGGTCTACTACCTCATCTCTAATGTCCCAAGCATATAGCACGGTGCTTCGTAGGACTCAGTTGGCTCTCAGTGATTGCCGAATGAATTAATGAATCTAGAGTGGGAGTAGGAACATTTTTGTCTCTCATACTGGGGTTGGGGTTGAAAGTTGTGTTGAAAGGTGTCATTATGAGGTCTGAGTGAGAGTTTGAAGGTGTCTACAATCTACGTTCTATCTATGAAATAAGTGCCATTTCCCAGGGAAAGGTGAAAAAGATAGGTTGAGGGAAATGATGGAGGTATGGAATAGCTGCTGTGGGGAGAAGACCGCTTAAGATTGGCAAGAAGCTGTGGGGGTATGTTGACATCCGCAACCATAAAATTAGAGTGAGTGACCCTAGTGACTGTGAGTCCCTGTAACAGTTCACTGGGCTGAGTGACACAGAGGATGGGCTGACAGGGTGGAGGACTCAGCCAAGCTTCAAGGCCACCAAAACAGATGCAGCAGAGGACTAGGACGTTCCAGCACAAAGTGACATACTGAGGTGTATACACTGCATTAGGAAGTGAAGTGGAGCCACAAGGGATGATATGCAGGGAAATGAGAGGGAGAAAGGAGGGACCACAAGTCTCATCGGGCTGAAGAAGAGAAGTTACGAAGTCAAGTAGTGAGACACCTGTTTAGGGGAGGTTATCTTCTCAGATATTGGCACGTTAAGTTTGACATTCTAGCAGGAGACATCTGGAAGATCATAGAGCTCAGAGTACCGTCACGGAAGTTAGCTACGGAGGAAACTGACTCTTAAGGTTGTGGGAGCCAGAAAATTTAAAGAACCCTGAAGCTACATTGCTAGAGCAATTTTACCAGGATTCTGAAATTGCCCACAACAGAGGTAGGAGCAACATGAGAAGAAAGAAGCGTAGGAAGGGACTCCAGAAATTTCCATGAAGAGAAGGGTAGCACTCTGGGATTGAATAGATGGACTAAGGAGGTGAAGGCAGGAATTTCAGGGGAGTAGAAAGATCATGGCCTGGAGGTGGTAACAAAGGGCCTGTAGATCACTATCCAGCCTCTCCCCTAACCCTGAAGGAATTTTCTCTCTGCTGGAGCAATGTCTCCAACCTCTAGAACCTACACAGCATTTATCTTTGTTCCTCATTCTGGCATCTTGATTCTGCTTGCTGAGTCATCTCTTAAATGGAGTCCCCAGTCTGATTCTTTTTTTTTTTTTTTCATGGGCATCACTACATGTCCCAGAATGTTATGACATCAAATCGAATATGGCCTGTTTTTCATTCCTTCATGTGACCAATGGGACCAAGTCTAGTGGACATAGACTGAGTTTCACTCCAAATGATGATGGACTCAACATGCTACTTTGCCCATGAAATATACTTGTATCTTAGAAGATCCTCCCAGAAATAACAGTGTTACCCAACCCACCCAGCAGAGTTGGCAAGTAAGGCAGCCTGCTAAGAACACGTCAAAATGCAAACATGTTTTCTCGTGCTGCATCTTTTAGCAGGTAGGCAGGTAGTCCAAAGCCAAAGAAGTAAATTATTTTAAGTTAGGGAATGAAAGGAAGGTAAACTGCCATAAAGGTATTTTAAACTTTTGGGAGAAAGGAGTAGAATATGAGTGTCATAAACTCACAATCATTCATACAGGACATCATACATATATTCCAGGAATTTTAAGATAGTAACATGTGGTTCATATGGTAGAGAAAGCTCCACTATTGCCAGTCCCTTTATGCTCTGCCAATAACGTGGTCACCATGAAAGCTGCCTGACACCTACTAAAAAACCCAATTAATAACAGATGATAACGGAGCGCCCATGAAATACTATGGCAGACATGTGTGGGCAGAGGTTAGGAAGCCCAGAACATGGTCCCTGCCCTTAAGAAACCTGAAACGTAAGGGAAAGTGAAGTGAAACCAATAAGAGTTAAAACCTGTGCTAAAATAACTGGTTGACTTCTAGTCAGCATCAAGAATCAGACATGTTATTGCTGTGGAACTGTGAACATCGCCTCTGTGTTAAAGAGTTCTCTTGAGTTTTATAATGTTGCAAAAAACTGGCCTTTTCTGAGCCTGGGCAATTCCCAAACTTGTGCATTGTGACACAAGCCTGTCAGATCAGAGGGCTCCTTATATGCTGCTTCCTGCAGAATGAGCTGGCAGTTTTATCTGTCGTCCACACCACCTGGCTTAGCAAATTAGATCATATTAGGGCTATTGTCTCTGCGACATAAGAGGCATCTGTAACTGAAAGAGACCATGATGATATCTTCTAAAGAGACTTTGAAGAGTAGAAAGGTCAACAAGACGAGTATATCTATCATCAGTGTTTTTTTTGTTAATCCGTCGTTCTCTTCCTCTGTTATACATGCCACCCTTTAGTAAAATATATAAAATCAACACATTTCTTTTATCTTGGCACAGAGTGTTGTGAGAAAGAGTAACTTGCATTATGCAGCACATTTTTATGTACAAAATCCTTCTGCATATATGAACTCTTTTGGTTCTCAAAGCAAACACTATAGAAGTAAGAATTGTTGACACAATTTACAGAAGTTCATTTGGGGTTTCGGCTCCATTCACTCCACCACTACAGGTGAGGAAACAGTTACCTTTCCCACTTTCATGAGCAGGAGTTCCCCTCCTTATAGATCAGACAATCTTGTTCTAAATGTCACCACTCTTTCGAGGCTCTGCCTCTCCTACCTGCCAATTCTTTCTACCAATTCTCTCCATGCAATTCAATTCAATTCAGTTCAATTCAATTCAATTCAATTCAATTCAATTCAATTCAATTCAATTCAATTCAGTACATTCGATTCAATTCGACTCAATTCAATTCAACTCAATTCAACTCAACTCAATTGGTAATTAACAAAGGCTACCCATAAGTCAAACTGTATACTAGGAACTACAATGACCAAAATGATCCCCTCAAGGAGTGGCCAAATTATCTAGGGAGACAGGGACGCAAATTATTACAATAATGCAAAAATTACCGTACAGGGCACTGCACTTGGTACCACAAGAGTTCCAAGAAGGGAGTAATGAACTCTGCCTGGTGGGATTAAGTAAGTAATGGTTGCGGCAAATTTGAAATATGAGTGATTAGGGTAGAGAGAGCTTCTCAGGCAGATGCAAACTTACTTATGCAAAGGTAAAGAAGGGCGGAACCGCAGGAAGTTCAATCTACTTCCTGCACATAGCAACATCCTATGTAATTGGAGGAAAGCAGCACAAAAGTTACTTGATGGCCACTGACTCAAGAGGTCAGAAGGCTACTTCCTCACACCCCTAGACCTCTAGTTCACAACTTCCTTCTCCACAAACTTCCAACTGTTCCCAACCCTTCTTCACTCTGGTCTTATAACTTTGCCTATTACCGCACTGAGAAAACCAGGTCAGTGAAAAGACAATTTGCAAAATCACCTATCGCATCTACCATTCCATCTACATCTATTTCCTTATGCTCTGCTTTCACCAACATTAATATGAAGGATCTGTTCATTCCTCTCTGAGCCAATTATCTTTTGGACACTAGACCAAAGTCACTCTTGCCCTGTTAAGAACATTTCTGTCAGCAATTCTCCCCCACTCTGCCATATCATCATTTCCATCAGCAATATGGAAATTACAAAAATGCTTTTATTTTCAAATTTTAGAAAGAAAAAGCAAAGCCCTCTCTTGACCCTGCTCCCTTCCCTTCCCACTGCTGCCTCATTTTTTTCTCCCTCATTTGGTCACAACGCTCCTTGAAAGAATTGCCTTACTCCCTGTCTACAGTCATTCTCCTCCAATTCTCTGTTGAATCCACTCCCATTCGGCTTTTCCCCGGTGCTACTGAAATGGTTCTCATCACATGTCAATGACATCCACTTTGCAAAACACAGTGATTATTTATATTTTAATAATTTTTAAAGTGTATGTATTCATTTTGAAAGAAAGGGAGAGTGAGCAGGGGAGGATATGAGACAGATGGAGGCATAGAGAGAATCCTAAGCAGACTCCACACTGTCAGCATGGAGCCCGACCTGGGGCTTGAACCCACAATCCAATGGATCATGACCTGAGGTGAAACCAAGAGTCAGACACTTAACCAAGTGACCCCCCCCATGTGACCCTGATTTTCATTTATTTGACCTCATCCTATTTGGCTTGCCATCAGCACTTGACCAATTTGATACCTGCTTCCTTGAATCACATTCCTTACCAGGCTTCCTGGACTCGAGACCCTCCTCATGTCTCGCCTACTCCTTCAGTGGCCACTGTGTCTAGTTTCCTTCGCTAGGTTTTCCACATCTTGCAGTACTTTAAGAGTTAGAGACCCCAGAGCCCAGTCCTTGCATGTCTTCTCTCTCATCCTTTCTCACTCCCTAGCTGATCTCATGTGATCGCATACTAAGTAATCCAGCCTAGAGTCCACACTAAACTTCTTGCTTTAAACTCCAGATGCCTATATCTAACTACATTCACAAAAAGGCAGCTTGGATGTCTGATAAGCATCTCAAAATCACCATGTTAAAAGAGCAAGTCCTGATGTTTCCCCTAAAACCCATGATCTCTAACAGACAACTTAAAACTACCACCAACCTGTGGTCCAACCCAAAAAAACAAAAACAAAAACAAACAAACAAAACAAAACAAAAAAAACAAACAAACTTGGTGTCATGTTTTATATCTGTTTTTCTTATACATTTTATTCAAACCACAAGCAATCCTATAATATCCACATTTATATTATACACATGATCATAATTTTCTCACTATGTCCCCTTCTTCCATCCTTAATTCAGGATGGAAGTTATTTCAGGATTACTATAGTAACCTCCTTATTTTGTTGCTGTTGTTGCTTGTATGCTTGCTTCCCACTCCATCCTGCTCCCCAGACATTAGTCAGAGTGATTTGTTTAACCTACAAATTAGGGTCCCCTGGGTGGCTCAGGTGGTTAGCCATCTGACTCTTGATTTTGGCTCAGGTCATGATCCAGAAAGCATGACGTCATGGGGTCAGAACCTGTATTAGGATCTGTGCTAGGCATGAATTATGCATGGAGCCTGTTTGAGATTCTCTCTCTCTCTCTGTCTCTCTCTCTCTGTCTCTGTCTTTGTCTCCCTCCAAACCCCTGTGGGCACTCTCATTAAATTAAATAAATAGACAGACAGATAGATAGATAGATAGATAGATAGATAGATAGATAGATAGATAGATAGATAGATAGATAGATAATAAATAAATAAATAAATAAATAAATAAATAAATAAATAAATAAATAAATAAATAATAAATAAAATAAAATAAAACAAACGAAAATATCAATTTGGTCAGACTACTCTACTGACTTTCCATCCCATCGAAAATAAAACTCAAAGTCCTTATAATGACTTTCACATTCTTCATGATATGCACCCCACACATACCCTCTGTGACTAAATAACAAATGAGTAAATGAGTGAATGGTTGGTAGAGAAGAGGAACATTAGATTAACCTTATAAATTAATCAGATGGTGAGCAACGTTCTAACTAAGCCAAGAAGTGTCTTCAGGTTTACTTGAATACAATGGGTAGTCATCAACGTCATTCAGGCCCAAAAGCTATCTCTGTTAACTGTTTCTAGGATCCAATTCATATGTCACCTTCTACATTAATCCTCACTCTTTACCAATCTCCCATTCCCATATGAAATCCATCCAAAGGAAACTTTGCCACTCCTTTAATGTGTCACATTTTCATACTTCCATGGTTGTTCTCTCTCTTTTTTTTTCCTGTCTGCAATGCCCTTCCTTACTCTGTTGATTTGAAATATGTCTTCTCTAGAAGACTCACTTCAAGTGACTCTCATTTTTGTAAAGCACTCCCTGGGTGCCCTAGAGAATCATGTGTTTTCTTCTTTGCAATTCCAGGGTGCATTTATCCACCTCTATTACACATGTTATCAACTCAGTATAGTTAATTTGTTTACACAGTGGCAAATCCCTGGATAACGAGGTCCATTATTAGTTCTAGATAAGACCTCTGTTCTTTGTATACAGTGCCTACAACCTAGTACTTGCTCAATGCATGCTTGATGAATGGAAATGAGGCAGGAGAATAGAATGAAAATTAGTAGAGGGAATATATATGAGAAACCAGGAGAGTCAAATGTTATCAAAAACAAAAGAAGAGGTAGTTTCAAGAGGTAAGGAGTGGTCCGTTCTTTAGAGTTTTGTGTTTTGTTTTACTTGCGTTGGAAATACGCTACAGGTATCATTGCATTTACCAAGTAGGAGGTATGTGGAAATAAAATAGTCAAATTTCAGTAGCATATGGCAGAAATTACCTTACATCCAAGCAGTGACTTAATATGAGGAATTATGTGTTCAAACCATATAGAGAAGTGTTAGTTAAGTGGGGTGTACACCGCACTCCCAGAATCCAAAGACACCCTGAAGAATTGTCTTGGCAGAATAACCCCAGCAGACTCACTGGTCTGTCCAGGCAGACTCACTGGTGTTCTTGGCCTAGGGTATCACTAGGTAAGAGCCAAGGGTCAGTAGGTTGGGTTCTTATCTGGAGAAATCTACTTCTGAGATTATTTGGGTTTCGGACAATTAAGTTCCTTGCAGTTATACAACTGAGGTCTTCATTTTCAGATTGTGGGATGGCCAGCCAGAGAAACTCTCTGCTTTGCATGCGTTCATGATGCATGGGTTCATGATGATACTAGGTTGATCCAGAAAATCTGTCTCTATAATACAACACGACTATAGAAATGGTCTCTCTTCATATTCATGGGTTGTCAGCATTAAGGTATGGAACGTTGGGGCCATTTTTTTTTTCTTTACAATAATATCTACCACATTCTGTTTTTTAAAAAAAACACAGCTGTAGAACCAATAGACAATACTTTTCACCTTCTGAATTACTAAGATTCAACAGAGAAAAATTCTGTTTGTCATATATTTATATAATATATATTATAATATATAATATATTTATATTTATTTATATTTATATTAATACATTTATATAAAATATGAATGTATTACTATAAATATATTTATATATTTATGAATGTTTTATTTTATGTATGTATGTATGTATGTATGTATTTATTTATTTATTTATTTATTTATTTATTTATTTATTTATTTTAAGAAATTGGCTCCCATAAATGTGGACGCTGACAAGTCCCACGATCTTCAGGATGTGTTGGCTAGCTGTAAACCCACGAGATCTGATGGCATAGTTGTTGTCCAATGGCTGGCAGGCTTGAATCTTAGGTAGAGCTGCTGTTTCAGTCTGAATCTGGGGAAGAGGCCAATGTCCCAGTTTAAAGACATTCAGGCAGGCAAGAGTAATTCCCTAGTATCCCTGGGAGAATCATCCTTATTGTATTCAGGCCTTCTCACTGATTACATAAGGCCCACTTACATTAGGAAAACAATCTGTTTTACTCACTGTACAGACTCAAGTATTTCCCATCACAAAACACCAGAAAAACGTTTCACCAAGCATCTGGACCTCTGTGGCCCAGGAAAGTTGACACATAAAATTAGCCATCATATCTTCCAAATTTCATGCAAGCGCATGAAGCGGATGAACCTAAGCCCTATCAAGAACCCAAGCTACAGAGGCACCAGGCAGCTTGATAAGGTGCATTAGCACAGAGGCTTTCAAATATTTTATCCCCAATCTACTGTAAGGAACACTTATTTCACCACAGCCCAGTATAAGCATACACATACACATACACATACACATACACATACACATACATACAAATAAATGAAATAAACAACAATTAATGAATTATTGGTTATCCGTACTAAGGGTAAATGTACTTTTATATTTTCTTATTGGTTCTATTTATTTTAATCCATTTTTCCCTTGATCCACACCTTCATGACCTTCCAAAAAACAAGGCGTCATTAGTAAGGTGTACTGATTTTGAGGGTTAATCTTTGGGAAGTAATATTCCTTCAGTTATATGTTTCGCAATGTCTGACATGCAATACACTCTTTGTTAAGTTGAATTGAATACAGAAAATGGGCTTCCAATTCAGTCTTAAGACACACTAAGGAAATTCTGAATACTTTTATCGTGGTAGGTCCATAACTATCGAACAAAATGAAACAACAGGTACCAAGAGATGCCCTTTGGATATCTCCAACCCTATTCAGGAAGGCTAAGATTACAAGCCCACTGAAACACAGGGGACCATTTCTTTCTTGGGGAAAATGACCAACAATGGAATGTTCATGTGCAAAGAGCAAACAGGACTAATTATTACAAAGAGGAGTTGAAGCATGTAGAAATTGTCCACTTCAATGCCACTTATAATTAGTGCTTGTTTCACTTGGATTATCATGTCAATGCATAAGGCACAGTTAGAGAACATTGTTACCCAACAATGGCAGCTCTCAGATTTCATGTTTCTGTTATACATCCCCATAGGTTGAACTGAGTCTGTGCAATATTTAAGGCCCTAGAGAAGAATTCACCCACTTTGCACCACTCACTCTCCCTGATTAAGCTGTTCTGCAGGGAAACGGCTTACTTTTTCAAATGCTTGCTTTTTGTTCCTTGGATAAGCAGCAGACATATTTCTGAGTGCAGCATTTCTTTTGAACTGTACTCATGACCTAAAGAGATTCTAGGTATCAGCTCAGGGTATCCACTTGAATTGATCTTCTTCATCTCTATTGCAACATTACTGGCAGACGTTCACAGTCAGATTTCATTCTGTCTGACTGAGAGAAACGGAGGAATTTGGCTTTCTGAACCAAGACCACATTATGGAAGTGTCTGCACCCAGTTGCAAAAGATTGTGAATGAGGAGGAGACAGGGGCATTATATGATCCAGGATGTGAGGTTGTAGGGTTAGCTTATGGTGGTTGTAACCAAACCTTAATATTGTGTGGAGACTAGACAACCTTGAAATCCCTATAATGTGATGGTCTGGGGACTCTTACCATATAGATTGTCAAAAATCTTGTTATATGTCCGATACAGAAGCAATAGAACTCATTCACTTAATATAGATTTAATGAGCATATACTATGTGGTATTTAGAGCTCTACTCTTGTTGGAGAAGTGAATAAAGTACTCCAAAGATGATCAAAGGGGCTCAAACAGACTCTGGTCTCTAGCTTAGAGACTTCGCTTCTGGGTTCTTCTTCCTTTCTTTAGTGCATGTGCGAAAACCCCCACAGATAAGGAAGCTGACGACTATAAATTACCCCCTCCCCACTTGACTCTATGCTCAGACGTTTGGTGAGCCAAACTCTCTGTCCAAACTCTCTGAGTGCCACTTGGTTTTTCCTCCAGTGTTCCAGCCTGGTTCGAAAACAAACTAGATTGCTGACCAGGAAACCCAACCGCACTGGCCCATTGTTGCCCCCGGTTTAGGAGAAGGGCGAGGTGGTGGCAAAGCAAAGGCTCGAAAGGGAGAAAGTGCATGCTCTGCCTGAATTTCCTCAGCCTACTTCTCCGTTGTCTTAGGCAGGTCCTGCTCCATGGAACTGGTAAGGATGGGGCCCCGAAGTGTCAGGCATACCCAAAAGGGCGGAAGGGGGACATGATCAATCCCCAGAGGACTTAATAGGTGTCCCAGGTAAACAATTTTGTGGAAGGAAATGTAAAGGACTCTGGTGTGCGTGTGTGTCCATGTGTGTGCGTGTGTGTGTGTGTGTGTGTGTGTGTGTGTGTGTGTGTGTGTGACAGAGAGAGAGAGAGAGAGAGAGAGAGAGAGAGAGAGAGAGAGAGAGGATGTGCAGCTAAGCCAGGGTTGCCAGTCGAGTTAGAGTTTGTGGCTTCATGGACGGGCACCCTTAAAGACCCCAAAAGTCTATGGAGTCTGAATGGGCTCCCCTGTGTCATTGTGAGAGTATAAAGTCGAGGGCAGTATCAGATCAGTTGCCCATCACAAGTCACAAAGCCGAGTCCACTATAGTCAAACCTCTCCTAAACATTCCCTCAGGAATAGGACCAGAGGAGTATCTGAATAGTCCTGTCATCTAGCGGTATATCCTAACTTTGTCTGTCTGTGTGACACCAAATATGAGAAAGAAATTAATAATGGGATGAAAACACAGTAAGCCTACGATTTTAGAGGTCGTGATCAAAAAATGTTAAAATGGGTTTTCAGGTTACCATGGGGTGACAACGACACCCAAGAAGTTAAGGAAATTTTGTGAACTAGAATGGCCCACATTCAATGTAGGATGGCCTCCAGAAGGGACGTTAGATGCTCAAATAGTGCAGCAGGTTTGGCTAATAGTCACTGGGAAACCAGGCCACCCTGATCAATTTCCATACATTAACTCCTGGCTTGAAATTGCCCCAAATCTACTGCCTTGAAGTGATCATCATTAGCAAGCAGAGCCAGGCAAAGGTTTAGCCACCTTATCTGGAGGCTCCCACAGGGAGCCAAAGAAGCGACCCACTGCTCCTCTAATATTTGAAGGAGATATGGAGGAAGATATTGTCTTTCCACCCCCTCATGACTCTTCAAGCTCTCTCCCCTTCCCCGGAGCTTGAAACTCCTCCTGCATCTGTCTCTCCAGCCATAGCCAGAGTCAGTGCAGATGCCACTGCAGTCAGTGCCGCCCATCTCCCCGCCACTCTCAGACCCAGAAAACCCACCCCAACATGGGCCAGCAGCCAGACTGCGCCTCAGACCCAGACCTAAAACTCTCCGAATGCATGTAAAGGAGACGAGAGAGCCTGAAAGACAGAATAAGGATGGACCGAGTCCAGAAAAGCCATTCCATGATGAGTTATCTACCTTTCTCTACAACCAACCTCCTCAATTGGAAACACAACACTCCACCATACTCCGAAAAGCCACAAGCAATGGTTGACTTGATGGAGTCCCTCTTCCCGACCTACTGACAGACTTGGGAAGATTGTCAACAGTTACTCCATACTTTGTTGAATTAAAAATAAGGATGACAGAAACATGACAGTACACAGAAGATCACACATCTCCAGGAATCAATGACCGTGCTGTCTGGGCTCAAGCTGCATGCCTGAAGAACACCCAACATGGGATTTCACCACAGAAGAAGGACAGGGCCACGTCTGAGGATACCAGGAAGCCCTCCTTCAGGGAGTCTGAGCTGGAGTCAATAATCCCATGAACATGACTAAAATATCATGAGTCACACAGCACCCTGGGGAGTCTCCCGGAGACTGCTATGAAAGATTCTGTGAAGCGTACCATGTATATGTCCCGTTTGACCCCGTGGCACCAGAAAGTCAACAGATGGTAAATACCTTTTTTGTGGCACCGGCTGCCCCAGATATCCGACGAAACCTCCAGAAGTTGGAGGGCTTTGCCAGATGAATATCACTCAGCTTTTAGAGGTCGTCAATACAGTTTTCACCAACAGAAATTTGCAGCTGAAAGAGAAGCGAAGACTAAAAAAGAAGGCCACCTTTCTCACAGCAGAACTAAAGAACAGATGCTGCTGTTTTTTAGCAGCATCGAAAAACTCCAACCACAAAAAGGGGGGTAGCCCATAGTCCCCTTAGCAAGGGACGAGTGTGCATACTACAAAGGCAAGGGAAACTGTAAGAATGTCCGAATTCGTGGGGACCTCAAAACCCAGCCAGGAACCTCGAGGAACCTCGAGGTGAGAACCTTCTTGATCTGGCCAGGGTAGAATTGGACTGAGGTGGACCGGACTCTTTCTTTCTTGGCCCCCATGAACCCACACCTGAAATGAGGTGGAGGGTTGAACAATAACTTTCATGGTTGAAATACTTTTCAACTGGGGCTGAATACTCCTTGGTTACTTCCCTGGTAGCGCCCATAGGACAAAAGGCAGCAACCATACTTGGGGCTACTGGGACACAACAATGCAACAGCCCTTCTGTCAAGCTCAACAAGGTGCACTTGGGGGTCACAAGGTCCGGCATGAGTTCCTCTACTTACTTGACTGCCCGATTCCTCTCCTGGGCCACAATCTACTCTCCAAACTTGGGGCCCAGATACCTTTTGAACCCACTGGACACACGAGCCTCCAATTAAACCCAAGGCAGAAGGAAACTCTGGAATTGCCATACCACTGCCAAGGGAAGAAGAATGGAGACTGTTCTGTGCCCAGGCCGTACCTTGTCGCCCCTAAGAATTCAGACTTAGGTTCCCCTCCCTATGGGTTGATGATAATCCACCTGAAGTAGCATGGAATCGGGTCCCAATCATTGTCGACCTGATCCCTGCAGCTCAACCTCAGACACCAAGGCAGTACCCCCTTCCACTAGAGGCTAGAATGGGCATACAAGAGCACCTGACCAAGCTCAGAGAAAGATGTATCCTAACTGAGTGCCAATCAGTTTGGAATACCTCACTCTTGCCAGGCAAGAAGCCAGGAGGAGGACACCAACCAGTACAGGATTTGCGGGCCATTAGCAAAGTGACTCTTTCCTTACCCCCAGTCATTCCGAACCCTCAGTATACTCTCCTCAGCCAAATTCCGTGGTCAGCCAGAAGGGTTGCGTGCTTTGATCTGAAGGATGCTTTCTTCTGCCTCTGCCTGGCTCCACAAAGGCAATCATTGTTTGCCTTTGAATGGAGTGAGCCCGTTAAGTGTGCCAGATGCAGCTGGCCTGGACACTACTTTCCCAAGGTTTCAACAACTCGCCCATTCTTCTGCGGGAAGCCCTAGGGCCAGATCTCGCTGACTTTCCGAAGAAAACCGCAGGGTATGTCCTTCTTCAATACGTAGAAGACCTCCTTTCCAGTGACACCCAGGAAGACTGTATGAAAGGTACACAGGCCCTCCTACAGCTCTGATCCTACTTGGGGTACCAGGCCTCTTGGAAAAAGGCACAGATTTGTTAGCAGGGCCAATACTTAGGTTCCCTCCTCACAAAAGGAAATAGAAAACGAGGACCGGAAAGGAAGAAAATGTGGCACCACACTGCCCCAGCCCCAAACAAAACGAGGCTTGTGTGAATGTTTAGGGGCCAGAGGGTTCTGTCGCATTGGGAATCCTCAGATGCTCAGCCATAGTGAGGTCCCTATATGACCTGTTGGGAGGACCAAACTGGGAGCCCCTTGCATGGACTGAGGAGGTGAGGGCTGCTTTCACAGAAATAAATTTGGCTCTGGGACAAGCCCCAGCCCTTCGTTTGCCTGACATAGACAGACCCTTTAACTTCTTCACACGAAAGGGAGTGCTCACTCAGAGCATGGTGCCTCGGCAATGGCCAGTGTTCTAACTCTCAAAAAAAAAAAAAAGTTGATCCTGAGGCTGGAGGATGGCCCCTGTGTCTCAGAGCTCAGAGCCACAGTCCTGCTCATCAAGGTTGCAGACAAGCTCACACTGGGCCAAACGTTTAATGTTAAGGCCCCACACACGGTCGTCTGGCTCACAAGCACCCAAGGATATCATTTCCTCTCCATTTCTCAGCTGACACAATCCCAAGGCCTTCTCTATGAGAACCCAAGGCTCACTCTTGAAACAGTGTTCTCGAAACAGAACACTAAACCTGGCCACCTTCCTTCCCAAAGAGGAGGGAGAACCTGACCATGACTGTTCTGGAGTAGTGGATGAAGTCTACGCCAGCTTTCTAGACTTCCAAGACCAGGGTATAACAAGACCAGAGATTACCCCGTTCAGCGATGGGAGCAGCTATTTATAGGAGTGCAGCCAAAGAGCAGGGTATGCGGTCATCACACCACGGAAGCTCGGAAAGCCATGGCCTTGTCGGAAGGATGGTCGGCACAATGGGCTGGACTCAGTACGCCTTAACCTGAGCCATCATCGTCAGCAAAGGTAAATGAGTTAACATTTACATCGATTCCCCATATGGCTTCGCTACTGTGCATGTACATGGGGCCATCTATAAAGGAAAAAGCCTCCTTACCGCATCAGAGAAAACTATTAAAAACGAGGAAGAAATACTAAAGCTTCTTGAGACCATATGGCTACCAGTCAAAGTAGCTATCCTACACTGTAAGGGACCTCAGAAATGAGATGACTCCATAAATCAAGGAAATCACCTGGCCGACAAAACAGCCAGAGTGGCTGCCTGAGGTGACCTAGGTGACGCTCCTCCCTACACTCTGACTCTTGCGCCCCAGAAGGAAGCCTCCCCACCCATGTACACAAGTGAAGAAAGAATTTGGGCCTCGACAGAAGTGGGCACACTAAGCAAAGACGGATGGTGAGTCTTGTCCCGTCATCTATGTGAAAGCACCTAGTGAAGGAAGATAACTAACTCACCCTCTTAGGGAAAACTGCTCTAGAGGTCCTCCTCAAAAGAACTACGATATCAGCCAGCTGCCGGTTTATGCCAGGCTGTCAGTGAATAAAGTGTAACGTGTGCCAAAAACAATGCTTGCTCAGCTCCACGGCCCCTGCCTGGCTCACAAAGGATGGACTTAGGGGCGGACTTTACCAACATACAACCAAATAAAGGGTTGAGGTACCTCCTTGTAATAATCTGCACCAATTTGGGATGCGTCCAAGCTTTCCAGACCAGAATGGAATGAAGTCACGAGGTGGCCTAGGCTCTTCTATGGGAAATTGGGCTTAACCACACACAGTAATAATGGGCCTGCCTTTGGAGGGGACATTATACGAACCCTAACAAAGTCCCTTAACATTGCCTGGAAACTGCACACTGCTTAACGCCCCCAGGGCTCAGGGAAAGGTAGAGCAGATGAACTGCACCCTCAAGGAAACCGTGGCCAAGTTCCACCAAGAGACTAACCCCCATGGCCAGATTTGATTCGGCTGGTCCTCCTGTGTGCCCAATGCCCGCCAGGGGCATTGGGATTCTTCCCTTTTGAGTTATTATATGGGCGATCCTCCCCCCCCCCCCACTCCCAGGCGCACACACACACATTTAGGAAAGCTCCAAGGAGACCTAAACCAGATTGCAACAAGGAAATAAGATAACAGCTCCAGAACTTGGGGAAGTCCTAAACAAGTTAGAGATACATCATAGAGAGGGTCACAATTTCCTTAGGGACCCCGTTCACTTCTTTCAGCCAGAAGAATCGGTGTGGGTCAAAGATTGGACGAAGCAACCTTTTATACCAGAGTGGACTGGGCCTCACACTGTTATTCTAACAACTCCTACAGCCCCCAAAACTTCAGGTATCACCCCATGGGTCCATCACTCCACAGTTAAGAAGTCCAACTCAGAAGAACCCACAACCTGGCGAAGTGATCCAGATCCAGTCATCCCTCTTAACCTTCCCTCAAAAGGGAACTGACCCCTGAGGTTTCCAGCCCTGCTCCAGCCACACCATGGGAGATGGCTGGCCTGCACACAGCAGAAGCTTGAAGAATCAATGCGTGAACCAAGCCCAGGGGTTTGAATGCAACTCTGCCAACCCTTGCCCCTTACTGGTGTCATAAGCCTGGTCTTACTTCTTACTGTTGGGCTGATAGAGACCGTGCCAACAAGCTGGACATGGTGCAAAAGATGCATCCTGCGCCTCACATACCTTCTCTGGATGGGAGGGTTACCAAGCATTGCCTGTGTATTATGATAACCGCTCTCACCCTCACAACTGCCGCTTATCCACTTTGCCCCCACAATTGTCATGGGACAATAAGGGGGTCCAGGGGGTTCAGCACCTTTCCCTCCTTCCACAAAGATTGCTACATGGGAAAACACCCACTCTCTGTCAGTCATCTGGTGCCCCAAGTACTAAGTATTGGACCCAGGATATAACCAAACTATCAGTAACCCATGTCACAACAAGGGCCTCCAGAGAGGGAAGCGAGCTGGCTACACTTACTTTCCTCAATGGGGAATCTCGAACAGGGGAGGGCTGCACTACAGGGCCCTTCAAAAAGTTATAAAGCATACTCAGGATAGGGTAATACAAGCCATAAAGGTTACCACTCTGCCACCAGCGTACCAACGTTTGAAACTTCAGCCGTCAATCAGATGCCTACCAATTCCTCACTCCAGTATTGGGCCGACACTGCTCTACTAGTCCTCCATAAGATAGATAATCACATGCAAACCTGCTGGATGTGCTTGCCCCTCAGCCAGAGGACTTACTTAGCTACTCCAATCCATTTGACCTAGGAAGCTCCTGCAAACCTGAAAAGCAACACCTCTGTCTCAATTGGACCCCTGGCCACTAGGGTCCATCTCCCAATGCTGACAATCTAATCCGTAGAGTCCCTGAATTCCCTCCCTAGGAAGAAGAGATAGAACCTTAATGAGGACTACAACCCTATTTTGCACCCTTGGGGTGTTCTATCTGTGTTCTAATTCGGCCTATCGATGCTTAGAGGCCAACTGGACTCCGAAATGTTATTCCGTCTTCCGGACCCCAGAGATATTTGCATACACTGAAGATCAGTTCATAACAACCTTTAGCCCCAAGTCTCATGCTAAACGGGCAGTCCTGCTACCCATTCTGATAGGGTCAGAAATTGTGACAGGAATAGGAACTGGATAAGGGGGCATAGGTTTATGCATAGGACTGTACCATAGATTATCTCAAGAGCTAAATGAAGACATGGAACGGGTGGCCGATTCTCTGGTAACTTTACAAAACCAAATAAACTCTCTGGTGACAGTAACCCCCCAAAATAGACAGGCCCCCGACCTCCTCACATCAGAAAATGGAGGGACTTGCAAATTTTGGGTGGAGGAATGCTGCTATTTTTTAAACCAGTCAGAAATACTCACAACTAAGGTTAAGGAACTAATAATAATAATAATAATAATAATAATAATAATAATAATAATAATAATAATAATAATAATAATAATAATAATAATAATAATTCAACATAGACAACAGGAAAGTAGCAATCAATGGAACAAATGAGAACTCACGGATTGGAATCCTGGCTTCCTGTCCTGGCGGGGCCCCTCTTCTCCATAATTTTATTTGTACCCATTGGCCCCTGTATACTGAATACCAGAATACATTTTATTGAAAACACTGTTGCTCGCCAAACTACTGCAGGCATCTTAGCCTTCTGAGGGTACCAACCTAAAAAACTGAAATCTGATACCTACGAAAAGGTTTCTTAAAAGGCATAAAATGGGATAATGTTGGAGAAGTGAATAAAATACTGCACCATAGATGGCCAGTGGGACTAAAATGAACTCTGGTCTCTATCTTAGAGACCCCACCTCCTGGTTCTTCTTCCTTTGTTTTCTGTGTGCAGGAAAACCCCCACAGATATGGCAGCTGATGACTGTAAATTTCCTGCCCCACTTGCATTCAGCGCTCAGACGTTTGGAGAAACAGGGTCCTCTGAGCCCGCCGTTCCACCAAGATCTGCAATCCAAAGAAGATCTCCGAACGCCACTTGGTTTTTCCGCCAGCGTTCCAGCCTGGTTCTGGACCATTATAAACACAGAAGTGAGCAAGACAGACCAAGTCCCTTCTTATACAGTATAAGGAGGCAGAGGACCATGAACTGGTAAACAAGTAATGAACAAGTGTACAAGGGTAATGGGGTGCTGGGACTCAACCAGCTCCAAGTTGTCGAAAGCAAACATATGCTATATCACCCATCTCATGTATGGATCATAGTTCTAAGTGTTGTGACATTTATAATTGATACACGTGATAACTGCCAGGGGATTTCCCCTTTTCCCAAGTTACATTTATTTTGAAGAACTTATGTGAGTGTATGAAAGATACTGGCGATTCCGAGAATCAGTAGATGCTGGGGGACCAGGTTTGAAATAGCAGCCCCAGAGGTCAAAAGACACAATATCCAATCATGTTTGTTTTCTTTTTTTAACAACTTCATTAATGTTTAACTGATATACACAAACTGTACATATTTAAAGTACGTAATTGGTGGAGCACCTGGATGGCTGTCACTTGAGCATCGACTCTTGATTTTGGCTCAGGTCATGATCCCAGGTTCGATTAAGCCCTTTATTGGGCTCCATGCTAAGCATGGAGTCTGCTTAAGATTCTCTCTTTCTCCCTTGCCTCTCTCCCCCACTTATGAACGCTTCACCTCTCTCTCTGAAAAAAAAAATCCCTAATAAATAAATTACTTAATTCATAATTAATAATTAATACTAATACTAATACTAATAGATACAACTACATAATTTGGTAAATTTTTGTCACATATCCACCAATGTATACATAACAAGGAAACGAATATGTCTGTCACCACTAAAAATGTCCTAGTATCCCTGAGATATCCCTCCATCCCCCACGTCTTCCTGATTCCCATTCCTAGGCAATCTCTGGTCTGTTTTCTGTCCCTACATATTATCTTGCATTTTCAGGATACTATACAAATAAAATTATATAAGACATACTCCTTATTATTTAGGAGTGGGGAATTAACTTCTTTCACTTAGCATTTTGAAGATTATCCATAGGGTTGTGCGTATCAGTAGTCTGTTACTACTTTGTTTATCCGTTCACATGTCTGTGGACATTTGTATTATTTCCACATGTGGCGTATTTATTTCTTTTTATGACAGAGAGAGTGAGAGAGAGGGAGTGAGAAGGAGAGAGGAGGGTGGAAGGAGAGGTGGGGGAGAGATAGGGAAAGGGAGATGGAGAGGGACAGGGAGATAGAGAGGGAGAGGCAGAGGGGGAGGGAGAGAGAAAGAGAAAGAGAGAGCAGAGGGAAAGAGAAAAGAATCTTAAGCAGCCTACATACTTAGTGTGGAGCTCCATGTGAGTCTCAATATCACGACCCTGGGATAATGACCCAAGCAGAAATCAATAAATCTACCAACTGAGGAACCAGGTGCTCCTTAGTCTATTGAAAACAAAGCTTCTATAAACATTCATTTTTTTCTTTTCTTTTCTTTTTGTTTCTTTTCTTTTCATTTCTTTTCTTCTCTTTTCTTTTTTTCTTTTATTTTTTTTTGTATGATCGTATACTTTGATCGCTCTAGGGAAAATATTTGAGAGTAGATTTGGCTGAGTCATAGAATAGGTTGCATGTTCAGCTTTTTAGGATACTGTCAAAATGTTTGCCCGGGTAGTTTTATCACTTTGACATTCTCATCAGCAATGTGTGAGAATTCCAGTTCTTTCAGATCCTAGCTAACACTTCGGAGCCCTGTCTTGATTTCAGACAACTTGTAGGCATGAAGTAGTAGTTGATCTCATTGTATCTCATTTATCTCATTGTAGTTTACCTTTGCATTTCCGCTCATGATGCTGAACACATTTTCATGTGTGTATCTGCTGTACATATATCTTTTTTGGTAATGTGTCTTTTCAAATCTTTTGCCTTTTTTTTTGGATTATTTGGCTTCAGAATATTGAATCTTGCGGATTGCCCATATGTTCTAGATATAAGTCCCATTTCACATAGATGATTGGTAAATATATTCTCCCAGTCTCAGTATTGTGATTTCAAAGTCTTGGTTCTTTGAAAAGCAAAAGTTTTAGTGTGATAAAATCCAATCATATTTTTTTCTTGTAATGAATCATATTGTTGGTGGTGTAGCTAAGAAATGTTTGCCTAACCGAAGATCATAATGGTTTCCTACTTTAGGTACTTTAAAAATGTTATCCTACTGTATTCTAGATTGCATTGGTTCTGATGAGAAATCTTTTCCCTCCCTTTCCCTGGATGAAAGCAATTTGACTGTGGGGTGCCTTGGTGTAGTTTTCCTCATATATCCTGTCTTTGAAGTTCATTGACCTTATTGGAACTATATATTTTTAGTTTGCATCAACCCTAACAACTATAAATTCAAATTAGTTTCATTATTTATTCAAATTAGTTTTCTTGTCTGTGTTCCTTGGAGATACCATTGCATATACATTGGATTGTTTGCAGGCATATTTTGTCTGTGTGTTTCAAATCAGACGATTTCCATTGCTATGTCTTTAGGTTCATCAACATTTTTTTCTGCACTGTGTCTATGCCTTTAATTCCATTCAGTAATCATAGACCAGATTGCTTATTTTAGTCATTGCTTTTGTCATGCGAAGTTTGGTTTAGGTCTTACATACCACTTGCATGTCTCTTTTTAACATGCTCATTCTGCCCTATAATTTCTTGGATATACTGATAATAGTTATAATGACTATTTGAATGTTCGGATGTATAAATTATATCATTTGTGTAATTTCTGGGTCAGTGTCAGTTGAGTTCCCCTTCCTTACGTGTCTTATTTTCCTGCTTCTTTGCATGCCCGATAATATTTTATGGGTTGCCAAACATGGTCAGTTTTAGCCTGTCAGATGCTGGATACTTTTAGATTCCTAAAAATATCCTTGCCTTTGTTTTTGGACATAGTTTAGTTACTTACAAATAGCTTGATCTTTTCAGGTCTTTCTTTAAAGATATTTTGGGCAAGGCACAGGCAGCACTTAGTTTAGGGACAATTTTGTCCAGTAACTGACACAAAAATCAAGTATTCTCCAAATGGCATGTACATTCTGAGGTCATCCACACTGGCTGTCAGGCATTATTCCTGACCCTGTATGTCAGTGGGTTTTGTTCCTTCCCCTGGTCTCAGTGTCCTCATACACAAGAGTTTATCAATATTCAATTGAATACTCAAGGCAGACCATCTGTTGATCTCTGGAGTTCTCTCTGTGAACAACTTTCTCTTCTTTGGTACTCTGCTCTGTGAAATATAGCAGTCTTCCTGAATCAGTGACTAACCCTTCCACAATTCAGGGAATATGTTGGGCTATGCCAGCTTCCTCCTCTCTATACCACAGACTCAATACCGTGCCTAGTCAATAAGCTAGGGCACTATAGGAACCATTTCACTTATTTCCCAATATCAGGGATCACTGCCCTTCACTGCCTGAGTGTGATGTTTTGAGAACAGCTTCTTATATATTTTGTCTATGCTTTTAGCTGCTTCCATAAGGAGTATAAATCTAGTGTTTGTTATTACATTTGGCTGGAAGTAGAAGTGTTAACACCAGTTTACATTTTAGTATTGAGTCTTACTTCTCTACCTTTGTTCTTTTATCTTTTTTTCTCCTTTGATGACAGATTTAATGTGGACATATGGAGAATGGCCATTGCTAGACATAGGGAGAAACTAGCGTTGAGCTGGCAGATTGGAAGTATAGTTAGAAAAGAGAAAAAAAGGAAAGAATGAGAATATGCAGTCAAATCTTGAAGAAAGGAATTGATGGCGATTGTCAAAGCCATGTGAAATCCCAGCTCCCCCTTTAACACACATAATATTAGAATTGAAACTAATGTTTTCATCTTGGAAAGCTCAATCTGCCAGTGAGGTTTACTAATTTTTACTGGTCTTCATAACTCCATAACAAAGGCCGAGGTTTGGAATTTCTCACCTTTGTTTCTCAGAGAGAAAACACACCAATGTCACCCAGAAAGCAGTGTTTGGGTGAAAACTAGGCGTTTTAAATGATTTTTTTTTTACTGCTTTGTTCACATGATTCTTTAGCAGTGTTTGCCTTGGAAGACAACAAACTGTGGCACAGAAGAAAACACACTGGACATGGAGTAGGAGTGTAGGGTTGTTGTCTAACACGGTCATAAACAAGTTATGGGGAAGGCACTTGACTTTCCTAGGTCTCAGTTTCCTCACCTGGAAATTGGAATAAAGACTGCCATATGAAGGGCCATTGTGAGATTAAATGAGATGATGCATGTGCCAGTTTTACAGAGCCTAACAGTTAATATTACATGCAAGGGTCTGGGTATTATTTCTTCTAGAGGGAGGGATTTGCATTTTTTTTCAGTGGAAGGAAAGAGATGAAGATACAACTGGACTATGAAATAAGAGGTGGATTGAGGGCTGGCTTACTGGTCTACCTCCTTATACTCTTTCACCATCCTGGCCCTGGGCTGCCTCCAAATTGAAGAATCAGTGTCAGAAGACCTGAGATTCCCCCGTAGGTATCTGACCCCAGACAGACTATTAGCCTGTCTTAGCTGTTCAAATGAGGCTAATGATGGCTATCATCTGTGGAGCACGTGTTCCGTGTTGTCAGGTGTTGGATTAAGCACCTTGCCAATAGTGTCATTTAATCTTTTTGACCCTTTCTTATTATTTCCATTTTATACATTCGGCAACTGAGTTTCAGATATGTTAAGTAATTGGTCCAAGATAACACACACACGAGTGGGGTGGCTGGGATGGGCACCAACTCTGCTCCTATGCCAACATGCATGCTCTCACCTATGTTACACTGCCTTCCCATGAGCGTGTTAAGGGTTTGGAAAGCTAAGGGCCACCCCTGATAAAGTAACGTGGAGTATTTTGGTGCCCTAGCTAAGGTCTTTTTCCCTTACCTTACCGAAAACATTTTCATATCAACTCAAACACTAGTCCCTGCGCAAGACAACTTTCCTTGAATTTCTCTTAACCGCATACACTGGTCAGAATATAAAAAGCAACGACCTCAGAACTTGAAAGTTAGCAATAGGAGGTGAATGAGGGAAGGGAAGCAAAACAAGAGTGACCCTGAGATGGTTATTATTTCGTGTCTACTTGAGTTGGCCATGGGGTGCCCAACACTAAACATTTTTTCTTGGGATATTTGTAGAGTGTTTCTGGGTGAGATTAGCGTTTGATTTGGTGGACTCAGTAAAGCACTATCGTCCCCAGTGAATGTGGGCAGCATTCAATCTCCTGAGGTCCCGAAGAGAACACAGGGTAGAAAAAGGAGGAATCCATGTCCCACTGCTTCTTTTCTCAGCCTTAGAAGGTGATCCCGCTTACAGGCAGAGCAGTGGGTAGGAGTAGTGTTGGTTCCCCGGAAGTGCCTTTGGTGCAACCACCCACAGTGATGTGATTTCCCTGCAGGACTGAAATGAGGGCCCATGTGCGGTTATGGGTCAGGGCTAGCGTTGGAAGGGCGGAGCCAACGTATGGGTGGGCTAGACTGAAACTGTCTCAGGATCTGCTCCTCCAACTCCATCACGGGCGTGGAGATGTCATGGAGAGAGTGTGACTTCCACTCAGGATTTTCCCCAATGGTAATTGGCCCCAATCCGTTATTTCTTTTAGACGTCAATCCTAGGTGCCTAAGCGCCAGAGCCCAGGCCAGCGTTAGGGTTAGGTCCTAGCTACCTGCATGTAGATGTCCTGGTTTCCCAATACCATTTGTTGAAGAGACAGTCTTGCCCCCATTGTTTTTTCTTGCCTCCTTTGTTATAGGTTAATTTGCCACATAAGCATGGGTTTATTTCTGGGCTTTCTATTCTGTCCCATCGACCTATGTGGCTGTTTTTGTGTCTCTACCCATACTAATTGGTTTACTTGAAGCTCTGTAGTACATCTTGAAATCTGGGCTTTTGATACCTCCAGTTATGTTTTTGTCTTTCAAGATTATTTTCACGATTCAGGGTCTTTTGCGGTGCCATACAGATTTTAGTATTAGTTGTTTCAGTTCTGTGAAAAGTGCCTTTGGTATCTTGATAGGGATTGCATTGAAACTGTAGAGAGTTATAAGTAATATGGACATTGCAATGATATTAATCCTTCCAGTCCATGATCATGGGATATCTTTCCATTTGTTTGTGTCATCTTCAATTTCATCATTGACTTATGGTTTTCACACTACAGGTCTTTCACTTCTTTGGATAAGATGAGTCGTAGCTATTTTACTCTCCTTCTCTTTTTGGTGCAAATATGAACGGTGTTGTTTTCTTAATTTCTCTTTCTGTGACTTCATTATTATTATATAGAAACCCTACCAATTGCTGTGTATCAGTTCCGTATCTGCAACTTTCCTGAATTCGTTTATTACTTCTTCTGGTTTTGGGGGGAAAGTTTTAGGATTTTCTATGCATATTCTTATGTCATCTGCGATAGTGACAGTTTAGCTTGTTTACCAACCTAGATGACTTTAATTTCTTTTTTCTTATCTGATTCCTGTGGCTAGGACTTCTAGTGTTATATGAAACAAGAGTGGCAAAAGTAGACATATTTATCTTGTTCTTGATCTTAGAGGGAAAGCTCTCAGTTTTTCACCATTGAGATGTTAGGTGTGAACTTTTTAATACAAACATTATATAAAATAATATTTTCATGTGTTGAGGCATGTCTGCCCCCCCGACTTTGTTGAGAATTTTTACCATGGATACATGTTAAATTTTGTCGTATGCTTTTTCTGCATTTATTGGTATAAACATATGATGTTTACCCTCCGTTTTGTTGAGGTGGGATATTATGTTGATTGATTTGATGAGCCATCTTTGTTTCCCTGGAATAAAAGCCACGTAATCATTTTAGTGTGTTGTTGAGTGGAGTTTGATAATATTTTATTATGGATTTTAAAGTCTATTTGGTTTGATATAGGTGTTGCTACCTGGTTCTGAGGTGGTGTTGTTGTTTGATGTTATTTTTGTTGTCCTTGTTGTTGTTTGCTTTCATGTGCATGGGAAATGTATCTCCATCACTTCACTTTCGGTCTGTATGTGTCTAGGTCTGAAGTGAGACTATGCTAGGCAGCATATGGGTGAGTGTTGTTTTTTATCCATCCTGTTACCCTATGTATTTTGACTGGAGCACTTCAGCCATTTATATTTAAAGTAATTGTTGACTGTTATGTACTAATTGTAATTTTGTTCTTTGTTTTCTGGTTGCTTTTGTAGTTCTCTGATTCCTTTTTCCGTACTCTCTTTCTTTTTCTTGATGAACTTGTGTTGTGCTTTCCTTGGCTTTCGTTTTCCTTATTTTTCATGTATTTTGTGTTTTGAGTTTGTTATCACAAGGCTTACATCTAACATCCCAAGGAAACAGCAGTCTATGTTAATTTGGTGGTCACTTAAATATACACACATTCAAGAAATTTAAGAAGACTAACCTTTGGGGCAACTGGGTGGCTCAGGCAGTTAAGTGTGCGATTTCGAGCTCAGGTCATGATCTCACAATACGTGAGTTTGAACCGCACGTTGGACTCTGTGCTGACAGCACAGAGCCTGGAAACTGCTTCAGATTCTCTGCCTCCCCCACTCTCTGTCCCTCCCTGTTAACACTCTGCCTCTCTCTCTCTCTCTCTCTCTCTCTCTCTCAAACATGAAATAAAACGTATACTTTTTAGTAAAATACAATACAAACAGTAACTTTTTAAAGTCCCTCCTCCATATTTTATTTGTATGTTGTCAGATTTTACATCTTTTTATTCATAATTCTGTAATATCTAATTATGATTTTCCCCGGTTAACATTCCTTGCATTGCTGATTCATGGTGATAAACTTCTTTATCTTCTGTTTGAGAAACTCTT
Organism: Puma concolor; assembly: GCF_028749965.1. Classification (NCBI taxonomy): domain Eukaryota; kingdom Metazoa; phylum Chordata; class Mammalia; order Carnivora; family Felidae; genus Puma; species Puma concolor. The sequence goes on along the minus strand of NW_028240124.1, from coordinate 2,549,023 downwards.
TATCTCTTTTTTTTCAAATGTTAATGATAATCTTTCCAGACAAAGTTTTTTGGGTCGTGAGATTATCCTTTCAGGCCTTTGAAGATACCATGTCACTCTTTCCCAGCATGCCAACTTTCTGCTGAAAAATCAGCTGACAACTTTAGGTGTTTGTTGAGATCTGTTTTTCAAATCATAGGTAACTTTTGCTTCCCTCTTACAACTTTGAAATTCTTTCTTTATCTTTAAACTTTGACATTTTAATTATTATGTGTCGTAGTGTGAGGCTCCTTGGTTTCATCATGTTTGGAACTCTGTGCTTCTTGTCCTAGATGTCTCTTTTCTTCCCTAGTTTTGGAAAGTCTTCTGTTATCTTTTCTTCAAATACTTTTTGTACCCCTTTTCCTTCTTGTGGAATCCCTAGTATGTGGATTTTTGCTCACTTGATATTTCCAAAGTATCCCTTAACTTATCCTTTAAAAAAAAATATTTCTGCTGTTTGTTTTGGGTGCTTTCCCTAAATCTGTCTTCCATATCCACTAATATGTCCTTCCTCATGCCGTCTTCTAATGTTGATTCCCTCTAGTGTTCTTTTTTTTCCAGCTATTATCTTCTTGAACTCTGATTTTATGTGTGTTTGGTATCTGTTAATTAAGGGTCTCACTTAGTTCTTGTCTTTTCTCTGCAGTCCGGCGAGCATCTTGACCATCATTAATTTATATTCTTTATTTAATTGAGGCAAAATGCTTACCTCCGTTTCAGCTCTTTTCTGGGTTTTTTATTGTTCTTTCTTTTGGAGCATATTTCCATGTCTGTCCATTTGCTTCTCTTTCTGCATTTGTTTCTATAGACTGGCAGAGCAGCTACTTCTCCTACACTTGAAGGAATTGTCATCTACATGATTGTCCCCCTGGGTAGACACTGTGTGCAAGTTGGTGACATTTGCTGGCTGGCTGAAGCCGTGGCTTGCATGGACTGGGGATCCTAAGGCTTTCTACATAGCAGGCGCCCTGTCAGGATAGTTAAAGCTGAAGTGAACGCAGACTGTGGTGTCCCAGGATTCTGTGTGTTGAGGGTACCCTGGCAGGACAGCTGAAGCTGAAATGAATGCAGGTTGAGGCATGCTGAGGTGCTGTGTACAGGTACCATTTACAGGGTGGCTAGAACATAAGCAGTCTGGGAGTCAGGATGTCCTTGATCTCTCTATGCAGAGGATTCCTGGGCAAGATAGGTGAAGCTAAAGTGCGTACAAGCTGAAGGCACCTGGGGCTATACATGCAGAGGATACCTTGCCAATATAGTTGAAGCTGAAGTGGATATAAACTAGTGTGTACCAGGACTTTCCACGGAGAGGGTGCCCTGAAGGGGCTGTGGGAGCTGAGGTGGGTTACAGTCCAGGAATGGCTCTTTTTATATGCTAGTTGCTCTTTAAACTGCATTGATTAAAGGGGGCAAAAGCATGTCGTGTGTGTGTGTGTGTGTGTGTGTGTGTGTGTGTGTGTGTGTGTGTGTGTGTCCAGTGCAATTGGGGCTTGTGTTATTGTGGGCCTGGAACTTACTGAGGTATCAGGCCAGCTATAGCAACTGGACCCTGCTCTGGTCTATGCATTTCAGGTGGATGGAGAATGTGGGGCTTTGGGTGGCTCAGTGGATCCAGTACCTGACATCAGTTCAGGTCGTGATTTCACAGTTCATGAATTTGAGAACCATTTTGGGCTGGATGCTGTCAGTGTAGAGCCTTCCCTGAATCTTCTGTCCCCCTCTTTCTGCCCCTGCTCTGCTTGTATTCTCTGCTTCTCAAAAATAAGTAAACAGGAAAAAATGTGGATGTAAAATGTACCCCTGCCACTCTCCTGTCTCTATGACCCAGAGAGAACTCCTGCGGCTCCTCTGACGTTGATAGAGTTCTACTGCTCTCTTTTATATGACAGTTGTTCTTTTCGAACTGCCGTGTTTTTTTTTTTTTTCTTTCTGTTTTCTGCCCAAGGACAGAGGAGTCTGTTTCTGGTCCTTCCCCAACTGCCCTTGGCAACATTAGGGGTGAGTGTTTCCTTTGTTACTGTCTCACTGTCTTGTGTTGTCTTTTGATTTTCTATGTTTTGTTAGGCACCATCTGTGCAGTCAGTCCTCAGCTCCTCAGGAGGAATTGTTATATCAATAGGTGCAATCCCCAGGGAGCTGGACAAATTGGAAGTATACCTTCTGGATGGTTCAGCAGAAAATGTAGTCAGGGAGTTCAGGCACAAGAGCACCTCGCTCCAGGGGACCCAAAAAAGGTGAGGTTTGGCTACTCATTACTGACAAAATCTCAATTCAAAGGAACTAGAGGAGGTGAAACAAATGGGGAACTTATTCAGAGGCCGACACCAGAGATACAGCAGACTCCCATCAAAGACTCTCTGTAAAGTGCTGAGAATACCTCCAGGTTTATGTAAGGAAAATGTGGGATAAAAAGAGGTAGGTACACACAGGTGGTCACTAAGGTCAGGTTGGTCATTGTCTTGGGCTTGAGGGTGGAGTCTTATTGGCTCAGGGAGTCCTTATTGCTAGAGGGGTAGTTTCAGTTCCCATGAGGTGATACTTTGCTTTCAGGATCCTAAATTAAGAGATAAGCTGAGAGTGGGGAGGGGGCGCCTTGGTGGCTCAGCTGATTTAGCATCCGAATTCAGTTCAGGTCATGATCTCATGGCTCCTGGGTTCGTGCCCCACATTGGGCTCTGTGCTGACAGCTCGGAGCCTGGAGCCTGTTTCCGATTCTATGTCTCCCTCTCTCTCTGCCCGTCCCCCACTTGTGCTCTGTCTCGCTCTGTCTCAATAATAAATAAACATAGAGAAAGAGAGAAGCTGGAAAGAAAAAGTGAATCAATCAGAAAGTTTATGGTCAATGTGGAGGTAGTTGAAACCCTCTTTCACCTTGGAGGAGTTGAGTTCAAGGCCTTCCTACACAGCCATCTTAAACAGAAACTAGAATAGGGTCCCTCTGAATCCTATTTTGATTGGAGAAAGTTTGCAGAAATCCAAGGAAGGAGACAATAAAAGCAGGGAATCAGCCAGTTCTGTGTTCAAATCAACATAAACACCAGTACCTCCCCTGATGACAAGCGTGGCATGTACAGAAAAAGGCATAGAAAAGGCCTTCGCATTGGAAAAAGTAAAAACAAAAAGTATCTCGATTCTTTCATTTATTGATTTTTCAATTCGTATTTTGGAAAGAGAGAATGAGCAGAGACGGGGAGAGAAATAGACAGAGAGAAAGACAGAGAGAGAAGCTTAAGCAGGCTCCATAATTAGCACAGAGCCCCAAACGGGGCTCAATCCCCTGACCATAGGACCATGACCTGAGCTGCTGAACCCAGCAGTCTGGTAGTCAACTCTGGAGCCATTCAGGTGCCCTGAAAACTGCCTCAACTCTTAAATCATGTGATTATCAACATGAAACAAATTCTAAGGACTATACATCAGTTTTCTAGAACTCAAACATAATTAAATAAGCCCCAGAATACACGGTCAATATATAAAACTCAGTCTCATTTTTACACACAAGCAATGAACAATTAGAATATGAACTGTTTTTTTAAAGAACCATTTAAAACCACACCAAACATTGAAATACTTACATTTAAATCTAACAACCATGCACAGGATCTGTACATGAAAAGCCACAGAAGGCTGATTGGGTAAATCAAGGAAGATATAAATAAATGGAGAGATATGCCATATCTATCCATGGAAGTCTCGCTAGTAAGATGTCAATTATCAACTTGATCTAGAGATTCAACATAATCCCAGGCGACATCCCAGGATTTTTTTGTGGATATCAGCAAGCTGATTCTAAAATATGTGTGAAAAGACAAAGGAACGAGAACAGCCAAACAGCTCTGGAAAATAACCAAGTTGGAGAACTCATGTTTCACCATTTTAAGACTTACTATAAACGTCCAGTAATCAAGGCAGTGTGATATTGAAGAAAGATGGACACGCAGATCAAGAGATAGAACAGAGAATCCAGAAACTGACCCCATACACAAGCATCCTCACCCAAATTCTGATAATGACATATAGCCAACCTAACAGAAAAAGGGAGATAGTCTTTCCCAAGTGTTACTGGAACAATTAAGTGTTCGTATGCAATAGTAATCAATTAACTAAGTATTTAATTTAACTAAGTTAATTTAACTAAGTATTTAATTGTTTAATCAAACGGTTCATTGATTAATTAATTAATTAAAAGAAGCCTTGACCTAAATTCATCACTTATACAAACATTCACTCAAATGGATCATAGATGTAAGTGTAATGTACAAAATTATAAAACATTCTTAGGAAAGAAGGAGTGATGTTGATTCATTGAATCATTCAATAAATACTTTTGGAGCATTTGGAATGAGTCTACGCCCTGAGGATCCACTAGGGAACCAAAGGAGCGAGGACCACTACGCTCTTGGTGCAGGGAGAGAAGGGTGTAAAGACTGCCAGCAATAGACAAGGTGAAGCGAAATCTGGTCATCCTGTTCCTCCGCCTCACATTACCGGCTGCAGTTCTTTTTATTTCTTAATTCACATTTACTAAACTGTGTCTACACCATGAAAAGCTAATTCTACTTGTAGCAACTAATTGAAGCAAGAAAATGGAACATCCTAAATGATCAATAGCCGTGTTTAAATAAGTTATGCCCTGGGGCGCCTGGGTGTCTCAGTTGTTTGGGCGTCCGACTTTGGCTCTGGTCATGATCTCACGGTCCGTGAGTTTGAGCGCCGCGTTGGGCTCTGTGCTGACAGTTCAGAGCCTGGAGCCTGCTTCGGATTCTGTGTCTCCCTCTCTCTCTGATCCTCCCCCGTTCATGCTCTTTCTCTCTCTGTCTCAAAAATAAATAAACATTAAAAAAAATGTTTTTAATAAGTTATGGCATGCTATGTGGACTTTACATTTCATAGCCCTGCAGAACATTTGAGACCTAGCGAAATGCTCGTATCACTAGAGGACCAAATATGGGATTTACAGCTACATAGCAAATTTTGGTTAATGCCTGTACATACCTCTTCCCTGAAGATTATCCACAGTGTTAGAGGTGCTTACCTACACGGGCGCCTGAATGGCTCAGTCAGTTAAGCATCTGGCTCTTGATTCCAGCTCAGTTATGATTTCACAGTGTGTGCGATCAAGCTCCACATTGAGCTCTGCACTGATAGCGTGGAGCCTGCTTATGATTCTCTCTATCTCTGTCTCTCCTCCCATCCCCCACTCTTGCTCATCTCTCTCTCGTTCTCTCTCTCTGCCAAAAATACATAAACATAAAAAAGGTGTTTAGATGTGCTTATCTCCAGGTGTTTGACTTATGACCATTTTTCTTTCTTTCTTGTTTGTTTTCTAAATTTTCTGCAATAAACTTTAAGACCGCCGTAATCATAAAGTAACATTTCAAATAAATGATTTAGTCTAGTATCAGTTTAATAAATAAAATGTGTCAATTCATAAATTCATTAGTTCCATTCAACATGTCAAGGATAGTTTCAAACAGTCCAGTGTTATTCCTTCAGCAGACTCCCCTCCCACCTGATTTGACGTTGACTCAACCACTTCACCAAGAAAGATTTCTAAACTTTGACCATGTTTGAGTGTTTATAAAAGTTTCCGAAAGCATGCAAGACCTCCTCCTTGCCTTCAAGAAACTTTCAATATTTGAGGGTAGAAAAAACCCAAACACCATACAAAGCACAGTGAGACTTCAAGGTCAAGTTTCATGTAGCAGGAGAAGTCCACTGAGTCGAGATGATCAGTAAAGGCATCTCAGAGGCATAGCACAAAGAATCTTAAAGGGTGACCAAATTTCTAGTTGGCAGACAGAAAGGAGGATCCATGTGTGGATCCTGAGAAACTTAGCAGAAGACCATGGTGGAGGTGATGCGGGGAAAAAGTTATAGAGAGGGAGGGATACAAACCATAAGAGACTCTTAAATACCGACAACAGACTGAGGGTTGATGTGGGGTTGGGGAGAGGAGAAAGTGGGTGACGGGCATTGAGGAGGGCACCTGTTGGGCACCTGGTCCAGGTGGCTTCCCTGGCAATTTCTAGCAGACATTTATTTTTAATTTTTTTTCAACGTTTATTTATTTTTGGGACAGAGAGAGACAGAGCATGAACGGGGGAGGTGCAGAGAGAGAGGGAGACACAGAATCGGAAACAGGCTCCAGGCTCTGAGCCATCAGCCCAGAGCCTGACGCGGGGCTCGAACTCACGGACCTCGAGATCGTGACCTGGCTGAAGTCGGACGCTTAACCGACTGCGCCACCCAGGCGCCCCAACTAGCAGACATTTAAAGCAGAGATAATAGCTATCCTTCCCAAGCTGTTCCAAAAAATGGAAATGAAAGGAAAACTTCCAGACGCATTTTATGAAGCCAGCATTACGGTGATTCATAACCAGACAGAGACACAGAAAAACAGGAGAATTACAGGCCAATATCGCTGATGAATAGGGGTGCAGAAATTCTCAACAAGATACTAGCAAATCACATTCAATAGCATATAGGAAGTATTATTCAACACGATCAAGTGGGATTCATTCCTGGCCTGCAGGGCTAGTGCCATATTCACAAATCAATCATTGTGCTACATCACATTAATAAAAGAAAAGATAAGAACCATAGTACATGTCAATAGATGCAGAAAAAAAGTATTTGAGAAAATATCGTATCCTTACTTAATACAAACCCTCAAGAAAGTTGGGATTGAAGGAAACTACTTTAAACATCATAAAAGCCATTTATCAGAAGCCCACAGTAAATATCGTCCTCAAAGCGGAAAACTGAGAGCATTCCCCCTGAGATCAGGAACAAGACAGAGATGTCCACTCTCACCCCGTTTGTTGAACATAGTGTTGGAGGTCTTAGCATCAGTAATCAGACAGTAAATGAAATTAAAGGTATCATCATTTGCAAAGATGAAGTCTAACTTCCACTTTTTGCAGATGGCATGACACTATACATGGAATTTCCGACAGACTCCATCAAAAGTCCGCTAGTACTGATACATGAATTTGGCCATGTTGCAGGGTACAAAATCAATGTACAGAAATTGGTTGCGTTTTATACACCAATAATGAAGCAACAGAAAGAGAAGTAAAGAAACGGATACCATATACAATGCACCAAGAGTCTCAAAATACGTAGCAATAAACCTAACCAAAGAGGTAAAAGATCTGTATGCTGAAAACTATAGAAGGCTTGTGAAGGAAATTGAAGAAGATACAGAGAAAGTGAAAAACATTCCATGCTCGTGGATTGGAAGAATAAATATTGGCGAAATATCAATACGACCCAACGCAGTCCTCACATTATAGGCAGCCCCAATCCCATTGCACCAGCATCCTTCTCCAAGCTGGAACAAGCAATCATAAAATGTGTATGGAAACACAAAAGACCCTGAATAGCCAAAGTAATGCTGAAGAAGAAAACCAAAGTGAGAGGCACCACAATGCCACACTTTAGCCTCTACCACAAAGCTATAACCATCAAGACAGCATAGTATTGGCACAGAAACAAATACATAGACTTAATGGCATAGTTTAGAGACCCCAGAATTGGACCCACATACGTATGGCCAACTAATCTTTGACAAAGCAGGAAAGAATATCCAATGGAAAAAAAGTCTGTTTAACAAATGGTGCTAAGAGTAGTGGACATCAACATGCAGAAGAATGAAACTAGACAAGTTTCTTACAGCACTCACAAAAATAAACTCACAATGGATGAAGGGCCTGAATGTGAGTCAGGAAACCATCAAACCCTGGAGGAGAAAGCAGGAAACATCCTCTTTGAACTCAGCATCAGCAAGTTCTTAGCTGACACATCTCCAAAGGCAAGGGAATTAAAAGCAAAATGAACTATTGGGACATCATCAAAATAAAAATCTTCTCCACAATGAAGGAAACAATCAACAAAACTAAAAGGCAACTGACTGAATGGGAAAAGATGTGTGCAAAAGTCATACTGGATACTTGGCTAGTATCCAAAACCTGTAAAATGAACTCACCAACTCCACACCCGGAAAACAAAAAATCCAGTGAAGAAATGGGCAGAAGATTGAACAGACACTGTTCTAAAAAAGACATCCAGATTGTCAAGAGACACATGAAAAGATGCTCAACAGCACTCCTCGTCAGGGAAATCCAAATCAAAACCGCACTGAGATACCACCTCATGCCAGTCAGAGTGGCTACAATGAGCAAATTAGAAGACTATAGATGCTGGTGAGGATGTGGAGAAACAGGAACCCTCTTGCACTGTTGGTGGGAATGCATGCTGGTGCAGCCGCTCTGGAAAACAGTGTGGAGGTTCCTCAAATCAGTAAAAATAGATCTACCCTAAGACCCAGGAATAACACTGCTAGGAATTTACCCAAGGGGTACAGGAGTGCGGAGACATAGGGGCGCATGTACCCCAATGTTTATAGCACTACTTTCAACAACAGCCAAACTATGGAAAGAGCCCAGCTGTCTATCAACTGACAAGTGGATAAAGAAGTTGTGGTTTATGTATACCATGGAATACTACTTGGCAATGAGAAAGAACGAAATCTGGCCATTTGGAGCAACGTGGATGGAACTGAGGGGTATGATGCTACGTGAAATAAGTCAGGCGGAGAAAGACAGATACCATATGTTTTCATCCATGTGTGGATCCTGAGAAACTTAGCAGAGGACCATGGGGGAGGTGATGCAGGGAAAAAGTTATAGAGAGGGAGGGAGGCAAAGCATAAGAGACTCTTAAATACGGACAACAGACTGAGGGTTGACGTGGGTTTGGGGAGAGGGGAAAGTGGGTGACGGGCATCGAGGAGGGCACCTGTTGGGATGAACACTGGGTGTTGCGTGGAAACCAATTTGAAAATAAATTACATTTAATGAAAAAGGAAATCCAGGGGTTGCTCTTACTGAATATGAGGATAGCTTTCCATTTTCAGCACTTTCTGAACGTGAGGTAGTACTGGCTTAAGGTGCATAGAGGAAAGTTTGGTTTGTGTGTTTAAGAAAAGGAGTTGAGTAAAGACAGAGGCCTCTCACATGTATCACGTTGACCTTGGCAAGTGTCTCTTCTGATTGTTACCATGACTTATCCCTTTTATTGATTCACATAGTTTGGTGTCATCCTTTCATGAGGAAGTGGATTTCAATTGATCATGGTAGGTGGTCCTTGTAATATTTTGTGAATTATTTGTCTATGTGGTGATGATGGATGGACCATGCCGGTGGCTTTCGAAAGCACTTACACGGACCGTGTAACACGTTTTCTACCCATGGAATCCCATACGGTCTTTTACTACCTTGTGTATGACTTACCTAAATATCATGAATTGGTAGGTACTGAATAGGTTTTAGTGGCACTGAGTGCCCTCATGGCCACTCACGCAGAATTCGTTGACGCTTTGCTCTTAAGCACACAATGACTCGGTCTTCCTTAAGCTGCGTGAAAGTGAGCATGCATACTAACTAGGCAAACTGTTTGCTGCTGCTGTGAAGAACAGCTTCCTGAAGTGTGAGCTATAGGCACAGACATATGGACCCCTAAGCAAGGCACAGTATATCTGTATTCTTTGAAAGAGTAGAGTAGTTACTTCAATTTGGCTTTCAGTGCGTTGCATGACAAGGCATTTAATTAGCTAAAACCCTCTTACAGTCATGTTTGATTGCAAGTTGTGTGTACTCTCCACTGCGAAGTGTCATCTCATGATAGATGGAATTAATGGAGGTGAGGCATCAGTGCATTCACGTCGAGGACAACCCTCTTGAACTCGTCAAGAACTATGGGCCTTTTCAGGTAAGATTACGTGCAGGTCTTTCTCAAGGGCACAATCTTAAACACAGCCCAACCTAAGGCAGCTTTCGGCATTCGGCAGTGATAGGATAGGCAACATTGTGACCTCACAAAGTGCCTGGTGTCCTAGCAACAGCGGTGTAACTCTCACAGCCTGCAGCCTGATTTGGCTTCATGGTAGGAAATTCATGAGGGCCTGGCGGAGGCGGCCAGACCTGGCAAGCGCGGGCGGCCCCTAGCGGCCTCACCTCCTGAGCCTCATGAAGAGGCGGCGGCGCAGGCCCCGGGAGGCCCTGGCCCCGGCTGCCCCGGGAGGAGCCTCTAGCGATGCAGCATGGGCCGCGCTGGAGGCGCCTGAGGAGAAGGTGGTGTATACGCAGTGGCAACCGTCGCCACTGTCGGTGGCCAACAGCAGCAAGGCGCTGATAGACGCTTTCAAGCTATTCGTGCCCCGCAGCACGGAGTTCATGAGCTCAGACGCGGAGCTCTGGAACTGCCTCTGTAGCCTCAAGCACCAGATCTCCCCCCGCATCCTGCGCAGCAAGGACGTCTATGGCTACTCTTCCCTCCTGGCCCAGGTCCCGGACCCCTGGCACCAGCCCCCCGAGGCCCGCCTCCAGACGCGCCGGCCAGCTGCCAGGAGGAGGCGCCACGGAGCCCGGACGGTCTCGGTCGGCCAGAGGAAGGTGCCGCCCCCGCCGCCGCTGTCCCTGGAGTACAGCAGCCCCCGCAAGCCAGCGGCCCCCGGGCCCTGCTCCGGGGGCCGCACCCTGGAGCAGAGTGTGAGGGCGGCCACCCCGACGCTGACCACCTCGCCCACCATCCGCGTAGTCGGCGACGTGTGGGTCGAGAGCAGCCTGGCAGAAGCGCGGCGCCAAGCGCACTAAGTTCTGGGAGTGAACCTGGAACCCGTGGTGAGACTCCGCCGCGTCCCAGTTCCTGGGCGTGAGATGCGGTCCACAGCCGCGCAACATCCCAGCCCCGGGATGGGTTGTGCCTGGAGGGATGAACCAGTGAGAGACGGGCCCAGCGTCGCCTAGTGCACTTTACCGGCGAAGAAGCACCAGACGGTCCTGGCCCGCGCCCCTGGGATGCGGCGCCGCCTTCTGGGACTCCTGGACAGCTGTGCCCTCTGCTGCCTCCCAGCACGGGTCTGCGGAGGGAGGCGACCCCTGGACCGCAAGGGAGGTCCCCTTTCTTCCTAACCCCAGATTGAGAGGTCTCCAGCACTGTAGGGGCAGATCCATGATCTCTTGTTCCCTCATTGTTCTGAAGTCGTCAGAAGAAGCCATTCCACCCCCACCGTCTCCAAAGGAAATTGCTTCCATGCTTGTGTAATAAAGCTAGAGTTTCTTTGCCATTCACCCACCTCCCGGATCCTCCCGCCAATTTCTTTCTTTCTTTGTGTGCATGTGTATGTATATATATCTTCTAGGATGATTTAAATTACATATTCTTTAACTGTTTAGAAGAGGCAGTAGAGAAAAAAGGGTGTGACTTAGGGGTCTGCACTCAGATTAAAATAAGATTACTGAAGTATAGTATACATTCAAAAGGACATATATTATTTTTTTCATGTTTGTTTATTTTTCAGAGAGAGAGACACCGTGTCAGCAGGGGAGGGCCAGATAGGGAGCCACAGGATCCTACAGGCTCCAGGCTCTGAGCTGTCAGCACAGAACATGATGCGGGGCTCGAACTCACAAACCATGGAATCATGACTTGAGCCAAAGTTGGACACTTAAGTGTCTAGCCACCCAGGCACGCAGAAAAGAACATATATTATTAAAAGTATTCTGAGCACAGCTTGATGCAATTCAGTTCAATATACTTGAGGAATCAGCACTCATTAAAAAAGGTACCAGGACCCCAAGGGACCACCTGTGCCTCTTTCATTCATGGTCTATCTCTCCTTTGGGACGGCAATTTTTCTGACGTCTTACAAAATATACAATTTTTGCTTGGTTTTGGAGTATATAGAAATGGAATTATGTGTCCTACACCTAGCTTCTTTCACTCAAACTTATGTTAGTGATATTCATGGTATTGTATGTATAGATACTTTGTGCTCATTGGTGTATAGAATTTCATTATATGAATAGTTTACAGTATTTCTGCAACTCTTGGTGGACATTTAGGTAGGTTCTGGCTTAGGGCACTTATGAGTAAAGCTTCAGTGAACATTATAGGACACGTCATTTGGTGAACATTTCTTACAATAGTATTTATTTATCCAGGAGAGAATTTGCTGGGTCACATATCATCTAATTTCTCAGCTTTGGTAAGGTTCCTCCAAACTGTTTCCAAAATGGTTATACCCATTTACACAAACTTCTTTCTATAGTAGTGCCTGCGTAGTGCCTGTGAGCTGTGATTAGTTGATAGCCTTGCCAATACTTGCTAATATGGTCTTTTCCATGTTATCTATTCTGGCAGGTGTACAGATTTTTTTTTTATTTGAGAAATATCAATCCAAGTATTGTATAGAAATAGTAAAAAACAAACAAACAAACAAACAAAACACAGCATCCAAATTGCAGATCAGGACTTGCAATAAAAATATCAAAGCTTTGTTTCCCCCATGAACACCTCTTCCCCAGAGGCAACACTTTCTTTTGTTTTCTTTTTTCTTTTTTTTTAAATCAGGGTTTTTTTCAACAGACCATTTTTTGAGGACAATTTTACACTTATAGACAAATTGTACAAAAAATACAGGTTCCTCACCCCCAGTAGTTTCTATAGTACCTTGCACTAATGTGGATGCATTAATTATAAGTGGTGGATGAGCCATTCTTGACTGACACATTATCATTAGACACATTATCATTAACTAACAGTTAGGGTTTATTTTGTGTTATATAGATACATAAGTTTTGAGAAATGTATAATGGTATGTATCTACTATTGCAGTATCATACAGAATAGTTACACCACCCTAAAGTGCCCTGTGCTCCGCCTATTACCAATTCCTCTCTCCCCCAAACCCTAATAGCCACTGGTCTTTTTTCTGTCTCCGAAGGTGTTTTGTGTTGTTGTTGTTGTCGTTGTTGTTTTTGTCGTCATCGTCGTTGTCATTGTTTTGTATTCTTTCGTTTTCTTTTGTTTTGTTTTTCCAAAACGTTATCATAGTTGGAAACGTAAAGCAAATGGCTTTTTCGTATTGGATCCCTTCACTTAGTAATCCGCACTTAAGTTTCCTCCATGACTTTTAAGTAGCTCCCTTTCTCCCTCTTTCCTTCCCTCCTCTTCTGTCTCTCTGCCTCCCTTTCATGGAGGGAGTTTATTTTCTAAAACAGCTTTTAAAAAGCTGGTTTACAGAAAAAGACTGGAAAGTGCAGAGTTCCCCTGTTCTCCCTCCTACCCCCCAAAACATAGTTTTCCCTATTGTAAACTTCTTGTGTCAGTGTAGTGCATTTGTTACAATGGATGAGCCCATATGAAAACTATTATTAACTAAAGTCCGAAGTTTAGCTTAGCATTCACTGTGGTGTGCAGTTTGCTGAGTTTTGACAAATGCACAATGCCATGATCCAAAACATTTCACTGTCTTAGAAGATGATTCACTGCCATAAATATTCCCTGTGCTTCATCGATTATTCATCTCTCCCTTCCCCCCTGAGTCCCTGGCAACCACAGGTCTCTTTACTGTCTCCATTATTTGAGGCAACACTTTTAACTGTTCCAGGTTTATATTCTTTTGTTAGGAATCTTCATGAAGATAAGTAGTATACTATACTGCTGATTATTGATTTGTCAGTTTTAAGCACCGTCTACTGACTTCCTATGTGACGTTGACGAATAGGTCGCTTAAGCCACCTGTCGTCTCTCTCCTCACCTTCCGATATATTCCCGAACTTCTATCTGTATACTGTTTCAGTCAGGTCCAGCCAGCCGGTGAGTCACTATAGGTATTTTAAACAGTTACACACATGATGGGAAATCCCAGAAGCCAAACAAAGGATGGCGAAGCAATCAGGAATTAGTATCAGCAGAAAGCTGTTTCCACCCGCAGAGCTAGAGAAATTCAGAACCATACCTAGCAGGAACTGAGAACATGGGAGAAGAGGCTCTTGGAAAGAAGCTAGAATTTGGAGGAGATAAAATCACTGGTAGGAAGTGGAGTGGGAGAGAGAAAAACCTCTGGGCTTATACCTTCCTCCCTTACTCCCATCAAACACCCATTGGTCAAAGCCCTCTGGAAGCCAGTTGGCAAGGAAACAGGAAACACAGTCTGTAGGAGAAGTGCAGGAATTGGATGTGAGGGCAAAAAGACATAACGGGTGAAGTTACATACAGGTACTAGTTAGAGTTCTCCAGAGACTCAGTATCAATGGGAATTGGTTCAAAGGATTACGGAGGCTGAGAAGGGCAGACCCAGGAGATCCAGTAATTTAGTTCCAGGCAGACTCCCAAAGCCTAAGAATCAGGAGAGCTGATGATGTATGTTCCATTCCATGTCTGAGCCTGAAGTCAGGAGACCAATATCGCAGCTTGAAGACAGTCAGATAGACACAGTGAATTCTCTCTTACTCTGCCTTTTGTTGTATTCAGGTCTTCAATCGATTAGTTGAGGACACCCAGTGGTTGGCAAGGCAATATGTCTTTCTTAGTCTACTGATATACAGATGTTAATTGTACTAAGAAATGTCCTCACAGACTCACTAAAATAATGTTTAGCCATATATCTGGGTACCCAGTGGCTTAGCCCATTTAAAACATGAAATTAACCATCACACGATATAATTTTATGTTTATATACATGTATGTATGTATGAATGTATGTTATTTTAGAGAGAGAGAGAGAGAGAGAGAGTATGTTCAAGCAGGAGAAGGACAGAGAGAGAATTCTGAGGTGTCAGTGCATAACCTAATGCTCATCTTAGTCTTATGAACTGTGAGATCATCATCTGAGCCAAAATCAAGTGTTGGATTGTGAACTCACCGAGCCACTCAGGTACCCCACAAGATGTAATTTTAAAATAGAGATGTATTTGCCTTACCTGTACTATCATTTTTCATTCCTTACATTGTAAGATAAAGGTCTTCCTTAACCTTGCTGCACTTTTTCTCTGTCTCCCATCAGCTTTGGGCTTCTGTTTTGTCATTGTGGTTAACACTGCTGTTATGCTCTGCAATCAAGTCTCTTTAGAGGGTTCAAGGTTGATTCTATAACTTGAAAACTAATAAATGGTTTAAATTATTGGGATTATTAAATAATATGCAAACATTAGAATTACTACTCTTTTCCTGGAGTCCTTGGACCTGCTGAATGAGGACATCTCTAGCATCAAGGTGAAATGGATCCTTTCTCTTTGTATTCCATCAGTGCTTTAAACCATGCCATGTTTCACTTGGCTCATTCAGACTAAGACCGTCTTATGGATATTTTCTGGTTCTCCTATATTTCTAATTACACTTCTTTGTTTTATTGCACTCTTTCAGTACTCTCAAATCATGCCACTTATGACATCTTCCTGCTAACCTCTTAGCGGTCTCTCACTGGACTTTTCTTTATTCCTGCCTCATGTAGGTGGTGACTCAGTGGGTCTGCTTCATAGCTTCCTTCCTGTGATTTTCCTCTGCCCCGCTCCCAGTTTGTTTCCATGGTTTCATGGTAATATGGCAATCTGGGAAGTTAGGGAGCATTTAAAAGCCTGGACTCTTGAGCCTGACGGCCTGGGGTTAGATTTTACTTGTTCCACTTACCAACTGTGTAAGTTGGATGTTGGATGAGTTATGTGGTTTCTTTGTAACCCTCTTTCCTCCTCTCGAAGATAATAATGGTAATTGTACATATTTTATAAGTTTGTTGTGTGGTTCATATGTAATAATATATGAAAATAACCCATAATAGTGTCTGGCACAAAAATAAACACTATGCTAGTGTTGCCTATTATTAAGAATAATTTCTCTTTATTTTTTCTCTCCTTGTTTTGTTGGAGTACACGTTCATATAACTTCCTAATGAAGAATGAGTTGAATCAAATGTTCTGAGTCTTTGCACGTCTGAAGATATCTTGAGTCCACTCTCAAATTTAATTCATAATTTTGATAGGTGTAGAATTGTAGCTACTTTTTAAATTGATTTATTTTTATTTTTTTAAAGATACCTCCAACTTAGTTAGCATGTATTGCAACAATCATTTCAGGAGTAGATTCCTCAGTGCCCCTTACCCATTTAGCCCATCCCCCCTCCCACAATCCCTCCAGTGACCCTCAGTTTCTTCTCCATACGTATGAGTCTCTTCTGTTTTGCCCCCTCCCTGATTTTATGTAATTTTTGTTTCTCTTCGCTTATGTTCATCTCTTCCACTCATAGAATCCTAGCGTCTAATGGCCAGTTGCCCCTTCCATCGACTTTCCCCTAATCACAACACCATTGGAACTACAATATCTGCTCTTTAGAGTGTTTTTAACTCACTATCACTTCCACCTTCTTCTAGTTTTCAAAATCATTCAGTACGTCTGGCCTATGCTTAAGGAAAAGGGAATGGAGGTCCCCCTTTTGAAGGGCTTAAAAGAGAATTTATGAACATATTTTAGACTGCCACAGCCTGTCTGCTGGCCTCGTACTATTCACTCTCATCCTGCATGAAAAATATCCTCACCCTACCCCAAGTATCCTCCCTCTTAAAGACCCAACCCTTGTAACATCAGCTCAAAGACCAGGATATTTTTATCTAAATTAGGTCCAGGTGTGAATGAGTCTCCTTGGGCGCACTGGTCCTCGACTACACTTTCAATCTGAAGACCTATGAATGAAGACCTATGAATTCAGCATACGACCAACACGGGCATGGTGATAACCAGAATACACACAACAACACACACCCACACATACACACACACACACACACACACACACACACACACACACATACACACACACACACACACAGAAAAAAACAAACAAACCAACAAAACACAAACGTTGCTGTTAAAAAGTAAGGAAGGAAGTTATCATGAATGAGTCACTGGTCCATAGCAATTCTGAAGTTCAGCTGGTACAGGTAGGCAGTCCTTTCATTGGGTCTTAAGGCCGGGGAATGATTTTCCATGGCCCTAGCTCCTCCAGGGTTCTGGCTTTCAACCTCCAAGTCATTCTTCCCTTCTCATGAAAGGTAGCCTGTGTCTACAGCCTTATGGTTGTCTCGACCTACTTCTCATTGTAGGAGTTAGTGGGTCCAAAGCCTTCTTTCATTTTACTCTCTTGGATTAAGGAAACCCTTCTCTTCCATGGACTTTTCCAAACATTTATAAGGAAAAACACTCCTAAACTTCAAGTGATATGGTAACAGAGAGAACCCAGTGTCCCACAGTTTACTCTACGAGGGTATGCTTATGAGATAGAACGCTGGTATTCTCCAATTCCTAATTCTTCATTTAGGAAACTTTTCTGGCATCTTTTCCCCAACGTCATCTGCTGAGTGATGTTGGTAATAACTTCACCTTCAATAAGAGTGACATTATTGATGTTATCTGTGCTAACAAAAATTGAAATTGTATTTGAATGGCATTGAGTAAGTGCAAGTAGTATCGACTGGGGACGTGTTCAGCTGTCACAGAAAGGCTGCCACCAGTGGCATAATCAAAGAGAGTTTTACTCACAAAGAGGCTGTAGGCTGTGCTCCATTAAGGCAGCAATGTCATCGGCAGCAGGCTGCATGGAATGGCAGAGCTGCCAATTTCTTTATGACCTCCTGCAAAATTTTGGAAAAAAGGGTAGCAGCCATTAATATAATACTACCAATGTTTTTACCACTTAGCGTCTTCAATGCAGCACATGTGTGAGTATTTCAAGCTCACAGCACATCTGTGAGGTACAATTGTTGATGTCTTTTGGAGGTCATTCGTTCACTTCTTAAGTCAAAAATTAGCTGTCATATGTCTAGGGCATGTGGCTTCACCAAATCCCCTCCTAGGTTTCCTTGGCTTATCAATGCATCAAGCAAACTCATAGGAATTCTAGAATTTAATCCTTGTGGGCCATGGAGAAACCAGTTCTGTCTTATCACATCACATTACATACTCAGGCCATTCAGTATACTCTCAGATGAACACTTGGAAGGTGCTCCTGTATTAGCGTTGTATTTCTGTTGGCAAGAACCTTGCCTCCTAGGAGGCACAGTAACTTTCATATCTATTAGTAATTCCCAACGAAGTACAAACCAAGAGTTTTCCTTCCCTTCTTGTTGACACGTTATAATGTATACTAAGTTACCACGTTTTCTTGTTTTAATTCTTAGCATCATATACCAACTGCAATATCATCACGGAACAATGGTGGCCCCGCATGTAGCATCATCAGCTGTGGACACTTCAGATATGGCCACGGTAACAGTTAGGGTGGACTCCATCCAGTTCTTGGCCATTGGGCTTGTCTGATTCTCTCCATTTATCTACCTCCCACCCTACACCCCCAGCCCCAGCAGCAGTGAGAATCTGGTTAGTCAGGGAATCTCCAGCAGATACATATGCAGATGCAGATGCAGATGCAGATCATTTCTCTGGATAATCTTTATGGTTGACTGTGGCCTGGGTAGCAGGACGGGTTCAGACAGAAACACCTGATTTGGGTGCCATCAAGCCGTCTCTGTGCCCCCCTGAGAAATGGGACAGTATGCATTTCAAACACTTCAAGTCTCCACTTCTCCCTGCACAATTCTGTGTTTTGTTGCTTCCATCCACCTACCAAAGCAACCCAAACTTTATGCTAAAGAGAGTGGGGCTCGTGTGTCCTTTGCAGATTGGAATGCTGTTACTAGTTTGGGTTATCTTAATAAAAACTGGCACATTACCTAAAAATGTAGAATTCGGTGTGAATTCAGAATCTGTACCTGTAGTAAACCCTCCATGATTCCGTTGATTAGGGAGAGGTATCAGACCATACTGTAAGGAACCCTGCCTTCGAATGCTACAGCTCTATGGACTTTCAAAGCACTATTTTTAACCTGGTTATCCAAAGTCGGTAAGTCTTTGTGAGTATACATTCAGAGCCTATTTAAGATCTGGATTGTAGTCTCCAATTTTTTCATGACGTAACTAACCCATTGATTCCAAGAGTTCTCTTTATTTTTGAATCATTCTCTTGGGCATTTGACCAAAGCTGTCAAATAAAAAATGTCCTCAATTTGAATATATGAACATTTAAGAGCAGTCACGTGTTCAGTGCCCAAATATTTTATTATTTCCGTTAAGAGTTTATTCTGTCTGTGGACGGTGAAGAAACAAATGCCTGTTTTTGTTTTGTTTTGTTTTGTTTTGTTTTGTTTTGTTTGTTTTGTTTTTTTTTTTCATTTTCCGCACATAAGTAAGTATATGTGCAAGGCAAAATGCTAGGTACCTGTCAAGGGTAATAGGACGTTCAGGAGTGTAAATGAGATTTCTGTCATCAAAAAAAGAAAAAAAATTGTTTCATGAACTAAGATAAGCTAAGCTTTAAAAATGAAAAGAAAATAACCATGAACTCGGATAAAATTTAGGCAATGAGGTACTTTTCCCTAGGGCAGCAAGGAGTTATGAGAAATACCATAATCTGTAGAGTTGGTACTAAAAAGCTCTACTGACACGATGATAAAGCTCACCTTTAAAGCTTGCTTAGTGTACTGATTTTATTCCTTTCTTCTTGAAATCTAAAGAAGCTTTTTCTCTTTGGCTGTTAACATGAAATGAAAAGACACTTTCCCCCTATCTTTTCTTCTGCCGTATTTACGCTGAGCTTCTTACAAAAGTCTTTTATGTATTCATTGCTTTTTATCTTCATCCTTTGTCCAAAACAAGCCTTGAGATTGGGAATGATGTGGACTATTTCTAACCCAAGCTCACAGGACTTAAGTTCTCATAAAACCCATCATTTGAGGGGGCATTGAACTCGTATCATAGAGTTCCTTGTGCAGCCCATGGGCAGGATTCCACTGAAAGAATCGATAGCATCGTGGAGACCCTGTCTCTGGAAGGAACTAACACAAATAAGGATTTGACCTTATAGGCTGATTTTCCTAGGAATCTAGGAATCAAGAGGGCCAGAAGTGGGATGGTGGGAGAAGGACACTGTAGAGGGGCTGAATACCCAGGCTCACTTGAAGCCAACTGAGCAGAGGAAGGTTCTGTCCTGCTCTGATGGAGCAGGATAGGGCTGTGGAACCAGGCAGCTTCGTCATCCGGACCGGTGATGCTGCCTAGACTGGAGTAATTCCGGGACAATTCTTGTTCTTTAGACGTATTCTCCCTTCCTCTCTCTTCCCTCCTTTAGGTTGATAACTCTGCTTGTTGGTTTCTTTAAGCAGACATTTATAATCCATTCCTTTGATACATTTCCTATCTATACTTATATAATTTTCTTTCTCTCTCTCTGGGATAATCAAGCCATCTAGTTTCTCTGTCTGGCTAAACTTATCTTCTTTTTCTTTCCCCACCTCCTTCCTTATTTTCCTTTCTCTCTGTCTGCATTAAGCCATTTCGCCTCCCAGCCTGGTCAATATATATATATATATATATATATATATGTTTTTCCTTTTCCCCACCCCTGTCATTTCTCTCTTTATATGTTTTCTTCCAACAGCAATGCCTCTACCTTGTTCTTTACTTGTAGCTGGTGTGTCTGGTCTGTTTGTTTGTTTTGTTTTGTTTTTTGATTTCAGACTGTTTTCTGTGTGTGTGTGAGCGTGTGTGTGTCCATTTATTTCTTTTTTGCACGTTGCCTTACATGTCTCTGTTTCCTGTTTGTTGGTTTGTTTCTTTTCCTTTCCAAGGCTACTTCAAGGAACAAATAAAAGCACACCTTGTGGAGGGTCTAAAACATCATGACGAGTAGAGAACTCAAAGAGCCAATGTCACAACAACAGAGAGCAAGTAACACTTTCCAAGAAACACTACCTGCAGGGCTAGAATCTGCAGAGGGCGTGAGCCCCGGTTCCTATAGCAATTCTTGCAGGTGCAGAGCAAATAACAAGCTTGTAAACCTCCTAAGAGAGAGAAATCTAGCCAAAATAATGACACAGAAGAATTCCCCTCAAAAGAAATTCCGGGAAGAAGTGGACAGCTAACGACTTGATCAAAACAGATATAAGCTACATATCAAAATTTAGCATAACAGTCCAAAGATTAATCGTTGGGATTGGCAAAGGCGTAGAAGACAGCATGGAATCAATTATTGGTGAGATCAAGGAAATAAAAAGTAGTCGTGATGAATTCCAATGCTATAAATGCGGTGCAAATTAAAATGGAGGCAGCCACAGCGCGGATTGCAGAGACAGAGGGGAGACTAAATGAATCAGAAGGTAAAAATATGGGGAAAAGGAGGTGAGAAAAAGATAGAGAAAAATTGAGGATCGAGAGGGGAGAATTAGAGAACTAAGTGATGAAATCAAATGGAACAATATCCATACCACAGGATTTCCAGAAGAGACAGAAAAGGGGTGTGAACATGACCTTGAACAACTCATAGCTGAGAACTTCCACAAGTTGGGGAAGGACCCCGGCATTGAAACCCAACGGGCACACAGAACTCCCTTCAGATGTAACCTGTGTTGATCTTCTGCACAACATAGACTGGTGAAACTGGCAAAATACAAGCATGAAGAGAGAAGTCTGAAAGCACCTAGGGATGAATGGACCTTCACATACAAAGGTAGAGAAGTATTGGGATAGGAGCTGACCCATCTACTGAAATCAGACAAGCCATAGAGGAATAGGGGAATCTTCAATGTGATGAATAGAAAAAATATGCAACCAAGAACCCTTTATCCAGCCAGCCTGCCATTCAGAATCGAAGGAGAGGTAAAGGTCTTCCCAAACAAACCAAAACTGAAGGAATTCACCACCGCTAAACCATTCCTACAAGAGATCCTAAGAGGGATTCCTTGAGGGAAATGTCGCAAGTATCACAAAGTACCACAGACACCAGTACAAGCATGAAAACTACAGACATCACAATGCCTCGGAACCATCGCTTTCCATAATAACACTGCATGGAAGTGGAATAAATGCTCCAACCAAAACACACAGGGTATCAGAATGGATAATACAAAACAAGACCCATCTGTTTGCTGTTGTACAAGAGACTCATTTCAGACCTGAGGACACCTTACTCTTGAAAGTGGGGGGATGGAGAACTACCTTTCATGCTACTGGGAGTCAAAAGGAAGCTGTAGTAGCCATACTTCTATCAGACAAACTTGACCTGAAATTAAAGTTGGCAGCAAGAGATGTTTAAGGACATTATTAAATAATTACAGTGTCTGTCCATCAGGAAGAACTAACAATTATAATGACTATGCACTGAATTCCGAAGCACACAAATATTTAAAACATGTAATCACAAACATGAACAATCTTATTAATAAGAATGTGGTAATTGCAGAGGGCTTTAATACTCAACTTGCAACAATGGACAGAAAATCTAGACAGAATCAGGAAAGAAACAATGGTCCTGAATGATACATTGGACCAGAAGGACGTGACAGATATTTTAGGACTCTACATCCCAGAGCAGTAGAGCACACTCTCTTCTGCAGTGCACGTGGAACATTCTCCAAGAGAGACCACATACTGGGTCACAAAAAGCCTTCAATAAATATAACAGCATTGAGATGACACCATGCACACTTTGAGATCACAATGTTTGGAGCTTGACATAAAGTACAAGAAAAAGTCTGTTCAACCTCTAAAAGCATGCAGGTTAAAAAACATCCTACTAAAGAACGAATGATTCAACCAGACAATTACAGAAGAAATTAAAAGACATAAGGAAACAAATAAAAATGAAAACACAAGAATCAACGCGTTTTGAAAAAATTTAATTAAAAAGATGGTAAAAGGGTTACTGAAGCTGAGTTTTGCATACTTGAGACAGCATGTTATGCACTAAGGAGTCTGAGTGCTTGGGGTAAAGGCCATTTCCATAACTTTCTTAGTTCTGTGACCTTGTGCAGTTATAACATCTCCTTCAGCCTCAATTCGTCCCTCTGTACACATTGAGATGTGTACAATTGAGATGCTTTATGAGGTAACGTGCCTGCCACAGGGAAGTGATTGGTAGCTGTAAGTTCATTGCTCTGCCCCTCGTATTCCCAGGACTCCTGCCAGGGAGCCTGCAGGCCTGCGTGCTGGCCTGTACCTGCAGCATTTTCAGGCAAATTGTTCACTTTGTGATTAAGGCTTCCCGTTTCACTGAGCCCTTGATTCACCCCATGTGTTCTGGCATCTGCTGCCCTGCGTGGGTTCCCTCCTCCTTTTTCAGACCCTTACTTGGTGTTGTGGGATAAAGTGATCAGACCACCTGAGCATCAGTTATTAGCAATAAGCGTGACTCCTCTGAGTACCTATGGTATTCTGATTATTCCCACATAAAGCCAGTGTTCTGCAGCTCTGATTATCTGCTAAATTATACCAAGGCATAGTTTAGAGGATTCTTTTGTTGCTGTTGATTTTGTTGTTGCTGCTGTTGTTGCTGCTCTTGTTGTTGCTGCTGCTGCTTCTGCTGTTGTTTTTGTTGTTTAGAAATCATTTGCTTCAGGTTCATCTAGTCTATCCAGTAACACCTGCAATAACAGTGAGGTAAACTTTGGTTTTACCTTTTTTCACTTTTTAACGCCAGTGGATTTTGTTTTTGTTTTTGTTTTTCAGCCTCCCTTTGGGAAGTTCTATTTCTTCCATCTTCTCGCTCATGTGTCCAAAATAGACAACTGATTGTTTACTAGTTGCTGTCTCTGGGAGGTTGTTGCTGTTTGCCAGGTGTTAGTATTGACATGCCAGGGCTGGGGTGTTCATTCTTTCCCAGATTTTTGTTCCAGGTCTTCATGACAAAGGCAACAGAATGAAGAAGGTACTGAGTGGAAGCAGTTAGAAATTCACTTCAACTAGGACTGCCTGAGGAAGTGGGCACTGCATTTAGAGCAGGAGACACAGAAATGAACCACAAGTGGGCAAAATGAGTTGGGTATAAGAAAGGAAAATAATGCCAGCACGATAGTCCAGTTTTCTTTGCTTTTATGTGAACTATGGGATAAATGTGTAACATACTAGAGACCCTTATGATTTGGGCTGCTTATTTTTATCTTAATGTTTGTTGGTTGGGTGGGTGGTTGATCGACAGTGTGTTTGAGGAAGGGGAGGGGATGAGAGAGGGGGAAGAGAAAATTCCAAGCAGGCTCTGTGCAGAGTATGACCTGGGGCTTGAAACCACAAATGGCGAAATCATGACCTGAACTGAAACGAAGAGTAGGTCACTCAACTAACTGAGCCACTCAGGCTCCCCTTGGCTGCTTATTGTATTTGCACATTGGGTCTTCGTGTTGGAAATACCATAGGGAGTGGTGTACATGCATGATCTAAGGAAGGTGCAGCTAGGTAGATCTGGCTTATTTGTTTTCCTTATGACACTTTATTCATGGTAATATTTCGTAAGTTTATTAGAAAGACAGAGTGAAGATTGTAATTGGGAGGAAATCAGGTAAGGAGTCATCGCAGTTGACCAGGAGAGGTGAACATGACAGCAATTAGTGTGGAAGCAGGAAATGGAGAGAGGAGGACAGATGTGGTAGTTTTTTGAAAATGCTTTTTGTTGTGTAATTAACATTATACAAAGTAACTATTTTGGTGCATAGAGCTTTGAGTTTTAAAGATTGTATCTACTCATGTAAATGTCACCCCAATGAGAATACAGAAGAGTTCTGTTCCTGGGTCACATAGGTGGCTTTGTCACTTAAGCATCCCACTCTTTATTTCGGCTAAGGTAATGAGTTCACTATTCTTGAGTTTGAGCCCCTGCTCACGAACTTCCCGGGGCCTACTTGGGATTACCCTTCTCTACCACATTTTCTGTGCCTCCCCCACTCTCACTCTCTGTCTCCCCCCCCAAAAAAAAATTAGACAAGAAGAGAACAATTCCATCAGCTCCCAGAATTCCCTCATGTTGAGTCACGGTCACCCCACCCCTGAGGCCTGGCAACCATCTATCTCCAACTTTAATATCATATAAATGGATCGTTATTGTAGGTAACTTTATGAGACTGGTTTCTTTCATTCAACATCATTCCTTTACAATACATGTGTTTCTTAGTGTTTCCCTATACGGATATACCAGGGTTTCTTTAACCATTCATTTCCTGAAGGACATTTGTGTTTGTAAATTTTTGTCAGTTATGACCAGATTTGCTGTAAACATTTGCGTGTATGTTTTTTTTTTTCTTTTTATAAGTATAAGTTTCCACTTCTCTAGAGGAAAGATATAGGAGTCAGATTTATGGGTCACATGCAAGTATTAGGTATTGTCTTTAAAAATGAATATATATATTTCATGGGCTCCCGGTGGGCTCAGTAGATTGAGTAGCTGACTTCAGCTCAGGTCATGATCTCACAGTTTGTGAGTCCAAGCCCTATGTTTGGCTCTATGCTGACAACTCAGAACCTGGAGCCTGCTTTGGATTCTGTATCTCCCTCTCTCTGCCCCTCTCTGCTCACACTCTGTCTCTCTTTATCCCTGAAAAATAAGTATAGATGGAAAAAAAAAAACATTTTCAATATGTGGATAGTAGTATCTCAGTGCAGTTTTAATGTGTTTCCCTGAAGCCTAGTGTTGTGGAGCATCGTTTTGGGCACTTCAATATATGATATTCTAGACACAAGACCTTTGCTGGATATATGATTTGGGAATATTTTGTCCAAGTCCATAGATTGTCTTTTTGTTCTTTTAACAGAGTCTTTTCCCAAGCAAAGTTTTAGTACTAACGAAGTGCAATTTAGAGATTTTTTTTCTTTTGTATGAATCCAATTTATACACCTTATAACTTCAGACGTCATTTGTACTCCTTGTTCATATATTTGCTATTCTACACCAGCATCAGAATGTTTTCAGTTTGTTGCTATTGGTTGCACAAGTTGTATACTGCACAGTTCTAGGAGGCATGATTTATATGAACTGTAGTGCGAATGGGAACCCTCAAATCTGTAAAATGTACAACTTGTACAAACATGTATTATCTCTTAGAGGGCCGACTGAGCCACCCAGGCGCCCCATGAAATGGTGAAACTTTTACGATGCTAGTTGTAGGCTTTTTTTGTGGGGGTTCGTTTTTGTTTGTTTTAGAAAAGTCCTGTATCAACTTGATGAAGTCTCCCTGGACTCATAGTATGAGGAGAGGATGTTTTATTTATTATGAATGGAGGTAACAAATGCCTTCTCTGCATCTCTTTTTAAGAGCATCTGATCATTTCCCTGTCTTTCTTCTTTATCCTATTGTTGTGATGGGTTAAACTGATTGATTTTTGAATATGGAACCAGTCTCCCATACTTGTACTAAATCCCTCTTGGTTATGGATGTATAATTCTTTTTACACATTGTTGGATTTGTTTTGCTAACATGTATTGGGTATTTTGTGTCTATGAAAATGCAAGACACTGGTCTCCAATTTTCCCCTCTTATAATGCCTTTACCTTGTTTTGTCAATGCTGGCCTCCTAGAATGAGGAAGTTTCCCCTATGTTTTTATTTTCGGGAAGAGATTACAGGACATTAGCATCATTTTTTCCTGTGAATGTTTGCTAGAATTCTTCAGTGAAACCACCTGGGCCTGACGCTTTCTTTTGGGAAGGTTATTCGTCCTTGACTCTATTTACTTAATAAATATAGGCCTATCCAGATAATCTATGTTTCCTTATGTGGGTTTTGGTGGTGTGTGCCTTTTATTTGTTTTCTATATTTTTCTAAAATGTTTTCATTTATTTCTGAGAGAGAGCTGTAGAGTGGGAGGTGGGAAGGGGCAGAGAGAGAGGGAGACGCAGAATCTGAAGCAGGTCCCAGGCTCTGAGATGTTAGCACAGAGCCTGACACGGGGCTCAAACCCACGGACCAGGAGATTATGACCTGAGCTGAAGTCAGACATTTACTGACTGAGCCACACAGGTGTCCCATCGTGTGCGTCTTTTAAATAATCGATCTGTTTCATATAAGTTATGAAATTTGGGGGCATCGAGTCATTCATAATATTTTCCATTATCCTCTTGATGTTCATGGAATCGATAGAGGTTACGTCTCTTTCACTTTTGATATGAGCCATTTGTGCCTACCTTTTTTCTTGGATAGCCTAGTTAGGGGTTCATTACCTTTATTGATATTTTCAAAGAACCATCTTTTGATTTCTCTATTGATTATCTCCAGTATTGGACTATCTTTTATTTTATTGATATCTGTTCTGATTATTATTTTTTTAGTTATTATATTTCTTTTCTTCTACTTCAGCCTTCAACTGTACCTCCTCCCCTATTTTCCTAAGGTGGAAGTTTAGGCTACTAATTTAAGGTCTTTCTCCTTTCCGATTTTGTTACGTTTATTTACTTACTTTGAGAGCGAGAGAAAGCATGTACATGAGCAGGGGCATGGCAGATAGAGGGAGAGAGAGAATCCCAAGCAGGAACCCAATACAGGGGCTTGATCTCATGACCATGATAGCATGACCTGAGTGGAAACTAAGAGTTGCGTGCTAAAAACACTGAGCAGCCAGATGTCCGAAGGTCTTTCTACTTTTCTAATAAATGCATTCAATGTTGTACATTGTACTGTAAGCCATGTTTTCACTGCCCACCCCACCCCGCCCTGCACAGTTTGGTAGGTTGTATTTAATTTTCATTGAGTCCAAAGTACTTTGAAATTTCTCTCAAGATTCCTTCTTTGATGTGTTATTTAGATGTATGTTCTTTAATCTCTAAATATTTGGGGACATTTCCTGCCATCTTTTCATTATTGCTTTCAATCCAGTTCAATTCCAGTGTGGCATGACAACATACTTTGTGTGGTTTCTATTCTTTGAAATTTGGTAGGATGTGTTTCATGGCCCAGAACATGTTCTGACTTGGTGCACGTTCTGTGTGAACTTGAGAAACATGTTTATTCAACTACTGTTCGATAAAACATTCCATAGGCTTCAGTTCGATCTAGGTGATTACTGCTACTGCTTCGTCCAGCTGTAGCCTTACCTATATCCTTCTAGACCTGTCAGTCACTGACAGAAAGGTGTTGAAGTCTCTACTATAATAATGACTTTTTCTCTTTCTCCTTCAAATTCTAAAAGTTTTTCCATCATGTATTTCCATTCTCTGTTGTTAGGTATAGAAAATTAGGGATTGTTATGTTTTCTTACAGAACGGACCTTTTTATCTCTCTATAGAATCTCTTTATATAATGACACTCTTTATCTCCCTAGAGTTTCCTTGATTGGAAGTTTGCTTTGCGTGGAGTTAATGTAATTACTCCAACTCTCTTTGGATAAGCTCTAGCATGATAAATCTTTCTTCATCCTTTTACTTGTAACCTATCTGTATCTGTATATCTCATGTGAATTTCTTATAGACAATATAGAGTTTCATCTTGTTTTTGGATCTCCTGTGACAATCTCTGAGCTTTAATTGGTATATTTAGACTATTCACATTTGATGTGAGTATTGATATAGTTGGAATAATATCTGCCATGTTTGTAACTGTTTTCTATTCACTGCATTCATACTTTGCTTCCTTTCTATCTTCACCTTTCTCTGCCTTCTGGATTTTAATGCAGCAGTTGGTATATTCCATTTTCTTCTTTCTCTTAGCATATTCATTACACTTGTTTATTTTAAAAGTTGGAGTGGGTTCCCCTTTATTTGCATTTGCATTACTCATTTATAACTAGTCAAATTCCTCTTTCAAATCACACTATACCCCTTCACAGGTAGTGCAGCTACCTTATAACAGCTGTCTCAATTCCTCCATCCCACGCCTTCTAATATTGATGTCATCTACCTCCTTATCCATAGGCTATGATCACCGAGTATATTGCTGCTGTTATCACTTTAAGAAATTGTTATCTATCAGATAAGTTGGGAATGAGAAAAATAAGCTATTTTCTCTTACCTTTCCTTATTCCTACTCTAATCCTCTTCTTTTTTAAGCATAGATCTAAATTCCTTATTTGTAACTTCTGTCCCTATTCCTTTTTCTAAAGACCTTGTCTTGAGAGAGACAGGGGGCACAAATGAGCAAGGGGCAGAGAGAGAATCCCACGACAGGCAGAGAGAGAGGGAGAGATAATGGGATCTCACTCAAAGCATGGCTCATGCTCACTTGCAGGGGGGTGGAGCTCACTTGATGTGGCACTTGAACTCACAAACTGTGGGACTTGAACTCATGAATGCTGACATCATGACCTGAGCTAAAGGCAGGTATTTAACCACTGAGGTATCCTCGAAGGAACTTTTTTATTTTATGTATTTATTTCTTGCAAGGCAGATCTACTAGTGATAAAGTCTTTCTTTTTTTGTTTCACAACGTATTACTTGTTTTAGGGTTGTTGTTGTGGTAGTTTTGTTGTTCTTGTTGTTTACAAAGGTGAGGGATTGTAAAATTCAGATGCTTTGGGGAAGAGTAACATACTCCATGCCTAACATCTTTTTTAATGTTTATTTATTTATGTTGAGGGAGAAAGGGGTGGCGGGGGTGCGGTAAAGAGAATTCCAAGCAGACTCCATTCTGATAGCAGAGAGCCCTATGTAGGGCTCAATCTCATTAAACATGAGATCATGACTTGAGCAGAAATCAAGGTTGGATGCTCAACCGACTGAGCCACACAGGCACACCTACAAGTCTTTTTTCTTCAGTTTGAAATACACTTTTGCAGGACATAGAATTTTCAAGGGGTGTTTTTTTTTTCCTTTCAACACTTTTATGTATTTGTATATGTATTTTATTTTTATTTATTTTTATTTTTATTTTATTTTTATTTTTATTTTTTCTTCTACCCTGGCTAGGAAGAAAGGGATAGATGGGGTAAGAGGAGAGAGAGTGATGCTGGCTGGAGGAAGGGCATCATCTTAGCCTGGCTGGTGAAGTGCCGTCTGACAGAGACATTAAATGGAGCATTGAAACAAACGTGCAGTCATCTGAGGGAAAGAAAAAAATATTTCGAAATACACTGCCTTTGGATTCGCTATAAATCTACACACTACTGTGGAGGGGATGTTTTCTTTCTCTTTTATTTTACAGGAACAGAGAACACATATATACATGTACACACACACACACACAGTCTCTGAGCACCTAGTAAATGTCAGGCATGCTAGACACTTCAAGTGTTATTTCATTTAATCATACAAGCACTTGAATTAAATGAGTCATCCAAGATGACACAGTTGTTGAAGGAAGCAGAATTCGAACCCAGGTCTGACCCTGGTGCATGTGCCTCTGAGTCAAGATTCTATACTCCTAGATGGAAAGACTGCACATCCCAGCCTCCTCTACCACCTCTAATGCATCCATCCTGCACGTACATGCATACTTGCACAAAGAAGAAGGACTAACACTCATGGCTTGGCACCTAGTAGTATTCAGTCAATAACCACAGCTGACTTGAATACATCAAAAGATTCCACATTCCAAAAACAACCATGCACAGAACTCTCATATCCTAGGACTGTACTTTGATACAAAATAGCAGAGAATGATAATAAACTAGTTATCTTGTGTAGCATGAATATTAATGCTGAGTCGGCCCAGTGAAACTAAAGCCCTCGCCAGGTGGTTAAAGAAACTACTACACAAAAAAACTTTGGGACTCAGGAAGGAGAGATCATTTTTTGGAGGGGGGGGTATAGGTCTGCATGACAGAGGTTTTGTTGTTGTTGGTGGTGGTGGTGTTGTTGTTAATTCTTACTCTCCTTTTTCAAACAAAAGGTGAGTGTTTCTAACCTGCATAAAAATGATCTCTTGGGGTGCTTGGTTGGATCAGTTAGTTAAGCTGAGATCTTGATTTAATCTCAGATCATGATCTCATGGTTGTTGAGATTGAGCCCCTCATCAGGCTCTGTACTGAGCATGGAACCTACTGGGATTCTTACTCTCTCCTTCTGCCCTTCCTCTCTCTAATTAAATACACATTAAAAATATTTTTTATTTAAAAATTAAAAAAAAGTATCTCCAAAGCTACCACAGAAATTCTCCAGAGTACATCTATCATAAAAAGAACGACACGGTGGTTTCTAGTCTATAGATAGTGAAACAGTAGCAACCACTGTTCTCATTTTCCATGTGGCCAGTGAGGAATATAACATATTACCAATACTCAGGCGGAGAGAGGGAACATGAATAAAAAAATATACCTGGAAGAGTGAAAAGCTGATGGCATCTGCGATGCCGCCTGTGCCTGGCGTGCAGCTCTAAAATGTCTAGTTTATCACACAGGGGGACGCAGCAGAAGTCCCATCCCATAGAGGCCCTACTCACCAGGCTGCTGTCAAGCAGTGCTTTGGTATTTCTAGAATCAAACTCTGGTCCTGAAATACCAAACTGAAGTTATTTCAACTTTTTGGATCTTTCAGATAATTTTCATCAAATCTGGTACTTAAACAATTTCTTCAGTAGGATTTTGTCCCATTTTCTCCCTCCTCTCCATCTGGGACTCCTATTATACATGTGTTACATCATTACGTTGGAACACCTGATATTGTCACACAGTGCTCTACTGATTTGTGTCCAATTTTTCTCCCCTCTCTATTGTTTGGCTTGGGACATTTCTCTTGATTTACCTTCAGGTTCACTGATTCCTTCTTCTATTTCTAACCTACTGAGTTAATCTAGGGAAATGTTATTTGAGTTATGTATTTTTCAATTTCATAAATTTCACTTTTTAGAAAATCACTTCCATTTGTCTATTGTGATTCCCGGTGGACTCACATCATGTTCCCTACTGTATCTTTGCATACATTTTCCTTTAGTTTTTAAATATAGCAGCTGCTGGAAGTCTTTGTTAAACCCAAAGGTGCACCTAGTCAGTATCTATTTAACTAATCTTTTTCCTTAGTATGGGTTAAACTTTGATAATGTGCATGTTTATTATTTTTTAGATGAAGAGTAAACACTTGTTTAGATTATCTGCTCATTTGAGTGCATGCACACGCATGCACACACGCCTTGGTATCATGACTGGCAAGAGATAACATTCTCTCTACTCTTACTAATTAGCATCTCCATAACAAAATCCTAGAAACAATGACACACTCATACATGCTAATACAGGCATAGACTCCCTTTATAAAAGGGGCCACTAAAGAACAATTTAAGTTGCTTGAGGAGGAAAGAAGGGATTTGAGATACAGGATGAACACGTGTACCTTTTGAAATTCACATCCACAAACTACCTATTCATTTAAAAAACAAAAACAAAAACAAAGCTGTTTCACTGATACTCAGCAACAGCACTGTGTATTAAAACCTAAAAGCACCTGTTGGTTTGCATTTACTCCCTTCTCATTATAATCGATTCTTAACTACGAAATAGCAAAATGCATCTTTAAAGCAGGAAGCAAGAGTTAGCCTCCAAAACATGGCTAAACCGCCACATCATACACTTTTGTGTTTACAACCATCATCCGTTTATGAACCAAATAAGTGAGGTACCACTCCAATGGTATTCAGATGCTAGCTGACTATTAGCCTTTCAACTACTGACAGTGGGGACAGGTTTGGAAATCCTATTCCGTTTAAAAGTAGCAAGCAGATCTCTTTTAACACGAAAGGGACTCAGAGCTGAGCAGAAAAGGTGGGAGCAGTGAATTTACTCCTGGATGGAAAAACCTAGGTTGGATGAAGTCAGAAAATGCTTTTGAGATCAGCTTGTTAAGAAGCTCCCAATCTGAGATCCTTGGAACTGAGAAAACAGAAATGATCTCCTGCACTTATTCAACATTTCAAGGAGAATTTTTAAAGACCTCATAAGATTATCAGTGAAAAAGCTGCTCTGGATAACCAATACAGGTATTTTTTAGGCCCTACATCTTTTCTGGTCATACCAGCATTACCAACATTATTTCTCATCATCAGCGCCCAGGACAATAAGTTTCTCATGTCCCCGCATTGATACTACATTCTCTCTACCTTATATGCCAGTCCCCACTGTCCTTTAAACTTCTCTTTATCTTACAAGATCCACCTCAAGTATTATCTCTTAAAAAAAAAAAAAGAACACATTTTTATTTGTTTTGAGACACACACAGAGAGAGAAAGTGAGAGAGAGAGAGGGGGGCAGAGAGAGAGAGAGAGAGAATGAGAGCACAAGCAGGCGAGCACCAGAGAGAGAATCCCAAGCAGGCTTAACCAACTGAGCCACCCAGGGGTACCATCTCTTAATGAAAATATTATCTCTTAATGAAAGCATGAGCTCTGCAGCCATATTACCTGCCTGGGTCCAAGTTGCGGCGCTAACACTGATTGTAAGACTAGTCTAGGTCTCATCAGGTATCCCGTCTGCATCCCAGGTCCTTCCCCAGCAAAATGGAGATGATGATAGTACCTACTTCATCAGACTGATGTGGAGATTAAATAAGATAATGCATATAAAGCACTCAGCAAGGAATAAACAATAAACGTGCAGTTGTTGTTACTATCATATAGTATGAGTTCTATAACTAATCAGGTTTCCCAAAGGTGCCCATAAACTTAATAATCCAGGTGGCGTGTTCTTTCTAAAATTCCAAAACCAAAGATATCACTTGACTCAGTTTTTCTAAGGCCAAACACCCATAGGGAGTCCAAGTTGTAATAAAACACCCGACATGTTAATAACCCTGTAGAAGGAAGACAGGCTATCCTACCATACGATGAAATTCACAAAGCTAGTCACTGCGTGCAGATGTTATCACCACAGCATCAGACTTTGCAGAACATTCTCAATGATAAAACCACCACAAAAAAAAAAAAAAATTCTGGGAGCCCTGAGAAAAGTGGAGTGAACTTCACCTCAAGCAGATTTTGCAAGCTCTTAAAAATGTGATTTGCCCCTGTACTTCTTAGTCTCTCCTTACCTGGACCAGATGATACTACCAACACCTAAGGAAAACACTGAAATTCATTATTTTGAATTTCACAATGCCAACTAGCCTTTATTTAATATCATTCCTGATAACACCCAGTCATCCTGTAAATATCTTAAAGTGCTCCAAATACAGTTTTTTTCATCTGCCATTCAAGTACTGCTTCAAATCAACCAATGATAATAAAGACAGCTTTCAAGAAGCAATGGACATCCAGGCAAGGACTGAATCAGGAAAGATCATACATAGCTGCTCCTCACTGAGTCTCCCATGCTTCATCACACTATCTTCGTGTGTTCAAGCAAGAATCCTCAGGAGTAATTCTGGATCCGACCCCCACCCCCACCCCCGCCCTAATCCCCAAATCCAGCTGGTCTGATTGGCTCTACCTCCAAAGCAGATGTCTAATTGAGAAAGCTATCATCTCCATGGTAACCACACTGGTCCAAATGACCATTTCTCACCGGGACTACTATAATATCTGCTAAAGGGTACTGCAGCTTCCTAAGTGGTATCTAGTCACAGCATGATGATATTGGTAGGATAGACAGACTATGCCACTGCGTGGGAAAAAAAAAAAACTGGATAAAAAAAAAAGTACTTACTTTATGATCTCACTCATCTAGAACTGTACAAAATAGAAACAAATATATTGTGACAGAATGCAGATCAGTAATGGGTGGCAGAGAGGGGCAAGAGGAAAGGATGACCAAGGGACACAAGGAAACTTTTCGGTGATGGGTATGTTCACTATCTAGACTGTGGTGGTTTCATGGATATGTGTGTGTATATACTTTTTGATCTGTGTGTATACACATCCACACTGATGTATAAACTTATCAAATAGCACACTTTAGTTTCCTGCAAGTTATGCCAATTATACTACAACAAAACTTTTTAAAAATAAGAACAAACAGGATGATATTCTTAATAAAATGCAACGTGTGGGATTTGCTTCAAATAAACCAGGGGAAGAGGGGAGCAAGGACAAAACGGGTAGAAATACAGATGAAACAATATTAGACATGAGTTGATAATGTTTACAACAAGGTCCTAAGGACATGGGGGTATGATATACTAATGTCTTGACTTTTACATATTTGAAATTTTCTATAATAAAAACAATTTTTAAGTTAAAGGGGAGCAAATCATGAACCAGGATAAACTAAAAGAAGAAAATTACTATGCTGGCTCCAGAGCCCAGACTGCTGGTAGCCAAAGACTTCCTTAGAAGTTGAAGAGCAGGGGAATGTGGGTTTTAAAGGGAGACATTTTATTCTCTACTCTATCACCTGAGAAACGTGCATGCTCCTTTGAGAGCTACGCCATCCTTTCCCTGGTTGGCTCAAAGCTGGGCTCCCTTGCACACTCTCTCTGACACACACACACACACACACACACACTTCCCACAGATGGACAAGAATCTCTCTAAGGTGCCCGCCCAACTCCATGGCCAGTACATAAACTTCACCAATACTCAGGACTAGACATCCTCACTAAGGTCTTCCCAGAACAAAATGGAAGAAAACAGCCTCTGTCAGTCCCCCTCTCCTGCCTGTTCAGTTTCCTCCCTCCTGCCAGGTCTCCCTGACCCCCAACCAACCTTGCTGTCACAGCCCATTGTATACGTACCTGAGAAACCTAGCTAGTGTTTGATTCTGCAGCAAAATGAAACAAAGTTCCAAAAGGTCTCAGCCCTCCCAGGCCGATGAGTCAGCAGGAAAACAGGAGGCCAAGAATCACACTAGGAGAATTCTCATTCCAGCTGTACCAATTCCTAACTGAAGATGCACAGTGAAGCTGTCATCCAACAACAGTCTAGCTCCGCATCTGTAGGCCTCTAGCCCACCTGCATTGCTACCAGGCTCGGGGACACATCCAACGATTTTGTTTCTTGAGCCCCGTCTGGACTGTGTTTGCTTTGTTTCAAATGTCTGCCTCTAGGGTAAACTAGATTTTGAAACACAAATATGCACAATTCCCCAAGGTAAAAGACACGTCCAGGAGTCTGTTCACTGCAGTCATCCATATCCCCAAAGCACTGATTTCTACCGTGTACATAATTAGAGAGAAGAAGCGGGCAGACACCTGCCCAATGACAATGAAAAAGCAACAGAGGGTGATGGAGAACCCCACGTGATGTAGTAGCTGGAAGCCCAGAAGTCAAGAATTACCCACAACCACCACGGAGGCAGGGGCATACCTCGAGAACAGAGCCTGGCACACAGAGTCCCTCAGTCAGTTTTCGGTGAGTGGTGAATAAAGCCACAGGTGGAACAATAAACGGACAAGTAAGCGAGCAAAGGCTGACAAGGGAAAACCCACCTGTTCTATGGTGGTGTAGAGAAAGTAGGTGCTTTTAGCAATGCCAGTGAGAGGGTAAACATTACGGAACAGGCGAATTAATGAATTCTTCTTGCAGTCCCCAGCATCAGGGAATTGGGCCTCATTCTACCAAGTAAGCCTGACTCTGACATGGTGCCTTCCATAGTTCATCTGTTCTGTACATTCAACACAGCCAATGTGAAGGTTTTAAGTAAGGAAGCAGCGACTTTGTCAAAAACGTAATTACATCACTGATAGAGGCGAGTGTTTACTTACTCGCAGTTAAGGGGGTTCCATGCATTATTCTAAGTGTTTTACCATTGTTACGCCACTGAATTCATTTCAGAGATCTATGGTGAAGGTGCTAGGTTGTGCCTGATTTTACACCTGAGAAAACTGAGTAGCAAAGAGAAAAAAGTAAGTTGTCCACAGGTCTGCTGCTAGAAATAGAGCAAAATAAGATTTGAGATCCTAGGCAGCCTGTCTCCAGGGGCCACCCTCTACTCACTGAACTATATTGCTTCTTGCTAAGCAAGAATTTACTGTAGGATAGGGAATTTAAGTGGTATTGGGTTGCAAATAAGATCCCAAGATGTGGCAAATGTACCACCCAATTCATCTGATCACAATAGGGTAAGAGTTAGTCAAAAGTTGATAATGTAGGTGTTTGTAAAAAGAGAGAATGTGAGAGAGACTCCCCCGTATAGACTGCTGCTGTTACACATCAAATGGAAGTGAGACAGCTAGTTCTTCTGTAACAATTGGGAGCTGAAACTCCATAAACATATTGCATTCATTCAGTATGGACAGGGTCCTTTGCCCATGGCTGGCACTGTAGTAACGACACACAGAGGGCTAGGGTGAGTCCTGCCCATGAGGAACACATGGCCTAGGAGGGGAGCAAGGGCTACGTAAGGAGGTTCATGACAACACAACTAGTGGGAAGTAGAACTGTGGACACACAAAGGGGAAGTAAGCACCCCCAAGACACTTTCCATAATGAAAGACATAAGAAAGGAAAGAGACCTCTTAGAGTTGTGGAAGCATCCTTCTTGTAGGCTCTCATGAGTGTATTTTCACTAAGTACGTAGCAAATGGGAGCTGATTCCTGCTGAACCAAGCTCCTCCAGGACAGAACCTTTCTCTGCTCAGTTGGCTTCATGTGAACCTGGGTATTCAGCCCTTCTCCAGTGTCCCTCTCCCACCATCACACTTCTGGCCCTTTTGATTCCTAGGTTCCTAGGAAAATCAGCCTATAAGGTCAAATCCTTATTTGTTGTTAGTTCCTTCCAAAGACAGGGTCTCCACGATGCTATCGATTCTTTCAGTGGAATCATGCCCATGGGCTGCACAAGGAACTCCATGATATGAGTTCATTGCCTCCTCAAATGATGGGTTTTATGAGAACTTAAGTCCTGTGAGCTTGGGTTAGAAATAGTCCACATCATTCCCAATCTCAAGGCTTGTTTTGGACAAAGGATGAAGATAAAAGGCAACGAATACATAAAAGACTTTTGTAAGAAGTACAGCGTAAATACGGCCGAAGAAAAGATAGGGGGAAAGTGTCTTTTCTTTTCATGTTAACAGCCAAAGAGAAAAAGCTTATTTAGATTTCAAGAAGAAAGGAATAATATTAGTACACAAAGCAAGCTTTAAAGGTGAGCTTTATCATCGTGTCAGTAGAGCTTTTTAGTACAAACTCTACAGATTATGGTATTTCTCATAACTCCTTGCTGCCCTAGGGAAAAGTACTTCATTGCCTAACTTTTATCTGAGTTCATGGCTATTTTCCTTTCATTTTTAAAGCTTAGCTTATCTTAGTTCATCAAACAATTTTTTTTCTTTTTTGGATGACAGAAATCTCATTTACACTCCTGAACATCCTATTACCCTTGACAGGTACCTAGCATTCTGCCATGCGCATCTACTTACTTATGTGAGGAAAATGAAAAAAAAAAAAAAAAAAAAAACACAAAAACAGGCATTTGTTTCTTCACCGTCCACAGACAGAATAAACTCTTAACGGAAATAATAAAATATTTGGGCGCTGAAAATGTGACTGCTCTTAAATGTTCATATATTCAAATTGAGGATATTTTTTATTTGACAGGTTTGGTCAAATGCCCAAGAGAATGATTCAAAAATAAAGAGAACTCTTGGAATCAATGGGTTAGTTAGGTCATGAAAAAATTGGACACTACAATCCAGATCTTAAAAAAGTTCTGAATGTATACTCACAAAGACTTAACGACTTTGGATAACCAGATCAAAAATAGTGCTTTGAAAGTTCATAGAGCTGTACCATTCGAAGGCAGGGTTTCTTACAGTATGGTTTCATCCCTCTCCCTAATCAACGGAATCATGGGGGGCTTACTACAGGTACTGATTCTGAATTCACACCGAATTCTGCATTTTTAGGTAATGTGCCAGTTTTTGTTAAGATAAACCAAACTAGTAACAGCATTCCAATCTGCAAAGGACACACGAGCCCCACTCTCTTTAGCATAAAGTTTGGGTTGCTTTGGTAGGTGGATGGAAGCAACAGAACACAGAAGTGTGCAGGGAGAAGTGGAGACTTGAAGTGTTTGTAATGCATACTGTCCCATTTCTCAGAGAGTGCACAGAGATGGCTTGATGGCACCCAAATCAGGTGTTTCTGTCTGAACCCATCCTGCTACCCAGGCCATAGTCAACCATAAAGATTATCCAGGGAAATGATCTGCATCTGCATCGGCATCTGTATCTGCTGGAGATTCACTGACTAACTAGATTCTCACTGCTGCTGGGGCTGGGGGTGTGGGGTGGGAGGTAGATAAACAGAGAGAATCAGACAAGCCCAATTGGCCAAGAACTGGATGGAGTCCACCCTAACTGTTACCGTGGCCATATCTGAAGTATCCAGAGCTGATGATGCTACATGTGGGGCCACCATTGTTCCGTGATGATATTGCAGTTGGTATATTATGCTAAGAATTAAAACAAGGAAACGTGGTAACTTAGTATATATTATAACGTGTCAACAAGAAGGCAAAGAAAAATCTTGGTTTGTACTTTGTTGGCAATTACTAATAGATATGAAAGTTACCGTTCCTCCTAGGAGGCAAGGATCTTGCCAACAGAAATACAACGCTAATACAGGAGCACCTTCCAAGGGTTCATCTGAGAGTATACTGAATGGCCTGAGTATTTAATGTGATTTGATAAGGCAGAACTGGTTTCTCCATGGCCCACAAGTATTAAATTCTAGAATTCCTATGAGTTTGCTTGATGCATTGATAAGCCAAGTAAATCTAGGAGGGGATTTGGTGAAGCCACATGCCCTAGACATATGACAGCTAATTTTTGACTTAAAAAGTGAACGAATGACCTCCAAAAGACATCAACAATTGTACCTCACAGATGTGCTGTGAGCTTGAGATCCTCACACATGTGCTGCATCACGAAGACGGTAAATGCTAAAAACATTGGTAGTATTATATTAATGGCTGCTACACTTTTTTCCAAAATTTTGTAGGAGGTCATAAAGAAATTGGCAGCTCTGCCATTCCATGCAGCCTGCTGCTGATGACATTGCTGCCTTAATGGAGCACAGCCTACAGCCTCCTTGTGAGTAAAACTCTCTTTGATTATGCCACTGGCGGCAGCCTTTCTGTGACAGCTGAACACGTCCCTAACCGATACTACTTGCACTTACTCAATGCCATTCAAATACAATTTCATGTTTTGTTAGCACAGATAACATCAATAATGTCACTCTTATTGAAGGTGAAATTATTACCAACATCACTCAGCAGATGACGTTGGGGAAAAGATACTACAAAGGTTTCCTAAATGACGAAGGGTCTTGGAGAATACCAGTGTTCTATCTCATAAGCAAACCCTCGCAGAGTAAACTGTGGGGCACAGGGTTCTCTCTGTTACAATATCACTTGAAGTTTAGGAGTGTTTTTCCTTATAAATATTTGGAAAAGTCCATGGTAGAGAAGGGTTTCCTTAATCCCAGAGAGTAAAATGAAAGAAGGCTTTTGACACACAAACTCCTACAATCAGTAAGTAGGTCGAGACAACCATGAGGCTGTAGACACAGGCTACCTTTCATGAGAAGGGAAGAATGACTTAGAGGCTGAAAGCCAGAACCCTGGAGGAGCTAGGACCATGTAAAATCATTCCCAGGCCTTAAGACCCAATGAAAGGACTGCCTACCTGTACCAGCTGAAATTCAGGATTGCTATGGACCAGTGACCCATTCATGATAACTTCATTCCTTACTTTTTAACAGCAACGTTTGTGTTTTGTTGGTTTGTTTGTTTTTTCTGTGTGTGTGTGTGTGTGTGTGTGTGTGTGTGTGTGTGTGTGTGTATGTGTGTGTGTGTTTTGTGTGTGTTTTCTGGTTATCACATGCCTGTGTTGGATGTATGCTGAATTCATAGGTCTTCATTCATAGGTCTTCAGATTGAAAGTGTAGTCGAGGACCAGTGCGCCCAAGGAGACTCATTCACACCTGGACCTAATTTAGATAACAATATCCTGGACTTTGAGCTGATGTTACAAGGGTTGGGCCTTTAAGAGGGAGGATTCTTGGGGTAGGATGAGGATATTTTTCATGCAGGAGGAGAGTGAATAATAGGAGGCCAGCAGACAGGCTGTGGCAGTCTAAAATATGTTCATAAATTCTCTTTTAAGCCCTTCAAAACGGGGACCTCCATTCCCTTTTCCTTAAGCATAGGCCAGACGTACTGAATGATTTTGAAAACTAGAAGAAAGTGGAAGTGATAGTGAGTTAAAAACACTCTAAAGAGCAGATATTGTAGTTCCAATGGTGTTGTGATTAGGGGAAAGTCGATGGAAGGGGCAACTGGCCATTAGACGCTAGGATTCTATGAGTGGAAGAGATGAACATAAGTGAAGAGAAACAAAAATTATATAAAATCAGGGAGGGGGCAAAACAGAAGAGACTCATACGTATGGAGAAGAAACTGAGGGTCACTGGAGGGGTTGTGGGAGGGGGGATGGGCTAAATGGGTAAGGGGCACTGAGGAATCTACACCTGATTCATTGTTGCACTACATGCTAACTAAGTTGGAGGTAAACTTTAAAAAAATAAAAATAAATCAATTAAAAAAAGAAACTAGAATTCTACACTATCAAAATTATCAACTAAATTTGAGAGTGGACTCAAGATATCTTCAGACGTGCAAAGACACAGAACATTCGATTCTACGCATTCTTCATTAGGAAGTTATCTGAAGGTGTATTCCAGCAAAACAAGGAGAGAAAAAATAAAGAAAAATTATACTTAATAATAGGCAACACTAACATAGTGTTTATTTTTGTGCCAAACACTGTTATGTGTTATTTTCACATATTATTACATATG
Source organism: Puma concolor (assembly GCF_028749965.1). Classification (NCBI taxonomy): domain Eukaryota; kingdom Metazoa; phylum Chordata; class Mammalia; order Carnivora; family Felidae; genus Puma; species Puma concolor. The sequence continues at coordinate 2,507,694 of NW_028240124.1, read as the reverse complement.
AACCACACAACAAACTTACAAAGTATATACAATTACCATTCTTATCTTCGAGAGGAGGAAACCGGGTTATAAGGAAGCCAAATAACTCATCCAACATCCATCTTACACAGTTGGTAAGGGGAACAAGTAAAGTCTAACCCCAGGCCGTCTGGCTCAAGAGTCCAGGCTTTTAATTGCTCCCTAACTTCCCAGATGGCCATATTACCATGAAACCATGGAAACAAACTGGGAGCAGGGCAGAGGAAAATCACAGGAAGGAAGCTATGAAGCAGACCTACTGAGTCACCACCTAAATGAGGCAGGAAAAGAGAAAGGGTCCAGTGAGAGACCGCTAAGAGGTTAGCAGGAAGATGTCATAAGTGGCATCATTTGAGAACACTGAAAGAGTGCAATAAAACAAAGAAGTGCAATTAGAAAATTAAGGAGAACCAGATAATATCCATAAGACGGCCTTAGTCTGAATGAGCCAAGTGAAACATGGCATGGTTTAAAGCACTGATGGAATACAAAGAGAAAGGATCCATTTCACCTTGATGCTAGAGATGTCCTCATTCAGCAGGTCCAAGGACTCCTGGAAAAGTGTGGTAAATCTAATGTTTTCATATTATTTAATAATCCCAATAATTTAAACCATTTATTAGTTTTCAAGTTTTAGAATCAACCTTGAACCCTCTAAATAGACTTGATTGCAGTGCATAAGAGCAGGGTTAACAACAATGACAAACAGAAGCCCAAAGCTGATAGGAGACAGACAAAAAGTGCAGCAAGGTTAAGGAAGACCTTTATCGTACAATGTACGGAATGAAAAATGATAGTACAGGTAAGGGAACTAGGTCTCTATTTGAATATACACCTTGTGGGGTATCTGAGTGGCTCCGTGAGTTCATAATCCAACTCTTGATTTTGGCTCAGATGATGATCTCACAGTTCATAAGACTAAGATGAGCATTAGGTTCTGCACTGACACCTCAGAATTCTCTCTCTCTGCCACTATCCTGCTTGAGCATACTCTCTCTCTCTCTCTCTCTCTCTCTCTCTCTCTCTCTCTCTCTCAAATAACATACATTCATTCATACATACATACATACATACATACATACATACATACATACATACATAGAAACATGAAATTATATCTTGTGATGGTTAATTTCATGATTTAAATGGGCTAAGCCACAGGGTACCCAAATATATAGCTAAATATTATTTCTAGTGTATCTGTGAGGACATTTCTTAGTACAATTAACATCTGTACATCACTAGACTAAGCAAGACACACCGCCTGCCAAACACTGGGTGGCCTCAACTAATCGATTGAAGACCTGAATAGAACAAAAGGCGGAGTAAGAGAGAATCCACTGTGTCTATCTGACTGTCTTCAAGCTGCGATATTGGTCTCCTGACTTCAGGCTCAGACTTGGAATGGAACATACATCATCAGCTCTCCTGATTCTTAGGCTTTTGGAGTCTGCCTGGAACTAAACTACTGGATCTCCTGGGTCTGCCCTTCTCAGCCTCCGTAATCCTGTGAACCAATTCCCATTGATACTGAGTCTCTGGAGAACCCTAACTAGTACCTATATGTAACTTCATCCGTTATGTGTTTTGCCCTCAGATCCAGTTCCTGCACTTCTCCTACAGACTGTGTTTCCTGTTTCCTTGCCAACTGGCTTCCAGAGGGCTTTGACCAATGGGTGTTTGATGGGAGAAAGGGAGGAAGGGATAAGCCCAGAGGTTTTTCTCTCTCCCGCTCCACTTCCTACCAGTGATTTTATCTCCTCCAAATTCTAGCTTCTTTCCAAGAGCCTCTTCTCCCGTGTTCTCAGTTCCTGCTAGGTATGGTTCTGAATTTCTCTAGCTCTGCGGGTGGAAACAGCTTTCTGATGATACTAATTCCTGATTGCTTCGCCATCCTTTGTTTGGCTTCTGGGATTTCCCATCACGTGTGTAACTGTTTAAAATACCTATAGAGGGGCGCCTGGGTGGCGCAGTCGGTTAAGCGTCCGACTTCAGCCAGGTCACGATCTCGCGGTCCGTGAGTTCGAGCCCCGCATCGGGCTCTGGGCTGATGGCTCGGAGCCTGGAGCCTGTTTCCGATTCTGTGTCTCCCTCTCTCTCTGCTCCTCCCCCGTTCATGCTCTGTCTCTCTCTGTCCCAAAAATAAATAAACGTTGAAAAAAATTTAAAAAAAAAATAAAATAAAATAAAATAAAATACCTATAGTGACTCACCGGCTGGCTGGACCTGACTGAAACAGTATACAGATAGAAGTTCGGGAATATATCGGAAGGTGAGGAGAGAGAAGACAGGTGGCTTAAGCGACCTATACGTCAACGTCACATAGGAAGTCAGTAGACGGTGCTTAAAACTGACAAATCAATAAGCAGCAGTATACTATACTACTTATCTTCATGAAGATTCCTAACAAAAGAATATAAACCTGGAACAGTTAAAAGTGTTGCCTCAAATAATGGAGACAGTAAAGAGACCTGTGGTTGCCAGGAACTCAGGGGGGGAAGGGAGAGATGAATAACAGATGAAGCACAGGGAATATTTATGGCAGTGAAACATCTTGTAAGACAGTGAAATGCTTTGAATCATGGCATTGTGCGTTTGTCAAAACTCAGCGAACTGCACACCACAGTGAATGCTAAGCTAAACTTCGGACTTTAGTTAGTAATAGTTTTCATATGGGCTCATCCGTTGTAACAAATGCACTACACTGACACAAGAAGTTTACAATAGGGAAAACTATGTTTTGGGGGGTAGGAGGGAGAACAGGGGAACTCTGCACTTTCCAGTCTTTTTTTTGTAAACCAGCTTTTTAAAAGCTGTTTTAGAAAATAAACTCCCTCAATGAAAGGGAGGCAGAGAGACAGAAGAGGAGGAAAGGAAAGAGGGAGAAAGGGAGCTACTTAAAAGTCATGGAGGAAACTTAAGTGTGGATTACTAAGTGAAGGGATCCAATACGAAAAAGCCATTTGCTTTACGTTTCCAACTATGATAACGTTCTGGAAAAACAAAACGAAACAAAAGAAAACAAAACAACGACAACGACGACGACGACAACAACAACAACAACAAAACACCTTCGGAGACAGTAAAAAGACCAGTGGCTATTAGGGTTTAGGGGGAGAAAGGAAGTGGTAATAGGCGGAGCACAGGGCACTTTAGGGTGGTGTAACTATTCTGTATGATACTGCAATAGTAGATACATACCATTATACATTTCTCAAAACTTATGTATCTATATAACACAAAATAAACCCTAACAGTTAGTTAATGATAATGTGTCTAATGATAATGTGTCATTCAAGAATGGCTCATCCACCACTTATAATTAATGTATCCACATTAGTTCAAGGTACTATAGAAACTACTGGGGGTGAGGAACCTGTATTTTTTGTGCAATTTGTCTCTAAATCTAAAATTGTCCTTAAAAAATGGTCTGTTTAAAAAAAAAAACCCTGATTAAAAAAAAAAAAGAAAAAAGAAAACAAAAGAAAGTGTTGCCTCTGGGGAAGAGGTGTTCATGGGGGAAACAAAGCTTTTGATTTTTTATTGCAAGTCCTGATCTGCAATTTGGATGTTGTGGTTTTTTTTTTTTTTTTTTTTTTTTTACTACCTGTATACAATACTTGGATTGATATTTCTCAAATAAAAAAAAATCTTTACACCTTCCAGAATAGATAACATGAAAAAGACCATATTAGCAAATGTTGGCAAGGTTTTCAAGTATTCAGAACTCACAGGCACTATGCAGGCACTACCTTGGAAGGAAGTTTGTGTAAATTGGTATAACCATTTTGGAAACAGTTTGGAGGAATCTTACCAAAGTTGATAAGTTGGATGACATGTGACCCGGCAAATTCTCTCCTAGATAAATAAATACTATTGTAAAAAATGTTCACCAAATGACGTGTCCTATAATGTTCACTGAAGCTTTATTCATAATTACCCTAAGCCAGAAGCTACCTAAATGTCCACCAAGAGTTGCAGAAATATTGTAAACTATTCATATAATGAAATTCTATACACCAATGAGTAGAAAGCATCTATACATACAATAACATGACTATCACTAACATAAGTTTGAGTGAAAGAAGCTAGGTGTAGGACACATACTTCCATTTCTATATAGTCCAAAAACAAGCAAAAGTTGTACATTCTGTAAGAAGTCACAATAATTGCCGTCCCAAAGGAGAGATAGACCGTGACTGAAAGAGGCACAGGTGGTCCCTTGGGGTCCTGGTACCTTTATTAATGAGTGCTGATTCCACAAGTATATTGAACTGAATCGCATCAAGCTGTGCTCAGAATACATTTAATAATATGTGTTCTTTTTTGCGTGCCTGGGTGGCTAGTCACCTAAGTGTCCTACTTTGGCTCAGGGAATGATCTCATGGTTTGTGAGTTCGAGCCCCGCATCAGGTTCTGTGCTGACAGCTCAGATCCTGGAGCCTGCTTGGATCCTGTGGCTCCCTATCTGGCCCTCCCCTGCTCACACGGTGTCTCTCTCTCAAAAATAGACAAACATGAAAAAAAATAATATATGTCCTTTTGAATGTATACTATACTTCAGGAATCTTATTTTAATCTGAGTGCAGACCCCTAAGTCACACCCTTTTTTCTCTACTGCTCTTCTAAACATTTAAAGAATATGTAATTTAAATCATCCTAGAAGATATATATATACATACACATACACACAAAGAAGAAAGAAATTGGCGGGAGGAGCCGGGAGGTGGGTGAATGGCAAAGAAACTCTAGCTTTATTACACAAGCATGGAACCAAAACCTTTGGAGAGGGTGGGGGTGGAATGGCTTCTTCTGACGACTTCAGAGCAATGAGGGAACAAGAGAGATCATGGATCTGCCCCTACAGTGCTGGAGACCTCTCAATCTGGGGTTAGGAAGAAAGGGGATCTCCCTTTTGGTCCAGGAGTCTCCTCCCTCCTCAGACCCTGTGCTGGGATGCAGCAGAGGTCACAGCTGCCCCAGAGTCCCAGAAGGCGGCGCCTCATCCCTGGGTCGCGGGCCGGGACCCTCTGGTGCTTCTTCGCCATTAAAGTGCACTAGGGGAAGCGGGCCCGGCTCTCACTGGTTCATCCCTCCAGGCACAACCCGTCCCGGGGCTGACAGGTCACTCGGCGGTGGCCCGCACATCACGCCCACGCACTGGGACGCTGCGGAGTCTCACCACGGGTGTCAGGTTCACTCCCAGGACTTGGCGCGCTTGGCGCCGCGCTTCTGCCAGGCTGCTGTCGACCCACACGTCGCCGACTACGCGGATGGTGGGCAAGGTGGTCAGCGTCGGGGTGGCCGCCCTCCCACTCTCCTCCAGGGTGCGGCCCCCGGAGCAGGGCCCGGGGGCCGCGGGCTTGCGGGGGCTGCTGTCCTCGCGGGACGGCGGCGGCGGGGACGGCACCTTCCTCTGCCCGACCGCGACACTCTGGGCTCCGTGGCGCCTCCTCCGGGCAGCAGACCGGCGAGTCTGGACGCGGCCTCGGGGGGCTGGTGCCCCCGCGTGTACACCACCTTCTCCTCAGGCGCCTCCAGCGCGGCCCCTCCTGCAGCGCTAGAGGCTCCTCCCGGGCGGCCGGGGCCAGGGCCTTCAGGGGCCTGCACCACCACCTCTTCATGCGGCTCAGGATGTGAGGCCGCTAGGGGCCGCCCGCGCTTCCAGGTCTCGCCTCCGCTGCAGGGCCCTGAAAAATTTCCTACCATGAAGCCAAATCAGGTGGCATGCTCTGAGACTTACACCGCAGTTGCTAGACCAGGCGCTTTGTGAGGTCACCATGTCTGCCTATCCTATCACTGCCAGCTGCCCAAAGCTGCCTTAGGTTGGGCTGTGTTTAAGATTATGCCCTTGAGAAAGACCTGCACGTAATCTTACCTGAGAAGGCCCATAGTTCTTGATGAGTTCAAGAGAGTCGTCCTCGACGTGAATGCACTGGTGCCTCAGCCTCCATTAATTCCATCCAACATGTAATGACACTTTGCGGTGGAGAGTACACACAACTTGCAATGAAACATGACTGTAAGAGGGTTTTAGCTAATTAAATGCCTTGTCATGCAACGCAATGAAAGCCAAATTGAAGTAACTACTCTATTCTTTCAAAGAATACAGATATACTGTGCCTTGCTTAGGGGTCCATATGTGTGTTGCTATAGCTCCCAGTTCAGGAAGCTGTTCTTCACAGCAGCAGCAAACAGTTTGCCTAGTTAGTATGCATGCTCACTTTCACGCAGCTTAGGGAAGACCGAGTCATTGTGTGCTTAAGAGCAAGGCGTCAACGAATTCTGTGTGAGTGGCCATGAGGGCATTCAGTGCCACTAAAACCTATTCGGTACCTACCACTTCATGATATTTCAGGTAAGTCATACACAAGGTAGTAAAAGACCGTATGGGATTCCATGGGTAGAAAACATGTTACACGGTCCGTGTAAGTGCTTTTGAAAGCAACCAGCATGGTCCATCCAGGATCACCACATACACAAATAATTCACAAAATATAACAAGGACCACCTACCATGATCAATTGAAATCCACTTCCTCATGAAAGGATGACACCAAACTATGTGAATCAATAAAAGGGATAAGTCATGGTAACAATCAGAAGAGACACTTGCCAAGGTCAACGTGATACATGTGAGAGGCCTCTGTCTTTACTCAACTCCTTTTCTTAAACACACAAACCAAACTTTCATCTCCGCAGCTTAAACCAGTACTACCTCACGTTCAGAAAGTGCTGAAAATAGAAAGCTATCTTCATATTCAGTAGGAGCAACCCCTGGATATGCTTTTTCATTAAATGTCATTTATTTTCAAATTGGTTTCCACGCAACACCTAGTGTTCATCCCAAGAGGTGCCCTCTTCAATGCCTGTCACCCACTTTCCTCTCTCCCCAACGCCACGTCAACCCTCAGTCTGTTATCAGTATTTGAGAGTCTCTTCTGGTGTGCCTCCCTCCCTCTCTATAACTTGTCCCCGCATCATCTCCCCCATGGTCTTCTGCTAAGTTTCTCAGGATCCACACATGGATGAAAACATATGGTATCTGTCTTTCTCCGCCTGACTTATTTCACATAGCATAATACCCCCCCCAGTTCCATCCACGTTGCTACAAATGGCCAGATTTCGTTCTTTCTCATTGCCAAGTAGTATTCCATGGTATACATAAACCACAACTTCTTTATGCACTTGTCAGTTGATAGACAGCTGGGCTCTTTCCATAGTTTGGCTGTTGTTGAAAGTAGTGCTATAAACATTGGGGTACATGCACCCTTATGTCTCAGCACTCCTATACCCCTTGGGTAAATTCCTAGCAGTGCTATTGCTGGGTCTTAGGGTAGATCTATTTTTAATGATTAGAGGAACCTCCACAGTGTTTTCCAGAGCGGCTGCACCAGGATGCATTCCCACCAACAGTGCAAGAGGGTTCCTGTTTCTCCACATCCTCACCAGCATCTATAGTCTTCTAATTTGCTCATTGTAGCCACTCTGACTGGCATGAGGTGGTATCTCAGTGCGGTTTTGATTTGGATTTCCCTGACGAGGAGTGCTGTTGAGCATCTTTTCATGTGTCTCTTGACGATCTGGATGTCTGTTTTAGAACAGTGTCTGTTCAAGTCTTCTGCCCGTTTCTTCACTGGGTTTTTTGTTTTCCGGGAGTGGAGTTGGTGAGTTCATTTTACAGGTTTTGGATACTAGCCAATTATCCAGTATGACTTTTGCACACATCTTTTCCCATTCGGTCAGTTGCCTTTTAGTTTTGTTGATCGTTTCCTTCATTGTGGAGAAGATTTTTACTTTGATGATGTCCCAATAGTTCATTTTGCTTTTAATTCCCTTGCCTTTGGAGATGTGTCAGCTAAGAACTTGCTGACGCTGAGGTCAAAGATTGTTTTTCCTGCTTTCTCCTCCAGGGTTTGATGGTTTCCTAACTCACATTCAGGCCCTTCATCCATTTTGAGTTTATTTTTGTGAGTGGTGTAAGAAACTGGTCTAGTTTCATTCTTCTGCATGTTGCTGTCCACTTCTCTTAGCACCAATTTTTAAAGAGACTGTCTTCTTTTCCATTGGATATTCTTTCCTGCTTTGTAAAAGATTAGTTGTCCATACGTATTTGGGTCCAATTATGGGGCCTCTATTCTATGCCATTAAGTCTATGTATTTATTTCTGTGTCAATACCATGCTGTCTTGATGGTTATAGCTTTGCGGTAGAGGCTAAAGTCTGGCATTGTGGTGCCTCTCACTTTGGTTTTCTTCTTCAGTATTACTTTGGCTATTCAGGGTCTTTTGTGTTTCCATACACATTTTATGATTGTTTGTTACAGCTTGGAGAAGAGTGCTGGTGCAATGTGATTGGTGTTGCCTATAATGTGAGGACTGCGTTAGGTCTTATTGACATTTCGCCAATATTTATTCTTCCAATCCACGAGCATGGAATGTTTTTTGCTTTGTCTGTATCTTCTTCAATTTCCTTCACATGCCTTCTATAGTTTTCAGCATACAGATCTTTTACATCTTTGGTAAGCTTTATTCCTAGGTACTTTATGACTCTTGTTGCATTGTAAATAGGATCCGTTATTTTATTTCTCTTTCTGTTGCTTCATTATTAGTGTATAAAACGCAACCAATTTCTGTACATTGATTTTGTACCCTGCAACATTGCTAAATCCATGTATCAGTGCTAGAGGACTTTTGATGGAGTCTGTCGGAAATTCCATGTATACTGTCAAGCCATCTGCAAAAAGTGGAAGTTTGACTTTATCGTTGCAAATGATGATACCTTTAATTTCATGTGCTGTCTGATTACTGATGCCAAGACTTCCAACACTGTGTTCAACAACCGGGGTGAGAGTGGACATCTCCGTCTTGTTCCTGATCTCAGGGGGAATGCTCTCAGTTTTTCCCCATTGAGGACGATGTTTACTGTGGGCTTCTGATAAATGACTTTTATGATGTTTAAAGTAGTTTCCTTCTATCCCAACTCTCTTGAGGGTTTGTATTAAGTAAGGATCCAGTATTTTCTCTAATACATTTTTCTGCATCTATTGACAGTGTACTATGCTTCTTATCTTTTCTTTTATTAATGTGATGTAGCACAATGATTGATTTATGAATATGGCACTAGCCCTGCAGGCCAGGAATGAATCCCACTTGATCGTGTTGAATAATACTATCTATATGCTATTGAATGTGATTTGCTAGTATCTTGTTGAGAATTTATGCACCCGTATTCATCAGGGATATTGGCCTGTAATTCTCCTGTTTTTTGTGTCTCTGTCTGGTTTGGAAATCACAGTAATGCTGGCTTCATAAAATGCGTCTGGAAGTTTTCCTTTCATTTCCATGTTTTCGAGCAGCTTGAGAAGGATAGCTATTATCTCTGCTTTAAATGTCTGCTAGAAATCGCCAGGGAGCCACCTGGACCAGGACTCTTATTTATTGGGAGATTTTTGATAACTGATTCAATTTGCTCACTAGTTATGGGTCCGTTCACATTTTCTATTTCTTCCCGTTTGAGCTTTGGAAGTGTGTGGGGATGGAGGCATTTGTCCATTTCTTCCAGGTTGTCCAGTTTGTTGGCATAGAAGATTTTATAGTGTTTCCTGATGAATGCTTGAATTTCTGTGGGATTCTTTGTAATAATTCCATTTTCATTCGTGATTTGACCTATTTGGGTCCCCTCTCTTTTCTTTTTGAGAAGCCAGGCTAGACATTTATCAATTTTGTGTATTTTCTCAAAAACACAACTCTTGGTTACATTGATGTGCTCTACTGTTTTCCTTTAGACTCCATATTGTTTATTTCTGCTCTGATCTTTATAATTTTTCTTCTTCTGCTCGCTTTGGGGTGTCCTTGCTGTCCTGCTTCTAGTTCTTTATGTGTGCTGTTAGATTTTGTATTCAGTTTTTTCTTGTTTCTTGAGATAGGACTGGATAGCAATGGTTGTTGTTGTTGTTATTGTTGTTGTTGTGTTTTGTTTTGTTTTTGTTGTTCCCTGTCAGGACTGCCCTTGCTGCATCCCAAAGGGTTTGCATTGTTGTATTTTATTTTCATTTGTTTCCTTATATCTTTTAATTTCTTCTCAAGTTGCCTGGTTGACCCATTTATTCGTTAGTGGGATGTTTTTTAACCTCTATGCTTTTGGAGATTTCCATCTTTTTTTCTGTGTTTAATTTAATGTCCCCTGCAATTACCACATTCTTACCAACAAGGTTCTGTATGTTTTTAAATAATTGTTTATATATTTGTGTGTCTCCGAATTTGGTGTGTAGACATTTAAAATATTTAGCTCTTCCTGATGGAGAGACCCTGGAATAAATATCGAAAGCCCTTCGTCATCTTTTGTTACAGCCTTTGATTTAAACTCTACTTTGTATGATATAAGTTGGCTACTCCAGGTTTCTTTTGACATCCAGTAGCATGATAGATAGTTCTCCATCCCCCACTATCAATCTGTAGGTGTCCTCATGTCTAAAATCAGTCCCTTGTAGACAGCAAATAGATGGGTCTTGTTCTGTTTTTTGTTTTGTTTTTTCTATCCATTCTGATATGCTATGTTTTTTGGTTGGAGCATTTAGTCCATTGAAATTCAGTGTTATTATGCAAAGATATGTGATTAGAGTCATTGTGATGTCTGTAGGTTTTATGCTTGCAGTAGTGCACCAGTTTCCTTTCCCACCAACAGTGAGAGAGGGTGACTCTTTCTCCATATCCTCACCAGCATCTGTGGTTTCCTAAGTTGCTCATTTTAGCCACACTGACTAGTGTGAGGTGGTATCTCAGTGTGGCTTTGATGTGTATTTTCCTGATGATGAGTGATGTTGAGCATCCTTTCATGTGTTTTTGGGCCATCTGGATGTCTCCTTTGGAAAAGTGTCCTTTCATGACTTCTGCCCATTGTTTCAGTGTATTACACTTTGCAGGTGTGACTTGGATAAGTCCTTTATACATTTTGTGTAGTAACCCTTTATCCAATATGTCATTCGCAAATATCTTCACTCCTTCCATTGGTTGCCTTTTAACTTTGCTGATTGTTTCCTTTGCAGTGCAGAAGATTTTTATCCTGACCAGGTCCTGATCATTCATTTTTGATTTTCATTCCCTTGTCTTTTGAGACATGCCAAGGAAGAAATTACTGCAATTGAGGTCAAAGGGTTTTTTCCTCTTTTCTCCTCTAGTGTTTTGATGGTTTCCTGTCTCACATTTAAGGCTTTCATCCATTTTGCATTTATTTTTGTGCACGTTGTAAGAAAGTCATCTAGGTTATTCTTCATCATGTTACTGTTCAGTTCTCCCAGCACCCTTTGTAAAGAGACTGTCTTCTCTCCATTGGATTGTCTTTCCAGTTTTGTCAAAGATTAGTTCACCATACATTTGTGGGGCCCCTTCTGGGTTCTCTATGCTGTTTCATTGGTTCATTTGCCTGTTTTTGTGCCAATGTCATACTATCTTGATGATTACAGCTTCGTAGGAGTTGCGAAAATCTGGGCTGCCTCCCACTTTGGCTTTATTTTTTCAAGATATCTTTGACTACTCTGCTTCTTTAGTTGTTCCGTGCAAAGTTTCACATTGTTTGTTCTACTCTGGAGAAGAATTTTGGTACAATTTTGATTGGTATTGCATTAAATGTGTAGATTGCTTTCGGTAGTATTGACATTTTAACAGTATTCATTCTTCCACTCTTTGGCATGGATTGTTTTGTTTTGTTTTGTTTTCTGATTTTGTTGTGTCTTCATCATTTTCCTTCATACATTTTCTATACTTTTCACTGTACAGATCTTTTACATCTTTGGTTCGTTTTCTTGCGAGGTATTTTACGGTTCTTGGTGAAATTGTAGCTGGCATTGATTTCTTGACTTCTCTTTCTGTTGCTTCCTTATTGGTGTATAGAAATGCAATCAGTTTCTTTACACGGATTTTGTATCCTGTGAGTTTGGTCAATGCATGTATCGGATCTAGCAGCGTTTTCATGGAGTCTTTTGTGTTCTCCGCGTTCAGTCTAATGTCACCTTTGAAAGGCCAAAGTTTGACTTTCAATGATATATGTTGAGTTAAGTGTGGTTAAAAAAGAATTTACCCTTTGAGCTCTATGTTAACTTCATAATTGCACAATAAGTGACAAATAAGCAAGAACTGTGCATGTTTTCCAACATTAGAATTGGTAACTGGAATCTAACTCTTTAAATCATATTGAATCCCTCATGATATGGAGAGAAGTATGAAACATCTAACTTCACCCAGTACACACGTGTGTATTTGTAAACACGTATGCTAAACAGAAAATTGTAATACTAGTGAGGTGTGCCAAATTTTATATGTTCATGGTACAGATAATATTGTTTTACCGTCTTTATGGTAGCAGCCCAAATAAGACATTTGGAATCAAGGAGAGAATCCAGAACCTAAAGGGTACATTCTCCATGCACTATTCTGGCTTTCAAATAAATGAACAAATGGAATTAAAAAAATAGATTGCACTGGTAATCATGTTTATTGCAATGGTGCAATAACTTTTTATGGACTCTAGCCATAATAAGAGTGCACGAGAATAGGTGTTGGAAATGACACACTTTATTTGACATGACCAAGCTCACTAGAAACATATACATTCCAAAACTTTTTAATATTCATTTTTTCAGATATTCTATAAGGCCTAATAACTTATTACTCCACATTTAGAAGAGCAAAGGTCGACATGGTGAACTTTGCCCATGTTACAATGGCTAACACATAATATTATTTGATATCCTAGAATTTTTAACAACAATACAGCTGCACGGCTCATGCAAGTTATTTAAACTTGACATATTTTAGCTTTCTGTTTTTCATTATTTAATCGTTTTTTTTAGAATTAGCTTTTGCTACAATCGCATAATACTAACTTGGGTAATGGACATCCAAGGTTCCAGCTTATCTGTTTTTGTATCAGTGATGAAAATCAATCTCTATGTCATTGCCTTTTCAATTAACCATGGCTATGTTTTAGTTCTTTTATCACTGCACTAATAAATTCTCTGTTGTCTTCTATGCCTTTTTTGAAGCCCAGTGATTAATCTTATGACTATGAATCTATATTCTTGTTGTTATACTGCTTTTATTTATTTTGATCAATTGTTTAATGGTCACTTCTTCCTGGAATTTTGTCTGAGGGGAATTCTTCCGTTTCATCATTTTGGATAGTTCTCTATCCCTTATGTGTTTTAATGTTGTTGTTGTTGTTGTTTTGTTTTGTTTTGTTTTGTGTGCTCTGCACCTGAGAGCACTGCTACTTTAAAGTGGGCTCATACCCTCTCCATGGCCTGCCCCTGCAGGAGGTGTGTTTTGGAAAGTGTTACTTGCTTCGTGTTGCTATGACTTTTGTTGTTTGATTTTCATCTCAGAGTGATTTTTGAAAATCCCGCGATGTGTGCTTTGATGTGTTCTTTGAAGTACCAAATGAAGTATTTGCATGTTTGCACTATCTTGACAGGGGTTAAAACACCTTAAGTTGCCATGGATGGGTGTCCTTGCCCTTCCCAACAATGAGGGTTACTCCTGGTAGTGAGATCCTGGAGATGTGATGGCGCCAAAGCCCCGGCGCCACACAGACAGCTCCTCTGAAAAGCTCCAGGCAGCTGCACTTACGAAACCGCTCATTTTCTGATTTCCCAGAGGTTACCTTGGGCAAAATTGTGGATTTTTAAGTTACCTGGCCCCATCTATTTCTTCTACCAGCCAGATCTTAGATTGTAGGCAAATGATACCTCCGAGACTGCTTTTCCAATTTATAAAGGGGAAGTATAACGCCTATGTCCAGTATAGTTGTGAGATTACAGGAAATGCCTGTAAAACGTGTGGAAAAACTCCTGGCACATTACACTCCATAAACACTGTATTTTGATTTGATTTCCTCATAGTTGTCACTACATCCATACAAACTGTATCTCCAGGGCGGGGTCTGATGTAGGTCAAAATGTAAGCTACACCATAGAAGCTATCAACGAGGCAAAATGTTTCCCCTATGCCTGAGGACGTGACCCTTCCCTTTTTTGTATATGTATACTAAATTTGGTGGTAGAGATTATTGAAGACTTGAATGTATATGGCAGTCTAGCACACCGGGAGATAGTTAAAAATCCCCTATTCCAGGCATCGAGGATACACATATTGAACACCTTAGGTGTCAGGTGCTATTAGGTTCAAGTACACAGTGATAATCCAACATGCACGCTTCATATAATCAGGATGTTTCCAATCTTAGCTACAAATGGTACAGGTGTAATTACAACTTGTGGCAAATGCTGTTAAATAGAACACTAAATTTTATGAGAAGGAATGGCACAGGGGACAAAGTGTAGATTAGAGGAGTGGCCAACAAAGGTTTCTTGGGGAGAAAAGTCCTTTATTCAAACTTGGACCCGTAGCAAGAACTGGTAAGGAAAAATAGCGAACACAAAATGCATTCTAAGCGGAACCTACATGGGACTAAATTGAGCAACCTGGAGAAGAGACCGTTCCGGTCACCTAATGAAAGGAGAATGAGGAAAGATGGCATTAGAGGGGTGACAAGGCAGGACGGCCAACGTCTGGTTATCACGTTACAGATTCTATGTGTCATTTTGAGTACAGTGGAGATTAGAGGGTTTTCTTAAGCAGAGGAATGAACTGCTCAGATTCAGGATTTTTGGATTGCATTCCGGATGCAGTGAAAAGAATGAACTGGGATTTTGGTGGGAAGGGAAAGGCAGCATGGGGCTAAGAACGAAAATGGAGAGTAGGCGGAAGGTGGTGAGAAACTAGCTGGGTTGGCATACGTTGGAGGTGGAGTTGAGAGCCCCTGCTGCTGAGTGGATCACAGGAAAGACGTTGAGGAGGGGAGGGCTGACAATGAGTCTCTTTCCCTCTTGAGCCACTGAAGACAATGCCCCATTAAGAGAGAAACACAAGAGGGGTCTTAAGTTGGTCATGGATTTCAATTGATTGTTGATTGGGTATTAATTCATATGCTTAGAGAATTTTGCTTAGAATTTTATCTTTTCATTGTTTTCTTTCTATAACTTGCTTCGTTATTACCATCTTTAGGTTCTAACGGATGGTCTCCAATTCTTCGCTGTCACCAAGAGCTTCTTACATAAGAAAATGGACATGATGGGTTATGTAGGTCCATCATCTTCTACCCAGTCTTTGTCATCGTCACAAATACTTAATGGCCATTGTTGTAGAAGAACCTCAAGCTCCAACAGTGTTGTTCTCACTGTTCTCGGAATGCCTGCCCCTCCTTTATTCCCTCACATTTTCTTTTGTCTCCTTTGTCTTCCTCCTTTCTGCCTGCCAACTAGAAATTTGGTCATCCTTTAAGATGCTTTGTGCTATGCCTCTGAGACGCCTTTACTGATCACCTCGGCTCAGTGGACTTCTCCTGCTACATGAAACTTGACCTTGAAGTCTCACTGTGCTTTGTATGGTGTTTGGGTTTTTTGTACCCTCAAATATTGAAAGTTTCTTGAAGGCAAGGAGGAGGTCTTTCATGCTTTCAGAAACTTTTATAAACACTCAAACATGGTCAAAGTTTAGAAATCTTTCTTGGTGAAGTGGTTGAGTCAACGTCAAATCAGATGGGAGGGTGTCTGCTGAAGGAATAACACTGGACTGTTTGAAACTATCCTTGATATGTTGAATGGACCTAATAAATTTATGAATTGACATATTTCATTTATTTAACTGATACTAGGCTAAATCATTTATTTGAAACGTTACTTTATGATTATGGAGGTCTTAAAGTTTATTGCAGAAAATTTAGAAAACAAACAAGAAAGAAAAAAAATGGTCATAAGTCAAACACCTGGAGATAATGATATCTAAACACCTTTTTTATGTTTATGTATGTTTGGCAGAGACAGAGAACGAGAGAGAGATGAGCAAGAGTGGGGGATGGGAGGAGAGAGAGAGAAAGAGACAATCATAAGCAGGCTCCACGCTTTCAGTACAGAACTCAATGTGGAGCTTGATCGCACACACTGTGGAATCATAACTGAGCTGGAATCAAGAGCCAGATGCTTAACTGACTGAGCCATTCAGGCGCCCCTGTAGGTAAGCACCTCTAACACTGTGGTATAATTGTCAGGGAAGAGGTATATGCACAGGCATTAACCAAAATTAGCTGTGTAGCTGTGAATCCCATTTTTGGTTTCTAGTGGTACGAGCATTTCGCTAGGTCACAAATTTTCTGAAGGGCTATGAATTGTAAAGGCTACATAGCATGCCATAACTTATTTAAAATTTTTTTTAATGTTTATTTATTTTTGAGACAGAGAGAGACAGAGCATGAACGGGAGAGGGTCAGAGAGAGAGGAAGACACAGAATCCGAAGCAAGCTCCAGGCTCTGACCTGTCAGCACAGAGCCCGATGCGGGGCTCGAACTCAATGACCCCGAGATCATGACCCGTGCTGAAGTCGGACGTCCAACCGACTGAGACACCCAGGTGCCCCATGCCATAACTTATTTAAACACGGCTATGGATCATTTAGGATGTTCCGTTTTCTTGCTTCAATTAGTTGCCACAAGTAGAATTAACTTTTCATGGTGTAGACACAGTTTAGTAAATGTCAATTAAACAATAAAAAGAACTGCAGCCGGTAATGTGAGGTGGAGGAAGAGGATGACCAGATTTCGCTTCACCTTGTGTATTGCTGGCAGTCCTTACACCCTTCTCTCCCTCATCCTGTTTTTCTCCTACTTGACCCACAACCTCCACCTTTTTATTCCTCCTTCTTATCACCCTCATTTCTCTGTCTATGCTGGCCTCCTTGCTTCCCATCAGTACACACGTTCACACTCCTGCCTTTGGGAATTCATGGGTCCTTCTGCCTAGTTCACCTTCCTGTCAGCAGGTAGTTCTCTCATTTCCGTGAGGTATTTATTCAACTGACACCTTTTTCAGTAGGGCCCTCTGTGTCGAGTATTTCACCCTGTCTAGTATTTCACACCCCCTCCCCCAATGCTTATATCCTCTCCAGGATGTATTTACTTGTTCTTTCCCCATTCATTATTCTCTACCATAGTTTCTAGTTCCATTATCTTTGTCAGTTTTCCCCACTTGACTATTGAGCACCAAGAGCGCAGTGATCCTTGCTCCTTTGGTTCACTAGTGGATCCTCAGGGCGTAGACAGCGTTGTCTCATTCTAAATGCTCCAAAATTATTTATTGAATGATTCAATGAATCAAAATCACTCCTTCATTCTTAAGAATGTTTTATAATTTTGTACTTTACACTTACATCTATGATCCATTTGAGTGAATGTTTGTATAAGTGATGAATTTAGGTCAAGGCTTCTTTTAATTAATTAATCAATCAATGAACCGATTGATTAAACAATTAATTACTTAGTTAATTGATGACTATTCTATACGAACACTTAATTTTTCCCGTAACACTTGTGAAAGACTATCTCCCTTTTTCTGTTAGGTTGGCTATATGTCATTATCAGAACTTGGGTGAGGATGCTTGTGTATGGGGTCAGTTTCTGGATTCTCTGTTCTATCTCTTGATCTGTGTGTCCATCTTTCTTCAATATTACACTGCCTTGATTACTGGACGTTTATAGTAAGTCTTAAACTGGTGCAACATGAGTTCTCCAACCTGGTTATTTTTCAGAGCTGTTTGGCTGTTCTCCTTCCTTTGTCTTTACACACATATTTTAGATGAGCTTGCTGATATCCACAGATAAATCCTGGGATGTCGACTGGGATTATGTTGAATCTCTAGATCAAGTTGATAATTGACATCTTACTAGCGAGGCTTCCATGGCTAGATATGGCATTTCTCTCCATTTATTTATATCTTCCTTGATTTACCCAATCAGCCTTCTGTGGCTTTTCGCGTACAGATCCTGTGCATGGTTGTTAGATGTAAATGTAAGTATTGCAATGTTTGGTGTGGTTTTAAATGGTTCTTGAAAAAACAGTTCATATTCTAATTGTTCATTGCTTATGTATAAAAAGGAGACTGAGTTTTCTATATTGACCGTGTATTCTGGGGGTATTTAATTATGTTTGAGTTCTAGAAAACTGATGTATACTCCTTAGAATTTGTTTCATGTTGATAATCACATGATTTAAGAGTTGAGGCAGTTTTCAGCAGCTCAGGTCATGGTCCTATGGTCACAGGATTGAGCCCCGTTTGGGGCTCTGTGCTAAGCATGGAGCTTGCTTAAGCTTCTCTCTCTGTCGTTCTCTCTGTCTCTTTCTCTCCCCATCTCTGCTCATTCTCTCTTTCCAAAATACGAATTGAAAAATCAATAAATAAAAGAATCGAGATACTTTTTATTTTTACTTTTTCCAATGTGAAGGCCTTTTCTATGCCTTTTTCTGTACATGGCACGCTTGTTAGCAGGGGAGGTACTGGTGTTTATGTCGATTTGTACACAGAACTGGCTGATTCCCTGTTTTTATTTTCTCCTTCCTTGGATTTCTGCCAAACTTTCCCCAATAAAAATAGGATTCAGAGGGACCCTATTCTAGTTTCGGTTCAAGATGGCTGTGTAGGAAGTCCTTGAGCTCAACTCCTCCAAGGTGAAAGAAGGTTTCAACTACCTCCACATCGACCTTAAACTTTCTAATTGATTCACTTTTTCTTTCCAGCTTCTCTCTTTCTTTATGTTTATTAATTTTTGAGACAGAGGGAGACAGAGCGCAAGTGAGGGACGGGCAGAGAGACATAGAATCAGAAACAGGCTCCAGGCTCTGAGCTGTCAGCACAGAGCCCAATGCGGGGCACGAACCCAGGAGCCATGAGATCATGACCTGAACTGAAGTCGGATGCTTAATCAGCTAGGCCACCCAGGCGCCTCCTCCCCACTCTCAGCTTATCTCTTAATTCAGGATCCTGAAAGCAAAGTATCACCTCATGGGAACTGAAACTACCCCTCTAGCAATAAGGACTCGTTGAGCCAATAAGACTGCACCCTCAAGCCAAAGACAATGACCAACCTGACCTTAGTGACCACCTGTGTGTACCTACCTCTTTTGGTCCCAGATTTTCCTTACATAAACCTGGAGGTATTCTCAGCACTTTACAAAGAGTCTTTGATGTGAGTCTGCTGTATCTCTGGTGTCGGCCTCTGAATAAGTTCCCCATTTGTTTCACCTCCACTAGTTCCTTTGAACTGCGATTTTGTCAGTAATTAGTAGCCAAACCTCACCTTTTTTGGGTCCTCTGGAGCAAGGTGCTCTTGTGCCTGAACTCCCTGGCTACATTTTCTGGTGAACCAGCCAGAAGGTGTACTTCCTATTGGTCCAGCTCCCTGGGGATTGCACGTATTGATATAACAATTCCTCCTGAGGAGCTGAAGACTGACGACACAGATGGTGCCTAAGAAAACATAGAAAATCAAAAGACAACATTAATACAGTGAGACAGTAATAAAGGAAACACTCACCCCTAACGTTGCCAAAGGCAGTTGGGGAAGGACCAGAAACAGACAACTCTGTCCTTGGGCAAAAACTGAAAGAAAAAAAGAAAACACTGCAGTTTTAAAAGAACAACTGTCATATAAAAGAGAAAAGTAGAACTCTGTCAACGTCAGAGGAGCCACAGGAGTTCTCTCTGGGTCATAGAGACAGGAGAGTGGCAGGGGTATATTTTACATCCACATTTTTTCCTGTTTACTTATTTTTGAGAAGCAGAGAATACAAGCAGAGCAGGGGCAGAAAGAGGGGGACAGAAGATGCAGGGAAGGCTCTACACTGACAGCATCCAGCCCAATGTGGTTCTCAAATTCATGAACTGTGAAATCACGACCTGAGCTGATATCAGATACTCGATCCAGTGAGCCACCCAGCTGCCCCACATTCTCCATCCACCTTAAATGCATAGAGCAGAGCAGGGTCCAGTTGCTGTAGCTGGCCTGCTGCCTCAGTAAGTTCCAGGCCCACAATACACACCAGCCCCAATTGCACTGGACACACACACACACACACACACACACACACACACACACACACACGACATGCTTTTTTCCCCCTTAATCAATGCAGTTGAAAGAACAACTAGCATATGAAAAGAGCCATTCCTGGACTGTAACCCACCTCCGCTCCCACGGCATCTTCAGGGCACTCTCTCCGTGGAAAGTCCTGGTACACCGTAGTTTATATCCACTTCAGATTCAACTATATTGGCAAGCTATCTTCTGCATTTAAAGCCCCAGGTTCCTTCAGCTTGTACGCACTTTAGCTTCCCCTATCTTGCCCAAGAATCGTCTGCATAGAGAGATCAAGGACATCCTGACCCCCAGACTGCTCATGTTCTAGCCACCCTGTACAGGGTACCTGTACACAGCACCCCAGCATGCCTCAACTTGCATTCATTTCAGCTTCAGCTGTCCTGCCAGGGTGTCCTGCCTCACACACAGAATCCTGGGACACCACAGTCTGCGTTCACTTCAGCGTTAACTATCCTGACAGGGCGCCTGCTATGTAGAAAGCCCCAGGATCCCCGGTCCATGCAAGCCATGTCCTCATCCAACCAGCAAATATCACCAACTTCACACAGGGCCTACCCAGGGGGACAATCATGTATAAGAGAATTCCTTCAAGTGTAGGAGAAGTAGCTGCTCTGACAGTCTATAGAAACACATGCAGAAAGAGAAGCAAAATGGAGAGACAGGGAAATATGCTCCAAAAGAAAGAACAATAAAAAACCCAGAAAAGAGCTGAATCGAAGATAAGCATTTTGCCTCAATTAAATAAAGAATATAAATTAATGATGGCAAGATGCTCGCTGGGCTGCATAGAAAACACAAGAACTAAGTGAGACCCTTAATTAAGAGATAGCAAACACACACAAAATCAGAGTTCAAGAAGATAATAGCTGGAAAAAAAAAAAAAAAACACTAGAGGGAATCAACAGTAGAAGACTGCATGAGGAACGACATATCAGTGGATATGGAAGACAGATTTAGGGAAAGCACCCAAAACAAACAGCAGAAAGATTTTTTTTAAAAATGAGGATAAGTTAAGAGATACTTTGGAAATATCAAGTGAGGAAAAATCCACATAATAGGGATTCCACAAGAAGGAAAAGGGGTACAAAAAGTATTTGAAGAAAAGATAACTGAAGACTTTCCAAAACTAGGGAAGAAAAGAGACATCTAGGACAAGAAGCACAGATTTCCAAACATGAAGAAACCAAGGAGCCCCACACTATGACACATAATAATATAAATGTCAAAGTTTAAAGATTAATAAAGAATTTCAAAGTTGTAAGAGAGAAGCAAAAGTTACCATGATTTCAAAAACAGATCTCAACAAACAAACACCCAAAGTTTTCAGCTGATTTTTCAGCAGAAAGTTGGCATGCTAGGAAAGAGTGACAAGGTATCTTCAAAGGCCTGAAAGGATAATCCCACGACCAAGAAAACTTTACCTGGAAAGATTATCATTAACATTTCAAAAAAAAAAGAGATAAAGAATTTCTCAACAGAATATAAAGTAGTTTGTCACCACTAATCAGCAGTGCAAGAAAAGTTAACTGGGAAAATCATAATTAGATATTACAGAATTATGAATAAAAAGATGTAAAATATTACAACATACACCATAAATATGGAGAAGGGACTTAAAAAACTTACTGTTTGTATTTTGTTTTACTAAAAAATATATGTTTTATTTCATGTTTGACAGAGAGAGAGACAGAGTGTTAACAGGGAGGAACAGAGAGTGGGGAAGGCAGAGAATCTGAAGCAGGCTCCAGGCTCTGAGCTGTCAGCACAGAGTCCAACATGTGGTTCCAACTCACATATTGTGAGATCATGACCTGAGCTCGAAATCGCACACTTAACTGACTGAGCCACCCAGTGCCCCAAATTTAGTCTTCTTAAAATTCTCGAATGTGTGTATATTTAAGAGACCACCAAAATAACATAGACTGCTGTTTCCTTGGGATGTTATATGTAAACCTTGTGATAACAAACTCAAAACACAAAATACATGAAAAATAAGGAAAATGAAACGCAAGTAAGGCACAACACAAATTCATCTATGAAATAGGAAGAGAGTACAGAAAAAAAGAAACAGAGAACTACAAAAGCAACCAGAAAACAAAGAACAAAATTACAATTAGTACATAACGATCAACAATTACTTTAAATATAAACGGCTGAAGTGCTCCAGTCAAAATACATAGGGTAACAGGATGGATACAAAACAACACTCATCCATATGCTGCCTATCACAGACTCTCTTCAGACCTAGACACATACAGACTGAAAGTGAAGGGATGGAGATACATTTCCCATGCAAATGAAAGCAAACAACAACAGGGACAACAAAATAACATCAAACAACAACAACACCTCAGAACCAGGTAGCAACACCTATATCAAACCAAATAGACTTTAAAATCCTCAATAAAATATTATCAAACTCCACTCAACAACACGTAAAATGATTACGTGGCTTTTATTCCAGGGAAACAAAGATGGCTCATCAAATCAATCAACATAATATCCCGCCCCAACAAAACGGAGGGTAAACACCATATGATTATACCAATAAATGCAGAAAAACCATCCGACATAATTTAACATGTATCCATGGTAAAAGTTCTCAACACACTCGGGGGGGCGGACATGCCTCAACACATGAAAATATTATTTTATATAATGTTTATATTAAAAAGTTCACACCTAACATCTCAATTGTGAAAAACTGAGAGCATTCCCTCTAAGATCAAGAACAAGATAAATATGTCTACTTATGCCATTCTTGTTTCATATAACACTAGAAGGCCTAGCCACAAGAATCAGATACGAAAAAAGAAATTAAAGTCATCTACGTTTGTAAACAAGCTAAACTGTCAATATCCGCAGATGACATAAGAATATGCATAGAAAACCCTAAACTTTCCCCCAAAACTACTAGAAGTAATAAACGAATTCAGGAATGTTAGAGATACGGAATTCATACACAGAAATTGGTAGGGTTTGTATATAATAATAATGAAGTCACAGTAAGAGGAATTAAGAAAACAACACAGTTCATAATTGCACCAAAAAAAAAAAAAAAAGAGAGTAAACTAGCTATGACTCAACTTATCCAAAGAAGTGAAAGACCTGTAGTGTGAAAACCATAAGTCAATGATGAAATTGAAGATGACACAAACAAATGGAAAGATATCCCATGATCATGGATTGGAAGAATTAATATCATTACAATGTCCATATTACTCATAACTCTCTACAGTTTCAATGAAATCCCTATCAAGATACCAAAGGCACTTTTCACAGAACTGAAACAACTAATACTAAAATTTGTATGGGTCCACAAAAGACCCTGAATCGTGAAAATAATCTTGAAGGACAAAAACATAGCTGGAGGTATCAAAATCCCAGATTTCAAGATGTACTACAAAGCTTCAGGTAAACCAATTAGTATGGGTAGTGACACAAAAACAGACACATTGTTCAATGGGACAGAATAGAAAGCCCAGAAATAAACCCATGCTTATGTGGTAAATTAACCTATAACAAAGGAGGCGAGAATAAACAATGGGGGAAAGACAGTCTCTTCAACAAATGGTATTGGGAAACCAGGAAATCTACATGCAGGTAGCGAGGACCTAACCATAACGCTGGCCTGGGCTCTGGCCCTAAAGGCACCTAGCATGGACGTCTAAAAGATATAACGGATTGGGGACAATTACCATTGAGGAAAATCCTGTGTGGAAGTCACACTCTCTCCATGACATTTCCACGGCCTTGTTGGAGTTGGAGGAGATCCTGAGACAGTTTCAGTCTGGCCCACTCATATGTTTGGCTTCGCCCTTCCACGCTAGCTCTGACCCATAACCACACATGGGCCCTCATTTCAGTCCTGCAGGGAAATCATATCCCTGTGGGTGGTTGGACCAAAGGCACTTCCGAGGAACCAACCCTACCCCTACCCACTGCTCCGCCTCTAAGCGGGATCACCTTCTAAGGCTTAGAAAAGAAGCGGTGGGACATGGATTCCTCCTTTTTCTACCCTGTGTTCTCTTCGGGAACTCAGGAGATTGAATGCTGCCCACCCTCACTGGGGACGATAGTGCTTTACTGAGTCCACCAAATCAAACACTAATCTCACCCAGAAACACTCTACAAATATCCCGAGAATAAATGTTTAGTCTTGGGCACCCCACGGCCAACTCAAGTAGACGTGTAATAATAACCATCATAGGGTGATCCTTGTTTTGCTTCCCTTCCCTCATTCACCTCCTATTGCTAACTTTCAAGTTCTGAAGCCATTGCTTTTTATATTCTGACCAGTGTATAGCATTAAGAGAAATTCGAGGAAAGTTGTCTTGTGCAGGGACTAGTGTTTCAGTTGATATGAAAATGTTTTCGGTAAGGTAAGGGAAAGAGATCTTAGCTAGGGCACCAACATATTCCATGTTACTTTATCAGGGGTGGCCCTTAGCTTTCCAAACCCTTAACACGCTCATGGGAAGGCAGTGTAACATGGGTGAGAGCATGCATGTTGGCATAGGAGCAGAGTTGGTGCCCATCCCAGCCACCCCACTCGTGTTTGTGTTATCTTGGACCATTTACTTAACATATCTGAAACTCAGTTGCCTAATTTATAAAATGGAAATAACAAGAAAGGGTCAAAAAATTACATGACACTAATGGCAAGGTGCTTAATCCAACACCTGACAACACGGAACAAGTGCTCCACAGATGATAGCCATCATTAGCCTCATTTGAACAGCTAAGACAGGCTAATATTCTGTCTGGGGTCAGATACCTACGGAGGAATCTCAGGTCTTCTGACACTGATTCTTCAATTTGGAGGCAGCCCAGGGCCAGGATGGCTGAAAGAGTACAAGGAGGTAGACCAGTAAGCCAGCCCTCTATCCACCTCTTATTTGATAGTCCAGTTGTATATTCATCTCCTTCCTTCCACTGAAAAGAAATGTAAATCCCTCCCTCTAGAAGAAATGATACACAGACGCTTGCATGTAATATTAAGTGTTAGCCTCTGCAATACTGGCACATGCATCATCTCATTTAATCTACAATGGGCCTTCATATGGGAGTCCTTATTCCAATTTCCAGGTGAGGAAATTGACACCTAGGAAAGTCAAGTGCCTTTCCCATATCTTGTTTATGACCGTGTTAGACAACAACCCGGGACTCCTCCTCCATGTCCAGTGTGTTTTCTTCTGTGCCACAGTTTGTTCTCTTCCAAGGTGAACACTGCTAAAGAAAGATTTGAACAAAGCAGTAAAAAAAAAAAAAAATCATTTAAAACGTCTAGTTTTCACCCAAGCACTGCTTTCTGGGTGAGATTGGTGTGTTTTCTCTCTGAGAAACAAAGGTGAGAAATTCCAAACCTCTATCTTTGTTACGGAGTTATGAAGACCAGGAAAATTAGTAAAGCTCACTGGCAGATTAAACTTTCCAAGTCGAAGACATTAGTTTCAATTCTCATATTATGTGTGTTAAAGTGGGAGCTGGAATTTCACATGGCTTTGACAATCGTCATCAATTCCTTTCTTCAAGTTTGACTGCATATTCTCTTTCTTTCCTTTTTTTGTCTTTTCTAACTATACTTCCAATATGCCAGCTCATCCCTGTTTCTCCATATGTCTAGCAATGGCCATTCTCCATTTGTCCACATTAAATCTGTCATCAAAGGAGAATAAAAGGATAAAAGAACAAAGCTAGAGAAGTAAGACTCAATACTAAAATGTAAACTGGTGTTAACATTTCTACTTCCAACCAAATGTAATAACAAACACTAGATTTATACACCTTATGGAAGCAGCTAAAAGCGTAGACAAAATATATAAGAAGCTGTTCTCAAAACATCACACTCACGCAGTGAAGGACACTGATCCCTGATATTGGGAAATAAGTGAAATGGTTCCTATAGTGCCCTATTCTATTGACTAGGCTGGGATTTGAGTCTGTGTTATAGAGAGGAGGAAGCTGGCATAGCCCAACATTTTCCCTGATTTGTGGAGGGGGTAGTCACTGATTCAGGAAGACTGCTATATTTCACAGAGCAGAGTACCAAAGAAGAGAAAGTTGTTCACAGAGAGAACCCCAGAGATCAACAGATGGTCTGCCTTGAGTATTCAATAGAATATTGATAAACTCTTGTGTATGAGGACACTGAGACCAGGGGAAGGAATAATACCCACTGCCATACAGGGTCAGGAATAATGCCTGACAGCCAGTGTGGAAGACCTCACAATGTACCTGCCATTTGGAAAAAACTTGATCTTTGTGTCAGTACTGGACAAAAATTATCCGTAAATTAAGTGCTGCCTGTGCCTTGCCCAAAATATCTTTAAAGAAAGACCTGAAAGATCAAGCTATTTGTAAGTAACTAAACCCTGTCCCAAAACAAAGGCAAGGATATTTTTAGGAATCTAAAAGTTTCCAGCATCTGACAGGCTAAAACTGACCATGTTTGGCAGCCCATAAAAAATTATCGGGCATGCAAAGAAGCAGGAAAATAAGACACGTAAGGAAGGGGAACTCAACTGACACTGACCCAGAAATTACACAAATGATATAATTTATACATCAGAACATTCAAATAGTTATTATAACTAATATTAGTATATCCACGATATTGTAGGGCAGAATGAGCATGTTAAATATAGACATGCAAGTGGTATGTAAGACCTAAACCAAACTTCGCATGACAAAAGTAATGACTAAAATAAGAAATCAGGTCTATAATTACTGAATGGAATTAAAGGCATATAGACAGTGCAGAAAAAAAGGTTGATGAACCTAAAGACATAGCAGTGGAAATCGTCTGAAATGAAACACACAGACAAAATATGCCTGCAAACCATCCAACATACATGTAATTGTATCTCCAAGGAACACAGACAAGAAAACTAATTTGAGTAAATAATGAAACTAATTTGAATTTATAGTTGGTAAGGTTGATGCAAACCAAAAATATATAGTTCCAATAAGGTCAATGAACCTCAAGGACAGGAAATATGAGAAAAACTACACCAAGGCACCCCACAATCAAATTGCTTTAATCCAGGGAAAGGGAGGGAAAAGATTTCTCATCAGAACCAATGCAATCTAAAATACAGTAGGATAACATTTTTAAAGTACCTAAAGTAGGAAACCATTATGACCTGGTGTTAGGCAAACATTTCTTAGATACACCACCAACAATATGATTCATTACAAGAAAAAAATATGATTGGATTTTATCACACTAAAACTTTCGCTTTTCAATGAACAAATACTTTGAAATCACAAGAATGAGACTGGGAGAATATATTTACCAATCATCTATGTGAAATGGGACTTATATCTAGAACATATGGGCAATCCGCAAGATTCAATATTCTGAAGCTAAATAATCTAAAAAAAAGGCAAAAGATTTGAGAAGACACATTACCAAAAAAGATATATGTACAGCAGATACACACATGAAAATGTGTTCAGCATCATGAGGGGAAATGCAAATATAAACTACAATGAGATAAATGAGATACAATGAGATCAACTACTACTTCATGCCTACAAGATGTCTAAAATCAAAAGACAGGGTTCCGAAGTGTTAGCTAGGATATGAAAGAACTGGAATTCTCACACACTGCTGATGAGAATGTAAAAGTGATAAAACTACCCGGGCAAACATTTTGACAGTATCCTAAAAAGCTGAACATGCAACCTATCTATGATTCAGCCAAATCTACTCTCAGATATGTTCACTAGAGGGATCAAAGTATACGATCATACAAAAAAATAAATAAATAAAAGAAAGAAAGAAAAGAGAAGAAAAGAAATGAAAAGAAAAGAAACAAAAAGAAAAGAAAAGAAAAAATGAATGTTTATAGAAGCTTTGTTTTCAATAGGCAAAGGAGCACCTGGTGCCTCAGTTGGTAGATTTCTTGATTTCTGCTTGGGTCATTATCCCAGGGTCCTGATATTGAGACTCACATTGAGGTCCACACTAAGCATGGAGGCTGCTTAAGATTCTTTTTCTCTTTCCCTCTGCTCTCCCTTTCTCTTTCTCTCTCCCTCCGCCTTTCCCTCTGCCTCTCCATCTCCCTCTCCCTCTCCATCTCCCTTTCCCTATCTCTCCCCCACCTCACCTTCCCCCCTCCCCTCTCCTTCTCACTCACTCTCTTTCTCTCACTCTCTCTCTCTCTCTCTCTCTCTCTCTCTCTCTCTCTCTCTCTCTCTCATAATAAGAAATAAATACGCCAAATGTGGAAATAATACAAATGTCCACTGACATGTGAACGGATAAACAAAGTAGTAACAGACTATTGATACACACAACACTATGGATAATCTTCAAAATACTAAGTGACAGAAGTCAACTCCCCACCTCTAAATAATAAGGAGTATGTCTTATATAATTTTATTTGTATAGTATTCTAGAAAATGCAAGATAATATGTAGGGACAGAAAACAGACCAGAGATTGCCTAGGAATGGGAATCGGGAAGACGTGGGGGACGGAGGGATATCTAAGGGATACAAGGACATTTTTAGTGGTGACAGACATATTCTTTTCCTTGTTATGTATACATTGGTGGATATGTGACCAAAATTTACCAAATTATGTAATTGTATTTATTAGTATTGGTA
Source organism: Puma concolor (assembly GCF_028749965.1). Lineage (NCBI taxonomy): Eukaryota > Metazoa > Chordata > Mammalia > Carnivora > Felidae > Puma > Puma concolor. The sequence continues at coordinate 2,479,079 of NW_028240124.1, read as the reverse complement.
TTAATATTAATTATTAATTAAGTAATTTATTTATTAGGGCTTTTTTTTCAGAGACAGAGATGAAGCGTTCATAAGTGGGGGAGAGAGACAAGGGAAAGAGAGAAACTTAAGCAGACTGCATGCTTAGCATGGAGCCCAATAAAGGGCTTAATTGAACCTGGGATCATGACCTGAGCCAAAATCAAGAGTCTGATGCTCAAGTGACAGCCATCCAGGTGCTCCACCAATTACGTACTTTAAATATGTACAGTTTGTGTATATCAGTTAAACATTAATGAAGTTGTTAAAAAAAGCAAAACAAAACATGATTGGATATTGTGTATTTTGACCTCTGGGGCTGCTATTTCAAACCTGGTCCACCAGCATCTACTGATTCTCGGAATCGCCAGTATCTTTCATACACTCACATAAGTTCTTCAAAATAAATGTAACTTGGGAAAAGGGGAAATACCCTGGCAGTTATCACGTGTATCAATTATAAGTGTCACATCACTTAGAACTATGATCCATACATGAGATGGGTGATATAGCACATGTTTGCTTTCGACAACTTGGAGCTGTTTGAGTCCCAGCACCCCATTACCCTTGTACACTTGTTAATTACTAGTTTACCAGTTAATGGTCCTCTGTCTCCTTATACTGTATAAGAAGGGACTTGGTCTGTCTTGCTCACTTCTGTGTTTATAATGTTACAGAACCAGGCTGGAATGCTGGCGGAAAAACCAAATGGCGCTCGGAGATTTTCTTTGGATTGCAGATCTTGGTGGAACGGCGGGCTCAGAGGACCCTGTTTCTCCAAACGTCTGAGGGCTGAATGCAAGTGTGGCAGGAAATTTACAGTCATCAGCTGCCATATCTGTGGGGGTTTTCCTGCACACAGAAAACAAAGGAAGAAGAACCAGGGGGAGGGGTCTCTAAGATAGAGACCAGAGTTCGTTTTAGTCCCACCGTCCATCTTTGGTGCAGTATTGTATTCACTTCTCCAACATTATCCCATTTTATGCCTTTTAAGAAACCTTTTTAGTAGGTATCACCTTTCAGTTTTTTAGGTTGGTACCCTCAGAAGGCTAAGATGTCTGCAGTAGTTTGGCGAGCAACAGTGTTTTCAAGAAAATATATTATGGTATTCAGTATAGAGGGGCCAATGGGTACAAGTAAAATTATGGAGAACAGGGGCCCTGCCAGGGCAGGAAGCCAGGATCCCAATCCGTGAGATCTCATTTGTTCCATTGATTGGTACTTTCCTGTTGTCTATCTTGAATTATTATTATTATTATTATTATTATTATTATTATTATTATTATTATTATTATTATTATTATTTTACTTTTTTAGTTCCTTAACCTTAATTGTAAGTATTTCTGACTGGTTTAAAAAATAGCAACATTCCTCCCCCTGAAAAGATGCGATTCCCTCCATTTTCTGAAGTGAGGAGGTCGGGGGCCTGTCTATTTTGGGGGGTTACTGCCACCAGAGAGTTTATTTGGTTCTCTAAAGTTACCAGAGACTCGGCCACCCATTCCATGTCTTCATTTATCTCTTGAGATAGTCTATGGTACAGTCCTATCCATAAACCTATGCCCCCTTATACAGTTCCTATTGCTGTCACAATTTTTGAGCCTATCAGAATGGGTAGCAGGACTGCCCGTTTAGCCTGAGACTTGGGGCTAAAGGTTGTTAGGAACTGATCTTCAGTGTATACAAATATCTCTGGGGTCCGGAAAATGGAATAACATTTCTGAGTCCAGTTGGCCTCTAAGCATCGATAGGCCGAATTAGTACACAGATAGAACACCCCAAGGGTGCAACATAGGGTTGTAGTCCTCATTAATGTTCTATCTCTTCCTCATACAGAGGGCATTTAGGGACTGTACGGATGAGGTTGTTGGCATTGGGAGATGGACCCTAGTGGCCAGGGGTCCAATTCAGACAGGGGTGTTGGTTTTGAGGTTTTCAGGAGCTTCCTAGGTCAAACGGATCGGAGTAGCTAAGTGAGTCCTCTGGTTGAGGGGCAAGCACATCCAGCAGGTTTGCATGTGATTATCTATCTTATGGAGGACTAGTAGAGCAGTTTCGGACCAATGCTGGAGTGGGGAATTGGTAGGCATCTGATTGACGGCTGAAGTTTCAAACGTTGTTCGGCCACTGGCAGAGTGGTCGCCTTTATGGCTTGAATTACCCTATCCTGGGTATATGCTTTATAACTTTTTGAAGGGCCCTGTAGTGCAGCCCTTCCCTGTTTGAGATTCCCCGTTGAGGAAGGTAAGTGTAGCAAGCTCACTTCCATGTCTGGAGGCCCTTGTTGTGACATGGGTTCCTGATAGTTTGTTTATATCCTCGATCCAACACTTAGCACTTCGGGCACCAGGTGACTGACAGAGAGTGGGTGTTTTTCCCATGTAGCAATCTTTGTGGAAGGAGGGAAAGGTGCTGAACCCCCTGGACCCCCTTATTGTCCTATGACAATTGTGTGGGCAAAGTCGATAAGCTGCAGTTGTGAGGGTGAGAGTGGTTATCATAATATACAGGCAATACTTGGTAACCCTCCCATCCAGAGGAGGTATGTGAGGCCCAGGATGTATCTTTTACACCATATCCAGATTGTTGGTGCAGTCTCTATCAGCCCAACAGTAAGAAGTAAGACCAGGCTTATGACACCAGTAAGGGGCAAGGGTTGGCAAAGTAGCATTCAAACCCCTGGACTTGGTTCACTCATTGATTCCTCAAGCTCCTGCTGTGTGCAGGCAAGCCATCTCCCATGGTGTGGCTGCAGCAGGGCTGGACACCTCAGGGGTCAGTTCCCTTTTGAGGGTAGGTTTAATGGGATGACTGGATCTGGATCACTTCACCAGGTTGTGGATTCTTCTGAGTGCACTTCTTAACTGTGGAGTGATGGACCCGTGGGGTGATACCTGAAGTTTTGGGGGCTGTAGGAGTTGTTAGAATAACAGTGAGAGACCCAGTCCACCATGGTATAAGAGGTTCCTTCTTCCAATCTTTGACCCACACAGAGTCTTCTGGCTGAAAGAAGTGAACAGGGTCCCTAAGGAAATTGTGACCCTCTCTATGGTGTATCTAAACTTGTTTAGGACTGCCGCCAAGTTCTGGAGCTGTTATCTTATTTCTTTGTCTGCAATCTGGTTTAGGTCTCCTGGGAGCTTTCCTAAATGTGTGTGTGCGTGGGGGTGGGGGGAGGATCGCCCATATAATAACTCAAAACGGGAGAATCTCAGTGCCCCAGGCGGGCATTGGGCACACAGGAGGACCAGCCGAAGGAAATCTGGCCATGGGGGGTTAGTCTCTTGGTGGAACTTGGCCACGGTTTCCTTGAGGGTGCAGTTCATCTGCTCTACCTTTCACTGAGCCCTGGGGGCGTTAAGCAGTGTGCAGTTTCCAGGCAATGTTAAGGGACTTTGTTAGGGTTCATATAATGTCCGTCGAAATGCAGGCCCATTATTACTGTGTGTGGTAAAGCCCAATCTCCCATAGAAGAGCCTAGGCCACCTCGTGACTTCATTCCATTCTTGTCTGGAAAGCTTGGACGCATCCCAAATTGGTGCAGATTATTACAAGGAGGTACCTCAACCCTTTATTTGGTTGTAGGTTGGTAAAGTCCACCCCTAAGTCCATCCTTTGTGAGCCAGGCAGGGGCCGTGGGGCCGAGCAAGCATTGTTTTTGGCACACGTTACACATTATTCACTGACAGCCTGGCATAATGCTGGCAGTTGGCTGATATCGCAGTTCTTTTTGAAGAGGACCTCTAGAGCAGTTTTCCTTAAGAGGGTGAGTTAGTTATCTTCTTTCACTAGCTGCTTTTACATAGATGATGGGATAAGACTCACCATCCGAATTGCTTAGTGTGCCCACTTCTGTGGAAGCCCAATTTCTTTCTTCACTTGTGTACATGGGTGATGAGGCTTCCTTCTGGGGCGCAAGAGTCAGAGTGTAGGTAGGAGCTTCACCTAGGTCACCTCAGGCAGCCACTCTGGCTGTTTTGTTGGCCTGGTGATTTCCTGATTTATGGGTTCATTTCATTTCTGAGGTCCCTTACAGTGTAGGATAGCTACTTTGTCTGTTAGCCATATGGTCTCAAGAAGCTTTAGTATTTCTTCCTCATTTTTGATAGTTTTCTCTGAAGCGGTAAGGAGGCCTTTTTCTCTATAGATGGCCCCATGTACATGCACAGTAGCGAAGCCATAGGGGAATCGATGTAGATGTTAACTCATTTACTTTTGCTAAGGATGATGGCTCAGGTTAAGGCGTACTGAGTCCAGCCCATTGTGCCGACCATCCTTCCGACAAGACCTTAGCTTCCTGAACTTCCGTGGTTGTGATGACTGCATACCCTGCTCTTTGGCTGCACTCCTCTAAAAACCCGCTCCCATCGCTAAACAGGGTGATCCCTGGGCTTGTTATACCCTGGTCTTAAAGTCTGGGAAGCTGGCGTAGACTTCATCCACTACTCCAGAACACTCATGGTCAGGTTCACCCTCCTCTGTGGGAAGGAAGGTGGCCAGGTTTAGTGTTCTTACACTGTTCGAGAGTGAGCCTTGGGTTCTCATAGAGAAGGCCTTGGGATTGTGTCAGCTGAGAAATGGAGAGGAAATGATATCCTTGGGTGCTTGTGAGCCACACGACCGTGTGTGGGACCTTAACATTAAATGTTTGGCCCAGTGTGAGTTTGTCTGCAACCTTGATGAGCAGGACTGTGGCTCTGAGCTTTTAGGCACAGGGGCCATCCTCCAGCCACAGGATCAAGTTTGTTTTTTTGTTTTTTTGTTTTTTTTTTTTTTTTAGACAGAACACTGGCCATTGCCGAATCACCATGCTCTGAGTGAGCACTCCTTTTCGTGTGTGAAGAAGTTAAAGGGTCTGTCTATGTCAGGCAAACCAAGGGCTGGGGCTTGTCCCAGAGCCAACTTTATTTCTGTGAAAGCGGCCCTCACCTCCTCAGTCCATGCAAGGGGCTCCCAGTTTGGTCCTCCCAACAGGTCATAGAGGGACCTCACTATGGCTGAGCATCTGAGGATTCCCAATGCGACAGAACCCTCTGGCCCCTAAACATTCACACAAGCCTCGTTTTGTTTGGGGCTGTGGCAGTGTGGTGCCACACTTTCTTCCTTTCCGGTCCTCATTCTCCTTTTCCTTTTGTGAGGAGGGAGCCTAAGTATTGGACCTGCTGCTGACGAATCTGTGCCTTTTTCCAAGAGGCCTGGTACCCCAAGTAGGATCAGAGCTGTAAGAAGGCCTGTGTACCTTTCATACAGTCTTCCTGGGTGTCACTGGAAAGGAGGTCTTCTATGTATTGGAGAAGGACATACCCTGCGGTTTCCTTCGGAAAGTCAGTGAGATCTGAACCTAGGGCTTCCCTCAAAAGAATGGGCGAGTTGTTGAAAACGTGGGAAAGTAGTGTCCAGGACATGTGTATCCGGCGCTCTGTAACAGGTTCAGTCCATTCAAAGGCAAACAATGATTGCCTTTGCGGAGCCAGGCAGAGGCAGAAGAAAGCATCTTTTAGGTCGAAGCACGCAACCCTTCTGGGTGACCACGGAATTTGGCTGAAGAGAGTATACTGAGGGTTCGGAATGACTGGGTGTAAGGAAACAGTCCCTTTGCTGATGGCCCTCAAATCCTGTACTGGTTGGTGTCCTCCTCCTAGCTTCTTGCCTGGCCAGAGTGAGGTATTCCAAACTGATTGGCACTCAGTTAGAATACCTCTTTCTCTGAGCTTGGTCAGGTGCTCTTGTATGCCCATTCTAGCCTCTAGTGGAAGGGGGTACTGCCTTGGTGTCTGAGGTTGAGCTGCAGGGATCAGGTCCACAATGATTGGGACCTAATTCCAAGCTATTTCAGGCGGGTTATCATCAGACCATAGGGAGGGGAATGTAAGCCTGAATTCTTAGGGGTGACAAGGTAAGGCCTGGGCACAGAACAGTCTCCATTCTTCTTCCCTTGGCAGGACTATCGTCAAGACCAGGTTTCCTTCTGCCTTGGGTTTCATTGGAGGCTAGTGTGTCCAGTGGGTTCAAAAGGTATCTGGGCCCCAAGTTTGGAGAGTAGATCGCGGCCCAGGAGAGGAATCGGGCAGTCAAGTAAGTAGAGGAACTTATGCCGGACCTTGTGACCCCCAAGTGCACCTTGTTGAGCTTGACAGAAGGGCCGTTGCATTGCCTGTGTTCCAGTAGCCCCAAGTATGGTTGCTGTCTTTTGGCCTATGGGCGCTACCAGGGAAGTAACCAAGGAGTATTCAGCCCCAGTTGAAAAGTATTTCTACCATGAAAGTTATTGTTCAGCCTCCACCTCATTTCAGCCGTGGGTTCATGGGGGCCGAGAAAGAAAGGGTCTGGTCCCCCTCAGTACAATTCTACCCCGGCCACATCAAGAAGGTTCTCACCTCGAGGTTCCTCCAGATATTGGCTGGGTTTGAGGTCCCCATCCAATTCGGACATTCTTACAGTTTTCCTTGCCTTTGCAGTATGCACACTGGTCCCTAGCTAAGGGGGTGTGGGCTTCCACCCTTTTTGTGGTTGGGGTTTTTCGATGCTGCGAAAAAAACAGCAGCATCTGTTCTTTAGTTCTGCTGTGAGAAAGGTGGTCTTCTTTTTTAGTCTTCACTTCTTTCAGCTGCAAATTTCTTTTCCTGAAAACTGTATTGACGACCTCTAACAACTGAATGATATTCATCTGGCAAAGCCCTCCAACTTCTGGAGTTTTCGTCGGATATCTGGGGCAGCCTGTGCCACAAAAGAGGTATTTACCATCTGTTGACTTTCTGGTGCACGGGGTCAAACGGGACGTATACAGGGTACGCTTCACAGAATCTTTCATAGTAGTCTCCCGGAGACTCCCCAGGGTGCTGTGTGACTGATGATATTTTAGTCCTATTCATGGGATTGTTGACTCCAGCTCAGACTCCCTGAAGGAGGGCTTCCTGGTATCATCAGACGTGGCCCTGTCCTCCTTCTGTGGTGCAATCCCATGTTGGGTGTTCTTCAGGCATGCAGCTTGAGCCCAGACAGTAGGGTCATTGATTCCTGGAGATGTGTGATTTTCTAGGTACTGTCATGTTTCTGTCATCCTTATTTTTAATTCAACAAAGTATGGAGTAACTGTTGACAATCTTCCCATGTCTGTCAGTAGGTCGGGATGAGGGACTCCATCAAGTCAACCATTGCTTGTGGCTTTTCGGAGTATGGTGGAGTGTTGTGTTTCCAATTGAGGAGGTCGGTTGTAGAGAAAGGTAGATAACACATCATGGAATGTCTGGTCTGGACTCGGTCCATCCTCATTCTGTCTTTCAGGCTCTCTCGTCTCCTTTACATGCATTCGGAGAGTTTTAGGTCTGGGTTGAGGCGCAGTCTGGCTGCTGGCCCATGTGGGGGTGTGTTATGTGGGTCTGAGAGCGGCGGGGAGATGGGCGGCACTGACTGCAGTGGCAACTGCACTGACTCTGGCTGTGGCTGGAGAGACAGATGTAGGAGGAGTCTCAAGCTCAGAGAGCTTGAAGAGTCATGAGGAGGTGGAAATACAATATTTTCCTCCATATCTCCTTCAAATATTAGAGGAGCAGTGGGTCGCTTCTTTGGCTCCCTGTGGGAGCCTCCATATAAGGTGGCTAAACCTTTGCCTGGCTCTGCTTGCTAATGATGATCACTTCAAGGCAGTAGATTTGGGGCAATTTCAAGCCAGGAGTTAATGTATGGAAATTGATCAGGGTGCCCTGGTTTCCCAGTGACTATTAGCCAAACCTGCTGCACTATTTGAGTATCTAACGTCCCTTCTGGAGGCCATCCTACATTGAATGTGGGCCATTCTAGTTCACAAAATTTCCTTAACTTCTTGGGTGTCGTTGTCACCCCATGGTAACCTGAAAACCCATTTTAACATTTTTTGATCACGACCTCTAAAATCGTAGGCTTACTGTGTTTTCATCCCATTATTAATTTCTTTTTTTTTTTTAATTTTTTTTTTAACATTTATTTATTTTTGGGACAGAGAGAGACAGAGCATGAACGGGGGAGGGGCAGAGAGAGAGGGAGACACAGAATGGGAAACAGGCTCCAGGCTCTGAGCCATCAGCCCAGAGCCTGACGCGGGGCTCGAACTCACGGACCGCGAGATCGTGACCTGGCTGAAGTCGGACGCTTAACCGACTGCGCCACCCAGGCGCCCCTTACTTTTTTAAATGATTGCTTTTTGTTCCTTGGATAAGGAGCAGACATATTTCTGAGTGCAGCATTTCTATTTAACTGTACTCATGCCCTAAAGAGATTCTAGGGATCAGCTCAGGGAGTCCACTTGAATTGATCTTCTTCATCTCTATTGCAACATTACTGGCAGACGTTCACAGTCAGATTTCATTCTGTCGTTCTGAGAGAAACGGAGGAATTTGGCTTTCTGAACCAAGACCACATTATGGAATTGTCTGCACTCAGTTGCAAAAGATTGTGAATGAGGAGGAGACGGGCATTATATGATCCAGGATGTGAGGTTGTAGGGTTAGCTTATGGTGGTTGTAACCAAACCTTAATATTGTGTGGAGACTAGACAACCTTGAAATCCCTATAATGTGATGGTCTGGGGACTCTTACCATATAGATTGTCAAAAATCTTGTTATATGTCCGATACAGAAGCAATAGAACTCATTCACTTAATATAGATTTAATGAGCATATACTATGTGGTATTTAGAGCTCTACTCTTGTAGGAGAAGTGAATAAAGTACTCCAAAGATGATCAACGGGGCTCAAACAGACTCTGGTCTCTAGCTTAGAGACCTCGCTTCTGGGTTCTTCTTCCTTTGTTTGGTGCATGTGCGAAAACCCCCACACATAAGGAAGCTGACGACTATAAATTACCCTCCCCACTTTACTCTATGCTCAGACGTTTGGTGAGCCAAACTCTCTGACCAAACTCTCTGAGTGCCACTTGGTTTTTCCTCCAGTGTTCCAGCCTGGTTCGAAAACATACTAGATTGCTGACCAGGAAACCCAACCGCACTGGCCCATTGTTGCCCCCGGTTTGGGAGAACGGCGAGGTGGTGGCAAAGCAAAGGCTCGAAAGGGAGAAAGTGCATGACCTGCCTGAATTTCCGCAGCCTACTTCTCCGTTGTCTTAGGCAGGTCCTGCTCCATGGAACTGGTAAGGCCGGGGACCCAAAGTGTCAGGCATACCCAAAAGAGCGGAAGGGGGACATGATCAATCCCCAGAGGACTTAATAGGTGTACCAGGTAGAAAATTTTGTGGAAGTAAATGTAATGGACTCTGGTGTGTATGTGTGTGTGTGTTTGTGTGTGTGTGTGTGTGAGAGAGAGAGAGACAGAGAGAGAGAGAGAGAGAGAGAGAGAGAGAGAGACAGAGAGAGAGAGACAGAGAGAGAGAGAGAGAGAGAGAGAGAGAGAGAGAGAGAGAGAGAGAGAGGATGTGCAGCTAAACCAGGGTTGCCAGTCGAGTTAGAGTTTGTGGCTTCATGGACGGACACCCTTAAGGACCCCAAAAGTCTGTGGAGTCTGAATGGGCTCCCCTGTGTCATTGTGAGAGTATAAAGTCAAGGGCGGTATCGGATCAGATTCCTTTCACAAGTCACAAAGCCGAGTCCACTATAGTCAAACCTCTCCTAAACTTTCCCTCAGGAATGCGACCAGAGGAGTATCTGAATAGTCCTCTCATCTGGCGGTATATCCTAACTTTGTCCGTCTTTGTGACACCAAATATGAGAAAGAAATTAATAATGGGATGAAAACAGAGTAAGCCTACGATTTTAGAGGTCGTGATCAAAAATTGTTAAAAGGGGTTTTCAGGTTACCATGGGGTGACAACGACACCCAAGAAGTTAAGGAAATGTTGTGAACTAGAAGGGCGCACATTCAATGTAGGATGGCCTCCAGAGGGGACGTTAGATGCTCAAATACTGCAGCAGCTTTGGCTAGTAGACACTGGGAAACCAGGCCACCCTGATCAATTTCCGTACATCAACTCCTGGCTTGAAATTGCCCCAAGTCTACTGCCTTGAAGGTGATCATCATTAGCAAGCAGAGCCAGGCAAAGGTTTAGCCACCTTATCTGGAGGCTCCCCCAGGGAGCCAAAGAAGCGACCCACTACTGCTCTAATATTTGAAGGAGATATGGAGGAAGATATTGTCTTTCCACCTCCTCATGACTCTTCAAGCTCCCTCCCCCCTCCCCCGGAACTTGAGACACCTCCTGCATCTGTCTCTCCAGGCACAGCCAGAGTCAGTGCGTTGCCACCGCAGTCAGTGCCGCCCATCTCCCCGCAGCTCTCAGATAACCCACCCCACATGGGCTATCAGCCAGACTGCGCCCCAGACCCAGACCTAAAACTCTCCAAATGTATGTAACGGAGACGAGAGAGCCTGAAAGACAGAATCACGATGGACCAGTCCAGACCAGCCATTCCATGATGTGTTATCTACCTTTCTCTACAACCGACCTCCTCAATTGGAAACACAACACTCCACCATACTCCGAAAAGGCACAAGCAATGGTTGACTTGATGGAGTCCCTCTTCCAGACCTACTGACAGACTTGGGAAGATTGTCAACAGTTACTCCATACTTTGTTGAATTAAAAATAAGGATGACAGAAACATGACAGTACCTAGAAGATCACACATCTCCAGGAATCAATGACCCTATATCTGGGTTCAAGGTGCATGCCTGAAGAACACCCAACATGGTATTTCACCACAGAAGGAGGACAGGACCACGTCTGAGGATACCAGAAAGCCCTCCTTCAGGGAGTCTGAGCTGGAGTCAACAATCCCATGAACATGACTAAAATATCATCAGTCACACAGCACCCTGGGGAGTCTCCCAGAGACCACTATGAAAGATTCTGTGAGGCGTACCGTGTATACGTCCCGTTTGACCCCGTGGCACCAAATAGTCAACAGATGGCAAATACCTCTTTAGTGGCACAGTCTGCCCCAGATATCCGACGAAATCTCCAGAGGTTGGAGGGCTTTGCCAGATGAATATCACTCAGCTGTTAGAGGTCGTCAATGCAGTTTTCATGAACAGAAATTTGCAGCTGAAAGAGAAGGGAATAGTAAAAAAGAAGGCCACCTTTCTCACAGCAGAACTAAAGAACAGATGCTGCTGTTTTTTAGCAGCATCGAAAAACCCCAACCACAAAAAGGGGGGAAGCCCATAGCCCCCTTCGCAAGGGACCAGTGTGCATACTGCAAAGGCAAGGGAAACTGTAAGAATGTCCGAATTGGATGGGGACCTCAAAACCCAGCCAATATCTGGAGGAACCTCGAGGTGAGAACCTTCTTGATCTGGCCGGGGTAGAAATGGACTGAGGGGGACCGGACTCTTTCTTTCTTGGCCCCCATGAACCCACAGCTGAAATGAGGTGGAGGGCTGAACAATAACTGTCATGGTTGATAATCTCTTCAACTGGGGCTGAATACTCCTTGTTTACTTCCCTGGTAGCGCCCATAGGCCAAAAGACAGCAAGCATACTTGTTGAGACTGGGAAACAGGTAATTAAACAGCCCTTCTGTCAAGATCAACAAGGTGCACTTGGGGGTCACAAGGCCCGGCATGAGTTCCTCTACTTACTTGACTGGCCGATCCTCTCCTGGGCTGCGATCTACTCTCCAAACTTGGGGCCCAGATACCTTTTGAACCCACTGGACACACTAGCCTCCAATTAAACCCAAGGCAGAAGGAAACCCTGGTCTTGGCTATACCACTGCCAAGGGAAGAAGAATGGAGACGGTTCTGTGCCCAGGTCTTACCTTGTCGCCCCTAAGAATTCAGGCTTACGTTCCCCTCCCTATGGGATGATGATAACCCGCCTGAAATAGCTTGGAAACGGGTCCCAATCATTGTTGACCTGATCCCTGCAGCGCAACCTCAGACACCAAGGCAGTACCCCCTTCCACTAGAGGCCAGAATGGGCATACAAGAGCACCTGACCAAGCTCAGAGAAAGAGGTATTCTAACTGAGTGTCAATCAGTTTGGAATACCTCACTCTTGCCAAGCAAGAAGCCAGGAGGAGGACACCAACTAGTACAGGATTTGAGGGCCATTAGCAAAGTGACTCTTTCCTTACACCCAGTCATTCCGAACCCTCAGTATACTCTCCTCAGCCAAATTCCATGGTCAGCCAGAAGGGTTGCGTGCTTTGACCAGAAGGATGCTTTCTACTGCCTCTGCCTGGCTCCACAAAGGCAATCATTGTTTGCCTTTGAATGGACTGAGCCCGTTACAGAGTGCCAGATGCAGCTGACCTGGACACCACTTTCCCAAGGTTTCAACAACTCGCCCATTCTTCTGGGGGAAGCCCTAGGTTCAGATCTCGCTGACATTCTGAAGGTAACCGCAGGATATGCCCTTCTCCAATATATAGAAGACCTCCTTTCCAGTGACACCCAGGAAGACTGTATGAAAGGTACACAGGCCCTCCTACAGCTCTGATCCTACTTGGGGTACCAGGCCTCTTGGAAAAAGGCACAGATTCGTCAGCAGCAGGTCCAATACTAGTCTCCCTCCTCACAAAAGGAAAAAGAGAACGAGGACCGGAAAGGAAGAAAGTGTGGCACCACACTGCCACAGTCCCAAACAAAACGAGGCTTGTGTGAATGTTTAGGGGCCAGGGGGTTCTGTCGCATTGGGAATCCTCAGATGCTCAGCCATAGTGAGTTCCCTCTATGACCTTTTGGAAGGACCAAACTGGGAGCTCCTCGCATGGGCTGAGGAGGTGAGGGCTGCTTTCACAGAAATAAAGTTGGCTCTGGGAGAAGCCCCAGCCCTTGGTTTGCCTGACATAGACAGACCCTTTAACTTCTTTACACACGAAAAGGAGTGCTCACTCAGAGCATGGTGCCTCGGCAATGGCTAGTGTTCTAACTGTCAAAAAAAAAAATTGATCCTGTGGCTGGAGGATGGCCCCTTTGCCTCAGACTTCAGAGCCACAGTCCTGCTCATCAAGGATGCAGACAAGCTCACACTGGGCCAAACATTTAATGTTAACGTCCCACACATGGTCGTGTGGCTCACAAGCAACCAAGGATATCATTTCCTCTCCATTTCTCAGCTGACACAATCCCAAGGCCTTCTCTATGAGAACCCAAGGCTCACTCTCAAAACAGTGTAAGAACACTAAACCTGGCCACCTTCCTTCCCACAGAGGAGGGAGAACCTGACCATGACTGTTCTGGAGTAGTGGATGAAGTCTACGCCAGCTTCCCAGACTTCCAAGACCATGGTATAACAAGCCCAGGGATCACCCTGTTCAGCGATGGGAGCAGGTTTTTAGAGGAGTGCAGCCAAAGAGCAGGGTATGTGGTCATCACTACCACAGAAGTTCAGGAAGCTAAGGCCTTGTCGGAAGGATGGTCGACACAATGGGCTGGACTCAGTACGCCTTAACCTGAGCCATCATCCTTACAAAAGTAAATGAGTTAACATCTACATCAATTCCATGTATGGCTTTGCTACTGTGATGTACATGGGGCCATGTATAGAGAAAAAGGCCTCCTTACAGCTTCAGAGAAAACTATCAAAAACGAGGAAGAAATACTAAAGCTTCTTGAGACCATATGGCTACCAGTCAAAGTAGCTATCCTACACTGTAAGGGACCTCAGAAATGAGATGACCCCATAAATCAAGGAAATCACCAGGCCGACAAAACAGCCAGAGTGGCTGCATGAGGTGACCTAGGTGAAGCTCCTACCTACACTCTGACTCTTGCGCCCCAGAAGGAAGCCTCCCCACCCATGGACACAAGTGAAGAAAGAAGTTGGGCTTCCACAGAAGGGGACACACTAAGCAAAGACGGATGGTGAGTCTTGTCCCATCATCTATGTGAAAGCAGCTAGTGAAGGAAGATAACTAACTCACCCTCTTAGGGAAAACTGCTCTAGAGGTCCTCTTCAAAAATAACTACGGTATCAGCCAACTGCCGGCATTACGCCAGGCTGTCAGTGAATAATGTGTAACGTGTGCCAAAAACAATGCTTGCTCGGCCCCACGGCCCCTGCCTGGTTCACAAAGGATGGACTTAGGGGTGGACTTTACCAACATACAACCAAATAAAGGGTTGAGGTACCTCCTTGTAATAATCTGCACCAATTTGGGATGTGTCCAAGCTTTCCAGACCAGAATGGGATGAATTCACGAGGTGGCCAAAGGTCTTCTATGGGAGATTGGGCTTAACCACACACAGTAATAATGGACCTGCGTTTGGAGCGGACATTATACGAACCCTAACAAAGTCCCTTAACATTGCCTGGAAACTGCACACTGCTTAACGCCCCCAGGGCTCAGGGAAAGGTAGAGCAGATGAACTGCACCCTCAAGGAAACCCTGGCCAAGTTCCACCAAGAGACTAGCCCCCATGGCCAGATTTGATTCGGCTGGTCCTCCTGTGTGCCCAATGCCCGCCTGGGGCACTGGGATTCTCCCCTTTTGAGTTATTATATGGGCGATCCTCCACCCGACCCCTACGCACACACACACATTTAGGAAAGCACCCAGGAGATGTACACCAGATTGCACGCAAGGAAATAAGATAACAGCTCCAGAACTTGGGGGCAGTCCTAAACAAGTTAGAGACACACCATAGAGAGGGTCACCATTTCCTTAGGGACCCCCGTTCACTTCTTTCAGCCAGAAGACTCTGTGTGGGTCAAAGATTGGAAGAAGGAACCTCTTATACCATGGTGGACTGGGCCTCACACTGTTATTCTAACAACTCCTACAGCCCCCAAAACTTCAGGTATCACCCCATGGGTCCATCACTCCACAGTTAAGAAGTCCAACTCAGAAGAACCCACAACCTGGCGAAGTGATCCAGATCCAGTCATCCCGCTTAACCTTCCCTCAAAAGGGAACTGACCCCTGACGTGTCCAGCCGTGCTCCAGCCACACCATGGGAGATGACTGGTCTGCACACAGCAGAAGCTTGAGGAACAAATGCATGAACCAAGCCCAGGGATTTGAATGCAACTCTGGCAACACTTGCACCTTACTGGTGTCATAAGCCTGGTCTTACTTCTTACTGTTGGGCTGATAGAGACTCCGCCAACAGGCTGCACATGGTGCAAAAGATGCATCCTGAGCCTCACGTACCTCCTCTGGATGGGAGGGTTCCAAGTATTGCCTGTATATTATGGTAACCGCTCTCACCCTCACAACTGCAACTTATCCACTTTGCCCCCACAATTGTTTTAGGACAATAAGGGTGTCCAGGGTGTTCAGTACATTTCCCTCCCTCCACAAAGATTGCTACACGGGAAAAAACACCCACTCTGTATCAGTCACCTGGTGCCCCAAGTGCTAAGTATTGGACCGAGGATATAATCAAAACTATCACTAACCCATGTCACAACAAGGGCTTGAAGAGAGGGAAGCAAACTTGCTACACTTACCTTTCTCAATGGGGAATCTCGCACAGGGGAGGGCTGCACTACAGGGCCCTTCAAAAAGTTATAAAGCATACCCAGGATAGGGTAATACAAGCCATAAAGGCGACCACTCTGCCAGAAGCCTACCAACGTTTGAAACTTCAGCCGTCAATCAGATGCCTACCAATTCCCTACTCCAGCATTGGGCTGACACTGCTCTACTAGTCCTCCATAAGATAGATAATCACATGCAAACCTGCTGGATGTGCTTGCCCCTCAGCCAGAGGACTTACTTAGCTACTCCAATCCGTTTGACCTAGGAATCTCCTGAAAACCTCAAAACCAACACCTCTGTCTTAATTGGACCCCTGGGCACTAGGGGTGCCAATGCCGACAATCTAATCCATACAGTCCCTGAATTCCCTCTCTAGGAGGAAGAGATAGAACCTTAATGAGGACTACAACCCTATGTTGCACCCTTGGGGTGTTCTATCTGTGTTCTAATTCGGCCTATCGATGCTTAGAAGCCAACTGGACTCCGAAATGTTATTCCATCTTCCGGACCCCAGAGATATTTGTATACACTGAAGATCAGTTCCTAACAACATTTAGCCCCAAGTCTCAGGCTAAACGGGCAGTCCCGCTACCCATTCTGATAGGGTCAGAAATTGTGACAGGAATAGGAACTGGATAAGGGGGCATAGTTTTATGCATAGGACTGTACCATAGACTATCTCAAGAGCTAAATGAAGACATAGAACGGGTGGCCAATTTTCTGGTAAATTTACAAAACCAAATAAACTCTCTGGTGGCAGTAATCCCCCAAAATAGAAAAGCCCCCGACCTCCTCACTTCAGAAAATGGAGGGACTTGCAAATTTTCGGGGGAGGAATGTTGGTATTTTGAAACCGTCAGAAATACTCACAACTAAGGTTAAGGAACTAAAACAGAAAATAATAATAATAATAATAATAATAATAATAATAATAATAATAATAATAATAATAATAATAATAATAATTCAACATAGACAACAGGAAAGTATCAATCAATGGAACAAATTAGATCTCACGGATTGGGATCCTGGCTTCCTGCCCTGGCAGGGCCCCTCTTCTCCATAATTTTACTTGTACCCTTTGGCCCCTGTATACTGAATAACATAATACATTTTATTGAAAACACTGTTGCTCGCCAAACTACTGCAGGCATCTTAGCCTTCTGAGGGTACCAACCTAAAAAACTGAAAGGTGATACCTACTAAAAAGGTTTCTTAAAAGGCATAAAATGGGATAATGTTGGAGAAGTGAATAAAATACTGCACCAAAGATGGCCGCTGGGACTAAAATGAACTCTGGTCTCTGTCTTAGAGACCCCACCTCCTGGTTCTTCTTCCTTTGATTCCTGTGTGCAGGAAAACCATCACAGATATGGCAGCTGATGACTGTAAATTTCCTGCCCCACTTGCATTCAGCGCTCAGACGTTTGGAGAAACAGGGTCCTCTGAGCCCGCCGTTCCACCAAGATCTACAATCCAAAGAAGATCTCCGAGCGCCATTTGGTTTTTCCACCAGCGTTCCAGCCTGGTTCTGGATCATTATAAACACAGAAGTGAGCAAGACAGACCAAGTCCCTTCGTATACAGTATAAGGAGGTAGAGGACCATTAACTCGTAAACAAGTAATGAACAAGTGCACAAGGGTAATGGGGTGCTGGGACTCAACCAGCTCCAAGTTGTCGAAAGCAAACATATGCTATATCACCCATCTCATGTATGGATCATAGTTCTAAGTGTTGTGACATTTATAATTGATACACGTGATAACTGCCAGGGGATTTCCCCTTTTCCCAACTTACATTTATTTTGAAGAACTTAAGTGAGTTAATGAAAGATACTGGGGATTCCGAGAATCAGTAGATGCTGGGGGACCAGGTTTGAAATAGCAGCCCCAGAGGTCAAAAGACACAATATCCAATCATGTTTTGTTTGTTTGTTTGTTTGTTTGTTTGTTTGTTTGTTTTTACCAACTTCATTAATGTTTAACTGATATACACAAACTGTACATATTTAAAGTACGTAGTTGGTGGAGCACCTGGATGGCTGTCATTTGAGCATGAGACTCTTGATTTTGGCTCAGGTCATGATCCCAGGTTCGATTAAGCCCTTTATAGGGCTCCATGCTAAGCATGGAGTCTGCTTAAGATTCTCTCTTTCTCCCTTGCCTCTCTACCCCAGATATGAAGGCTTCCTCTCTGTCTCTGAAAAAAAAGGCCCTAATAAATAAATTATTTAATTAATAATTAATACTAATACTAATAAATACAATTGCATAATATGGTAAATTTTGGTCACATATCAACCAATGTATACATAACAAGGAAAAGAATATGTCTGTCACCACTAAAAATGTCCTTGTATCCCTTAGATATCCCTCCATCCCCCACGTCTTCCGGATTCCCATTCCTAGGCAATCTCTGCTCTGTTTTCTGTCCCTACATATTATCTTGCATTTTCTAGAATACTATACAAATAAAATTATATAAGACATAATCCTTATTATTTAGGAGTGGGGAGTTGACTTCTTTTACTTAGTATTTTGAAGATTATCCATAGTGTTGTGTGTATCAATAGTCTGTTACTACTTTGTTTATCCGTTCACATGTCAGTGGACATTTGTATTATTTCCAAATGTGGCGTATTTATTTCTTTTTCTGAGAGAGAGAGAGTGAGAGAGAGGGAGTGAGAAGGAGAGGGGAGTGTGGAAGGAGAGGTGGGGGAGAGATAGGGAAAAGGAGAGGGAGAGAGAGAGGGAGATAGAGAGGGAGAGGCAGAGGGGGAGGGAGAGAGAAAGAGAAAGAGAGAGTAGAGGGAAAGAGAAAAAGAATCTTAAGCAGCCTCCATGCTTAGTGTGGAGCTCCATGTGAGTCTCAATATCACGGCCCTGGGATAATGACCCAAGCAGAAATCAAGAAATCTACCAACTGAGGCACCAGGTGCTCCTTAGCCTATTGAAAACAAAGCTTCTATAAACATTCATTATTTCTTTTCTTTTCTTTTTGTTTCTTTTGTTTTCATTTCTTTTCTTCTCTGTTCTTTATTTTATTTATTTATTTTTTGTACGATCGTATACTTTGATCCCTCTAGGGAAAATATTTGAGAGTAGATTTGGCTGAGTCATAGAATAGGTTGCATGTTCAGCGTTTTAGGATACTGTCAAACTGTTTGCCCGGGTAGTTTTATCACTTTTACATTCTCATCAGCAGGGTGTGAGAATTCCAGTTCTTTCATATCCTAGCTAACACTTCAGAGCCCTGTCTTTTGATTTTAGACATCTTGTAGGCATGAAGTAGTAGTTTATCTCATTTATCTCATTGTAGTTTATATTTGCATTTCCCCTCATGATGCCGAACACATTTTATTTTTTTTTTTTAATTTTTTTTTCAACATTTATTTATTTTTGGGACAGAGAGAGACAGAGCATGAACGGGGGAGGGGCAGAGAGAGAGGGAGACACAGAATCAGAAACAGGCTCCAGGCTCTGAGCCATCAGCCCAGAGCCTGACGCGGGGCTCGAACTCACAGAACGCGAGATGGTGACCTGGCTGAAGTCGGACGCTTAACCGACTGCGCCACCCAGGCGCCCCCCGAACACATTTTCATGTGTGTATCTGCTGTACATATATCTTTTTTGGTAATGTGTCTTCTCAAATCTTTTGCCTTTTTTTTGGATTATTTCCCTTCAGATTATTGAATTTTGCGGATTGCCCATATGTTCTAGATAAAAGTCCCATTTCACATAGATGATTGGTAAATATATTCTCCCAGTCTCAGTCTTGTGATTTCAAAGTCTTTGTTCGTTGAAAAGCAAAAGTTTTAGTGTGATAAAATCCAATCATATTTTTTTCTTTTAATGAATCATATTGTTGGTGGTGTAGCTACGAAATGTTTGCTTAAGCCCAGGTCATAATGGTTTCCTACTTTAGGTACTTTAAAAATGTTATCCTACTGTATTCTAGATTGCATGGGTTCTGATGAGAAATCATTTCCCTCCCTTTCCCTGGATGAAAGCAATTTGATTGTGGGGTGCCTTGGTGTAATTTTCCTCATATTTCCTGTCCTTGAGGTTCATTGACCTTATTGGAACTATATATTTTTAGTTTGCATCAACCTTAACAACTATAAATTCAAATTCGTTTCATTATTTACTCAAATTAGTTTTCTTGTCTGTGTTCCTTGGAGATACAATTACATGTATGTTGGATGGTTTGCAGGCATATTTTGTCTGTGTGTTTCATTTCAGACGATTTCCATTGCTATGTCTTTAGGTTCATCAACCTTTTTTTTTTTTTTCTGCACTGTCTATATGCCTTTAATTCCATTCAGTAATCATAGACCAGATTTCTTATTTTAGTCATTGCTTTTGTCATGCGCAGTTTGGTTTAGGTCTTACATACCACTTGCATGTCTCTATTTAACATGCTCATTCTGCTCTATAATTTCTTCGATATACTGATAATAGTTATAATAACTATTTGAGTGTTCGGATGTATAAATTATATCATTTGTGTAATTTCTGGGTCAGTGTCAGTTGAGTTCCCCTTCCTTACGTGTCTTATTTTCCTGCTTCTTTGCATACCCGAGAATTTTTTATGGGTTGCCAAACATGGTCAGTTTAAGCCTGTCAGTTGCTGGATACTTTTAGATTCCTAAAAATATCCTTGGTTTTTGTTTTGGACATAATTTAGTTACTTACAAATAGCTTGATCCTTTCAGGTCTTTCTTTAAAGATATTTTGGGCAAGGCACAGGCAGCACTTAGTTTAGCGATAATTTTTGTCCAGTACTGACACAAATTTCAAGTATTTTACAAATGGCATGTACATTGTGAGGTCTTCCACACTGGCTGTCAGGCATTATTCCTGACCCTGTATGGCAGTGGGTATTATTCCTTCCCCTGGTCTCAGTGTCCTCAAACACAAGAGTTTATCAATATTCCATTGAATACCAAGGCAGACCAGTGTTGATCTCTCGAGTTCTCTCTGTGAACAACTTTCTCTTCTTTGGTACTCTGCTCTGTGAAATATAGCAGTCTTCCTGAATCTGTGACTACCCCCTCCACAATGCAGGGAAAATGTTGGGCTATGCCAGCTATCTCCTCTCTATACCACAGACTCAAAACCCAGCCTAGTCAATAAGCTAGGGCACTATAGGAACCATTTCACTTATTTCCCAATATCAGGGATCACTGCCCTTCACGGCCTCATCTCTGATATTTTGAGAACAGCTTCTTATATATTTTGTCTACGCTTTTAGCTGCTTCCATAGGAGTATAAATCTAGTGTTTGTTATTACATTTGGCTGGAAGTAGAAGTGTTAACACCAATTTACATTTTAGTATTGAGTCTTACTTCTCTGGCTTTGTTCTTTTATCTTTTTATTCTCCTTTGATGATAGATTTAATGTGGACATATGGAGAATGGCCATTGCTAGACATAGGGAGAAACTAGGGATGAGCTGGCAGATTGGAAGTATACTTAGAAAAGAGAAAAAAAGGAAAGAAAGAGAATATGCAGTCAAATCTTGAAGAAAGGAATTGATGGCGATTGTCAAAGCCATGTGAAATCCCAGCGCCCACTTTAACAGACATAATATGAGAATTGAAAATAATGTTTTCGACTTGGAAACCTTAATCTGCCAGTGAGCTTTACTAATTTTTACTAGTCTTCATAACTCCGTAACAAAGGCCAAGGTTTGGAATTTCTCACCTTTGTTTCTCAGAGAGAAAACACACCAATGTCACCCAGAAATCAGTGCTTGGGTGAAAACTAGACCTTTTAAATGATTTTTTTTTTTTTACTGCTTTCTTCCCATGTTTCTTTAGCAGTGTTCGCCTTTCAAGATAAACTGTGGCACAGAAGAAAACACACTGGACACGGAGGAGGAGTCTAGGGTTGTTGTCTAACACGGTCATAAACAAGTTATGGGGAAGGCACTTGACTTTCCTAGGTCTCAATTTCCTCACCTGTAAATTGGAATAAGGAATATGAAGGGCCATTGTGAGATTAAATGACATGAGGCATGTGCCAGTTTTACAGAGCCTAACACTTAATATTACATGCAAGGGTCTGTGTATTATTTATTCTAGAGGGAGGGATTTGCATTTTTTTTCAGTGGAAGGAAAGAGATGAATATACAACTGGACTATCAAATAAGAGGTGGATAGAGGACTGGCTTACTGGTCTACCTCCTTGTACTCTTTCAGCCATCCTGGCCTTAGGCTCCCTCCAAATTAAAGCATGAGTGTCAGAAGACCTGAGATTCCCCCGTAGATATCTGACCCCAGACAGAATATTAGCCTGTCTTAGCTGTTCAAATGAGGATAATGATGGCTATCATCTGTGGAGCACTTGTTCCGTGTTGTCAGGTGTTGGATTAAGCACCTTGCCAATAGTGTCATTTAATCTTTTTGACCCTTTCTTATTATTTCCATTTTATAAATTAGGCAACTGAGTTCCAGTTATGTTAAGTAATTGGTCCAAGATAACACACACACGAGTGGGGTGGCTGGGATGGGCACCAACTCTGCTCCTATGCCAACATGCATGCTCTCACCCATGTTACACTGCCTTCCCATGAGCGTGTTAAGGGTTTGGAAAGCCACCTCTGATAAAGTAACATGGAGTATGTTGGTGTCCTAGCTAAGATCTTTTTCCCTTACCTTACCGAAAACATTTTCATATTAACTGAAACACTAGTCCCTGCACAAGACACCTTTCCTCGAATTTCTCTTAACGCTATACACTGGTCAGAATATAAAAAGCAACGACTTCAGAACTTGAAAGTTAGCAATAGGAGGTGAATGAGGGAAGGGAAGAAAAACAAGAATAACCCTGTGATGGTTATTATTACGTGTCTACTTGAGTTGGCCGTGGGGTGCCCAAGACTAAACATTTTTTCTCGGGGTATTTGTAGAGTGTTTCTGGGTGAGATTAGCGTTTGATTTGGTGGACTCAGTCAAGCACTATCGTCCCCAGTGAGTGTGGGCAGCATTCAATATCCTGAGGTCCCGAAGAGAACACAGGGTAGAAAAAGGAGGAATCCATGTCCCACCGCTTCTTTTCTCAGCCTTAGAGGTTGATCCCGCTTAGAGGCAGAGCATTGGGTAGGGGTAGGTTGGTTCCCCGGAAGTACCTTCGGTCCAACCACCCACAGTGATGTGATTTCCCTCCAGGACTGAAATGAGGGCCCATGTGCGGTTATGGGTGAGGGCTAGCGTTGGAAGGGCGGAGCCAAACATATGTGTGGGCCAGACTGAAACTGGCTCTGGATCTCTTCCTCCAACTCCATCACGGAAGTGGAAATGTCATGGAGAGAGTGTGACTTCCACTCAGGATTTTCCCCAATGGTAATTGGTCCCAATCCATTATTTCTTTTAGACGTCCATGCTAGGTGCCTTTAGGGCCAGAGCCCAGGCCAGCGTTAAGGTTAGGTCCCAGCTACCTGCATGTAGATTTCCTGGTTTCCCAATACCATTTGTTGAAGAGACTGTCTTTCCCCCATTGTTTATTCTTGCCTCCTTTGTTATAGGTTAATTTACCACATAAGCATGGGTTTATTTCTGGGCTTTCTATTCTGTCCCATCGACCTATGTGGCTGTTTCTGTGTCACTACCCATACTAATTGGTTTACTTGAAGCTGTGTAGTACATCTTGAAATCTGGGATTTTGATACCTCCATCTATGTTTTTGTCCTTCAAGAATATTTTCACGATTCAGGGTCTTTTGTGGTCCCATACAAATTTTAGTATTAGTTGTTTCAGTTCTGTGAAAAGTGCCTTTGGTATCTTGATAGGGATTGCATTGAAACTGTAGATAGTTATGAGTAATATGGACATTGTAATGATATTAATTCTTCCAGTCCATGATCATGGGATATCTTTCCATTTGTTTGTGTCATCTTCAATTTCATCATTGACTTATAGTTTTCACACTACAGGTCTTTCACTTCTTTGGATAAGTTGAATTGTAGCTATTTTACTCTCCTTCTCTTTTTGGTGCAATTATGAACGGTGTTGTTTTCTTAATTTCTCTTTCTGTGACTTCATTATTATTATATAGAAACCCTACCAATTTCTGTGTATCAGTTCCGTATCTGCAACTTTCCTGAATTCCTTTATTACTTCTTCTGGTTTTGGGGGTAAGTTTTAGGGTTTTCTATGCATATTCTTATGTCATCTGCGGATAGTGACAGTTTAGCTTGTTTACAAATGTAGATGACTTTAATTTCTTTTCTCTTATCTGATTCCTGTGGCTAGGACTTCTAGTGTTATATGAAACAAGAGTGGCAAAAGTAGACATATTTATCTTGTTCTTGATCTTAGATGGAACACTCTCAGTTTTTCACCATTGAGATGTTAGGTGTGAACTTTTTAATATAAACAATATAAAAATAATATTTTCATGTATTGAGGCATGTCCGCCCCCCCCGACTTTGTTGAGACTTTTACCATGCATACATGTTAAATTTTGTCATATGCTTTTTCTGCATTTATTGGTATAATCATATGATATTTACCCTTCGTTTTGTTGAGGTGGGATATTATGTTGATTGATTTGATGAGCCATCTTTGTTTCCCTGGAATAAAAGCCACGTAATCATTTTAGTGTGTTGTTGAGTGGAGTTTGGTAATATTTTATTGAGGAATTTAAAGTCTATTTGGTTTGATATAGGTGTTGCTACCTGGTTCTGAGTTGTTGTTGTTGTTTGATGTTATTTTTGTTGTCCTTGTTGTTGTTTGCTTTCATTTGCATGGGAAATGTATCTCCATCCCTTCACTTTCAGTCTGTATGTGTCTAGGTCTGAAGTGGGTCTGTGCTAGGGAGCATATGGATGAGTGTTGTTTTTTATCCATCCTGTTACCCTATATATTTTGACTGGAGCACTTCAGCCGTTTATATTTAAAGTAATTGTTGACCGTTATGTACTAATTGTAATTTTGTTCTTTGTTTTCCGGTTGCTTTTGTAGTTCTCTGTTTCTTTTTTTCCGTACTCTCTTTCTTTCTCATAGATTAATTGGTGTTGTGCTTTACTTGGGTTTCTTTTTCCTTATTTTTCATGTATTTTGTGTTTTGAGTTTGTTATCACAAGGCTTACATATAACATCCCAAGGAACAGCAGTCTATGTTATTTTGGTGGTCTCTTAAATATACACACATTCGAGAAATTTAAGAAGACTAACCTTTGGGGCAACTGGGTGGAGCAGTCAGTTAAGTGTGCGATTTCGAGCTCAGGTCATGATCTCACAATACGTGAGTTTGAACCGCATGTTGGACTCTGTGCTGACACCTCAGAGCCTGGAGCCTGCTTCAGATTCTCTGCCTCCCCCACTCTCTGTCCCTCCCTGTTAACACTCTGTCTCTCTCTCTCTCTCTCTCAAACATGAAATAAAACATATAATTTTTAGTAAAATAAAATACGAACTGACTTTTTTAAGTCCCTCCTCCATATTTTATGTGTATGTTGTCATTATTTACATCTTTTTATTCATAATTCTGTAATATCTAATTATGATTTTCCCGGTGAACAATTCTTGCACTGCTGATTAGTGGTGATAAACTTCTTTATCTTCTGTTTGAGAAACTCTTTATCTCTTTTTTTTTCAAATGTTAATGATATCTTTCCAGGTAAAGTTTTCTTGGTCGTGGGATTATCCTTTCAGGCCTTTGAAGATACCTTGTCACTCTTTCCCAGCATGCCAACTTTCTGCTGAAAAATCAGCTGACAACTTTAGGTGTTTGTTTGTTGAGATCTGTTTTTCAAATCATAGGTAACTTTTGCTTCTCTCTTAAAACTTTGGAAATTCTTTATCAATTTTAAACCTTGACATTTTAATTATTATGTGTCAACTCTCCCCAGGAGAACAGAGGGAAGATGGCGGCGTAGGAGGACACTGGAATCACCGCGCGTCATGCTGATCACTTAGATTCCACCCACACCTGCCTAAATAACCCAGAAAACCGCCAGAGGATTAGCAGAGTGGAGTCGCCAGAGCCAAGTGTAGACGAGAGGCCCATGGAAGAGGGTAGGAAGGGCAGCGAGGCGGTGCGCGCTCCAGGAACTGGCGGGAGGGAGCCGGGCGGACAGGCGGCTCGCTGGCCAAGCAGAGCCCCTGAGTCTGGCTTGCAAAAGCGGAGGGGCCTGACGGACTGTGTTCCGACAGCAAGCGCGACTTACCTTCTGGGAGGTCATAAGTTAACAGCTCTGCTCGGAAAGCAGGAAGGCTGGAGGACAAAGGAAGGGAGAGATGCTGAGCCCCCGGATGACAGAGCTCAGTTTGGTAGGGAACAAAGGCGCTCGCCAGCGCCATCTCCCCCACCCATTCCCCAGCCAAAATCCCAAAGGGAACCAGTTCCTGCCAGGGAACTTGCTAGCTCAGCGCAAACACCCAACTCTGCGCTTCTGCAGAGCCAAACCTCTGGCAGTGGATCTGACTCCCTCCCGCTGCCACAGGGCCCCTCCTGAGGTGGATCACCTAAGGAGAAGCGAGCTAATCCTGCCCCTCCTGCCCCTGTGCACCTTGTCTACCCACTCCAGCTAATATGCCAGAAACCCAGCATCACAAGCCTGGCAGTGTGCAAGTAGCCCAGACAGGCCATGCCACTCTACAGTGAATCCCTCCCCTAGTTGAGGGGAAGAGAAGGCACACACCAGTCTGACTGTGGCCCCAGCCGTGGGCTGGGAGCAGTGGTCAGGTCTGACTGCGGCTCCACCCACCAACTCCAGTTATACACCACAGCACAGGGGAAGAGCCCTGCAGGTCCCCACCATGCCAGGGACTATCCAAAATGACCAAGCAGAAGAATTCCCCCCAGAAGAATCTCCAGGAAATAACAACAGCTAATGAGCTGATCAAAAAGGATTTAAATAATATACAGGAAGTGAATTTAGAATAATAGTCATAAAATTAATCGCTGGGCTTGAAAACAGTATAGAGGACAGCAGAGAATCTCTTGCTACAGAGATCAAGGGACTAAGGAACAGTCACGAGGAGCTGAAAAACGCTTTATACGAAATGCATAATGAAATGGAAAACATCAGGGCTCGGATTGAAGAGGCAGAGGAGAGAATAGGTGAACTAGAAGATAAAGTTATGGAAAAAGAGGAAGCTGAGAAAAAGAGAGATAAAAAAATCCAGGAGTATGAGGGGAAAATTAGAGAACTAAGTGATACACTAAAAAGAAATAATATACACATAATTGGTATCCCAGAGGAGGAAGAGAGAGGGAAAGGTGTTGAAGGGGTACTCGAATAAATAAGAGCTGAGAACTTCCCGGATCTGGGGAAGGAAAAAGCATTGAAATCCAAGAGGCACAGAGAACTCCCTTCAGACGTAACTTGTTTCGATCTTCTGCACGACATATCATAGAGAAACTGGCAAAATACAAGGATAAAGAGAAAATTCTGAAAGCAGCAAGGGGTAAACGTGCCCTCACATATAAAGGGAGACCTATAAGACTCGTGACTGATCTGTCTTTTGAAACTTGGCAGACCAGAAAGAATTGGCACGAGATTTTCAGTGTGCTAGACAGAAAAAAATATGCAGCCGAGAATCCTTTCTCCAGCAAGTCTGTCATTTAGAATAGAAGGAGAGATAAAGGTCTTCCCAAACAAACAAAAACTGAAGGAATTTGTCACCACTAAACCAGCCCTACAAGAGATCCTAAGGGGGACCCTGTGAGACAAAGTACCAGAGACATCACTACAAGCATAAAACATACAGACATCACAATGACTCTAAACCCGTATCTTTCTATAATAACACTGAATGTAAATGGATTAAATGCGCCAATCAGAAGACATAGGGTATCGGAATGGATAAAAAAACAAGACCCATCTATTTGCTGTCTACAGGAGACTCATTTTAGACCTGAGGACACCTTTAGATTGAGAGTGAGGGGATGGAGAACTATTTATCATGCTACTGGAAGCCAAAAGAAAGCTGGAGTAGCCATACTTCTATCAGACAAACTAGACTTTCAATTAAAGACTATAACAGGAGATGAAAAAGGACATTATATAATAGTGACAGGGTCTATCCATCAGGAAGAGCTAACAATTACAAATGTCTATGTGCCGAATACCAGAGCCCCCAAATATATAAAGCAATTACTCATAAACATAAGCAACCTTATTGATAAGAATGTGGTAATTGCAGGGGACTTTAACACCCCACTTACAAAATGGATAGATCATCTAGACACACGGTCAATAAAGAAACAAGGGCCTTGAATGAGACATTGGATCAGATGGACTTGACAGATATATTTAGAACTCTGCATCCCAAAGCAACAGAATATACATTCTTCTCGAGTGCACATGGACCATTCCCCAAGATAGATCATATACTGGGTTACAAAACAGCCC
Source organism: Puma concolor (assembly GCF_028749965.1). Taxonomy (NCBI): domain Eukaryota; kingdom Metazoa; phylum Chordata; class Mammalia; order Carnivora; family Felidae; genus Puma; species Puma concolor. Next base: position 2,451,280 of record NW_028240124.1, on the reverse strand, counting down.
TTCATAAGCTTACAAGAATTGAAATTATACCATGCATACCTTCAGACCACAATGTTATGAAGCTTGAAATCAACCACAGAAAAAAGTCTGGAAAACCTCCAAAGGCGTGGAGGTTAAAGAACACCCTACTAACGAATGAGTGGGTCAACCAGGCAATTAGAGGAGAAATTAAAAAATATATGGAAACAAACGAAAATGAAAATACAACAATCCAAACGCTTTGGGACGCAGCAAAGGCAGTCCTGAGAGGAAAATACATTGCAATCCAGGCCTATCTCAAGAAACAAGAAAACTCCCAAATACAAAATCTAACAGCGCACCTAAAGGAAATAGAAGCAGAACAGCAAAGGCAGCCTAAACCCAGCAGAAGAAGAGAAATAATAAAGATCAGAGCAGAAATGAACAATATAGAATCTAAAAAAACTGTAGAGCAGATCAACGAAACCAAGAGTTGGTTTTTTGTAAAAACAAACAAAATTGACAAACCTCTAGCCAGGCTTCTCAAAAAGAAAAGGGAGATGACCCAAATAGATAAAATCATGAATGAAAATGGAATTATTACAACCAATCCCTCAGAGATACAAACAATGATCAGGGAATACTATGAAAAATTATACGCCAAAATACTGGACAACCTGGAAGAAATGGAGAAATTCCTGAACACCCACACTCTTCCAAACTCAATCTGGAGGAAATAGAAAGCTTGAACAGACCCTTAACCAGCGAAGAAATTGAATCGGTTATCAAAAATCTCCCAAGAAATAAGAGTCCAGGACCAGATGGCTTCCCAGGGGAGTTCTACCAGACGTTTAAAGCAGAGATAATACCTATCCTTCTCAAGCTATTCCAAGAAATAGAGAAGGAGGGAAAACTTCCAGACTCATTCTATGAAGCCAGTATTACTTTGATTCCTAAACCAGACAGAGACCCAGTAAAAAAAGAGAACTACAGGCCAATATCCCTGATGAATATGGATGCCAAAATTCTCAATAAGATACTAGCAAATCGAATTCAACGGCATATAAAAAGAATTATTCACCATGATCAAGTGAGATTCATTCCTGGGATGCAGGGCTGGTTCAACATTCGCAAATCAATCAACGTGATACATCACATTAACAAAAAAAAAAAAAAAAAAAAAAAAGAGAGAAGAAACATACGATCCTGTCAATCGATGCAGAAAAGGCCTTTGACAAAATCCAGCACCCTTTCTTAATAAAAACCCTTGAGAAAGTCGGGATAGAAGGAACATACTTAAAGATCATAAAAGCCATTTATGAAAAGCCCACAGCTAACATCATCCTCAACGGGGACAAACTGAGAGCTTTTCCCCTGATCAGGAACACGATAGGGATGCCCACTCTCACCGCTGTTGTTTAACATAGTGCTGGAAGTTCTAGCATCAGCAATCAGACAACAAAAGGAAATCAAAGGCATCAAACTTCGCAAATATGAAGTCAAGCTTTCGCTTTTTGCAGATGACATGATATTATACATGGAAAATCCGATAGACTCCACCAAAAGTCTGCAAAAACTGATCCATGAATTCAGCAAAGTTGCAGGATACAAAATCAATGTCCAGAAATCAGTTGCATTCTTATACACTAACAATGAAGCCACAGAAAGACAAATAAAGAAACTGATCCCGTTCACAATTGCACCAAGAAGCATAAAATCCCTAGGAATATATCTAACCAAAGATGTAAAGGATCTGTATGCTGAAAACTATAGAAAGCTTATGAAGGTTATTGAAGAAGATTTAAAGAAATGGAAAGACATTCCCTGCTCATGGATTTGAAAAATAACTATTGTCAAAATGTCAATACTACCCAAAGCTATCTACACATTCAATGCAATCCCAATCAAAATTGCACCAGCATTCTTCTCGAAACTAGAACAAGCAATCCTAAAATTCATATGGAACCACAAAAGGCCCTGAATAGCCAAAGGAATTTTGAAGAAGAAGAACAAAGCAGGAGGCATCACAATACCAGATTTTAGCCTCTACTACAAAGCTGTAATCAACAAGACAGCATGGTATTGGCACAAAAACAGACACATAGACCAATGGAATAGAATAGAAACCCCAGAACTAGACCCACAAACGTATGGCCAACTCATCTTTGACAAAGAAGGAATGAACATCCAATGGAAAAAAGACAGTCTCTTTAACAAACGGTGCTGAGAGAACTGGACAGCAACATGCAGAAGGTTGAAACTAGACCACTTTCTCACACCATTCACAAAAATAAACTCAAACTGGATAAAGGACCTGAATGTGAGACAGGAAACCATCAAACCTTAGAGGAGAAAGCAGGAAAAGACCTCTCTGACCTCAACCGTAGCAATCTCTTACTCGACACATCCCCAAAGGCAAGGGAATTAAAAGCAAAAGTGAATTACTGGGACCTTATGAAGATAAAAATCTTCTGCACAGCAAAGGAAACAACCAACAAAACTAAAAGGCAACCAACGGAATGGGAAAAGATATTTGCAAATGACATATCAGACAAAGGGCTAGTATACAAAATCTATAAAGAGCTCACCAAACTCCACACCCGAAAAACAAATAAGCCAGTGAAGAAATGGGCAGAAAACATGAATAGACACTTCTGTAAAGAAGACGTCCGGATGACCAACAGGCACATGAAAAGAAGTTCAGCGTCGCTCCTTATCAGGGAAATACAAATCAAAACCACACTCAGGTATCACCTCACGCCAGTCAGAGTGGTCAAAATGAACAAATCAGGAGGATATAGATGCTGGAAAGGATGTGGAGAAACGGGAACCCTCTTGCACTGTTGGTGGGAATGCAAATGGGTGCAGCCACTCTGGAAAGCAGTGTGGAGGTTCCTCAGAAATTTAAAAATAGACCTACCCTATGACCCAGCAATAGCACTGCTAGGAATTTACCCAAGGGATACAGGAGAGCTGATGCATAGGGGCACTTGTACCCCAATGTTCATAGCAGCACTCTCAACAATAGCCAAATTATGGAAAAAGCCTAAATGTCCATCAACTGAGGAATGGATAAAGAAATTGTGGTTTATATACACAATGGAGGGGCGCCTGGGTGGCGCAGTCGGTTAAGCGTCCGACTTCAGCCAGGTCACGATCTCGCGGTCCGTGTGTTCGAGCCCCGCGTCGGGCTCTGGGCTGATGGCTCAGAGCCTGGAGCCTGTTTCCGATTCTGTGTCTCCCTCTCTCTCTGCCCCTCCCCTGTTCATGCTCTGTCTCTCTCTGTCCCAAAAAAAATAAATAAACGTTAAAAAAAAATTTTATATACACAATGGAATACTAGGTGGCAATGAGGAAAAATGAAATATGGCCTTTTGTAGCAACATGGATGGAACTGGAGAGTGTGATGCTAAGTGAAATAAGACATACAGAGAAAGACAGATACCATATGGGTTCACTCTTATGTGGATCCTGAGAAACTTAAAAGAAACCCATGGGGGAGGGGAAGGAAAAAAAAGAGGTTAGATTGGGAGAGAGAGCCAAAAAATAAGAGACTGTTAAAAACTGAGAATGAAATGAGGATTGATGGGGGGTGGGAGGGAGGAGAGGGTTGGTGTGGGTATTGAGGAGGGCACCTTTTGGGATGAGCACTGAGTGTTATATGGAAACCAATTTGACACTAAATTTCATATATTAACAACATTTATATGTGTCATAGTGTGGGGCTCCTTGGTTTCATCATGTTTGGAACTCTGTGCTTCTTGTCCTAGATGTCTGTTTTCTTCCCTAGTTTTGGAAAGTCTTCAGTTATCTTTTCTTGAAATACTTTTTGTACCACTTTTCCTTCTTGTAGAATCCCTATTATGTGGATTTTTGCTCACTGGATATTTCCAAAGTATCCCTTAACTTATCCTCATTAGAAAAAAAATCTGCTGTTTGTTTTGGGTGCTTTCCCTTAATCTGTCTTCCATATCCACTGATTTGTCCTTCCCCATGCCGTCTTCTACTGTTGATTCCCTCTAGTGTTCTTTTTTTTCCAGCTATTTTCTTCTTGAACTCTGATTTTATGTGTGTTGCTATCTCTTAATTAAGGGTCTCACTTAGTTCTTGTCTTTTCTCTGCAGCCCGGCGGGGATCTTGACCATCATTAATTTATATTCTTTATTTAATTGAGGCAAAATGCTTACCTCCGTTTCAGCTCTTTTCTGGTTTTTTTATTGTTCTTTCTTTTGTAGCATATTTCCCTGTCTCTCCACTTTGCTTCTCTTTCTGCATTTGTTTCTATAGATTAGGCAGAGCAGCTACTTCTCCTACACTTGAAGGAATTGTCTTATACATGAGTGTCCCCCTGGGTAGACCCTGTGTGCAAGTTGGTGACATTTGCTGGCTGGATGAAGCCGTGGCTTGCGTGGACTGAGGATCCTGGAGCTTTCTACATAGCAGGCGCCCTGTCGGGATAGTTAAAGCTGAAGTGAACGCAGACTGGGGTATCCCAGGATTCTGTGTGTTGAGGGTACCCTGACAGGACAGCTGAAGCTGAAATGAATGCAGGTTGAGGCATGCTGGGGTGCTGTGTACAGGTACCCTGTACAGGGTGGCTAGAATATAAGCAGTCTGGGTGTCAGGATGTCCTTGATCTCTCTATGCAGACGATTCCTGGGCAAGATAGGTGAAGCTAAATTGCGTACAAGCTGAAGGCACCTGGGGCTGTACATGCAGAGGATACCTTGCCAATATAGTTGAAGCTGAAGTGGATATAAACTAGTGTGTACCAGGACTTTCCACGGAGAGGGTGCCCTGAAGGGGCCGTGGGAGCTGAGGTGGGTTACAGTTCAGGAATGGCTCTTTTTATATGCTAGTTGCTCTTTCAACTGCATTCATTAAGGGGGAAAAAAGCATGTCGTGTGTGTGTGTGTGTGTGTGTGTGTGTGTGTCCAGTGCAATTGGGGCTTGTGTTATTGTGGGCCTGGAACTTACTGAGGCTTAGGGCAGCTACAGCAACTGGACCCTGCTCTGGTCTATGCATTTAAGGTGGATGGAGAATGTGGGGCGCCTGGGTGGCTCAGTGGATCGAGTATCTGACATCAGCTCAGGTCGTGATTTCACAGTTCATGAATTTGAGAACCATTTTGGGCTGGATGCTGTCAGTGTAGAGCCTTCCCTGAATCTTCTGTCCCCCTCTTTCTGCCCCTGCTCTGCTTGTATTCTCTGCTTCTCAAAAATAAGTAAACAGGAAAAAATGTGGATGTAAAATGTAACCCAGCCACTCTCCCGTCTCTATGACCCAGAGAGAACTCCTGCGGCTCCTCTGACCTTGACAGAGTTCTAATGCTCTCTTTTATATGACAGTTGTTCTTTTCAAACTGCAGTGTGTGTTTTTTTCTCTCTGTTTTCTGCCCAAGGACAGAGGAGTCTGTTTCTGGTCCTTCCCCAACTGCCCTTGGCAACGTTAGGGTGAGTGTTTCCTTTGTTACTGTCTCACTGTCTTGCTGTTGTCTTTTGATTTTCTATGTTTTGTTAGGCACCATCTGTGCAGTCGGTCCTCAGCTCCTCAGGAGGAATTGTTATATCAATAGGTGCAATCCCGAGGGAGCTGGACAAATTGGAAGTACAACTTCTGGATGGTTCACCAGAAAATGTAGTCAGGAAGTTCAGGCACAAGAGCACCTCGCTCCAGGGGACCCAAAAAAGGTGAGGTTTGGCTACTCATTAGTGACAAAATCGCAAATCAAAGGAACTAGTGGAGGTGAAACAAATGGGGAACTTATTCAGAGGCCGACACCAGAGATACAGCAGACTCCCCTCAAAGACTCTCTGTAAAGTGCTGAAAATACCTCCAGGTTTATGTAAGGAAAATCTGGGACAAAAGGAGGTAGGTACACACAGGTGGTCACTAAGGTCAGGTTGGTCATTGTCTTGGGCTTGAGGGTGCAGTCTTATTGGCTCAGGGAGTCCTTATTCCTAGAGGGGTAGTTTCAGTTCCCATGAGGTGATACTTTGCTTTCAGGATCCTGAATTAAGAGATAAGCTGAGACTGGGGAGGGGGCGCCTGGGTGGCTCAGCTGATTAAGCATCCAACTTCAGTTCAGGTCATGATCTCATGGCTCCTGGGTTCGTGCCCCGCATTGGGACCTGTGCTGACAGCTGAGAGCCTGGAGCCTGTTTCAGATTCTATGTCTCCCTCTCTCTCTGCCTGTCCCCCACTTGCACTCTGTCTCCCTCTGTCTCAAAAATAAATACACATAAAGAAAGAGAGAAGCTGGAAAGAAAAAGTGAATCATTTAGACAGTTTAAGGTCGATGTGGAGGTAGTTGAAACCTTCTTTCACCTTGGAGGATTTGAGTTCAAGGCCTTCCTACACAGCCATCTTGAACCGAAACTAGAATAGGGTCCCTCTGAATCCTATTTTGATTGGGGAAAGTTTGGCAGAAATCCAAGGAAGGAGACAATAAAAGCAGGGAATCAGCCAGTCCTGTGTACAAATCGACATAAACACCAGTACCTCCCCTGATGACAAGCGTGCCATGTGCAGAAAAAGGCATAGAAAAGGCCTTCGCAGTGGAAAAAGTAAAAATAAAAAGTATCTCGATTCTTTTATTTATTGATTTTTCAATTCGTATTTTGGAAAGAGAGAATGAACAGAGACGGGGAGAGAAAGAGACAGAGAGAAAGACAGAGAGAGAAGCTTAAGCAGGCTCCATGCTTAGCACAGAACCCCAAACGCGGCTCAATCCCCTGACCATAGGACCATGACCTGAGCTGCTGAACCCAGCAGTCTGGTAGTCAACTGATGGAGCCATCCAGGTGCCCTGAAAACTGCCTCAACTCTTAAATCATGTGATTATCAACATGAAACAAATTCTAAGGAGTATACATCAGTTTTCTAGAACTCAAACATAATTAAATAAGCCCCAGAATACACGGTCAATATATAAAGCTCAGTCTCATTTTTATACATAAGCAAAGAACAATTAGAATATGAACTGTTTTTTAAAGAACCATTTAAAATCACACCAAACATTGAAATACTTACATTTAAATCTAACAACATGCACAGGATCTGTACGCGAAAAGCCACAGAAGGCTGATTGGGTAAATCAAGGAAGATATAAATAAATGGAGAGATATGCCATATCTATCCATGGAAGCCTCGCTAGTACGATGTCAATAATCACCTTGATCTAGAGATTCAACATAATCCCAGTCGACATCCCAGGATTTTTTTGTGGATATCAGGAAGCTCATTCTAAAATACGTGTGAAAAGACAAAGGAACGAGAACAGCCAAACAGCTCTGAAAACTAACCAAGTTGGAGAACTCATGTTGCACCATTTTAAGACTTAATATAAACGTCCAGTAATCAAGGCAGTGTGATATTGAAGAAAGATGGACACACAGAACAAGAGATAGAACAGATAATCCAGATATTGACCCCATACACAAGCATCCTCACACAACTTCTGATAACGACATACAGCCAACCTAACAGAAAAAGGGAGATAGTCTTTCACAAGTGTTACTGGAACAATTAAGTGTTCGTATGCAATAGTCATCAATTAACTAAGTAATTAATTGTTTAATCAAACGGTTCATTGATTAATTAATTAATTAAAAGCAGCCTTGACCTAAATTCATCACTTATACAAACATTCACTCAAATGGATCATAGATGTATGTGTCATGTAGAAAATTATAAAACATTCTTAAGAAAGAAGGAGTGATGTTGATTCATTGAATCATTCAATAAATACTTTTGGAGCATTTAGAATGAGACAACACAGTCTACGCCCTGAGGATCCACTAGGGAACCAAAGGACCAAGGACCACTGCGCTCTTGGTGCTTAATAGTCCAGTGGGGGAGACTGACAAAGATAATGGAACTAGAAACTATGGTAGAGAATAATGAATGGGGAAAAAAGAAGTAAATACATCTTGGAGAGGATATAAGCACTGGGGGAGGGGGTGTGAAATACTAGACAGGGTGAAATACTCGACACAGAGGGCCCTACTGAAAAAGGTGTCAGTTGAATAAATACCTCATGGAAATGAGAGAACTCCCTGCTCACAGGAAGGTGATCTAGGCAGAAGGACCCATGAATTCCCCAAGGCCGGAGTGTGAACGTGTGTACTGATGGGAAGCAAGGAGGCCAGCATAGACAGAGAAACGAGGATGAGAAGAAGGAGGAATAAAGAGGTGGAGGCTGTGGGTTAAGGAGGAGAAAAAGAGGATGAGGGAGAGAAGGGTGTAAAGACTGCCAGCAATAGACAAGGTGAAGCAAAATCTGGTCATCCTGTTCCTCCACCTCACATTACCGGCTGCAGTTCTTTTTATTTCTTAATTCACATTTACTAAACTGTGTCTACACCATGAAAAGCTAATTCTACTTGTAGCAACTAATTGAAGCAAGAAAATGGAACATCCTAAATGATCAATAGCCGTGTTTAAATAAGTTATGGCATGGGGCGCCTGGGTGGCTCAGTCGGTTGTGCGTCCGACTTCGGCTCGGGTCATGATCTCACGGTCCGTGAGTTCGAGCCCCGCGTCGGGCTCAGTGTTGACAGCTCAGAGCCTGGAGCCTGCTTCAGATTCTGTGTCTTCGTCTCTCTCTGACCCTCCCCCGTTCATGCTCTGTCTCTCTCTGTCTCAAAAATAAATGAACATTAAAAAAATTTTTTAATAAGTTATGGCATGCTATGTGGCCTTTACAATTCATAGCCCTGCAGAACATTTATGACCTTGCGGAAATGCTCCTATCACTAGAGGACCAAAAATGGGATTCACAGCTACATAGCTAATTTTGGTAAATGCATGTACATATACCTCTTCCCTGACGATTATAGCACAGTGTTAGAGGTGCTTACCTCCAGGGGCGCCTGAATGGCTCAGTCGGTTAAGCATGTGGCTCTTGATTTCAGCCCAGTTATGATTCCACAGAGTGTGCGATCAAGCTCCACATTGAGCTCTGCACTGACAGCGTGGAGCCTGCTTATGATTCTCTCTATCTCTCTCTCTCCTCCCATCCCCCACTCTTGCTCATCTCTCCCTCGTTCTCTCTCTGTGCCAAAAATACATAAACATAAAAAACGTGTTTACATATGCTTATCTCCAGGTGTTTGACTTATGACCATTTTTCTTTCTTTCTTGTTTATTTTCTAAATTTTCTGCAATAAACTTTAAGACCGCCGTAATCATAAAGTAACGTTTCAAATAAATGATTTAGTCTAGTATCAGTTAAATAAATAAAATGTGTCAATTCATAAATTTATTAGGTCCATTCAACATATCAAGGATAGTTTCAAACAGTCCAGTGTTATTCCTTCAGCAGACTCCCTTCCCATCTGATTTGACGTTGACTCAACCACTTCACCAAGAAAGATTTCTAAACATTCACCATGTTTGAGTGTTTATAAAAGTTTCTGAAAGCATGCAAGACCGCATCCTTGCCTTCAAGAAACTTTCAATATTTGACGGTACAAAAAACCCAAACACGATACAAAGCACAGTGAGACTTCAAGGTCAAGTTTCATGTAGCAGGAGAAGTCCACTGAGCCGAGTTGATCAGTAAAGGCGTCTCAGAGGCATAGCACAAAGAATCTTAAAGGATGACCAAATTTCTAGTTGGCAGGCAGAAAGGAGGAGGACAAAGGCGACAAAAGCAAATGTGCGGGAATAAAGGAGGGGCAGGCATTCTGAGAACAGTGAGAACAACCCTCTTGGAGCTTGAGGTTATTCTACAACAGTGGCCATTAAGTATTTGTGACGATGACAAAGACTGGGTAGAAGATGATGGACCTACATAACCCATCACGTCCATACTCTTGTGGAAGAAGGTCTTGGTGACAGCGAAGAATTGGAGACCATCCGTTAGAACCTCAAGATGGTAATAACGAAGCAATTTGTAGAAACAAAACAATGAAAAGATAAAATTCTAAGCAAACTTCTCTAAGCCTATGAATTAATACCCAATCAACAATCAATTGAAATCCATGACCAACTCAAGACCCCTCTTGTGTTCCTCTCTTAATGGGGCTTTGTCTTCAGTTGCTCATGAGGGGAAGAGACTCATTGTCAGTCCTCCCCTCCTCAACGTCTTTCCTGTGATCCACTCAGTAGTAGGGGCTCTCAACTCCACCTCCAACGTATGCCAAGCCAGCTAGTCTCTCACCACCTTCTGCCTACTCTCCATTTTCGTTCTTAGCCCCATTCTGCCTTTCCCTTCCCACCAAAATCCCAGTTCGTTCTTTTCACTGCATCCGGAATGCAATGCAAAAATCCTGAGTCTGAGCACTTCATTCCTCTGCTTAAGAGAACCCTCTAATCTCCACTGTACTCAAAATGACACATAGAATCTGTAACATGACCACAAGATGTTGGCAGTCCTGTCTTGTCACCCCTCTAATGCCATCTTTCCTCATTCTCCTTTCATTAGGTGAACGGAACGGTCTGTTCTCCTGGTTGCTCAAATTAGACCTACGTAGTTTCTGCTTAGAATGCATTTTGTGTTCGCTAGGTTCCTTACCAGTACTTGCTATGGGTCCAAGTTTGAAAAAAGGACTTTTCTCCCCAAGAACTTTGTTGGCCAATCCTCTCATCTACACTTTGTCCCCTGTGCCATTCCTTCTCAGAACATTTAGTCTTTTTTTTAACAGCATTTGCCACACGTTGTAATTACACCTGTACCATTTGTAGCTAAGGTTTGAAACATCCTGAATATATGGAGCGTGCATGTTGGATTATCACTGTGTACTTGAACCTAATTGCACCTGACACGTAAGGTGTTCAATATGCCTATCCACGATGCCTGAAATAGGGGATGTTTAACTATCTCCCGGTGTGCCAGACTGCAATATACATTCAAGTCTTCAATAATCTCTACCACCAAATTTTGTCTACATATACAAAAAAGGGAAGGGTCACGTCCTCACGGATAGGAGAAACATTTTGCCTCGTTGATAGCTTCTATGGTGTAGCTTACATTTTGACCTACAAAAGACCCCATCCTGGAGATACAGTTTGTATGGATGCAGTGACAATTATGAGGAAATCAAAACAAAATACAGTGTTTATGGAGTGTAATGTGCCAGGAGTTTTTCCACACGTTTTACAGGCATTACCTGTAATCTCACCACTATACTGAACATAGGCGTTATACTTCCCTTTTACAAATTGGAAAAGCAAACTCGGAGGTATCATTTGCCTACAATCTAAGATCTGGCTGGTAGAAGAAATAGATGGGGTCAGGTAATTTACAAAATCCACATTTTGCCCAAGGTAACCTCTGGGAAATCAGAAAATGAGCGGCTTTCATAAGTGCAGCTGCCTAGAGCTTTTCAGAGGAGCTGTCTGTGTGGCGCCGGGGCTTTGGATCTCACTACCAGGAGTAACCCCCATTGTTGGGAAGGGCAAGAACACCCATCCATGGCAACTTAAGGTGTTTTAACCCCTGTCAAGATAGTGCAAGCCTCCAATTACTACATTTGGTACTTCAAGGAACACATCAAATCACACCTCGTGGGATTTTCAAAAATCACTCTGAGATGAGAAATCAAACAACAAAAGTCATAGCAACACGAAGCAAGTAACACTTTCCAAAACACACCTCCTGAAGGGCCAGGCCATGGAGAGGGTATGAGCCCACTTTAAAGTAGCAGTGCTCTCAGGTGCATAGCACATAAAAGAAAAGAAACAAAAAACAAAACAAAACAAAACAAAACAACAACAACAACAACAACAACAACAACAACAACAACAACGTTAAAACTCATAAGGGATAGAAAACTATCCAAACTGATGAAACAGAAGAATTCCCCTGAGACGAATTTCCAGGAAGACGTGACTGTTAAAGAATCGATCAAAATAGACAAAAGCAGTATAACAACAAGAATGTAGAATCATAGTCATAAGATTAATCACTGGGCTTCAAAAAAGGCATAGAAGACAACAGAATTTATTATTGCAGTGATAAAAGAACTAAAACATAGCCATGGTTAATTGAAAAGGCAATGACATTGCGATTGATTTTCATCACTGATACAAAAACAGGTAAGCTGGAACCTTGGATGTCCATTACCCAAGTTAGTAGTTATGCGATTGTAGCAAAAGCTAATTCTAAAAAAAAAAAAACGATTAACTAATGAAAAACAGAAAGATAAAATATGTCAAAGTTCAAATACCTAGCATGAGCCGTGCAGCTGAATAGTTGTTTAAAATTCTAGGATATCAAATAATATTATGTGATAACCATTGTAACACGTGCAAAGTTCACCATGTCGATCTTTGCTCTTCTAAATGTGGAGTCATACGGTATTAGACGTTATAGTATGTCTGAAAAATGAATATTAAAAAGTTTTTGAAAGTATATGTTTCTAGTGAGTTTGGTCATGTCAGATAAAGTGTGTCATTTCCAACACCTATTCACGTGCACTCTTAGTATGGCTAGAGTCCATAAAAAGTTAATGCACAATTGCAATAAACATGATTACCAGTGCAATGTATTTTTTTAGTTCCATTTGTTCATTTATTTGTAAGTCAGTATAGAGCATGGAGAATGTACCCTGTAGGTTCGGAATTCTCTCGTTGATTTCAAATGTCTTATTCGGGCTGCTACCAAAAAGACGGTAAAACAATATTATCTGCACCATGAACATGTAAAATTTGACACACCTCACTAGTATTACAATTTTGCTGTTTAGCATATGTGTTTACAAATACACACGTGTGCACTGGGTGAAGTTAGATGTTTCATACTCCTATCCATATCATGAGAGATTCAATATGTTTTAAAGAATTAAATTCCAGTTACCAATTCTAATGTGGGATAACATGCACAGTTTTTTGCTATTTGTCACTTATTGTGCAATTATGAAGTTAACATAGAGCCCAAAGGGTAAATTCTTTTTTAACTACACTTAACTTAACGTATATCATTGAAAGTCAAACTTTGGCCTTTCGAAGATGACATGAGACTGAACGCGGAGAACCCAAAAACTCCATGAAAACGTTGCTAGATCTGATCCATGCATTGACCAAACTCACAGGATACAAAATAGTGTAAAGAAACTGGTTGCCTTTCTATACACCAATAAGGAAGCAACAGAAAGAGAAGTCAAGAAATCAATGCCAGTTACAATTTCACCAAGAACCGTAAAATACCTAGCAAGAAACCTAACCAAAGATGTAAAAGATCTGTACAGTGAAAAGTACAGAAAATATATGAAGTAAAATGATGAAGACACATCAAATACAGAAAAAAAAAAAAACAATCCATGCCAAAGAGTGGAAGAATGAATACTGTTAAAATGTCAATAGTACTGAACGCAATCTACACATTTAATGCAATACCAATCAAAATTGTACCAACATTCTTCTCCAGACTAGAGCAAGCAATCTGAAACTTTGCACGGAACAACCAAAGAACCTGAGTAGACAAAGTTACGTGGAAAAAAGAAACCCAAAGTGGGAGGCAGCTCAGACTTTTGCCTCTCCTACGAAGCTGTAATCATTAAGATAGTATGACATTGGCCCCAAAACAGGCACATGAATCAATGAAACAGCATACAGAACCCAGAAGGGGCCCCACAAATATATGGTGAACTAATCTTTGACAAAACGGGAAAGACAATCCAATGGAGAGAAGACAGCCTCTTTACAAAGGGTGCTGGGAGAACAGAACAGTAACATGATGAAGAATAACCTAGATGACTTTCTTACAATGTGCATAAAAATAAATGCAAAATGGATGAAAGCCTTAAATGTGAGACAGGAAACCATCAAAACACTAGAGGAGAAAAGATGAAAAAAAACCCTTTGACTTCCACTACAGCAATTTCTTCCTTGGCATGTCTCAAAAGACAAGGGAATGAAAAGCAAAACTGAATGATCAGGACCTGGTCAGGATAAAATTCTCCAGCACTGCAAAGGAATCAATCAGCAAAATTAAAAGGCAACCGATGGAAGGAGTGAAGATATTTGCGAATGACATATTGGATAAAGGGTTACTACACAAAATGTATAAAGAACTTACCCAAGTCACACCTGGAAAATGTAATACAGTGAAACAATGGGCAGACGACATGAATAGACACTTTTCCAAAAGAGACATCCAGATGGCCCAAAAACACATGAAAGGATGCTCAACATGAATCATCATCAGGAAAATACACATCAAAGCCACACTGAGATACCACCTCACACTAGTCAGTGTGGCTAAAATGAACAACTTAGGAAACACAGATGCTGGTGAGGATATGGAGAAAGAGGAACCCTCTCTAACTGTTGGTGGGAAAGGAAACTGGTGCATCACTGCAAGCATGAAACCTACAGACATCACAATGACTCTAAACGCATATGTTTCCATAATAACACTGAATTTCAATGGACTAAATGCTCCAACCGAACAACATAGTGTATCAGAATGGAAAGAAAAAACAAAAACAAAAAACAGAACAAGACCCATCTATTTGCTGTCTACAAGAGACTGCTTATAGACATGAGGACACCTTCAGATTGAAAATGAGGGGATGGAGAAGTATCTCTCATGCTACTGGAGGTCAAAAGAAACCTGGAGTAGCCAACTTATATCATACAAAGTAGAGTTTAAATCAAAGGCTGTAACAAAAGATGACGAAGGGCTTTCTATATTAATTCCAGGGTCTTTCCATCAGGAAGAGCTAAAAATTTTAAATGCCTACACACCAAATTCGGAGACACACAAATACATAAACAATTAATTAAAAACATACAGAACCTTGTTGATAAGAATGTGGTAATTGCAGGGGACATTAAATTAAACACAGAAAAAAGATGGAAAATCTCCAAAAGCATGGAGGTTAAAAAACATCCCACTATGGAATAAATGGGTCAACCAGGCAATTTGAGAAGAAATTAAAAGATATAAGGAAACATGGGGCGCCTGGGTGGCGCAGTTGGTTAAGCGTCCGGCTTCAGCCAGGTCACGATCTCGCGGTCCGTGAGTTTGAGCCCCGCGTCAGGCTCTGGGCTGATGGCTCGGAGCCTGGAGCCTGTTTCAGATTCTCTGTCTCCCTCTCTCTCTGCCCCTCCCCCGTTCATGCTCTGTCTCTCTCTGTCCCAAAAATAAATAAAAACGTTCAAAAAAAATTAAAAAAAAAAGATATAAGGAAACGAATAAAAATGAAACACCACAATGCAAACCCTTCGGGATACAGCAAGGGCAGTCCTGACAGGGAACAACAAAAACAAAACAAAACACAACAACAACAACAACAACAACAACAACAACAAACAATGCTATCCAGGCCTATCTCAAGAAACAAGAAAAATTCCCAATACAAAATCCAACAGCACACCTAAAGGAATTAGAAACAGGACAGCAAAGACACCCCAAAGCCAGGAGAGGAAGAAAAATAATAAAGATCAGAGCAGAAATAAACAATATGGAGTCTAAAGGAAAACAGTAGAGCACATCAATGAAACCAAGAGTTGTGTTTTTGAGAAAATACACAAAATTGATAAACTTCTAGCCTGGCTTCTCAAAAAGAAAAGAGAGGGGACCCAAATAGGTCAAATCACGAATGAAAATGGAATTATTACAAAGAATCCCTCAGAAATTCAAGCATTCATCAGGAAACACTATAAAATCTTCTATGCCAACAAACTGGACAACCTGGAAGAAATGGACAAATGCCTCCATCCCCACACACTTCCAAAGCTCAAACGGGAAGAAATAGAAAATGTGAACGGACCCATAACTAGTGAGGAAACTGATTCAGTTATCAAACATCTCCCAATAAATAAGAGTCCTGGTCCAGGTGGCTTCCCTGGCGATTTCTAGCAGACATTTAAAGTAGAGGTAATAGCCATCCTTCCCAAGGTGTTTCAAAATTTGGAAATGAAAGGAAAACTTCCAGACGCATTTTATGAAGCCAGCATTACGGTGATTCAAAACCAGACAGAGACACAGAAAAAAAGGAAAATCACAGGTCAATATCCCTGATGAATAGGGGTGCAGAAATTCTCAACAAGATAGTAGCAAATCACATTCAATAGCATATAGAAAATATTATGCAACACGATCAAGTGGGATTCATTCCTGGCCTGCAGGGCTAGTGCCATATTCACAAATCAATCATTGTGCTACATCACATTAAGAAAAGAAAAGATAAGAACCATAGTACACTGTCAATAGATGCAGAAAAAAAGTATTTGAGAAAATACTGGATCCTTACTTATTACAAACCCTCAAGAAAGTTGGGATTGAAGGAAACTACTTTAAACATCATAAAATCCATTAATCAGAAGCCCACAGTAAATATCGTCCTCAATGGGGAAAAACTGAGAGCATTCCCCCTGAGATCAGGAACAAGACAGAGATGTCCACTCTCACCCCGGTTGTTGAACATAGTGTTGGAAGTCTTAGCATCAGTAATCAGACAGTAAATGAAATTAAAGGTATCATCATTTGCAAAGAAGAAGTCAAACTTCCACTTTTTGCCGATGACATGACACTATACATGGAATTTCCGCCAGACTCCATCAAAAGTCCGCTAGCACTGATACATGCATTTGGCAAAGTTGCAGGGTACAAATCAATGTACAGAAATTGATTGCGTTTTATACACCAATAATGAAGCAACAGAAAGAGAAATAAGGAAACGGATACAATATACAATGCACCAAGAGTCATAAAATACCTAGGAATAAACTTAACCAAAGAGGTAAATGATCTGTATGCTGAAAACTATAGAAGGCTTGTGAAGGAAATTGAAGAAGATACAGAGAAAGCGAAAAACATTCCATGCTCGTGGATTGGAAGAATAAATATTGGCGAAATGTCAATACGACCCAACGCAGTCCTCACATTATAGGCAGCCCCAATCCCATTGCACCAGCATCCTTCTCCAAGCTGGAACAAGCAATCATAAAATGTGTATGGAAACACAAAAGACCCTGAAAAGCCAAAGTAATACTAAAAAAGAAAACCAAAGTGAGAGCCACCACAATGCCAGACTTTAGCCTCTACCACAAAGCTATAACCATCAAGACAGCATGGTATTGGCACAGAAACAAATACATAGACTTAATGGCATAGTTTAGGGACCCAAGAATTGGACCCACATACGTATGGCCAACTAATCTTTGACAAAGCAGAAAAGAATATCCAATGGAAAAAAAGACAGTCTCTTTAACAAATGGTGCTAAGAGAAGTGGACATCAACACGCAGAAGAATGAAACTAGACCAGTTTCTTACACCACTCACAAAAATAAACTCACAATGGATGAAGGGCCTGAATGTGAGACAGGAAACCATCAAACCCTGGAGGAGAAAGCAGGAAACATCCTCTTTGACCTCCGCGTCAGCAAGTTCTTAGCTGACACATCTCCAAAGGCAAGGGAATTAAAAGCAAAATGAACTATTGGGACATCATCAAAATAAAAATCTTCTCCACAATGAAGGAAACAATCAACAAAACTAAAAGGCAACTGACTGAATGGGAAAAGATGTGTGCAAAAGTCATACTGGATAATTGGCTAGTATCCTAAACCTGTAAAATGAACTCACCAACTCCACACCCGGAAAACAAAAAATCCAGTGAAGAAATGGGCAGAAGACTTGAACAGACACTGTTCTAAAAAAGACATCCAGATTGTCAAGAGACACATGAAAAGATGCTCAACAGCACTCCTCGTCAGGGAAATCCAAAGAAAAACCGCACTGAGATGCCACCTCATGCCAGTCAGAGTGGCTACAATGAGCAAACTGGAAGACTATAGATGCTGGTGAGGATGTGGAGAAACGGGAACCCTCTTGCACTGTTGGTGGGAATGCATCCTGGTGCAGCCGCTCTGGAAAACAGTGTGGAGGTTCCTCAAATCATTAAAAATAGATCTACCCTAAGACCCAGCAATAGCACTGCTAGGAATTTACCCAAGGGGTACGGGAGTGCTGAGACATAGGGGCGCATGTACCCCAATGTTTATAGCACTACTTTCAACAACACCCAAACTATGGAAAGAGCCCAGCTGTCCATCAACTGACAAGTGGATAAAGAAGTTGTGGTTTATGTATACCATGGAATACTACTTGGCAATGAGAAAGAACGAAATCTGGCCATTTGTAGCAACGTGGATGGAACTGGGGGGTATTATGCTATGTGAAATAAGTCAGGTGGAGAAAGACAGATACCATATGTTTTCATCCATGTGTGGATCCTGAGAAACTTAGCAGAAGACCATGGGGGAGGTGATGCGGGGAAAAAGTTATAGAGAGGGAGGGAGGCAAACCATAAGAGACTCTTAAATACTGACAACAGACTGAGGGTTGACGTGGGGTTGGGGAGAGGGGAAAGTGGGTGACGGGCATCGAGGAGGGCACCTGTTGGGATGAACACTGGGTGTTGCGTGGAAACCAATTTGAAAATAAATTACATTTAATGAAAAAGGAAATCCAGGGGTTGCTCTTACTGAATATGAGGATAGCTTTCCATTTTCAGCACTTTCTGAACGTGAGGTAGTACTGGCTTAAGCTGCCTAGATGAAAGTTTGGTTTGTGTGTTTAAGAAAAGGAGTTGAGTAGGCCTCTCACATGTATCACGTCGACCTTGGCAAGTGTCTCTTCTGATTGTTACCATGACTTATCCGTTTTATTCATTCACATAGTTTGGTGTCATCCTTTCCTGAGGAAGTGGATTTCAATTGATCATGGTAGGTGGTCCTTTTTATATTTTGTGAATTATTTGTGTATGTGGTGATGATGGATGGACCATGCTGGTTACTTTCAAAAGCACTTACACGGACGGTGTAACACGTTTTCTACTCTTGGAATCCCAGATGGCTCTTTTACTACCTTGTGTATGACTTACCTGAAATATCATGAATTGGTAGGTACCGAATAGGTTTTAGTGGCACTGAATGCCCTCATGGCCACTCACGCAGAATTCGTTGACGCTTTGCACTTAAGCACACAATGACTCGGTCTTCCCTAAGCTGCGTGAAAGTGAACATGCATCCTAACTAGGCAAACTGTTTGCTGCTGCTGTGAAAAACAGCTTCCTGAAGTGTGAGCTATAGCCACAGACTTATGGACCCCTAAGCAAGGCACAGTATATCTGTATTCTTTGAAAGAGTAGAGTAGTTACTTCAATTTGGCTTTCAGTGCGTTGCATGACAAGGCATTTAATTAGCTAAAACCTCTTACAGTCATGTGTGATTACAAGTTGTGTGTACTCTCCACCGCGAAGTGTCATCCCATGTTGGATGGAATTAATGGAGGCTGAGGCACCTGTGCATTCACGTCGAGAACAACCCTCTTGAACTCATCAAGAACTATGGGCCGTCTCAGGTAAGATTCGTGCAGGTCTTTCTCAAGGGCATAATCTTAAACACATCCCAACCTAAGGCAGCTTTGGGCAGCAGGCAGTGATAGGATAGGCAGACATTGTGACCTCACAAAGCGCCTGGTCTCCTAGCAACAGCGGTGTAACTCTCACAGCATGCCGAGTGATTTGGCTTCCTGGTAGGAAATTCATCAGGGCCTGGCGGTGGCGGCGAGACCTGGCAAGCACGGGCGGCCCCTAACGGCCTCACCTCCTGAGCCTCATGAAGAGGCAGCGGCGCAGGCCCCGGGGAGCCTTGGCCCCGGCCGCCCGGGGAGGTGCCTCTAGCGCTGCAGGAGGGGCCGCGCTGGAGGCGCCTGAGGAGAAGGTGGTGTACATGCTGGGGCACCAGCCCCCCGAGGCCCGCGTCCAGACGCGCCTGCCAGCTGCCAGGAGGAGGCGCCACGGAGCCCGGAAGGTCGCCGCCGGCCAGAGGAAGGTGCCGCCCCCGCCGGCGCCGTCCCTCGAGGACAGCAGCCCCCTGGAGGAGAGTGGGAGGGCGGCCACTCCGACGCTGACCACCTTGCCCACCATCCGCGTAGTCGGCGACGTCTGGGCCGAGAGCAGCGTGGCAGAAGCGCGGCGCCAAGCGTGCCAAGTCCTGGGAGTGAACCTGGCACCCGTGGTGATACTCTGCCGCTTCCCAGTGCCTGGGCGAGAGATGCGGGCCACCACCGCGCGACCTCTCAGCCCCAGGACGGCTTGTGCCTGGAGGGATGAACCAGTGAGAGCCGGGCCCGCGTCCCCTAGTGCACTGTACGGGCGAAGAAGCACCAGAGGATCCCGGCCCGCGCCCCCTGGATGCGGCGCCGCCTTCTGGGACTCCGGGGCAGCTGTGCCCTCTGCTGCTTCCCAGCACCGGGTCTGTGGAGGGAGGAGACCACTGGACCGCAAGGGAGGGCCCCTTTCTTCCTAACCCCACATTGAGAGGTCTCCAGGACTGTAGGGGCAGATCCATGATCTCTCTTGTTCCTTCATTGCTCTGAAGTCTTCCGAAGAAGCCATTCCACCCCCACCCTCTCCAAAGGAATTTGTTTCCATGCTTGTGTAATAAAGCTAGAGTTTCTTTGCCATTCACCCACCTCCCGGCTCCTCCCGCCAATTTCTTTCTTTCTTTGTGTGTATGTGTATGTATATATATCTTCTAGGATGATTTAAAGTACATATTCTTTAACTGTTTAGAAGAGGCAGTAGAGAAAAAAGGGTGTGACTTAGGGGTCTGCACTCAGATTAAAATAAGATTACTGAAGTATAGAGTATATTCAAAAGGACATATACTATTTTTGTCATGTTTGTTTATTTTTGAGAGAGAGATACCTTGTGAGCAGGTGAGGGCCAGATAGGGAGCCAAGGGTCCAAGCAGGCTCCAGGCTCGGAGCTGTCAGCACAGAACCTGATGCGGGGCTCGACCTCACAAACCATGAGATCATGACCTGAGCCAAAGTTGGACACTTAAGTGACTAGCCACCCAGGCACGCAAAAAAGAACATATATTATTAAAAGCATTCTGAGCACAGATTGAGGCAATTAAGTTCAATATACTTGTGGAATCAGCACTCAATAAAAAAGATACCAGGACCCCAAGGGACCACCTGTGCTTCTTTCAGTCACGGTCTATCTCTCTTTGGGACGGCAATTATTCTGACTTCTTACAGAATATACAACTTTTGCTTCTTTTTGGACTATATAGAAATGGAATTATGTGTCCTACACCTAGCTTCTTTCACTCAAACTTATGTTAGTGATATTCATGTTATTGTATGTATAGATCCTTTCTGCTCATTGGTGTATAGAATTTCATTATTTGAATAGTTTACAATATTTCTGCAACTCTTGGTGGACATTTAGGTAGGTTCTGGCTTAGGGTAATTATGAATAAAGCTTCAGTGAACATTATAGGACACGTCCTTTGGTGAACATTTTTTACAATAGTATTTATTTATCTAGGAGAGAATTTGCTGGGTCACATGTCATCCAACTTATCAGCTTTGGTAAGATTCCTCCAAACTGTTTCCAAAATGATTATACCAATTTACACACACTTCTTTCTATAGTAGTGCCTGCGTAGTGCCTGTGAGCTCTGAATACTTGATAGCCTTGCCAACACTTGCTAATATGGTCTTTTTCATGTTATCTATTCTGGCAGGTGTACAGATTTTTTTTTGAGAAATATCAATCCAAGTATTGTATACAAATAGTTAAAAATAAAGCCCACAACATCCAAATTGCAGATCAGGACTTGCAATAAAAAATCAAAAGCTTTGTTTCCCCCATGAACACCTCTTCCCCAGAGGCAACACTTTCTTTTGTTTTGTTTTTTCTTTTTTTTAAAATCAGGTTTTTTTCAAAAGACCATTTTTTAAGGACAAATTTAGATTTAGAGACAAATTGCACAAAAAATACAGGTTCCTCACCCCCAGTAGTTTCTATAGTACCTTGCACCAATGTGGATACATTAATTATAAGTGGTGGATGAGCCATTCTTGTTGACACATTACCATTAGACACATTATCATTAACTAACAGTTAGGGTTTATTTTGTGTTATATAGATTCATAAGTTTTGAGAAATGTATAATGGTATGTATCTACTATTGCCGTATCATACAGAATAGTTACACCACCCTAAAGTGCCCTGTGCTCCGCCTATTACCACTTCCTCTCTCCCCCTAAACCCTAATAGCCACTGGTCTTTTTACTGTCTCCGAAGGTGTTTTGTTGTTGTTGTTGTTGTTGTTGTTGTTGTTGTTGTTGTCGTCCTTGTCGTTGTTTTGTTTTCTTTTGTTTTGTTTTTCCAGAACGTTATCATAGTTGGAAACGTAAAGCAAATGGCTTTTTCGTATTGGATCCCTTCACTTAGTAATCCACACTTAAGTTTCCTCCATGACTTTTAAGTAGCTCCCTTTCTCCCTCTTTCCTTCCCTCCTCTTCTGTCTCTCTGCCTCCCTTTCATTGAGGGAGTTTATTTTCTAAAACAGCTTTTAAAAAGCTGGTTTACGGAAAAAGACTGGAAAGTGCAGAGTTCCCCTGTTCTCCCTCCTACCCCCCAAAACATAGTTTTCCCTATTGTAAACTTCTTGTGTCAGTGTAGTGCATTTGTTACAACGGATGAGCCCATATGAAAACTATTATTAACTAAAGACCGAAGTGTACCTTAGCATTCACTGTGGTGTGCAGTTCGGTGAGTTTTGACAAACGCACAATGCCATGATCCAAAGCATTTCACTGTCTTACAAGATGTTTCACTGCCGTAAATATTCCCTGTGCTTCATCGATTATTCATCTCTCCCTTCCCCCCTGAGTCCCTGGCAACCACAGGTCTCTTTACTGTCTCCATGATTTGAGGCAACACTTTTAACTGTTCCAGGTTTATATTCTTTTGTTAGGAATCTTCATGAAGATAAGTAGTATACTATACTGCTGCTTATTGATTTGTCAGTTTTAAGCACCGTCTACTGACTTCCTATGTGACGTTGACATATAGGTCGCTTAAGCCACCTGTCTTCTCTCTCCTCACTTTCCGATATATTCCCGAACTTCTATCTGTATACTGTTTCAGTCAGGTCCAGCCAGCCGGTGAGTCACTATAGGTATTTTAAATAGTTACACACGTGATGGGAAATCCCAGAAGCCAAACAAAGGATGGCGAAGCAATCAGGAATTAGTATCATCAGAAAGCTGTTTCCACCTGCAGAGCTAGAGAAATTCAGAACCATACCTAGCAGGAACTGAGAACATGGGAGAAGAGGCTCTTGGAAAGAAGCTAGAATTTGGAGGAGATAAAATCACTGGTAGGAAGTGGAGCCGGAGAGAGAAAAACCTCTGGGCTTATACCTTCCTCCCTTTCTCCCATCAAACACCCATTGGTCAAACCCCTCTGGAAGCCAGTTGGCAAGGAACCAGGAAACACAGTCTGTAGGAGAAGTGCAGGAACTGGATCTGAGGGCAAAAATACATAACGGATGAAGTTACATATAGGTACTAATTAGGGTTCTCCAGAGACTCAGTATCAATAGGAATTGGTTCACAGGATTACGGAGGCTGAGAAGAGCAGACCTAGGAGATCGAGTAGTTCAGTTCCAGGCAGACTCCAAAAGCCTAAGAATCAGGAGAGCTGATGATGTATGTTCCATTCCAAGTCTGAGCCTGAAGTCAGGAGACCAATATCGCAGCTTGAAGACAGTCAGATAGACACAGTGGATTCTCTCTTACTCCACCTTTTGTTCTATTCAAGTCTTCAATCGATTAGTTGAGGCCACCCAGTGTTTGGCAAGGCAATGTGTCTTGCTTACTCTCCGGATATACAGATGTTAATTGTACTAAGAAATGTCCTCACAGACTCACTAGAAATACTGTTTAGCCATATATCTGGGTACCCTGTGGCTTAGCCCAGTTAAAACATGAAATTAACCATCACACAATATAATTTTATGTTTGTATGTATATATGTATGTATGTATGAATGTATGTTATTTGAGAGAGAGAGAGAGAGAGAGAGAGAGAGAGAGAGAGAGAGAGAGAGAGAGAGAGTATGCTCAAGCAGGATAGGGGCAGAGAGAGAATTCTGAGCTGTCAGTGCAGAACCTAATGCTCATCTTAGTCTTATGAACTGTCTGATCATCATCTGAGCCAAAATCAAGAGTGGATTGTGAACTCACCGAGCCACTCAGGTACCCCATGAGATGTAATTTTAAAATAGAGACCTAGTTCCCTTACCTGTACTATCATTTTTCATTCCTTACATTGTACGATAAAGGTCTTCCTTAAACTTGCTGCACTTTTTCTCCGTCTCCCATCAGCTTTGGGCTTCTGTTTGTCATTGTTGTTAACACTGCTGTTATGCTCTGCAATCAAGTCTCTTTAGAGAGTTCAAGGTTGATTCTAAAACTTGAAAACTAATAAATGGTTTAAATTATTGTGATTATTAAATAATATGCAAACATTAGAATTACTACTCTTTTGCTGGAGTCTTTGCACCTCCTGAATGAGGACATCTCTAGCATCAAGGTGAAATGGATCCTTTCTCTTTGTATTCCATCAGTGCTTTAAACCATGCCATGTTTCACTTGGCTCATTCAGAGTAAGGCCGTCTTATGGATATTATCTGGTTCTCCTTAATTTTCTAATGCACTTCTTTGTTTTATTGCACTCTTTCAGTGTTCTCAAATCATGCCACTTTATGACATCTTCCTGCTAACCTCTTAGCGGTCTCTCACTGGACCCTTCTCTTTTCCTGCCTCATTTAGGTGGTGACTCAGTAGGTCTGCTTCATAGCTTCCTTCCTGTGATTTTCCTCTGCTACGCTCCCAGTTTGTTTCCATGGTTTCATGGTAATATGGCTATCTGGGAAGTTAGGGAACATTTAAAAGCCTGGACTCTTGAGCCAGAAGGCCTGGGGTTAGACTTTACTTGTTCCACTTACCAGCTGTGTAAGTTGGATGTTGGATGAGTTATTTGGCTTCTTTATAACCCTCTTTTCTCCTCTCGAAGATAAGAACGGTAATTGTATATACTTTATAAGTTTGTTGTGTGGTTCATATGAAATAATATATGAAAATAACCCATAACAGAGTCTGGCACAAAAATAAACACTCTGTTAGTGTTGCCTGTTATTAAGAATAATTTGTCTTTATTTTTTCTCTCTTTGTTTTGCTGGAGTACACCTTCATATAACTTCCTAATGAAGAATGAGTAGAATCAAATATCTGAGTCTTTGCACGTCTGAAGATATCTTGAGTCCACTCTCAAATTTAATTGATAATTTTGAAAGGTGTAGAATTGTAGCTTCTTTTTTTTTATTTGATTTATTTTTATTTTTTAAAGTTTACCTCCTAATTAGTTAGCATGTAGTGCAACAATGATTTCAGGAATAGATTTCTCAGTGCCCCTTACCCATTTAGCCCATTGCCCCTCCCACAACCCCTCCAGTGACCCTCAGTTTGTTCTCCATACGTATGAGTCTCTTCTGTTTTGTCCCCTCCCTGATTTTATATAATTTTTGTTTCTCTTCGCTTATATTCATCTCTTCCACTCAGAATTCTTGCGTCTAATGGCCGGTTGCCCCTTCCATCGATTTTCCCCTAATCACAACGCCATTGGACTACAATATCTGCTCTTTGGAGTTTTTTAACTCACTATCACTTCCACCTTCTTCTGGTTTTCAAAATCATTCAGTACATCTGGCCTATGCTTACGGAAAAGGGAATGAAGGTCCCCCTTTTGAAGGGCTTAAAAGAGAATTTATGGGGGCGCCTGGGTGGCGCAGTCGGTTAAGCGTCCGACTTCAGCCAGGTCACGATCTCGCGGTCCGTGAGTTCGAGCCCCGCGTCGGGCTCTGGGCTGATGGCTCAGAGCCTGGAGCCTGTTTCCGATTCTGTGTCTCCCTCTCTCTCTGCCCCTCGCCCGTTCATGCTCTGTCTCTCTCTGTCCCAAAAATAAATAAACGTTGAAAAAAAAAAAAAAAATTTAAAAAAAAAAAAAAAAAAATTTAAAAAAAAAAAAAAGAGAATTTATGAACATATTTTAGACTGCCACAGCCTGTCTGCTGGCCTCCTATTATTCACTCTCATCCTGCCTGAAAAATATCCTCACCTTTCCCCAAGAATCCTCCCTCTTAAAGACACAACCCTTGTAACATCAGCTCAAAGTCCAGGATATTTTTATCTAAATTAGGTCCAGGTGTGAATGAGTCTCCATGGGCGCACTAGTCCTCGAGTACATTTTCAATCTGAAGACCTATGAATGAAGACCTATGAATTCAGCATACAAACAACACGGGCATGGTTATAACCAGAACACACACACACAACACACACACACACACACAAACACACACACACACACACACACACACACACACACACACACAGAAAAATCAAACAAACAAACAAACAAACAAACAAACAAAATACAAACATTGCTGTTTCAAAAGAAAGGAAGGAGGTAATCATGAATGAGTCACTGGTCCATAGCAATTCTGAAGTTCAGCTGGCACAGGTAGGCAGTTGTTTCATTGGGTCCTAAGGCCTGGGAATGATTTTCCATGGTCCTAGCTCCTCCGGGGTTCTGGCTTTCAACCTCCAAGTCATTCTTCCCTTCTCATGAAAAGTAGCCTGTGTCTACAGCCTTATGGTTGTCTCGGCCTACTTACTGATTGGAGGAGGTTGTGGGTCCAAAGCCTTCTTTCATTTTACTCTCTGGGATTAAGTAAATCCTTCTCTACCATGGACTTTTTCAAACATTTATATGGAAAAACACTCCTAAACTTCAAGTGATATTGTAACAGAGAGATCCCTGTGCCCTACAGTTTACTCTGCGAGGGTATGCTTAGGAGATAGAACGCTGGTATTCTCCAAACCCTTCTTCATTTAGGAAACTTCTCTAGCATCTTTTCCCCAACCTCATCTGCTGAGTGATGTTGGTAATAATTTCACCTTCAATAAGAGTGACATTATTGATGTTATCTGTGCTAACAAAACATGAAATTGTACTTGAATGGCATTGAGTAAGTGCAAGTAGTATCGGTTAGGGACGTGTTCAGCTGTCACAGAAAGGCTGCCACCAGTGGCATAATCAAAGAGCGTTTTACTCACAAAGAGGCTGTAGGCTGTGCTCCATTAAGGCAACAATGTCATCGGCAGCAGACTGCATGGAATGGCAGAGCTGCCAATTTCTTTATGACCTCCTACAAAATTTTGGAAAAAAGGGTAGCCGCCATTAATATAATACTACCAATGTCTTTACCACTTACCGTCTTCAAGATGCAGCACATGTGTGAGCATTTCAAGCTCACAGCACATCTGTGAGGTACAATTGTTGATGTCTTTTGGAGGTCATTCGGTTTCTTCTTAAGTCAAAAATTAGCTGTCATATTTCTAGGGCATGTGGCTTCACCAAATCCCCTCCTAGGTTTCCTTGGCTTATCAATGCATCAAGCAAACTCTATGGAATTCTAGAATTTAATCCTTGTGGGCCATGGAGAAACCAGTTCTGCCTTATCAAATCACATTACATACTCAGGCCATTCAGTATACTCTCAGATGAACCCTTGGAAGGAGCTCCTGTATTAGTGTTGTATTTCTGTTGGCAAGAACCTTGCCTCCTAGAGGGACGGTAACTTTCATATCTATTAGTAATTGCCAACGAAGTACAAACCAAGATTTTTCTTTGCCTTCTTGTTGACACGTTATAATATATACTAAGTTACCACGTTTCCTTGTTTTAATCTTAGCATCATATACCAACTGCAATATCATCACGGAACAATGGTGGCCCCGCATGTAGCATCATCACCTCTGGAAACTTCAGATATGGCCACGGTAACACATAGGGTGGACTCCATCTAGATCTTGGCCACTTGGGCTAGTCTGATTATCTCCGTTTATCTACCTCCCACCCCACACCCCCAGCCCCAGCAGCAGTGAGAATCTGGTCAGTCAGGGAATCTCCAGCAGATACAGATGCAGATGCAGATCATTTCTCTGGATAATATTTATGGTTGACTGTGGCCTGGGTAGCAGGACTGGTTCAGACAGAAACACTGATTTGGGTGCCATCAAGCCGTATCTGTGCCCTCCCTGAGAAATGGGACAGTATGCATTTCAAACACTTCAAGTCTCCACTTCTCCCTGCACACTTCTGTGTTTTGTTGCTTTCATCCACCTACCAAAGCAACCCAAACTTTATGCTACAGAGAGTGGGGCTCGTGTGTCCTTTGCAGATTGGAATGCTGTTACTAGTTTGGGTTATCTTAACAAAAACTGGCACATTACCTAAAAATGTAGAATTCGGTGTGAATTCGGAATCCGCACCTGTAGTAAGCCCTCCATGATTCCATTGATTAGGGAGAGGTATCAGACCATACTGTAAGAAACCCTGCCTTCGAATGCTACAGCTCTATGGACTTTCAAAGCACTAGTTTTAACCTGCTTATCCAAAGTCGGTAAGTCTTTGTGAGTATACATTCAGAGCTTTTTTAAGATCTGGATCGTAGTCTCCAATTTTTTCATGACCTTCCTAACCCATTGATTCCCAGAGTTCTCTTTATTTTTGAATCGTTCTCTTGGGCATTTGACCATACCTGTCAAATAAAAAATGTCCTCAATTTGAATATATTAACATTTAAGGGCAGTCACGTGTTCAGGGCCCAAATATTTTATTATTTCCGTTAGGAATTTATTCTGTCTCTGGACGGTGAAAAAACAAATGCCTTTTGTTTTGTTTTGTTTTGTTTTGTTTTGTTTCATTTTCCCCACATAAGTAAGTAGATGTGCAAGGCAGAATGCTAGGTACCTGTCATGGGTAATAGGACATTCAGGAGTGTAAATGAGATTTCTGTCATCAAAAAAATAAAAGAAAATTATTTGACGAACTAAGATAAGCTAAGCTTTATTTTTTTTTAATATATGAAGTTTATTGTCAAATTGGTTTCCATACAACACCCAGTGCTCAGCCCAAAAGGTGCCCTCCTCAATACCCATCACCAACCCTCTCCTCCCTCCCACCCCCCATCAACCCTCAGTTTGTTCTCAGTTTTTAACAGTCTCTTATGCTTTGGCTCTCTCTCCCACTCTAACCTCTTTTTTTTTCCTTCCCCTCCCCCATGGGTCCTGCTAAGCCTCTCAGGATCCACATAAGAGTGAAACCATATGGTATCTGTCTTTCTCTGTATGGCTTATTTCACTTAGCATCACACTCTTCAGTTCCATCCACGTTGCTACAAAAGGCCATATTTCATTTTTTCTCATTGCCACGTAGTATTCCATTGTGTATATAAACTACAATTTCTTTATCCATTCATCAGTTGATGGACATTTAGGCTCTTTCCATAATTTGACTATTGTTGACAGTGCTGCTATGAACATTGGGGTACAAGTGCCCCTATGCATCAGTACTCCTGTATCTCTTGGGTAAATTCCTAGCAGTGCTATTGCTGGGTCATAGGGTAGGTCTATTGTTTATTTTTCTGAGGACCCTCCACACTGCTTTCCAGAGCGGCTGCACCAATTTGCATTCCCACCAACAGTCCAAGAGGGTTCCCGTTTCTCCACATCCTCTCCAGCATCTATAGTCTCCTGATTTGTTCATTTTGGCCACTCTGACTGGCGTAAGGAGATACCTGAGGGTGGTTTTGATTTGTATTTCCCTGATAAGGAGCGACGCTGAACATCTTTTCATGTGCCTGTTGGCCATCCGGATGTCTTCTTTAGAGAAGTGTCTATTCATGTTTTCTGCCCATTTCTTCACTGGCTTATTTGTTTTTCGGGTGTGGAGTTTGGTGAGCTCTATAGATTTTGTATACTAGCCCTTTGTCCGATATGTGATTTGCAAATATCTTTTCCCATTCCGTTGGTTGCCTTTTAGTTTTGTTGGTTGTTTCCTTTGCTGTGCAGAAGCTTTTTATCTTCCTAAGGTCCCAGTAATTCACTTTTGCTTTTAATTCCCTTGCCTTTGAGAATGTGTCGAGTAAGAGATTGTTACGGTTGAGGTAAGAGAGGTCTTTTCCTGCTTTCTCCTCTAAGGTTTTGATGGTTTCCTGTCTCACATTCAGGTCCTTTATCCAGTTTGAGTTTATTTTTGTGAATGGTGTGAGAAAGTGGTCTAGTTTCAACCTTCTGCATGTTGCTGTGCAGTTCTCCCAGCACCATTTGTTAAAGAGACTGTCTTTTTTCCATTGGATGTTCTTTCCTGCTTTGTCAAAGATGAGTTGGCCATACGTTTGTGGGTCTAGTTCTGGGGTTTCTATTCTATTCCATTGGTCTATGTGTCTGTTTTTGTGCCAATACCATGCTGTCTTGTTGATTACAGCTTTGTAGTAGAGGCTAAAATCTGGGATTGTGATGCCTCCTGCTTTGGTCTTCTTCTTCAAAATTCCTTTGGCTATTCGAGGCCTTTTGTGGTTCCATATGAATTTTAGGATTGCTTGTTCTAGTTTCGAGAAGAATGCTGGTGCAATTTTGATTGGGATTGCATTGAATGTGTAGATAGCTTTGGGTAGTATTGACATTTTGACAATATTTATTTTTCCAATCCATGAGCAGGGATTGTCTTTCCATTTCTTTAAATCTTCTTCAATTACCTTCATAAGCTTTCTATAGTTTTCAGCATACAGATCCTTTACATCTTTGGTTAGATTTATTCCTAGGTATTTTATGCTTCTTGGTGCAATTGTGAACGGGATCAGTTTATTTGTCTTTCTGTTGCTTCATTGTTAGTGTATAAGAATTCAACTGATTTCTGGACATTGATTTTGTATCCTGCAACTTTGCTGAATTCATGTATCAGTTCTAGCAGACTTTTGGTGGAGTCTATCGGATTTTCCATGTATTATATCATGTCATCTGCAAAAAGCGAAAGCTTGACTTCATCTTTGCCGATTTTGATGCTTTGATTTCCTTTTGTTGTCTGATTGCTGATGCTAGAACTTCCAGCACTATGTTAAACAACAGCGGTGAGAGTGGGCATCTCTGTCGTGTTCCTGATCTCAGGGAAAAAAGCTCTCAGTTTTCCCCCGTTGAGGATGATGTTAGCTGTGGGCTTTTCATATGGCTTGCATGATCTTTAAGTATGTTCCTTCTATCCCGACTTTCTCAAGGGTTTTTCTTAAGAAAGTGTGCTGGATTTTGTCAAAGGCCTTTTGTGCATCGATTGACAGGATCGTATGGTCCTTCTCTTTTTTTTTTTTTTTTTTTTGTTAATGTGATGTATCACGTTGATTGATTTGCGAATGTTGAACCAGCCCTGCAATCCAGGAATGAATCCCACTTGATCATGGTGAATAATTCTTTTTATATGCCATTGAATTCGATTTGCTAGTATCTTATTGAGAATTTTGGCATCCATATTCATCAGGGATATTGGCCTGTGGTTCTCTTTTTTTTACTGTGTCTCTGTCTGGTTAAGGAATCAAAGTAATACTGGCTTCATAGAATGAGTCTGGAAATTTTTCCTCCTTCTCTATTTCTGGAATAGCTTGAGAATGATAGGTATTATCTCTGCTTTAAACGTCTGGTAGAACTCCCCTGGGAAGCCATCTGGTCCTGGACTCTTATTTGTTGGGAGATTTTTGATGACCGATTCAATTTCTTCACTGGTAAGGGTCTGTTCAAGCTTTCTATTTCCTCCTGATTGAGTTTGGAAGAGTGTGGGTGTTCAGGAATTTGTCCATTTCTTCCAGGTTGTCCAGTATTTTGGCGTATAATTTTTCATAGTATTCCCTGATCATTGTTTGTATCTCTGAGGGATTGGTTGTAATAATTCCATTTTCATTCATGATTTTATCTATTTGGGTCATCTCCCTTTTCTTTTTGAGAAGCCTGGCTAGAGGTTTGTCAATTTTGTTTGTTTTTTCAAAAAAAACAACTCTTGGTTTCATTGATCTGCTCTACAGTTTTTTTAGATTCTATATTGTTCATTTCTGCTCTGATCTTTATTATTTCTCTTCTTCTGCTGGGTTTAGGCTGCCTTTGCTGTTCTGCTTCTATTTCCTTTAGGTGCGCTGTTAGATTTTGTATTTGGGATTTTTCTTGTTTCTTGAGACAGGCCTGGATTGCAATGTATTTTCCTCTCAGGACTGCCTTTTCTGCATCCCAAAGCGTTTGGATTGTCGTATTTTCATTTTCGTTTGTTTCCATATATTTTTTAATTTCTCCTCTAATTGCCTGGTTGACCCACTCATTCGTTAGTAGGGTGTTCTTTAACCTCCATGGTTTTGGAGGTTTTCCAGACTTTTTTCTGTGGTTGATTTCAAGCTTCATAGCATTGTGGTCTGAAAGTATGCATGGTATAATTTCAATTCTTGTAAACTTATGAAGGGCTGTTTTGTGACCCAGTATGTGATGTATCTTGGAGAATGTTCCATGTGCACTCGAGAAGAAAGTATAGTCCGTTGCTTTGGGATGCAGAGTTCTAAATAAATCTGTCAAGTCCATCTGATCCAATGTCTCATTCAAGGCCCTTGTTTCTTTATTGACCGTGTGTCTAGATGATCTATCCATTTCTGTAAGTGGGGTGTTAAAGTCCCCTGCAATTACCACATTCTTATCAATAAGGTTCTTATGTTTATTAGTAATTGCTTTATATATTTGGGGGCTCCGGTATTCGGCACATAGACATTGATAATTGTTAGCTCTTCCTGATGGATAGACCCTGTACTATTATATAATGTCCTTCTTCATCTCTTGTTACAGCCTTTAAGTGAAAGTCTAGTTTGTCTGATATAAGTATGGCTACTCCAGCTTTCTTTTGGCTTCCAGTAGCATGATAAATAGTTCTCCATCCCCTCACTCTCAATCTAAAGGTGTCCTCAGGTCTAAAATGAGTCTCTTGTAGACAGCTAATAGATGGATCTTGTTTTTTTATCCATTCTGATACCTATGTCTTTTGATTGGCGCATTTAATCCATTTACATTCAGTGTTATTATAGAAAGATACGGGTTTAGAGTCATTGTGATGTCTGTATGTTTTATGCTTGTAGTAATGTGTCTCCTACTTTGTCTCACAGGGTCCCCCTTAGGATCTCTTGTAGGGCTGGTTTAGTGGTGAGAAATTCCTTCAGTTTTTGTTTGTTTGGGAAGACCTTTATCTCTCCTTCTATTCTAAATGACAGACTTGCAGGAGAAAGGATTCTCGGCTGCATATTTTTTCGGTCTAGCACACTGAAATTCTCGTGCCAATTCTTTCTGGCCTGCCAAGTTTCAAAAGAGAGATCAGTCACGAGTCTTATAGGTCTCCCTTTATATGTGAGG
Source organism: Puma concolor (assembly GCF_028749965.1). Lineage (NCBI taxonomy): Eukaryota > Metazoa > Chordata > Mammalia > Carnivora > Felidae > Puma > Puma concolor. The sequence goes on along the minus strand of NW_028240124.1, from coordinate 2,418,224 downwards.
GCACGTTTACCCCTTGCTGCTTTCAGAATTTTCTCTTTATCCTTGTATTTTGCCAGTTTCACTACGATATGTCGTGCAGAAGATCGATTCAAGTTACGTCTGAAGGGAGTTCTCTGTGCCTCTTGGATTTCAGTGCCTTTTTTCTTCCCCAGTTCAGGGAAGTTCTCAGCTATTATTTCTTCAAGTACCCCTTCAGCACCTTTCCCTCTCTCTTCCTCCTCTGGGATACCAATTATGCGTAGATTATTTCTTTTTAGTGTATCACTTAGTTCTCTAATTTTCCCCTCATACTCCTGGATTTTTTTATCTCTCTTTTTCTCAGCTTCCTCTTTTTCCATAACTTTATCTTCTAGTTCACTTATTCTCCTCTCTGCCTCTTCAATCCGAGCCGTGGATTTTCCATTTTGTTATGCATTTCGTTTAAAGCGTTTTTCAGCTCCTCGTGACTGTTCCTTAGTCCCTTGATCTCTGTAGCAAGAGATTCTCTGCTGTCCTCTATACTGTTTTCAAGCCCAGCGATTCATTTTATGACTATTATTCCAAATTCACTTTCTGTTATATTATTTAAATCCTTTTTGATCAGCTCATTAGCTGTTGTTATTTCCAGGAGATTCTTCTGAGGGGATTTCTTCCGCTTGGTCATTTTGGATAGTCCCTTGCGTGGTGAGGACCTGCAGGGCACTTCTCCTGTGCTGTGGTGTATAACTGGAGTTGGTGGGCGGGGCCGCATTCCGACATTATGTCTGCCCTCAGCCCACCGCTGGGACCATAGTCAGACTGGTGTGTGCCTTCTCTTCCCCTCTCCTAGGGGCGGGATTCACTGTGAGGTGGCATGGCCTGTCTGCGCTACTTGCAGGCTGCCAGGCTTGTGATGCTGGGGATCTGGCGTATTAGCTGGGGTGGGTAGGCATGTGCACAGGGGCAGGAGGGCAGGCTTAGCTCGTTTCTCGTTAGGTGATCCACTTCAGGAGGGGCCCTGTGGCAGCGGGAGGGAGTCAGATCCACTGCCAGAGGTTTGGCTCTGCAGAAGCGCAGAGTTGGGCGTTTGCGCTGAGCGAGCAAGTTCCCTGGCAGGAACTGGTTCTCTTTGGGATTTTGGCTGGGGAATGGGCGGGGGAGATGGCGCTGGCGAGCGCCTTCGTTCCCCACCAAACTGAGCTCTGTCGTCCGGGGGCTCAGCATCTCTCCCTCCCTTTGTCCTCCAGCCTACCCGCTTTCCGAGCAGAGCTGTTAACTTATGACCTCCCAGACGCTAAGTCGCGCTTGCTGTCAGAACACAGTCTGTCAGGCCCCTCCGCTTTTGCCAGCCAGACTCGGGGGCTCTGCTTGGCCGGCGAGCCGCCCCTCCGCCCTGGCTCACTCCCGGCAGTCCGTTGAGCGTGCACCGCCTCGCCGCCCTTCCTACCCTCTTCCGTGGGCCTCTAGTCTGCGCTTCGCTCCTGCGACTCCGTTCTGCTAATCCTTTGGCGGTTTTCTGGGTTATTTAGGCAGGTGTAGGTGGAATCTAAGTGATCAGCAGGACGCGCGGTGAGCCCAGCGTCCTCCTACGCCGCCATCTTCCCTCATCCTGATCTAAGCTAAGCTTTAAAAATGAAAGGAAAATAGCCATGAACTCAGATAAAAGTTAGGCATAGGCAATTAAGTACTTTTCCCTAGGGCAGCAAGGAGTTATGAGAAATACCATAATCGGTAGAGTTTGTAGTAAAAAGCTCTACTGACACGATGATAAAGCTCACCTTTAAAGCTTGCTTTGTGTACACTGATATTATTCCTTTCTTCTTGAAATCTAAAGAAGCTTTTTCTCTTTGGCTGTTAACATGAAATGAAAAGACACTCCCCCCCTTTCTTTTCTTCTGCCGTATTTAAGCTGAACTTCTTACAAAAGTCTTTTATGTATTCATTGCTTTTTATCTTCATCCTTTGTCCAAAACAAGCCTTGAGATTGGGAATGATGTGGACTATTTCTAACCCAAGCTCACAGGACTTAACTTCTCATAAAACCCATCATTTGAGGAGGCATTGAACTCGTATCATGGAGTTCCTTGTGCAGCCCATGGGCAGGATTCCACTGAAAGAATCAATAGCATCGTGGAGACCCTGTCTCTGGAAGGAACTAACAACAAATAAGGATTTGACCTTATAGGCTGATTTTCCTAGGAATCTAGGAATCAAGAGGGCCAGAAGTGGGATGGTGGGAGAGGGACACTGGAGAAGGGCTGAATACCCGGGTTCACTTGAAGCCAACCGAACAGAGGAAGGTTCTGTCCTGGAGGATCTTGGCTCAGCAGGGATCAGCTCCCAATAGTTACGGACTTAGTGAAAATACACTCATGAGAGCCTACAAGAAGGATGCTTCCAGAACTCTAAGAGGTTTCATTCCTTTCTTATGTCTTTCTTTATGGAAAGTGTCTTGGGGGTGCTTACTTCCCCTTTGTGTGTCCACAGTTCTTCTTCCCACTAGTTGTATTGTCATGAACCTCCTTACGTAGCCCTTGCTCCCCTCCTAGACCATGTGTTCTTCATGGGCAGGACTCACTTTAGCCATCCGTGTGTCGTTACTACAGTGCCAGCCATGGGCAAAGGAATAAATGCATACTGAATAAATGCAATGAGTTTATGGAGTTTCAGTTCCCAATTGTTACAGAACAAGTAGTTGTCTCACTTCAATTTGATGTGTAACAGCAGCAGTCTATACGGGGGATTCTCTCTCTCTCACATTCTCTCTTTTTACAAACACCTGCATCATCAACTTTTGATTAACTCTTACCCTTTTGTGATCAGATGGATTGGGTGGAACATTTGCCATCTCTTACAATCTTCTTTACAACTCAATACCACTTAAATTCCCTATCCTACAGTAAATTCTTGCTTAGCAAGAAGCAATAGAGTTCAGTGACTAAGGGGGTGGCCCCTGGAGCAAGGCTGCCTGGGATCTCAAATCCTATTTTGCTCTATTTCTAGCAGCGGACCTTTGGACAACTTACTTTTTCTCTGGGTTACTCAGTTTTCTCAGCTGTAAAATCAGGCACAACCTAGCACCTTCACCATAGAGCTCTGAAATGAATTCAGTGAGGTAATGACGGTAAATAACTTGGAATAATGCATGGAACCCCCTTCACTGCGAGTCAGTAAACACTCGCTTCTACCAGTGATGTAATTCCGTTTTTGACAAAGTCGCTGCTTGCTTACTTAAAACCTTCACGTTGGCTGTGTTGAATGTACAGAACAGGTGAACTGTGGAAGGCACCATGTGAGAGTCAGGTTCCTTGGTAGAATGAGGCCCAATTCCCGGATGCTGGGGATTGCAAGAGGATCCTCAAGGGCACAGAGAGGCACAGAGAGGCACAAGGCCCTCGGAACAAACCCATAACGAGATGATCAGAAAGCCTGAGGAAAACAGAGGGAAAAAACTAATTTCACTTTAGTTCCCACCATACACCAGTACATTTCTCTGCAATTCACACATGTTTCCCTCTCAAGCAAACATAACAGGCCTGTGGGAAAGGTATTATTATTCCCACTTAACAGGCAACTAGGCTAATGCTTAGAAAGTTTAAATAACTTGCCAAATATCACATCTATGTGGCAGAGCTAGGATTTGAACCAGCATCGGTCACATCCCACTGCTTCTGCCAATCTTGAGAAACATCTTTGGAAGAAGTGAAATACGTTAATCTTAATCATGCGCTGAATCACAGGGGACTGGATACTATAGGCCCATGAAATTCCAAGTCGGAAAAAAAATTGATTTACGAAGGCTATTTTGCTTACTGTTATATTCCTCAGTGTGCACCGCGTAAGTGTTCGCTATTTGCGAAATGAGTGAGTTTATGAGGGAATGGACAGAAGTGTGAATACCTATGCTCATACGATTACACCGTGTAGTTTGGTTGAGGATCTCGGGACACTCTGCCTTACATCTTAACTCATCAGAGTAACGGGAATGTTAGAGCTGTCATAGCAGGTGAAAGAGAAGGTTAGTTATCATACCACTGGTCCCAAATTACTCCTAGGCCAGTTTAAAAAGCAGCACACAAACATAAGACAGTGAGAGACAGCCAGGAAAGCTCAGAGAGAGGGAGAGAGAGAATCCCAAGCAGGTTCTACGCTGTCCGCACAAAGCCTGATGCAGAACTGGAGCTCGCAAACCATGAGATCATGACCTGCGTCGAAAGCAATATAGTCACAGGCCTAACTGACTGAGCCATCCAGGAGCTCAGCTTTGTTCAGATAGTAATTCCCAGGTTTTTACGTAGATAAATGACAGACCTAACCACCAACAACAAAACAGATTAGAACGATGGTTCAAAACCAAGGATTGCAAGATTGCAGTAAGGACGTAATATGTGGGAGTAATCGGGGCGGGTGGGCAGAAGAAAGGGCCAGGGGGCAGATGGAGGGTTTGTAAATGGACGCTGGCATTCTAGGAAAGGGGGAGAGTTGTTACTTCCACTCCTTTCCTCCAGAACTTGTTGTCCCCAGCATGTGGTGTCCACTGGCCATATGCTTCAGAGCTGGAGGATGGATAAGCTGCCCATTGTAATCAGGGAAAACATTCCACCCACAGAATTCACTAATTCGCCTGTTCCATAATGTTTACCCTCTTACTGGCATTGCTAAAAGCACCTACTTTCTCTACACCACCATGGAACAGGTGGATTTTCCCTTGTCAGCCTTTGCTCGCTTGCTTGTCCGTTTATTGGTCCACCTGTGGCTTTATTCACCACTCACCGAAAGAGATCCCCTTCTGCGGAGAGGCCAAAGTAAGAGAAAGATTGGCTGCGGAAGTGTAGGGCTGTATGTGGATAAGAGGAGAACCTGGGACTGGGACTGAGAGGGATCTTATCTCTAACTGTGGGGTTTTCTTGGGTCTGGGGCTAGGTTCCCTGTGCGAGCACCTGTGGGGAGAGGAGCCAGCATTGGTTTCAGGGGTAGAGCAGGGGCACCGTCCACAGAAGGAGACAGTAGCCCCTCCCTGGTGGGCTGTGCAATAGAACAAAGCCTGCCCGCATCAACCACCACCCCCCCCCCCCCGCCCAGATCAGTGGCTGGGTCTAGGGCGCAGTCTGGAGTAGGAGAAAGTGGCCCCTTCCCTGGGGGCGTTGGTGTGGGACAAAACAATGCCTGCTTGCATCCACCATGCCCAAGCTCAGCAGTGAGGTCAGCAGCGCAGTCCACAGCAGGGAAAGGCGGGGCTCCCTGATGCACAGCAGCACAAACAAAGCCAGGAAGACATTTGGAGCAGCACAGAGTGGCACTGCCCTAGCACAGGGAACAGGTCTGTGAACCCTCAACAAGCGCTGTGCGAAAGGAGTCAGCGGAGCAAGAAGGACCACCCTGCGTGTGCTCTCGGCACAATGAGGACAACTGGAACGGAGTACACCAGGTCATGGAGAAGAGGCTGGGCATCACCATTTCCCCCCCGCCACCACCACCAAGGCGGGGCCTCAGGGATCAGCCCCAGGGTCCAGAGTGGAGGTGGGACCAGCCTACCCCAAACCACGCCCCTCTGTGCTGTGTATCCTGATGGAGCAGGATAGGCGCTGTGGAACCAGGCAGCTCTGTCATCCGGATCGGTGATGCTGCCTAGACTGGAGTAATTCCGGGACAATTCTTGTTCTTTAGACGTATTCTCCCTTCCTATCTCTTCCCTCCTTTAGTTTGATAAGTCTGTCTTGTTGGTTTGTTTAAGCAGACATTTATAATCCATTGCCTTGATACATTTCCTAACTATACCTGTATATTTTCGTTTCTCTCTCTCTCTGGGATAATCATGCCATCTAGTTTCTCTGTCTGGCTAAACGTATCTTTCTTTTGTTTCCCCACCTGCTTCCTTATTTTCCTTTCTCTCTGTCTGCATTAAGCCATTTGGCCTCCCAGCCTGGTATATATGTATGTTTTTCCTTTTCCCCACTCCTGTCATTTCTCTCTTTATATGTGTTCTTCCAACAGCAACGCCTCTACCTTGTTCTTTACTTGTAGCTGGTGTTTCTGGTCTGTTTGTTTGTTTTGTTTTGTTTTGTTTTATTTCAGACTGTTTTTCTGTGTGTGTGTGAGCGTGTGTGTGTCCATTTATTTCTTTTATTTGCACGTTGCCTTACATGTCTCTGTTTCCTGTTTGTTGGTTTGTTTGTTTTCCTTCCCAGGGCTACTTCAAGGAACAAAGAAAAGCACACCTTGTGGAGGGTCAAACACATCACTACCAGTAGAGAACTCAAAGAGCTAATGTCACAACAACAGAGAGCAAGTAACACTCTCCAAGAAACAGTACCTGCAGGGCTGGAACCTGCACAGGGCGTGAGCCCCCTGTCGTATAGCAATTCTTGCAGGTGCAAAGCAAATAACAAGCTTGTAAACCTCCTAAGAGAGAGAAAACTAGCCAAAATAATGACACAGAAGAATTCCCCTCAAAAGAAATTCCGGGAAGAAGTAGACAGCTAACGACTTTATCCAAACAGATATAAGCTACATATCAGAATTTAGCATAACAGTCCAAAGATTAATCGTTGGGATTGGCAAAGGCGTAAAGACAGCATGGAATCAATTATTGCGGAGATCAAGGAAATAAAAAGTAGTCGTGATGAATTCCAATGCTATAAATGCGGTGCAAATTAAAATGGAGGCAGCCGCAGCGCGGATTGAAGAGACAGAGGGGAGACTAAATGAATCAGAAGGTAAAAATATGGGGAAAAGGAGGTGAGAAAAAGATAGAGCAAAATTTGAGGACCGAGATGGGAGAATTAGAGAACTAAGTGATGAAATCAAATGGAACAATATCCATATCACAGGATTTCCAGAAGAGACAGAAAAGGGGTGTGAAGATGACCTTGAACAAATCATAGCTGAGAACTTCCACAAGCTGGGGAAGGACACCGGCATTGAAACCCAACAGGCACAGAGAACTCCCTTCAGATGTAACCTGAGTTGATTTTCTGCACAACATAGCATGGGGAAACTGGCAAAATACAAGCATGAAGAGAGAATTCTGAAAGCAGCTAGGGATGAATGGACCTTCACATACACAGGTAGAGAAGTATTGGGATAGGAGCAGATCCATCTACTGAAATCAGACAAGCCATAAAGGAATAGGGGAATCTTCAATGTGATGAATAGGAAAAATATGCAACCAAGAATCCTTTATCCAGCCAGCCTGCCATTCAGAATCGAAGGAGAGGTAAAGGTCTTCCCAAACAAACCAAAACTGAAGGAATTCACCACCACTAAACCATCCCTACAAGAGATCCTAAGAGGGATTCCTTGAGGGAAATGTCGCAAATATCACAAAGTACCACAGACACCAGTACAAGCATGAAAACTACAGACATCACAATGCCTCGGAACCATCGCTTTCCATAATAACACTGCATGGAAGTGGAATAAATGCTCCAACCAAAAGACACAGGGTATCAGAATGGATAATACAAAACAAGACCCATCTGTTTGCTGTCGTACAGGAGACTCATTTCAGACCTGAGGACACCTTACTCTTGAAAGTGGGGGGATGGAGAACTACCTTTCATGCTACTGGGAGTCAAAAGGAAGCTGTAGTAGCCATACTTCTATCAGACAAACTTGACCTGAAATTAAAGTTGGCAGCAAGAGATGTTTAAGGGCATTATTAAATAATTACAGTGTCTGTCCATCAGGAAAAGCTAACGATTATAATGATTATGCACTGAATTCCGAAGCACACAAATATTTAAAACATTTAATCACAAACATGAACAATCTTATTGATAAGAATGTGGTAATTTCAGGGGGATTTAATACTCAACTTACATCAATGGACAGAAAATCTAGACAGAATCAGGAAAGAAACAATGGTCCTGAATGATACATTGGACCAGAAGGATGTGACAGATATTTTAGGACTCTACATGGAAAGAAGCAGAGCATACTTTCTTCTGGAGTGCACGTGGAACATTCTCCAAGAGAGACCACATACTGGGTCGCAAAAAGCCTTCAATAATTATAACAGCATTGAGATGACACCATGCACACTTTGAGATCACAATGTTTGGAGCTTGACATAAAGTACAGGAAAAAGTCTGCTCAACCTCTAACAGCATGCAGGTTAAAAAACATCCTAGTAAAGAACGAATGAGTCAACCAGACAATTAGAGAAGAAATTAAAAGACATAAGGAAACAAATAAAAATGAAAATACAACAATCAACGCTTTTTGAAAAAAAATTAATTAAAAAGATGGAAAAAGGGTTACTGAAGCTGAGTTTTGCATACTTGAGGGAGCATGTTATGCACTAAGGAGTCCGAGTGCTTGGGGTAAAGGCCATTTCCATACCTTTCTTAGTTCTGTGACCTTGAGCAATTATAACATCTCCTTCAGCCTCAATTCCTTCTTCTGGACACAGGGTCAATTGAGATGCTTTATGAGGTAACGTGCCTGCCACAGGGAAGTGATTGGTAGCTGTAAGTTCATTGCTCTGCCCCTCGTATTCCCAGGACTCCTGCCAGGGAGCCTGGAGGCCTGCGTGCTGGCCTGAATCTGCAGCATTTTCAGGCAAATTGTTCACTTTGTGATTAAGGCTTCCCGTTTCACTGAGCCCTTGATTCACCCCATGTGTTCTGGCATCTACTGCACTGCGTGGGTTCCCTCCTCCTTTTTCAGACCCTTACTTGGTGTTGTGGGATACAGTGTTCACACCACCTGAGCATCAGTTATTAGCAATAAGCGTGACTCCTCTGAGTACCTATGGTATTCCGCTTATTCCCACATAAAGCTAGTGTTCTGCAGCTCTGATTATCTGCTAAATTATACCAAGGCATAGTTTAGAAGATTCTTTGTTGTTGTTGATTTTGTTGTTGCTGCCCTTGTTGTTGCTGCTCTTGTTGTTGTTGCTGCTGCTGCTGCTGTTGTTTTTGTTGTGTAGAAATCATTTGCTTCAGGTTCATCTAGTCTATCCAGTAACACCTGCAATAACAGTGAGATGAACTTTGGTTTTACCGTTTTTCACTTTTTAACGCGAGTGGATTTTGTTTTTGTTTTTGTTTTTCAGCCTCCCTTTGGGAAGTTCTATTTCTTCCATCTTCTCGCTCATGTGTCCTAAATAGACAACTGATTGTTTACTAGTTGCTGTCTCTGGGAGGTTGTTGCTGTTTGCCAGGTGTTAGTATTGGCATGCCAGGCCTGGGGTGTTCATTCTTTCCAGATTTTTGTTCCAGGTCTTCATGACAAAGGCAACAGAATGAAGGAGGTACTGAGTTGAAGCAGTTAGAAATTCACTTCAACTAGGCCTGCCGGAGGAAGTGGGCACTGCATTTAGAGCAGGAGACACAGAAATGAACCACAAGTGGGCAAAATGAGTTGGGTATAAGAAAGGAAAATAATGCCAGCACGATAGTCCAGTTTTCTTTGCTTTTATGTGAACTATGGGATAAATGTGTAACATACTACAAACCCTTATGATTTGGGCTGCTTATTTTTATCTTAATGTTTGTTGGTTGGGTGGGTGGTTGATTGACAGCGTGTGTGAGGAAGGGGAGGGGATGAGAGAGGGGGAAGAGAAAATTCCAAGCAGGCTCTGTGCAGAGTGTGACCTGGGGCTTGAAACCACAAATGGCGAAATCGACCTGAACTGAAACGAAGAGTAGGTCACTCAACTAACTGAGCCACTCAGGCTCCCCTTGGAGTACATTGGGTCTTTGCACATTGGGTCTTCGTGTTGGAAATACCATAGGGAGTGGTGTGCATGCATGATCTAAGGAAGGTGCAGCTAGGTAGATCTGGCTTATTTTTTTTCCTTATGACACTTTAGTCAGGAGTAATATTTTGTAAGTTTATTAGAAAGACAGATTGAAGATTGTGATTGGGAGGAAATCAGGTAAGGAGTTATTGCAGTTGACCAGGAGAGGCGAACATGACAGCAATTAGTGTGGAAGCAGGAAATGGAGAGATGAGGACAGATGTGGTAGTTTTTTGAAAATGCTTTTTGTTGTGTAATTAACATTATAGAAAGTAACTATTTTGGTGCATAGGGCTTTGAGTTTTAAAGATTGTATCTACTCATGTAAATGTCACCCCAATGAGAATACAGAAGAGTTCTGTTCCTGGGGCACATAGGTGGCTTAGTCACTTAAGCATCCCACTCTTGATTTCGGCTAAGGCATGAGTTCACTATTCTTGAGTTTGAGCCCCTGCTCAAACCCTGCCACCCGGGCGCCCCTCTTTTTGTTCTTTTAACAGAGTCTTTTACCAAGCAAAAGTTATAGTACTAATGAAATGCAATTTAGAGATTTTTTTTCTTTTGTATGAATCCAATTTATACACCTTATGACGTCAGACGTCGTTTGTACTCCTTGTTCATATATTTGCTATTCTATACCAGCATCAGAATGTTTTCAGTTTGTTGCTATTGGTTGCACAAGTTGTATACTGCACAGTTCTAGGAGGCATGATTTATATGAACTGCAGTGCGAATGGGAACCCTCAAATCTGTAAAATGTACAACTTGTACACACATGTATTATCTCTTAGAGGGTCTTTTCTACTGTACAGATTGCAGTCATTGCTGTGGTTCCGTTTTACTTTCCTTGTCATTTGTTTATTATGTGGAGAATACACTGTAGCCGAATTTAAGAAGCTCCTGTTTGTGAGCTATCTAAAGGTAATTTATTCTCACTGATTCTCAACTAGCTGGGGCCTATCCTTGGGGTACAGCAACATCTGGCTTTCAGGCTTGTTCCCTTAATTGAATCTATTACTTTGCATTCATGGAAACTGGAAACTCTCTTCAGCCAGCCAGTTTTCGCTAGATACCCATGATTTTAAAATTCACCTCTAAACAAATGCCTAAAACGTTAATATTTGTAGAATCATCTGGATTTGAAAAAAAAAGGAACCATAGAAAAAAGCTGGAAAAAAATCAACAGAATATAATATAAAAACAACAATATCCTTTGCAGAGAATACTTTGGCTCCATGTAATTCTCGATTTAATCTGAGCAGCTCTAAGTTGGTGTATGATGTCCCTCTGACAATATGAATGTACATTCAGTGTTACAAATGTTTGTATTCTAAATACTTAGTTCCTCTAAAGATGGAATCACAAATTATTAACTGATCAACACTTAGTGTTGTAGCAGAATCAGGAACAATTCAACAGAACAGGACTGTTCTGGGTGTGTTCTTATATAATTGTGTAATTATGTCCATTATTACTACAGGTGTCTTCACCTACCTGGCTTCTTCAGAATAAGCTACAGTAGGATTTCAGAAAGCATCCCATTCTTCCCCACTGAAATGGTGAAACATTTTTTTTTAATGTTTGTGTTTACATTTATTTATTTTTGAGAAACAGAGTGAGACAAAGTGTGAGTGGGGAGAGGCAGAGAGAGAAGGAGACAGAATATGAAGCAGGCCCCAGGCTCTGAGCAAGTGGTCAGCACAGAGCCCGATGCAGGGCTCAAACCCATGAACTGTGAGACCGTGACCTGAGCTGAAGTCGGACACTCAACCGACTGAGCCACCCAGGCGCCCCATGAAATGGTGAAACTTTTACGATGCTAGTTGTAGGCTTTTTTGGTGGGGTTTCGTTTTTGTTTGTTTTATAAAAGTCCTGTATCAAGTTGATGAAGTCTCCCTGGACTCAAAGTTTGCGGAGAGAGTGTTTTATTTATTATGAATGGAGGTAACAAATGCCTTCTCTGCATCTCTTTTTAAGAGCATCTGATCATTTCCCTGTCTTTCTTCTTTATCCTATTGTTGTGATGGGTTAAACTAATTGGTTTTTGAATATGGAACCAGTCTCCCATACTTGTACTGAACCCTCTTGGTTATGGATGTAGAATTCTTTTTACACATTGTTGGATTTGGTTTGCTAACATGTATTGGGTATTTTGTGTCTATGAAAATGCAAGACACTGGTCTCCAGTTTTCCTTTCTTCTAATGCCTTTACCTTGTTTTGTCAATGCTGGCCTCCTAGAATGAGGAAGTTTCCCCTCTGTTTTTATTTTCGGGAAGAGATTACAGGACATTAGCATCATTTTTTCCTGTGAATGTTTGCTAGAATTCTTCAGTGAAACCACCTGGGCCTGACGCTTTCTTTTGGGAAGGTTATTCGTCCTTGACTCTATTTACTTAATAAATATAGGCCTATCCAGATAATCCATGTCTCCTTATGTGGGTTTTAGTAGTGTGTGTCTTTTATTTGTTTTCTATATTTTTCTAAAATGTTTTCATTTATTTCTGAGAGAGAGCTGTAGAGTGGGAGGTGGGAAGGGGCAGAGAGAGAGGGAGACGCAGAATCTGAAGCAGGTCCCAGGCTCTGAGATGTTAGCACAAAGCGTGACACGGGGCTCAAACCCACGGACCAGGAGATTATGCCCTGAGCTGAAGTCAAACATTTACTGACTGAGCCACCCAGGTGCCCCATCGTGTGCGTCTTTTAAATAAACGATCTGTTTCATATAAGTTATGAAATTTGGGGGCATAGAGTCATTCATAATATTTTCCATTATCCTCTTGATGTTCATGGAATCGGGAGCGGTTATGTCTCTTTCATTTTTGATATTAACCATTTGTGCCTACTTCTTTTCTTGGATAGCCTAGTTAGGGGTTCATTACCTTTATTGATATTTTCAAAGAACCATCTTTTGATTTCTCTATTGATTATCTCCAGTATTGGACTATCTTTTATTTTATTGATATCTGTTCTAATTATTATTTTGTAATTATTATTATTTCTTTTCTTCTACTTCAGCCTTCAACTGTACCTCCTCCCCTATTTTCCTAAGGTGGAAGTTTAGGCTACTAATTTAAGGTCTTTCTCCTTTCCGATTTTGTTACGTTTATTTACTTACTTTGAGAGAGAGAGAAAGCATGTACGTGAGCAGGGGCATGGCAGAGAGAGGGAGAGAGAGAATCCCAAGCAGGAACCCAATACAGGGGCTTGATCTCATGACCATGATAGCATGACCTGAGTGGGAACTAAGAGTTGCGTGCTAAAACCACTGAGCAGCCAGATGCCCGAAGGTCTTTCTACTTTTCTAATAAATGCATTCAATGCTGTACATTGTACTGTAAGCCATGTTTTCACTGCCCACCCCACCCCGCCCTGCACAGTTTGGTAGGTTGTATTTAATTTTCATTGAGTCCCAACTACTTTGAAATTTCTCTCAAGATTCCTTCTTTGATGTGTTATTTAGAAGTATGTTCTTTAATCTCTAAATATTTGGGGACTTTTCCTGCTGTCTTTTCATTATTGCTTTCCATCAGTTCAATTGCAGTGTGGCCTGACAACATACTTTGTGTGGTTTCTATTCTTTGAAATTTAGTAGGATGTGTTTCATGGCCCAGAACATGTTCTGACTTGGTGCACGTTCTGTGTGAACTTGAGAAACATGTTTATGCAACTACTGTTCGATAAAACATTCCATACGTATCAGTTCGATCTAGGTGATTACTGCTACTGCTTCATCCAGCTGTAGCCTTACCTATATCCTTCTAGACCTGTCAGTCACAGACAGAAAGGTGTTAAAGTCTCTACTATAATAATGACTTTTTCTCTTTCTCCTTCAAATTCTAAAAGTTTTTCAATCATGTATTTTCTTTTTTTTTTAATTTTTTTTTCAACGTTTATTTATTTTTGGGACAGAGAGAGACAGAGCATGAACGGGGGAGGGGCAGAGAGAGAGAGACACACAGCATCGGAAACAGGCTCCAGGCTCTGAGCCATCAGCCCAGAGCCTGACGCGGGGCTCGAACTCACAGACCGCGAGATCGTGACCTGGCTGAAGTCGGACGCTTAACCGACTGCGCCACCCAGGATCCCCTCAATCATGTATTTTCATTCGCTGTTGTTAGGTATAGAAAATTAGGGATTGTTATGTTTTCTTACAGAACGGACCTTTTTATCTCTCTATAGAATCTCTTTATATAATGACACTCTTTATCTCCCTAGAGTTTCCTTGATTGGAAGTGTGCTTTGTGTGGAGTTAATGTAATTACTCCAACTCTCTTTGGATAAGCACTAGCATGATAAATCTTTCTTCATCCTTTTACTTGTAATCTATCTGTATCTTTATATCTCATGTGAATTTCTTATAGACAATATAGAGTTGCATCTTGTTTTTGGATCTCCTGTGACAATCTCTGAGCTTTAATTGGTATATTTAGACTCTGCACATTTGATGTGAGTATTGATATAGTTGGAATAATATCTGCCATGTTTGTAACTGTTTTCTATCACTGCATTCATACTTTGCTTCCTTTCTATCTTCACATTTTTCTGCCTTCTGGATTTTAATGCAGCAGTTGGTATATTCCATTTTCTTCTTTCTCTTAGCATATTCATTACACTTGTTTATTTCAAAAAGTTGGAGTGGGTTCCCCTTTATTTGTATTTGCTTTACTCATTTATAACTAGTCAAATTCCTCTTTCAAATCACACTATACCCCTTCACAGGTAGTGCAGCTACCTTATAACAGCTGTCTCAATTCCTCCATCCCACGCCTTCTAATATTGATGTCATCTACCTCCTTATCCATAGGCTATGATCACCGAGTATATTGCTGCTGTTATCACGTTAAACAACTTGTTATCTATCAGATAAGTTGGGAATGAGAAAAATAAACTATTTTATCTTACCTTCCCTTATTCCTACTCTAATCCTCTTCTTTTTTAAGCATAGATCTGAATTCCTTATCTATAACTTCTATCCATATTCCTTTTTCTAAAGACCTTTCTCTTGAGAGAGACGGGGGGGGGGGGGCACAAATGAGCAAGGGGCAGAGAGAGAATCCCAGGACAGGCAGAGAGAGAGGGAGAGATAATGGGATCTCACTCAAAGCATGCCTCATGCTCACTGCAGTGGGGCTGGAGCTCACTTGATGTGGCACTTGAACTCACAAACTGTGGGACTTGAACTCATGAATGCTGACATCATGACCTGAGCTAAAGTCAGGTATTTAACCACTGAGGTATCCTCGAAGGAACTTTTTTTTTTATTTATTTATTTCTTGCAAGACAGATCTACTAGTGATAAAGTCTTTCTTTTTTTGTTTCACAATGTATTACTTGTTTTCGAATTGTTGTTATTGTTGTTGTTGTGGTTGTTGTTGTTGTTTACAAAAGTGAGGGATTGTAAAATTCAGAAGCTTTGGGGAAGAGTAACATACTCCATGCCTAACATCTTTTTTAATGTTTATTTATTTATGTTGAGGGAGAAAGGGGTGGCGGGGGGGTAGAGAGAATTCCAAGCAGACTCCATTCTGATAGCAGAGAGCCCTATGTGGGGCTCAATCTCATTAAACATGAGATCAAGACTTGAGCAGAAATCAAGGTTGGATGCTCAACCGGCTGAGCCACACAGGCACACCTACAAGTCTTTTTTCTTCAGTATGAAATACACTTATGCAGGATATAGAATTTTCAAGGGGTGTTTTTTTTTTCCTTTCAACACTTTTATTTGTATTTTTATTTTATTTTTATTTTTATTTATTTTCATTTTCATTTTTATTTTTATTTTATTTTTATTTTTATTTTTACTTTTTTTATTTTTATTTTTATTTTTATTTTTGTTTTTGTTTTTTCTTCTACCCTGGCTCTGAAGAAAGGGATAGATGGGGTAAGAGGAGAGAGAGTGATGCTGGCTGGAGGAAGGGCATCATCTTAGCCTGGCTGGTGAAGTGCCGTCTGACAGAGACATTAAATGGAGCACTGAAACAAACGTGCAGTCATCTGAGGGAAAGCAAAACATATTTCGAAATACACTACCTTTGGTTTCGCTATAAATCTACACACTACTGTGGGGGGGATGTTTTCTTTCTGGTTTATTTTAAAGGAGCAGAGAACACATATATACATGTGCGTGCACACACACACACACACACACACACACACACACACACACACACTGAGCACCTAGAACATGTCAGGCATGCTAGACACTTCAAGTGTTATTTCATTTAATCATAAAATCACATGAATTAAATGAGTCATCCAAGATGACACAGTTGTTGAAGGAAGCAGAATTCGAACCCAGGTCTCACCCTGGTGCATGTGCCTCTGAAGCAAGATTCTATACTCCTACATGGAAAGACTGCACATCCCAGCCTCCTCTCCCACCTCTAATGCATCCATCCTGCACGTACATGCATACTTGCACAAAGAAGAAGGACTAACACAATGGCTGGGCACCTAGTAGGTATTCAGTGAATAACCACAGCTGAGTTGAATACATCAAAAGATTCCACATTCCAAAAACAACCATGCACAGAACTCTCATATCCTAGGACTGTACTTTGATACAAAATAAAAGAGAATGATAATAAACTAGTTATCTTGTGTAGCATGAATATTAATGCTGAGTCGGCCCAGTGAAACTAAAGCCCTCGCCAGGTGGTTAAAGAAACTACTACACAAAGAAACTTTGGAACTCAGGAAGGAGATGTCAGTTTTTGGAAGGGGGGGGGTATAGTTCTGCATGAGAGAGGTTTTGTTGTTGTTGTTGTTGTTGTTGTTGTTGTTGTTGTTGATTCTTAGTCTCCTTTTTCAAACAAAAGGTGAGTGTTTCTAACCTGCATAAAATGATCTCTTGGGGTGCTTGGTTGGATCAGTTAGTTAAGCTGAGATCTTGATTTAATCTCAGATCATGATCTCATGGTTGTTGAGATTGAGCCCCTCATCAGGCTCTGTACTGAGCATGGAACCTACTGGGATTCTCACTCTCTCCTTCTGCCCCTCCTCTATCTAATTAAATACACATTAAAAATTTTTTTTAATTAAAAAAAAAAAAGTATGTCCAAAGCTACCATAGAAATTCTCCAGAATACCTCTATCATAAAAAGAAAGACACGGTGGTTTCTAGTGTATAGATAGTGAAACAGTAGCAACCAATGTTCTCATTTTCCATGTGGCCAGTGAGGAATATAACATATTACCAATACTCAGGCAGAGAGAGGAAAGATGAATAAAAAAATGTACCTGGAAGAGTGAAAAGCTGATGGCATCTGTGATGCTGCCTGTGCCTGGCGTGCAGCTCTAAAATGTCCAGTTTATCACACAGGGGGACGCAGCAGAAGTCCCATCCCACAGAGGCCCTACTCACCAGGCTGCTGTCAAGCAGTGCTTTGGTATTTCTAGAATCAAACTCTGGTCCCGAAAAACCAAACTGAAGTTATTTCAACTTTTTGGATCTTTCAGATAATTTTCATCAAATCTGGTACTTAAACAATTTCTTCAGTAAGATTTTGTCCCATTTTCTCCCTCCTCTCCATCTGGGACTCCTATTATACATGTGTTACATCATTATGTTGGAACACCTGATATTGTCACACAGTGCTCTACTGATTTGTGTCCAATTTTTCTCCCCTCTCTATTGTTTGGCTTGGGACATTTCTCTTGATTTACCTTCAGGTTCACTGATTCCTTCTTCTATTTCTAACCTACTGAGTTAATCTAGGGAAATGTTATTTCAGTTATTGTATTTTTCAATTTCATAAATTTCACTTTTTAGAAAATCACTTCCATTTGTCTATTGTGATTCCCGGTGGACTCACTTCATGTTTCCTACTGTATCTTTGCATACATTTTCCTTTAGTTTTTAAATATAGTAGCTGCTGGAAGTCTTTGTTAAACCCAAAGTTGAACCTAGTCAGTTTCTATTTAACTAATGTTTTTCCTTAGTATGGGTTAATCTTTGATAATGTGCATGTTTATTATTTTTTAGGTGAAGAGTAAACACTTGTTTAGATTATCTGCTCATTTGCGTGTGTGCACACACAAGCCTTGCTATCATGACTGGCAAGAGATAACATTCTCTCTACTCTTACTAATTAGCATCTCCATAACAAAATCCTAGAAACAATGACACACTCATACACGCTAATACAAGCATAGACTCCCTTTATAAAAGGGGCCACTAAAGAACAATTAAAGTTGCTTGAGGAGGAAAGAAGGGATTTGAGATACAGGATGAACACGTGTACCTTTTGAAATTCACATCCACAAACTACCTATTCATTTAAAAAACAAAAACGGGGGCGCCTGGGTGGCGCAGTTGGTTAAGTGTCCGACTTCAGCCAGGTCACGATCTCGCGGTCCGTGAGTTCGAGCCCCGCGTCAGGCTCTGGGCTGATGGCTCAGAGCCTGGAGCCTGTTTCTGATTCTGTGTCTCCCTCTCTCTCTGCCCCTCCCCCATTCATGCTCTGTCTCTCCCTGTCCCAAAAATAAATAAACGTTGAAAAAAAAATTTAAAAAAAACAAAAAACAAAAAACAAAAACAAAGCTGTTTCACTGATACTCAGCAACAGCTCTGTGCATTAAAACCTAAAAGCACCCGTTGGTTTGCATTTACTCCCTTCTCATTATAATCGATCCTTAACTACAAAATAGCAAAATGCATTTTTAAAGCAGGAAGCAAGAGTTAGCCTCCAAAACATGGCTAAACCGCCACATCATACACTTTTCTGTTTACAACCATCATCCGTTTATGAACCAAATATGTGAGGTACCACTCCAATGGTATTCAGATGCTAGCTGACTATTAGCCTTTCAACTACTGACAGTGGGGACAGGTTTGGAAATCCTATTCCGTTTAAAAGTAGCAAGTAGATCTCTTTTAACACGAAAGGGACTCAGAGCTGAGCAGAAAAGGTGGGAGCAGTGAATTTACTCCTGGATGGCAAAACCTAGGTTGGCTGAAGTCAGAAGATGCTTTTGAGATCAGCTAGTTTAGAAGCTCCCCATCTGAGATCCTTGGAACTGAGAAAACAGAAATGGGATCTCCTGCACTTATTCAATATTTCAAGGAGACTTTTTAAAGACATCATAAGATTATCAGTGAAAAAGCTGCTCTGGATAACCAAAACAGGTATTTTTTTAGGCCCTACATCTTTTCTGGTCATACCAGCATTACCAACATTATTTCTCACCATCAGCCCCCAGGACAATAAGTTTCTCATGTCCCCGCATTGATACTACATTCTCTCTACCTTATATGCCAGTCCCCACTGTCCTTTAAACTTCTCTTTATCTTGCAAGATCCACCTCAAGTATTATCTCTTTAAAAAAAAAAGAACACATTTTTATTTGTTTTGAGACACACACAGAGAGAGAAAGTGAGAGAGAGAGAGAGGGAGAGAGAGAGGGAGAGAGAGAGGGAGAGAGAGAGAGAGAGAGAGAGAGAGAGAGAGAGAGAGAGAGAGAGAGAGAGAGAGAGAGAGAGAGAGAGGAATGAGAGCACAAGCAGGGGAGCACCAGAGAGAGAATCCCAAGCAGGCTTAACCAACTGAGCCACCCAGGAGTACCATCTCTTAATGAAAATATTATCTCTTAATGAAAGCATGAGCTCTGCAGCTAGACTACCTGCCTGGGTCCAAGTTGCGGCACTAACACTGATTGTAAGACTCGTCTAGGTCTCATCAGGTATCCCGTCTGCATCCCAGGTCCTTCCCCAGCAAAATGGAGATGATGATAGTACCTACTTCATCGGAGTGATGTGGAGATTAAATAAGATAATGCATATAAAGCACTAAGCAAGGAATAAACAATAAACGTGCAGTTGTTGTTACTATCATATAGTATGAGTTCTATAACTAATCAGGTTTCCCAAAGGTGCCCATGAACTTAATAATCCAGGTGGCGTGTCCTTTCTAAAATTCCAAAACTAAAGATATCACTTGACTCAGTTTTTCTAAGGCCAAACACCCAAAGGGAGTCCAAGTTCTAATAAAACACCCGACATGTTAATAACCCTGGAGAAGGAAGACAGTATATCCTACCTTACGATGAAATTCACAAAGCTAGTCACTGCGTGCAGATGTTATCACCACAGCATCAGACTTTGCAGAACATTTTCAATGATAAAACCACCACAAAAAAAAAGAAAATTCTGGGAGCCCTGAAAAAAGTGGAGTGAACTTCACCTCAAGCAGATTTTACAAGCTCTTACAAATGTGATTTGCCTCTGTACTTCTTAGTCTCTCCTTACCTGGACCAGATGATACTACCAACACCTGAGGAGAACACTGAAATTCATTAATTTGAATTTGACAATGCCAACTAGCCTTTATTTAATATCATTCCTGATAACACCCAGTCATCCTGTAAATGTCTTAAAGTGCTCCAAATACAGTATTTTTTTTCCTCTGCCATTCAAGTACTGCTTCAAATCAACCAATGATAATAATGACAGCTTTGAAGAAGCAATAGACATCCAGGCAAGGACTGAATCAGGAAAGATCATACATAGCTGCTCCTCACTGAGTCTCCTCTGTTTCATCACACTCTCTTCGTGTGCTCAAGCAAGAATCCTCAGGAGTAATCCTGGATCCGACCCCCACCCCCACCCCCCCTAATCCCCAAATCCAGCTGGTCTGATTGGCTCTACCTCCAAAGCAGATCTCTAATTGAGGCAGCTATCATCTCCATGGTAACCATGCTGGTCCAAACCACCATTACTCACCGGGACGACTATAATATCTGCTAAAGGGTCCTTCAGCTTCCTAAGGGGTACCTAGTCACAGCATGATGATATTGGTAGGATAGACAGACTATGACACTGAGCGGGAAAAAAAAAAACTGGATCAAAAAAAAAAAAAGTACTTACTTTATGATCTCACTCATCTAGAACTCTACAAAATAGAAACTAATATATTGTGACAGAATGCAGATCAGTAATGGGTGGCAGAGAGGGTCAAGAGGAAAGGATGACCAAGGGACACAAGGAAACTTTTCGGTGATGGGTATGTTCACTATCTAGACTGTGGTGGTTTCATGGATATGTGTGTGTGTATAGTTTTTGATCTGTGTGTACACACATCCACACTGATGTATAAACTTATCAAATAGCACACTTTAGTTTCCTGCAAGTTATGCCAATTATACTACAACAAAACTTTTTAAAAATAAAAACAAACAGGATGATATTTTTAATAAAATGCAACGTGTGGGATTTGCTTCAAATAAACCAGGGGAAGAGGGGAGCAAGGACAAAACGGGTAGAAATACAGACGAAACAAGATTAGACATGAGTTGATAATGTTTACAACTAGGTCCTAAGGACATGGGGGTATGATATACTAATTTCTTGACTTTTACATATTTGAAATTTTCTATAATAAAGACAATTCTTAAGTTAAAGGGGAGCAAATCATGAACCAGGGTAAACTAAAAGAAGAAAAATACTATGCTGGCTCCAGAGCCCAGACTGCTGGTAGCCAAAGACTTCCTTAGAAGTTGAAGAGCAGGGGAATGTGGAATTTAAAGGGACACATTTTATTCTCTACTCTATCACCTGAGAAACGTGCATGTTCCTTTGAGAGCTAAGCCATCTTTCCCTGGTTGGCTCAAAGCTGGGCTCCCTTGCACACTTGACTTCTCATGGAGCCTTCAAGCTGTCAGATCACAGAGGCTTCCACAGATATGCTTCCAACAGCCTGAAGTTTAGGATAAAGAAAAACCGTCTTGTCGCCCATTTGAAGTATTTCATGCATGCTGAAGCAGCCCCCGGTTAGATAGCCAAGTACTACAGCCACAGGCAACTCAGAAACACACAAACAGAAGCAGCATTTTTATCTACTTTTCCTCCAAGCCTCTACTCATGGATCTTACAAAAGGAGTCCCAATCACATCAACCAATTTTGAAAGAAAGGAACTCTTGGCCAACATTTGCTTAGAGCACAGTAACTCATCATCCCAATTGAGCCTCATGCTTAACCTTGGGAAGCAGCACATATCTTTACCCCCTTTGAAGCGTGCTAAATACTGAAACTCAGAGAGATGAAACAAATGGAGTGCCCAAGGTCACACAGATAGCCTGTGGCAGGGCCAGGAGTAGACGTCCGTCCCACCTCTGTGCCTGTCTAGCATCACTACCTCACAAGTTTAGCAGAAACTCTGATCAAGATGCTTATATGAAGAAAAGTCATATCCCAATTAACCCACTATTTTTTTTACCCAATCTCAAACACGGCAAAGGATTTTAAGAGTAGGCACATGAAACCATTACTGCAAATAAAGCTTTTTCAGTTATGTATAATTTCCTTATCC
Source organism: Puma concolor (assembly GCF_028749965.1). NCBI lineage: Eukaryota > Metazoa > Chordata > Mammalia > Carnivora > Felidae > Puma > Puma concolor. The sequence continues at coordinate 2,396,214 of NW_028240124.1, read as the reverse complement.
CCTAGCACAAAGATGTATGAAGAAGGGACAGCAATTGACTTTAGACATTACATGAGGAGAGGACAAGGAAGGTAATGCCCAAAGAAAGATCAAAGAAAGGAAACTAGGAATCTGACTGTAAAGAACAGCACATTAAACGCAAAACCCAAATTAACAACCCCCATGGTATTTTCTCTGTAAAACCAGCATGTCCTGGGTGGTGATTATCCTGTTAGTGAAATGAAAGAAAACTACCATTTTTTTTCAAGCTACTTGTTTCATCCATGCTAGGTTAAAGTGGAAGAGAATTTTTCAAAACTGTATTAAATTTGCTCACACTGGTGATTCTCCATTTTCCAGCAATACATGTCACTTCCAGAGTTCAAGGTCTACAGTAAAAATTCTTGCTTCTGGGGTAATGCATGAAACTGGATATTTAAAACGTGTGTTCTGGTTGTCACAGCTAATAATAACAAGTAGTACTTACTGAGCACATATTATAAGCAGGTCTTGTTTTTTTTTTTTTTTTTTATTTTTTTTTTCAACATTTACTTATTTTTGGGACAGAGAGAGACAGAGCATGAACGGGGGAGGGGCAGAGAGAGAGGGAGACACAGAATCGGAAACAGGCTCCAGGCTCTGAGCCATCAGCCCAGAGCCCGACGCGGGGCTCGAACTCACGGACCGCGAGATCGTGACCTGGCTGAAGTCGGACGCTTAACCGACTGCGCCACCCAGGCGCCCAAGCAGGTCTTGTTTTTAATGCTTTTAATCTTCAAAATGGATCTTCTGACACAGGTTCGATTATTGTTAGGGCAACAATATAATTTATTGTCCAAATAAAGATACTTTGGGGAATCAAAGCAGAAAGCCATTAACAATTGTGCCAGGCACGGCCACAATCCAGGAACATTTGGACATAGAATCACTAGCCTCATTTTGCAAATGGAGACTTAAGAAACAGAAAGGTTAAATAGCCTACCCAAGGTCACACATCTAGTAAGCCAGTGTTCAAGCCCAGGTCATCTGGCTCCAGGCTCATATTCAACCATTCTGCCATGTGCCCCCACTGAGCTGATATACCACCTTAAAAAAAATACATCATCCCACTGTTCACTTTGAAGCACACAGACCCCTCTGTATTTCAGAATACATTTGCTACAAGAAAATGGCTAAAACCCAAGGAGAACGATGACTCAAGAGTTCATATGTTTAAAATATGAAGACAGGGTGCCTGAGTGGCTCAGTCAGTTACCAGCAGACTCTTGATTTCAGCTCAGGTCATGATCTCATGGTTAGTGAGATGGAGGCCTGCGTCAGGCTCTGCACTGCCAGATTCTCTCTCTTCCTCTCCCTCTCCCTCTCCCTCTCCCTCTCCCTCTCCCTCTCTCTCTCTCTCTCTCTCGCTCTCTCTCTCTCTCTCTCTCGCTCTCCCCTTCCCCTGCTCGCATTCTTTCTCTCTCTCTGCATCTCTCAACACAGAATAAATAAAAACTTAAAAAAAAACACACACACATACATACATACATACATACATACATACATACATACATACATTTGCACTTGGATATGCAACTGAAACATGTCCCTTGTAACATATGCTTTTGTTAATTACTTTTTTCCACATACAGTATCTCCTCATTTCATTCAGGAATAAATGCACAGCTAAAGCAGCAACACCTACCATGCAGACATGCATACTTAGATTGATACCACAATACATTCAAGGTTTCACTGGCTCAAAGCACACTGGGCTTGGGGCCTCAACCTTATACCATAGAAGCAAAGTCTCACCTTCCCTTGAGTATTACTGGATGATTTTCAAAAACTTCCAAAGAAAAATGATGTCCCAGAAATGAGTTTGGTAACTAGGGAGTTCAACATTTTCCCTTCATTACTAAACAAAAAACTAAGGCATCATAAAACTTCAGAGAGCCACAATGCCAGGTAGGTAGAAAGTGTTTTTTGTGAATATACAAGACAGATGCAGATGTGCTTTTTGAGGCAACACAATACTGGCGTGTTTCACATCATCCCCTTTCTCAAATACCTCAATGCTACCACTGTCCTTCTACACTTACAGCTCTTCCGGAATCTTCCCTCAGATGACTGCACGTTTGCTTCAATGCTCCATTTAATGTCTCTGTCAGACAACACTTCACCAGCCAGACTAAGATGATGCCCTTCCTCCAGCCAGCATCACTCTCTCTCCTCTTACCCCATCTATCCCTTTCTTCCGAACCAGGGTAGAAGAAAAAATAAAAATAAAAATAAAAATAAAAATAAAAATGAAAATGAAAATGAAAATGAAAATGAAAATGAAAATAAATAAAAATAAAAATAAAATAAAACAAAAATAAATACAAATACAAATACAAATAAAAGTGTTTAGGGGCGCCTGGGTGGCGTAGTCGGTTAAGCGTCCGACTTCAGCCAGGTCACGATCTCACGGTCCGTGAGTTCGAGCCCCGCGTCAGGCTCTGGGCTGATGGCTCAGAGCCTGGAGCCTGTTTCCGATTCTGTGTCTCCCTCTCTCTCTGCCCCTCCCCTGTTCATGCTCTGTCTCTCTCTGTCCCAAAAATAAATAAACATTGAAAAAAAAAATTTAAAAGTGTTTAAAGGAAAAAAAAAAACCCTTGAAAATTCTATATCCTGCAAAAGTGTATTTCAAACTAAAGAAAAAGACTTGTAGGTGTGCCTGTGTGGCTCAGTCGGTTGAGAATCCAACCTTGATTTCTGCTCAAGTCATGATCTCATGTTGAATGAGATTGAGCCCCACATAGGGCTCTCTGCTATCAGAATGGAGTCTGCTTGGAATTCTCTCTACCCCCCACCGCCACCCCTTTCTCCCTCATCATAAATAAATAAACATTAAAAAAGATGTTAGGCATGCAGTATGTTACTTTTCCCCAAAGCATCTGAATTTTACAATCGCTCTCCTTTGTAAACAACAACAACAACAACAACAACAACAACAACAACAACAACAACAACCCTAAAACAAGTAATACGTTGTGAAACAAAAAAGGAAGGACTTTATCACTAGTAGATCTGCCTTGCAAGAAAAATAAATAAATAAATAAATAAATAAATAAATAAATAAATAAATAAATAAATAAATAAATAAATAAATAAATAAATAAATAAATAAATAAAGTTCTTACGAAGATACCTCAGTGGTTAAATACCTGACTTTAGCTCAGGTCATGATCTCAGGATTCATGAGTTCAAGTCCCACAGTTTGTGAGTACAGGTGCCACATCAAGTGAGCTCTAGCCCCACTGCAAGTGAGCATGAGGCATGCTTTGGTGAGATTCCATTTATCTCTCCCTCTCTCTCTGCCTGTCGTGGGATTCTCTCTCTGCCCCTTGCTCATTTGTGCCCCCTGTCTCTCTCAAGAGAAAGGTCTTTAGAAAAAGGAATAGGGATGGAAGTTATAGATAAGGAATTCAGATCTATGCTTAAAAAAGAAGAGAATTAGAGTAGGAATAAGGGAAGGTAAGATAAAATAGTTTATTTTTCTCATTCCCAACTTATCTGATAGATAACAATTTGTTTAATGTGATAACAGCAGCAATATACTCGGTGATCATAGCATATGGATAAGGAGGTAGATGACATCAATATTAGAAGGCATGGGATGGAGGAATTGAGACAGCTGTTATAAGGTAGCTGCACTACCTGTGAAGGGGTATAGTGTGATTTGAAAGAGGAATTTGACTAGTTATAAATGAGTAAAGCAAATGCAAATAAAGGGGAACCCACTCCAACTTTTTAAAATAAACAACTGTAATGAATATGCTAAGAGAAAGAAGAAAATGGAATATACCATCTGCTGCATTAAAATCCAGAAGGCAGAAAAAGGTGAAGATAGAAAGGAAGCAAAGTCTGAATGCAGTGATAGAAAACAGTTACAAACATGGCAGATATTATTCCAACTATATCAATACTCACATCAAATGTGAATAGTCTAAATATACCAATTAAAGCTCAGAGATTGTCACAGGAGATCCAAAAACAAGATGCAACTCTATATTGTCTATAAGAAATTCACATGAGATATACAGATACAGATAGGTTACAAGTAAAAGGATGAAGAAAGATTTATCCTGCTAGAGCTTATCCAAAGAGATGTGGAGTAATTACATTAACTCCACGCAAAGCAAACTTCCAATCAAGGAAACTCTAGGGAGATAAAGAGTGTCATTATATAAAGAGATTCTATAGAGAGATAAAAAGGTCAGTTCTGTAAGAAAACATAACAATCCCTAATTTTCTATATCTAACAACAGAGAATGAAAATACATGATGGAAAAACTTTTAGAATTCGAAGGAGAAAGAGAAAAAGTCATTACTATAGTAGAGACTTCAACACCTTTCTGTCAGTGACTGACAGGTCTAGAAGGATATAGGTAAGGCTACAGCTGGACAAAACAGTAGCAGTAAACTCCTAGATCGAACTGATACGTATGGAATGTTTTATCGAACAGTAGTTGCATAAACATGTTTCTCAAGTTCACACAGAACGTGCACCAAGTCAGAACATGTTCTGGGCCATGAAACACATCCTACTAAATTTCAAAGAAAAGAAGCCACACAAAGTATGTTCTCAGGCCACACTGGAATTGAACTGGATGGAAAGCAATAATACAAAGATAGCAGGAAAAGTCCCAAAATATTTAGAGATTAAAGAACATACTTCTAAATAACACATCAAAGAAGGAATCTTGAGAGAAATTTCAAAGTAGTTTGGACTCAATGAAAATTAAATACAACCTACCAAAATGTGCAGGGCGGGGTAGGGTGGGCAGTGAAAACATCGCTTACAGTACAATGTACAGCATTGAATGCATTTATTAGAAAAGTAGAAAGACCTTCGGGCATCTGGCTGCTCAGTGGTTTTAGCACGCAACTCTTAGTTTCCACTCAGGTCATGCTATCATGGTCATGAGATCAAGCCCCTGTATTGGGTTCCTGCTTGGGATTCTCTCTCTCCCTCTCTCTGCCATGCCCCTGCTCACGTACATGCTTTCTCTCTCTCTCAAAGTAAGTAAATAAACGTAACAAAATCGGAAAGGAGAAAGACCTTAAATTAGTAGCCTAAACTTCCACCTTAGGAAAATAGGGGAGGAGGTACAGTTGAAGGCTGAAGTAGAAGAAAAGAAATAATAATAATTACAAAATAATAATTAGAACAGATATCAATAAAATAAAAGATAGTCCAATACTGGAGATAATCAATAGAGAAATCAAAAGATGGTTCTTTGAAAATATCAATAAAGGTAATGAACCCCTAACTAGGCTATCCAAGAAAAGAAGTAGGCACAAATGGTTAATATCAAAAATGAAAGAGACATAACCGCTCCCGATTCCATGAACATCAAGAGGATAATGGAAAATATTATGAATGACTCTATGCCCCCAAATTTCATAACTTATATGAAACAGATCGTTTATTTAAAAGACGCACACGATGGGGCACCTGGGTGGCTCAGTCAGTAAATGTTTGACTTCAGCTCAGGGCATAATCTCCTGGTCCGTGGGTTTGAGCCCCGTGTCACGCTTTGTGCTAACATCTCAGAGCCTGGGACCTGCTTCAGATTCTGCGTCTCCCTCTCTCTCTGCCCCTTCTCACCTCCCACTCTACAGCTCTCTCTCAGAAATAAATGAAAACATTTTAGAAAAATATAGAAAACAAATAAAAGACACACACTACTAAAACCCACATAAGGAGACATGGATTATCTGGATAGGCCTATATTTATTAAGTAAATAGAGTCAAGGACGAATAACCTTCCCAAAAGAAAGCGTCAGGCCCAGGTGGTTTCACTGCAGAATTCTAGCAAACATTCACAGGAAAAAATGATGCTAATGTCCTGTAATCTCTTCCCGAAAATAAAAACAGAGGGGAAACTTCCTCATTCTAGGAGGCCAGCATTGACAAAACAAGGTAAAGGCATTAGAAGAAAGGAAAACTGGAGACCAGTGTCTTGCATTTTCATAGACACAAAATACCCAATACATGTTAGCAAACCAAATCCAACAATGTGTAAAAAGAATTCTACATCCATAACCAAGAGGGTTCAGTACAAGTATGGGAGACTGGTTCCATATTCAAAAACCAATTAGTTTAACCCATCACAACAATAGGATAAAGAAGAAAGACAGGGAAATGATCAGATGCTCTTAAAAAGAGATGCAGAGAAGGCATTTGTTACCTCCATTCATAATAAATAAAACACTCTCTCCGCAAACTTTGAGTCCAGGGAGACTTCATCAACTTGATACAGGACTTTTATAAAACAAACAAAAACGAAACCCCACCAAAAAAGCCTACAACTAGCATCGTAAAAGTTTCACCATTTCATGGGGCGCCTGGGTGGCTCAGTCGGTTGAGTGTCCGACTTCAGCTCAGGTCACGGTCTCACAGTTCATGGGTTTGAGCCCTGCATCGGGCTCTGTGCTGACCACTTGCTCAGAGCCTGGGGCCTGCTTCATATTCTGTCTCCTTCTCTCTCTGCCTCTCCCCACTCACACTTTGTCTCACTCTGTTTCTCAAAAATAAATAAATGTAAACACAAACATTAAAAAAAAATGTTTCACCATTTCAGTGGGGAAGAATGGGATGCTTTCTGAAATCCTACTGTAGCTTATTCTGAAGAAGCCAGGTAGGTGAAGACACCTGTAGTAATAATGGACATAATTACACAATTATATAAGAACACACCCAGAACAGTCCTGTTCTGTTGAATTGTTCCTGATTCTGCTACAACACTAAGTGTTGATCAGTTAATAATTTGTGATTCCATCTTTAGAGGAACTAAGTATTTAGAATACAAACATTTGTAACACTGAATGTACATTCATATTGTCAGAGGGACATCATACACCAACTTAGAGCTGCTCAGATTAAATCGAGAATTACATGGAGCCAAAGTATTCTCTGCAAAGGATATTGTTGTTTTTATATTATATTCTGTTGATTTTTTTCCAGCTTTTTTCTATGGTTCCTTTTTTTTTCAAATCCAGATGATTCTACAAATATTAACGTTTTAGGCATTTGTTTAGAGGTGAATTTTAAAATCATGGGTATCTAGCGAAAACTGGCTGGCTGAAGAGAGTTTCCAGTTTCCATGAATGCAAAGTAATAGATTCAATTAAGGGAACAAGCCTGAAAGCCAGATGTTGCTGTACCCCAAGGATAGGCCCCAGCTAGTTGAGAATCAGTGAGAATAAATTACCTTTAGATAGCTCACAAACAGGAGCTTCTTAAATTCGGCTACAGTGTACTCTCCACATAATAAACAAATGACAAGGAAAGTAAAACGGAACCACAGCAATGACTGCAATCTGTACAGTAGAAAAGACCCTCTAAGAGATAATACATGTGTGTACAAGTTGTACATTTTACAGATTTCAGAGTTCCCATTCGCACTGCAGTTCATATAAATCATGCCTCCTAGAACTGTGCAGTATACAACTTGTGCAACCAATAGCAACAAACTGAAAACATTCTGATGCTGGTATAGAATGGCAAATATATGAACAAGGAGTACAAACGACGTCTGACGTCATAAGGTGTATAAATTGGATTCATACAAAAGAAAAAAAATCTCTAAATTGCACTTCATTAGTACTATAACTTTTGCTTGGTAAAAGACTCTGTTAAAAGAACAAAAAGAGGGGCGCCTGGGTGGCGCAGTCGGTTAAGCGTCCGACTTCAGCCAGGTCACGATCTCGCGGTCCGTGAGTTCGAGCCCCACGTCAGGCTCTGGGCTGATGGCTCGGAGCCTGGAGCCTGTTTCCGATTCTCTGTCTCCCTCTCTCTCTGCCCCTCCCCCGTTCATGCTCTGTCTCTCTCTGTCCCAAAAAAAATAAATAAACGTTGAAAAAAAATTTATAAAAAAAAAAAAAAAAAAAGAACAAAAAGACAATCTATGGACTTGGACAAAATATTGCCAAATCATATATCCAGCAAAGGTCTTGTGTCCAGAATATCATATATTGAAGTGCACAAAACGATGCTCCACAACACTAGGCTTCAGGGAAACACATTAAAACTGCACTGAGATATTGCTATCCACATATTGAAAATGTTTTTTTTTCCATCTTTACTTATTTTTCAGGGATAAAGAGAGACAGAGTGTGAGCAGGGAGGGGAAGACAGAGAGGGAGATACAGAATCCAAAGCAGGCTCCAGGTTCCCAGTTGTCAGCAGAGAGCCAAATATGTGGCTTGAACTCACAAACTGTGAGATCATGACCTGAGTTGAAGTCAGCTACTCAATCTACTGAGCCAACCAGGAGCCCATGAAATATATATATTTTTAAAGACAATACCTAATACTTCCATGTGACCCATAAATCTGACTCCTAGATCTTTTCTCTAGAGAAGTGAAAACTTATGCTTATTAAAAGAAAAAAAAACATGCACGCAAATGTTTTTTGTTTTTTTTTTTTGTTTTTTTTTGTTTTTTTTTTTTTTTTTTTAACGTTTTTATTTTTATTTATTTTTGGGACAGAGAGAGACAGAGCATGAACGGGGGAGGGGCAGAGAGAGAGGGAGACACAGAATCGGAAACAGGCTCCAGGCTCTGAGCCGTCAGCCCAGAGCCTGACGCGGGGCTCGAACTCCCGGACCGCGAGATCGTGACCTGGCTGAAGTCGGACGCTTAACCGACTGCGCCACCCAGGCGCCCCGGCACGCAAATGTTTAAAGCAACTCTAGTCATAACTGACAAAAATGGACAAACACAAATGTCCTTTAGGAAATGAATGGTTAAACAAACCCTGGTATATCCGTACAGGGAAACACTAAGAAACAGATGTATTATAAAGGCATGAGGTTGAATGAAAGAAACCAGTCTCATAAAGTGACCTACAATAAGGATCCATTTATATGATATTAAATTTGGATAATGGGGGGTGGGGGGGAGGTGAGGGTGGGTGATGGGTATTGAGGAGGACACGTTTTGGGATGAGCACTGGGTGTTGTATGGAAACCAATTTGACAATAAATTTCATATATAAAAAAAAATTTGGAGATAGATGGTTGCCAGGCCTCAGGAGTGGGGTGACAGTGATTCAACATGAGGAATCCTGGGAGCTGAAGGCATTGTTCTCTTCTTGTCTAATTTTTTTTGGGAGGGGGGAGACAGAGAGTGGGAGTGCGGGAGGCACAGAAAAAGAGGTAGAGAGGGATAATCCCAAGTAGGCTCCGGGAAGTTCGTGAGCAGGGGCTCAAACTCAAGAATAGTGAACTCATGCCTTAGCCGAAATCAAGAGTGGGATGCTTAAGTGACTAAGCCACCTATGTGCCCCAGGAACAGAACTCTTCTGTATTCTCATTGGGGTGACATTTACATGAGTAGATACAATCTTTAAAACTCAAAGCCCTATGCACCAAAATAGTTACTTTCTATAATGTTAATTACACAACAAAAAGCATTTTCAAAAAACTACCACATCTGTCCTCATCTCTCCATTTCCTGCTTCCACACTAATTGCTGTCATGTTCACCTCTCCTGGTCAACTGCAATAACTCCTTACCTGATTTCCTCCCAATCACAATCTTCAATCTGTCTTTCTAATAAACTTACAAAATATTACTCCTGACTAAAGTGTCATAAGGAAAAAAAATAAGCCAGATCTACCTAGCTGCACCTTCCTTAGATCATGCATGCACACCACTCCCTATGGTATTTCCAACACGAAGACCCAATGTGCAAAGACCCAATGTACTCCAAGGGGAGCCTGAGTGGCTCAGTTAGTTGAGTGACCTACTCTTCGTTTCAGTTCAGGTCGATTTCGCCATTTGTGGTTTCAAGCCCCAGGTCACACTCTGCACAGAGCCTGCTTGGAATTTTCTCTTCCCCCTCTCTCATCCCCTCCCCTTCCTCACACACGCTGTCAATCAACCACCCACCCAACCAACAAACATTAAGATAAAAATAAGCAGCCCAAATCATAAGGGTTTGTAGTATGTTACACATTTATCCCATAGTTCACATAAAAGCAAAGAAAACTGGACTATCGTGCTGGCATTATTTTCCTTTCTTATACCCAACTCATTTTGCCCACTTGTGGTTCATTTCTGTGTCTCCTGCTCTAAATGCAGTGCCCACTTCCTCCGGCAGGCCTAGTTGAAGTGAATTTCTAACTGCTTCAACTCAGTACCTCCTTCATTCTGTTGCCTTTGTCATGAAGACCTGGAACAAAAATCTGGAAAGAATGAACACCCCAGGCCTGGCATGCCAATACTAACACCTGGCAAACAGCAACAACCTCCCAGAGACAGAAACTAGTAAACAATCAGTTGTCTATTTAGGACACATGAGCGAGAAGATGGAAGAAATAGAACTTCCCAAAGGGAGGCTGAAAAACAAAAACAAAAACAAAATCCACTCGCGTTAAAAAGTGAAAAACGGTAAAACCAAAGTTCATCTCACTGTTATTGCAGGTGTTACTGGATAGACTAGATGAACCTGAAGCAAATGATTTCTACACAACAAAAACAACAGCAGCAGCAGCAGCAACAACAACAAGAGCAGCAACAACAAGGGCAGCAACAACAAAATCAACAACAACAAAGAATCTTCTAAACTATGCCTTGGTATAATTTAGCAGATAATCAGAGCTGCAGAACACTAGCTTTATGTGGGAATAAGCGGAATACCATAGGTACTCAGAGGAGTCACGCTTATTGCTAATAACTGATGCTCAGGTGGTGTGAACACTGTATCCCACAACACCAAGTAAGGGTCTGAAAAAGGAGGAGGGAACCCACGCAGTGCAGTAGATGCCAGAACACATGGGGTGAATCAAGGGCTCAGTGAAACGGGAAGCCTTAATCACAAAGTGAACAATTTGCCTGAAAATGCTGCAGATTCAGGCCAGCACGCAGGCCTCCAGGCTCCCTGGCAGGAGTCCTGGGAATACGAGGGGCAGAGCAATGAACTTACAGCTACCAATCACTTCCCTGTGGCAGGCACGTTACCTCATAAAGCATCTCAATTGACCCTGTGTCCAGAAGAAGGAATTGAGGCTGAAGGAGATGTTATAATTGCTCAAGGTCACAGAACTAAGAAAGGTATGGAAATGGCCTTTACCCCAAGCACTCGGACTCCTTAGTGCATAACATGCTCCCTCAAGTATGCAAAACTCAGCTTCAGTAACCCTTTTTCCATCTTTTTAATTAATTTTTTTTCAAAAAGCGTTGATTGTTGTATTTTCATTTTTATTTGTTTCCTTATGTCTTTTAATTTCTTCTCTAATTGTCTGGTTGACTCATTCGTTCTTTACTAGGATGTTTTTTAACCTGCATGCTGTTAGAGGTTGAGCAGACTTTTTCCTGTACTTTATGTCAAGCTCCAAACATTGTGATCTCAAAGTGTGCATGGTGTCATCTCAATGCTGTTATAATTATTGAAGGCTTTTTGCGACCCAGTATGTGGTCTCTCTTGGAGAATGTTCCACGTGCACTCCAGAAGAAAGTATGCTCTGCTTCTTTCCATGTAGAGTCCTAAAATATCTGTCACATCCTTCTGGTCCAATGTATCATTCAGGACCATTGTTTCTTTCCTGATTCTGTCTAGATTTTCTGTCCATTGATGTAAGTTGAGTATTAAATCCCCCTGAAATTACCACATTCTTATCAATAAGATTGTTCATGTTTGTGATTAAATGTTTTAAATATTTGTGTGCTTCGGAATTCAGTGCATAATCATTATAATCGTTAGCTTTTCCTGATGGACAGACACTGTAATTATTTAATAATGCCCTTAAACATCTCTTGCTGCCAACTTTAATTTCAGGTCAAGTTTGTCTGATAGAAGTATGGCTACTACAGCTTCCTTTTGACTCCCAGTAGCATGAAAGGTAGTTCTCCATCCCCCCACTTTCAAGAGTAAGGTGTCCTCAGGTCTGAAATGAGTCTCCTGTACGACAGCAAACAGATGGGTCTTGTTTTGTATTATCCATTCTGATACCCTGTGTCTTTTGGTTGGAGCATTTATTCCACTTCCATGCAGTGTTATTATGGAAAGCGATGGTTCCGAGGCATTGTGATGTCTGTAGTTTTCATGCTTGTACTGGTGTCTGTGGTACTTTGTGATATTTGCGACATTTCCCTCAAGGAATCCCTCTTAGGATCTCTTGTAGGGATGGTTTAGTGGTGGTGAATTCCTTCAGTTTTGGTTTGTTTGGGAAGACCTTTACCTCTCCTTCGATTCTGAATGGCAGGCTGGCTGGATAAAGGATTCTTGGTTGCATATTTTTCCTATTCATCACATTGAAGATTCCCCTATTCCTTTATGGCTTGTCTGATTTCAGTAGATGGATCTGCTCCTATCCCAATACTTCTCTACCTGTGTATGTGAAGGTCCATTCATCCCTAGCTGCTTTCAGAATTCTCTCTTCATGCTTGTATTTTGCCAGTTTCCCCATGCTATGTTGTGCAGAAAATCAACTCAGGTTACATCTGAAGGGAGTTCTCTGTGCCTGTTGGGTTTCAATGCCGGTGTCCTTCCCCAGCTTGTGGAAGTTCTCAGCTATGATTTGTTCAAGGTCATCTTCACACCCCTTTTCTGTCTCTTCTGGAAATCCTGTGATATGGATATTGTTCCATTTGATTTCATCACTTAGTTCTCTAATTCTCCCATCTCGGTCCTCAAATTTTGCTCTATCTTTTTCTCACCTCCTTTTCCCCATATTTTTACCTTCTGATTCATTTAGTCTCCCCTCTGTCTCTTCAATCCGCGCTGCGGCTGCCTCCATTTTAATTTGCACCGCATTTATAGCATTGGAATTCATCACGACTACTTTTTATTTCCTTGATCTCCGCAATAATTGATTCCATGCTGTCTTTACGCCTTTGCCAATCCCAACGATTAATCTTTGGACTGTTATGCTAAATTCTGATATGTAGCTTATATCTGTTTGGATAAAGTCGTTAGCTGTCTACTTCTTCCCGGAATTTCTTTTGAGGGGAATTCTTCTGTGTCATTATTTTGGCTAGTTTTCTCTCTCTTAGGAGGTTTACAAGCTTGTTATTTGCTTTGCACCTGCAAGAATTGCTATACGACAGGGGGCTCACGCCCTGTGCAGGTTCCAGCCCTGCAGGTACTGTTTCTTGGAGAGTGTTACTTGCTCTCTGTTGTTGTGACATTAGCTCTTTGAGTTCTCTACTGGTAGTGATGTGTTTGACCCTCCACAAGGTGTGCTTTTCTTTGTTCCTTGAAGTAGCCCTGGGAAGGAAAACAAACAAACCAACAAACAGGAAACAGAGACATGTAAGGCAACGTGCAAATAAAAGAAATAAATGGACACACACACGCTCACACACACACAGAAAAACAGTCTGAAATAAAACAAAACAAAACAAAACAAACAAACAGACCAGAAACACCAGCTACAAGTAAAGAACAAGGTAGAGGCGTTGCTGTTGGAAGAACACATATAAAGAGAGAAATGACAGGAGTGGGGAAAAGGAAAAACATACATATATACCAGGCTGGGAGGCCAAATGGCTTAATGCAGACAGAGAGAAAGGAAAATAAGGAAGCAGGTGGGGAAACAAAAGAAAGATACGTTTAGCCAGACAGAGAAACTAGATGGCATGATTATCCCAGAGAGAGAGAGAAACGAAAATATACAGGTATAGTTAGGAAATGTATCAAGGCAATGGATTATAAATGTCTGCTTAAACAAACCAACAAGACAGACTTATCAAACTAAAGGAGGGAAGAGATAGGAAGGGAGAATACGTCTAAAGAACAAGAATTGTCCCGGAATTACTCCAGTCTAGGCAGCATCACCGATCCGGATGACAGAGCTGCCTGGTTCCACAGCGCCTATCCTGCTCCATCAGGATACACAGCACAGAGGGGCGTGGTTTGGGGTAGGCTGGTCCCACCTCCACTCTGGACCCTGGGGCTGATCCCTGAGGCCCCGCCTTGGTGGTGGTGGCGGGGGGGAAATGGTGATGCCCAGCCTCTTCTCCATGACCTGGTGTACTCCGTTCCAGTTGTCCTCATTGTGCCGAGAGCACACGCAGGGTGGTCCTTCTTGCTCCGCTGACTCCTTTCGCACAGCGCTTGTTGAGGGTTCACAGACCTGTTCCCTGTGCTAGGGCAGTGCCACTCTGTGCTGCTCCAAATGTCTTCCTGGCTTTGTTTGTGCTGCTGTGCATCAGGGAGCCCCGCCTTTCCCTGCTGTGGACTGCGCTGCTGACCTCACTGCTGAGCTTGGGCATGGTGGATGCAAGCAGGCATTGTTTTGTCCCACACCAACGCCCCCAGGGAAGGGGCCACTTTCTCCTACTCCAGACTGCGCCCTAGACCCAGCCACTGATCTGGGCGGGGGGGGGGGGGGTGGTGGTTGATGCGGGCAGGCTTTGTTCTATTGCACAGCCCACCAGGGAGGGGCTACTGTCTCCTTCTGTGGACGGTGCCCCTGCTCTACCCCTGAAACCAATGCTGGCTCCTCTCCCCACAGGTGCTCGCACAGGGAACCTAGCCCCAGACCCAAGAAAACCCCACAGTTAGAGATAAGATCCCTCTCAGTCCCAGTCCCAGGTTCTCCTCTTATCCACATACAGCCCTACACTTCCGCAGCCAATCTTTCTCTTACTTTGGCCTCTCCGCAGAAGGGGATCTCTTTCGGTGAGTGGTGAATAAAGCCACAGGTGGACCAATAAACGGACAAGCAAGCGAGCAAAGGCTGACAAGGGAAAATCCACCTGTTCCATGGTGGTGTAGAGAAAGTAGGTGCTTTTAGCAATGCCAGTAAGAGGGTAAACATTATGGAACAGGCGAATTAGTGAATTCTGTGGGTGGAATGTTTTCCCTGATTACAATGGGCAGCTTATCCATCCTCCAGCTCTGAAGCATATGGCCAGTGGACACCACATGCTGGGGACAACAAGTTCTGGAGGAAAGGAGTGGAAGTAACAACTCTCCCCCTTTCCTAGAATGCCAGCGTCCATTTACAAACCCTCCATCTGCCCCCTGGCCCTTTCTTCTGCCCACCCGCCCCGATTACTCCCACATATTACGTCCTTACTGCAATCTTGCAATCCTTGGTTTTGAACCATCGTTCTAATCTGTTTTGTTGTTGGTGGTTAGGTCTGTCATTTATCTACGTAAAAACCTGGGAATTACTATCTGAACAAAGCTGAGCTCCTGGATGGCTCAGTCAGTTAGGCCTGTGACTATATTGCTTTCGACGCAGGTCATGATCTCATGGTTTGCGAGCTCCAGTTCTGCATCAGGCTTTGTGCGGACAGCGTAGAACCTGCTTGGGATTCTCTCTCTCCCTCTCTCTGAGCTTTCCTGGCTGTCTCTCACTGTCTTATGTTTGTGTGCTGCTTTTTAAACTGGCCTAGGAGTAATTTGGGACCAGTGGTATGATAACTAACCTTCTCTTTCACCTGCTATGACAGCTCTAACATTCCCGTTACTCTGATGAGTTAAGATGTAAGGCAGAGTGTCCCGAGATCCTCAACCAAACTACACGGTGTAATCGTATGAGCATAGGTATTCACACTTCTGTCCATTCCCTCATAAACTCACTCATTTCGCAAATAGCGAACACTTACGCGGTGCACACTGAGGAATATAACAGTAAGCAAAATAGCCTTCGTAAATCAATTTTTTTTCCGACTTGGAATTTCATGGGCCTATAGTATCCAGTCCCCTGTGATTCAGCGCATGATTAAGATTAACGTATTTCACTTCTTCCAAAGATGTTTCTCAAGATTGGCAGAAGCAGTGGGATGTGACCGATGCTGGTTCAAATCCTAGCTCTGCCACATAGATGTGATATTTGGCAAGTTATTTAAACTTTCTAAGCATTAGCCTAGTTGCCTGTTAAGTGGGAATAATAATACCTTTCCCACAGGCCTGTTATGTTTGCTTGAGAGGGAAACATGTGTGAATTGCAGAGAAATGTACTGGTGTATGGTGGGAACTAAAGTGAAATTAGTTTTTTCCCTCTGTTTTCCTCAGGCTTTCTGATCATCTCGTTATGGGTTTGTTCCGAGGGCCTTGTGCCTCTCTGTGCCTCTCTGTGCCCTTGAGGATCCTCTTGCAATCCCCAGCATCCGGGAATTGGGCCTCATTCTACCAAGGAACCTGACTCTCACATGGTGCCTTCCACAGTTCACCTGTTCTGTACATTCAACACAGCCAACGTGAAGGTTTTAAGTAAGCAAGCAGCGACTTTGTCAAAAACGGAATTACATCACTGGTAGAAGCGAGTGTTTACTGACTCGCAGTGAAGGGGGTTCCATGCATTATTCCAAGTTATTTACCGTCATTACCTCACTGAATTCATTTCAGAGCTCTATGGTGAAGGTGCTAGGTTGTGCCTGATTTTACAGCTGAGAAAACTGAGTAACCCAGAGAAAAAGTAAGTTGTCCAAAGGTCCGCTGCTAGAAATAGAGCAAAATAGGATTTGAGATCCCAGGCAGCCTTGCTCCAGGGGCCACCCCCTTAGTCACTGAACTCTATTGCTTCTTGCTAAGCAAGAATTTACTGTAGGATAGGGAATTTAAGTGGTATTGAGTTGTAAAGAAGATTGTAAGAGATGGCAAATGTTCCACCCAATCCATCTGATCACAAAAGGGTAAGAGTTAATCAAAAGTTGATGATGCAGGTGTTTGTAAAAAGAGAGAATGTGAGAGAGAGAGAATCCCCCGTATAGACTGCTGCTGTTACACATCAAATTGAAGTGAGACAACTACTTGTTCTGTAACAATTGGGAACTGAAACTCCATAAACTCATTGCATTTATTCAGTATGCATTTATTCCTTTGCCCATGGCTGGCACTGTAGTAACGACACACGGATGGCTAAAGTGAGTCCTGCCCATGAAGAACACATGGTCTAGGAGGGGAGCAAGGGCTACGTAAGGAGGTTCATGACAATACAACTAGTGGGAAGAAGAACTGTGGACACACAAAGGGGAAGTAAGCACCCCCAAGACACTTTCCATAAAGAAAGACATAAGAAAGGAATGAAACCTCTTAGAGTTCTGGAAGCATCCTTCTTGTAGGCTCTCATGAGTGTATTTTCACTAAGTCCGTAACTATTGGGAGCTGATCCCTGCTGAGCCAAGATCCTCCAGGACAGAACCTTCCTCTGTTCGGTTGGCTTCAAGTGAACCCGGGTATTCAGCCCTTCTCCAGTGTCCCTCTCCCACCATCCCACTTCTGGCCCTCTTGATTCCTAGATTCCTAGGAAAATCAGCCTATAAGGTCAAATCCTTATTTGTTGTTAGTTCCTTCCAGAGACAGGGTCTCCACGATGCTATTGATTCTTTCAGTGGAATCCTGCCCATGGGCTGCACAAGGAACTCCATGATACGAGTTCAATGCCTCCTCAAATGATGGGTTTTATGAGAAGTTAAGTCCTGTGAGCTTGGGTTAGAAATAGTCCACATCATTCCCAATCTCAAGGCTTGTTTTGGACAAAGGATGAAGATAAAAAGCAATGAATACATAAAAGACTTTTGTAAGAAGTTCAGCTTAAATACGGCAGAAGAAAAGAAAGGGGGGGAGTGTCTTTTCATTTCATGTTAACAGCCAAAGAGAAAAAGCTTCTTTAGATTTCAAGAAGAAAGGAATAATATCAGTGTACACAAAGCAAGCTTTAAAGGTGAGCTTTATCATCGTGTCAGTAGAGCTTTTTACTACAAACTCTACCGATTATGGTATTTCTCATAACTCCTTGCTGCCCTAGGGAAAAGTACTTAATTGCCTATGCCTAACTTTTATCTGAGTTCATGGCTATTTTCCTTTCATTTTTAAAGCTTAGCTTAGATCAGGATGAGGGAAGATGGCGGCGTAGGAGGACGCTGGGCTCACCGCGCGTCCTGCTGATCACTTAGATTCCACCTACACCTGCCTAAATAACCCAGAAAACCGCCAAAGGATTAGCAGAACGGAGTCGCAGGAGCGAAGCGCAGACTAGAGGCCCACGGAAGAGGGTAGGAAGGGCGGCGAGGCGGTGCACGCTCAACGGACTGCCGGGAGTGAGCCAGGGCGGAGGGGCGGCTCGCCGGCCAAGCAGAGCCCCCGAGTCTGGCTGGCAAAAGCGGAGGGGCCTGACAGACTGTGTTCTGACAGCAAGCGCGACTTAGCGTCTGGGAGGTCATAAGTTAACAGCTCTGCTCGGAAAGCGGGTAGGCTGGAGGACAAAGGGAGGGAGAGATGCTGAGCCCCCGGACGACAGAGCTCAGTTTGGTGGGGAACGAAGGCGCTCGCCAGCGCCATCTCCCCCGCCCATTCCCCAGCCAAAATCCCAAAGAGAACCAGTTCCTGCCAGGGAACTTGCTCGCTCAGCGCAAACGCCCAACTCTGCGCTTCTGCAGAGCCAAACCTCTGGCAGTGGATCTGACTCCCTCCCGCTGCCACAGGGCCCCTCCTGAAGTGGATCACCTAACGAGAAACGAGCTAAGCCTGCCCTCCTGCCCCTGTGCACATGCCTACCCACCCCAGCTAATACGCCAGATCCCCAGCATCACAAGCCTGGCAGCCTGCAAGTAGCGCAGACAGGCCATGCCACCTCACAGTGAATCCCGCCCCTAGGAGAGGGGAAGAGAAGGCACACACCAGTCTGACTATGGTCCCAGCGGTGGGCTGAGGGCAGACATAATGTCGGAATGCGGCCCCGCCCACCAACTCCAGTTATACACCACAGCACAGGAGAAGTGCCCTGCAGGTCCTCACCACGCAAGGGACTATCCAAAATGACCAAGCGGAAGAAATCCCCTCAGAAGAATCTCCTGGAAATAACAACAGCTAATGAGCTGATCAAAAAGGATTTAAATAATATAACAGAAAGTGAATTTGGAATAATAGTCATAAAATGAATCGCTGGGCTTGAAAACAGTATAGAGGACAGCAGAGAATCTCTTGCTACAGAGATCAAGGGACTAAGGAACAGTCACGAGGAGCTGAAAAACGCTTTAAACGAAATGCATAACAAAATGGAAAATCCACGGCTCGGATTGAAGAGGCAGAGAGGAGAATAAGTGAACTAGAAGATAAAGTTATGGAAAAAGAGGAAGCTGAGAAAAAGAGAGATAAAAAAATCCAGGAGTATGAGGGGAAAATTAGAGAACTAAGTGATACACTAAAAAGAAATAATCTACGCATAATTGGTATCCCAGAGGAGGAAGAGAGAGGGAAAGGTGCTGAAGGGGTACTTGAAGAAATAATAGCTGAGAACTTCCCTGAACTGGGGAAGAAAAAAGGCACTGAAATCCAAGAGGCACAGAGAACTCCCTTCAGACGTAACTTGAATCGATCTTCTGCACGACATATCGTAGTGAAACTGGCAAAATACAAGGATAAAGAGAAAATTCTGAAAGCAGCAAGGGGTAAACGTGCCCTCACATATAAAGGGAGACCTATAAGACTCGTGACTGATCTCTCTTTTGAAACTTGGCAGGCCAGAAAGAATTGGCACGAGAATTTCAGTGTGCTAGACCGAAAAAATATGCAGCCGAGAATCCTTTCTCCTGCAAGTCTGTCATTTAGAATAGAAGGAGAGATAAAGGTCTTCCCAAACAAACAAAAACTGAAGGAATTTCTCACCACTAAACCAGCCCTACAAGAGATCCTAAGGGGGACCCTGTGAGACAAAGTAGGAGACACATTACTACAAGCATAAAACATACAGACATCACAATGACTCTAAACCCGTATCTTTCTATAATAACACTGAATGTAAATGGATTAAATGCGCCAATCAAAAGACATAGGTATCAGAATGGATAAAAAAACAAGATCCATCTATTAGCTGTCTACAAGAGACTCATTTTAGACCTGAGGACACCTTTAGATTGAGAGTGAGGGGATGGAGAACTATTTATCATGCTACTGGAAGCCAAAAGAAAGCTGGAGTAGCCATACTTATATCAGACAAACTAGACTTTCACTTAAAGGCTGTAACAAGAGATGAAGAAGGACATTATATAATAGTACAGGGTCTATCCATCAGGAAGAGCTAACAATTATCAATGTCTATGTGCCGAATACCGGAGCCCCCAAATATATAAAGCAATTACTAATAAACATAAGAACCTTATTGATAAGAATGTGGTAATTGCAGGGGACTTTAACACCCCACTTACAGAAATGGATAGATCATCTAGACACACGGTCAATAAAGAAACAAGGGCCTTGAATGAGACATTGGATCAGATGGACTTGACAGATTTATTTAGAACTCTGCATCCCAAAGCAACGGACTATACTTTCTTCTCGAGTGCACATGGAACATTCTCCAAGATACATCACATACTGGGTCACAAAACAGCCCTTCATAAGTTTACAAGAATTGAAATTATACCATGCATACTTTCAGACCACAATGCTATGAAGCTTGAAATCAACCACAGAAAAAAGTCTGGAAAACCTCCAAAACCATGGAGGTTAAAGAACACCCTACTAACGAATGAGTGGGTCAACCAGGCAATTAGAGGAGAAATTAAAAAATATATGGAAACAAACGAAAATGAAAATACGACAATCCAAACGCTTTGGGATGCAGAAAAGGCAGTCCTGAGAGGAAAATACATTGCAATCCAGGCCTGTCTCAAGAAACAAGAAAAATCCCAAATACAAAATCTAACAGCGCACCTAAAGGAAATAGAAGCAGAACAGCAAAGGCAGCCTAAACCCAGCAGAAGAAGAGAAATAATAAAGATCAGAGCAGAAATGAACAATATAGAATCTAAAAAAACTGTAGAGCAGATCAATGAAACCAAGAGTTGTTTTTTTTGAAAAAACAAACAAAATTGACAAACCTCTAGCCAGGCTTCTCAAAAAGAAAAGGGAGATGACCCAAATAGATAAAATCATGAATGAAAATGGAATTATTACAACCAATCCCTCAGAGATACAAACAATGATCAGGGAATACTATGAAAAATTATACGCCAAAATACTGGACAACCTGGAAGAAATGGACAAATTCCTGAACACCCACACTCTTCCAAACTCAATCAGGAGGAAATAGAAAGCTTGAACAGACCCTTACCAGTGAAGAAATTGAATCGGTCATCAAAAATCTCCCAACAAATAAGAGTCCAGGACCAGATGGCTTCCCAGGGGAGTTCTACCAGACGTTTAAAGCAGAGATAATACCTATCATTCTCAAGCTATTCCAGAAATAGAGAAGGAGGAAAAATTTCCAGACTCATTCTATGAAGCCAGTATTACTTTGATTCCTTAACCAGACAGAGACACAGTAAAAAAAAGAGAACCACAGGCCAATATCCCTGATGAATATGGATGCCAAAATTCTCAATAAGATACTAGCAAATCGAATTCAATGGCATATAAAAAGAATTATTCACCATGATCAAGTGGGATTCATTCCTGGATTGCAGGGCTGGTTCAACATTCGCAAATCAATCAACGTGATACATCACATTAACAAAAAAAAAAAAAAAAAAAAAGAGAAGGACCATACGATCCTGTCAATCGATGCACAAAAGGCCTTTGACAAAATCCAGCACACTTTCTTAAGAAAAACCCTTGAGAAAGTCGGGATAGAAGGAACATACTTAAAGATCATGCAAGCCATATGAAAAGCCCACAGCTAACATCATCCTCAACGGGGGAAAACTGAGAGCTTTTTTCCCTGAGATCAGGAACACGACAGAGATGCCCACTCTCACCGCTGTTGTTTAACATAGTGCTGGAAGTTCTAGCATCAGCAATCAGACAACAAAAGGAAATCAAAGCATCAAAATCGGCAAAGATGAAGTCAAGCTTTCGCTTTTTGCAGATGACATGATATAATACATGGAAAATCCGATAGACTCCACCAAAAGTCTGCTAGAACTGATACATGAATTCAGCAAAGTTGCAGGATACAAAATCAATGTCCAGAAATCAGTTGAATTCTTATACACTAACAATGAAGCAACAGAAAGACAAATAAACTGATCCCGTTCACAATTGCACCAAGAAGCATAAAATACCTAGGAATAAATCTAACCAAAGATGTAAAGGATCTGTATGCTGAAAACTATAGAAAGCTTATGAAGGTAATTGAAGAAGATTTAAAGAAATGGAAAGACAATCCCTGCTCATGGATTGGAAAAATAAATATTGTCAAAATGTCAATACTACCCAAAGCTATCTACACATTCAATGCAATCCCAATCAAAATTGCACCAGCATTCTTCTCGAAACTAGAACAAGCAATCCTAAAATTCATATGGAACCACAAAAGGCCTCGAATAGCCAAAGGAATTTTGAAGAAGAAGACCAAAGCAGGAGGCATCACAATCCCAGATTTTAGCCTCTACTACAAAGCTGTAATCAACAAGACAGCATGGTATTGGCACAAAAACAGACACATAGACCAATGGAATAGAATAGAAACCCCAGAACTAGACCCACAAACGTATGGCCAACTCATCTTTGACAAAGCAGGAAAGAACATCCAATGGAAAAAAGACAGTCTCTTTAACAAATGGTGCTGGGAGAACTGCACAGCAACATGCAGAAGGTTGAAACTAGACCACTTTCTCACACCATTCACAAAAATAAACTCAAACTGGATAAAGGACCTGAATGTGAGACAGGAAACCATCAAAACCTTAGAGGAGAAAGCAGGAAAAGACCTCTCTTACCTCAACCGTAACAATCTCTTACTCGACACATTCTCAAAGGCAAGGGAATTAAAAGCAAAAGTGAATTACTGGGACCTTAGGAAGATAAAAAGCTTCTGCACAGCAAAGGAAACAACCAACAAAACTAAAAGGCAACCAACGGAATGGGAAAAGATATTTGCAAATCACATATCGGACAAAGGGCTAGTATACAAAATCTATAGAGCTCACCAAACTCCACACCCGAAAAACAAATAAGCCAGTGAAGAAATGGGCAGAAAACATGAATAGACACTTCTCTAAAGAAGACATCCGGATGGCCAACAGGCACATGAAAAGATGTTCAGCGTCGCTCCTTATCAGGGAAATACAAATCAAAACCACCCTCAGGTATCTCCTTACGCCAGTCAGAGTGGCCAAAATGAACAAATCAGGAGACTATAGATGCTGGAGAGGATGTGGAGAAACGGGAACCCTCTTGGACTGTTGGTGGGAATGCAAATTGGTGCAGCCGCTCTGGAAAGCAGTGTGGAGGGTCCTCAGAAAAATAAACAATAGACCTACCCTATGACCCAGCAATAGCACTGCTAGGAATTTACCCAAGAGATACAGGAGTACTGATGCATAGGGGCACTTGTACCCCAATGTTCATAGCAGCACTGTCAACAATAGTCAAATTATGGAAAGAGCCTAAATGTCCATCAACTGATGAATGGATAAAGAAATTGTAGTTTATATACACAATGGAATACTACGTGGCAATGAGAAAAAATGAAATATGGCCTTTTGTAGCAACGTGGATGGAACTGAAGAGTGTGATGCTAAGTGAAATAAGCCATACAGAGAAAGACAGATACCATATGGTTTCACTCTTATGTGGATCCTGAGAGGCTTAGCAGGACCCATGGGGGAGGGGAAGGAAAAAAAAAGAGGTTAGAGTGGGAGAGAGAGCCAAAGCATAAGAGACTGTTAAAAACTGAGAACAAACTGAGGGTTGATGGGGGGTGGGAGGGAGGAGAGGGTTGGTGATGGGTATTGAGGAGGGCACCTTTTGGGCTGAGCACTGGGTGTTGTATGGAAACCAATTTGACAATAAACTTCATATATTAAAAAAAAATAAAGCTTAGCTTATCTTAGTTCGTCAAATAATTTTCTTTTATTTTTTTGATGACAGAAATCTCATTTACACTCCTGAATGTCCTATTACCCATGACAGGTACCTAGCATTCTGCCTTGCACATCTACTTACTTATGTGGGGAAAATGAAACAAAACAAAACAAAACAAAACAAAACAAAAGGCATTTGTTTTTTCACCGTCCAGAGACAGAATAAATTCCTAACGGAAATAATAAAATATTTGGGCCCTGAACACGTGACTGCCCTTAAATGTTAATATATTCAAATTGAGGACATTTTTTATTTGACAGGTATGGTCAAATGCCCAAGAGAACGATTCAAAAATAAAGAGAACTCTGGGAATCAATGGGTTAGGAAGGTCATGAAAAAATTGGAGACTACGATCCAGATCTTAAAAAAGCTCTGAATGTATACTCACAAAGACTTACCGACTTTGGATAAGCAGGTTAAAACTAGTGCTTTGAAAGTCCATAGAGCTGTAGCATTCGAAGGCAGGGTTTCTTACAGTATGGTCTGATACCTCTCCCTAATCAATGGAATCATGGAGGGCTTACTACAGGTGCGGATTCCGAATTCACACCGAATTCTACATTTTTAGGTAATGTGCCAGTTTTTGTTAAGATAACCCAAACTAGTAACAGCATTCCAATCTGCAAAGGACACACGAGCCCCACTCTCTGTAGCATAAAGTTTGGGTTGCTTTGGTAGGTGGATGAAAGCAACAAAACACAGAAGTGTGCAGGGAGAAGTGGAGACTTGAAGTGTTTGAAATGCATACTGTCCCATTTCTCAGGGAGGGCACAGATACGGCTTGATGGCACCCAAATCAGTGTTTCTGTCTGAACCAGTCCTGCTACCCAGGCCACAGTCAACCATAAATATTATCCAGAGAAATGATCTGCATCTGCATCTGTATCTGCTGGAGATTCCCTGACTGACCAGATTCTCACTGCTGCTGGGGCTGGGGGTGTGGGGTGGGAGGTAGATAAACGGAGAGAATCAGACTAGCCCAAGTGGCCAAGATCTAGATGGAGTCCACCCTATGTGTTACCGTGGCCATATCTGAAGTTTCCAGAGGTGATGATGCTACATGCGGGGCCACCATTGTTCCGTGATGATATTGCAGTTGGTATATGATGCTAAGATTAAAACAAGGAAACGTGGTAACTTAGTATATATTATAACGTGTCAACAAGAAGGCAAAGAAAAATCTTGGTTTGTACTTCGTTGGCAATTACTAATAGATATGAAAGTTACCGTCCCTCTAGGAGGCAAGGTTCTTGCCAACAGAAATACAACACTAATACAGGAGCTCCTTCCAAGGGTTCATCTGAGAGTATACTGAATGGCCTGAGTATGTAATGTGATTTGATAAGGCAGAACTGGTTTCTCCATGGCCCACAAGGATTAAATTCTAGAATTCCATAGAGTTTGCTTGATGCATTGATAAGCCAAGGAAACCTAGGAGGGGATTTGGTGAAGCCACATGCCCTAGAAATATGACAGCTAATTTTTGACTTAAGAAGAAACCGAATGACCTCCAAAAGACATCAACAATTGTACCTCACAGATGTGCTGTGAGCTTGAAATGCTCACACATGTGCTGCATCTTGAAGACGGTAAGTGGTAAAGACATTGGTAGTATTATATTAATGGCGGCTACCCTTTTTTCCAAAATTTTGTAGGAGGTCATAAAGAAATTGGCAGCTCTGCCATTCCATGCAGTCTGCTGCCGATGACATTGTTGCCTTAATGGAGCACAGCCTACAGCCTCTTTGTGAGTAAAACGCTCTTTGATTATGCCACTGGTGGCAGCCTTTCTGTGACAGCTGAACACGTCCCTAACCGATACTACTTGCACTTACTCAATGCCATTCAAGTACAATTTCATGTTTTGTTAGCACAGATAACATCAATAATGTCACTCTTATTGAAGGTGAAATTATTACCAACATCACTCAGCAGATGAGGTTGGGGAAAAGATGCTAGAGAAGTTTCCTAAATGAAGAAGGGTTTGGAGAATACCAGCGTTCTATCTCCTAAGCATACCCTCGCAGAGTAAACTGTAGGGCACAGGGATCTCTCTGTTACAATATCACTTGAAGTTTAGGAGTGTTTTTCCATATAAATGTTTGAAAAAGTCCATGGTAGAGAAGGATTTACTTAATCCCAGAGAGTAAAATGAAAGAAGGCTTTGGACCCACAACCTCCTCCAATCAGTAAGTAGGCCGAGACAACCATAAGGCTGTAGACACAGGCTACTTTTCATGAGAAGGGAAGAATGACTTGGAGGTTGAAAGCCAGAACCCCGGAGGAGCTAGGACCATGGAAAATCATTCCCAGGCCTTAGGACCCAATGAAACAACTGCCTACCTGTGCCAGCTGAACTTCAGAATTGCTATGGACCAGTGACTCATTCATGATTACCTCCTTCCTTTCTTTTGAAACAGCAATGTTTGTATTTTGTTTGTTTGTTTGTTTGTTTGTTTGTTTGTTTGATTTTTCTGTGTGTGTGTGTGTGTGTGTGTGTGTGTGTGTGTGTGTGTGTGTTTGTGTGTGTGTGTGTGTGTTGTGTGTGTGTGTTCTGGTTATAACCATGCCCGTGTTGTTTGTATGCTGAATTCATAGGTCTTCATTCATAGGTCTTCAGATTGAAAATGTACTCGAGGACTAGTGCGCCCATGGAGACTCATTCACACCTGGACCTAATTTAGATAAAAATATCCTGGACTTTGAGCTGATGTTACAAGGGTTGTGTCTTTAAGAGGGAGGATTCTTGGGGAAAGGTGAGGATATTTTTCAGGCAGGATGAGAGTGAATAATAGGAGGCCAGCAGACAGGCTGTGGCAGTCTAAAATATGTTCATAAATTCTCTTTTTTTTTTTTTTAAATTTTTTTTTTTTTTTTTTAAATTTTTTTTTTTTTTTCAACGTTTATTTATTTTTGGGACAGAGAGAGACAGAGCATGAACGGGCGAGGGGCAGAGAGAGAGGGAGACACAGAATCGGAAACAGGCTCCAGGCTCTGAGCCATCAGCCCAGAGCCCGACGCGGGGCTCGAACTCACGGACCGCCAGATCGTGACCTGGCTGAAGTCGGACGCTTAACCGACTGCGCCACCCAGGCGCCCCCATAAATTCTCTTTTAAGCCCTTCAAAAGGGGGACCTTCATTCCCTTTTCCGTAAGCATAGGCCAGATGTACTGAATGATTTTGAAAACCAGAAGAAGGTGGAAGTGATAGTGAGTTAAAAAACTCCAAAGAGCAGATATTGTAGTCCAATGGCGTTGTGATTAGGGGAAAATCGATGGAAGGGGCAACCGGCCATTAGACGCAAGAATTCTGAGTGGAAGAGATGAATATAAGCGAAGAGAAACAAAAATTATATAAAATCAGGGAGGGGACAAAACAGAAGAGACTCATACGTATGGAGAACAAACTGAGGGTCACTGGAGGGGTTGTGGGAGGGGCAATGGGCTAAATGGGTAAGGGGCACTGAGAAATCTATTCCTGAAATCATTGTTGCACTACATGCTAACTAATTAGGAGGTAAACTTTAAAAAATAAAAATAAATCAAATAAAAAAAAAGAAGCTACAATTCTACACCTTTCAAAATTATCAATTAAATTTGAGAGTGGACTCAAGATATCTTCAGACGTGCAAAGACTCAGATATTTGATTCTACTCATTCTTCATTAGGAAGTTATATGAAGGTGTACTCCAGCAAAACAAAGAGAGAAAAAATAAAGACAAATTATTCTTAATAACAGGCAACACTAACAGAGTGTTTATTTTTGTGCCAGACTCTGTTATGGGTTATTTTCATATATTATTTCATATGAACCACACAACAAACTTATAAAGTATATACAATTACCGTTCTTATCTTCGAGAGGAGAAAAGAGGGTTATAAAGAAGCCAAATAACTCATCCAACATCCAACTTACACAGCTGGTAAGTGGAACAAGTAAAGTCTAACCCCAGGCCTTCTGGCTCAAGAGTCCAGGCTTTTAAATGTTCCCTAACTTCCCAGATAGCCATATTACCATGAAACCATGGAAACAAACTGGGAGCGTAGCAGAGGAAAATCACAGGAAGGAAGCTATGAAGCAGACCTACTGAGTCACCACCTAAATGAGGCAGGAAAAGAGAAGGGTCCAGTGAGAGACCGCTAAGAGGTTAGCAGGAAGATGTCATAAAGTGGCATGATTTGAGAACACTGAAAGAGTGCAATAAAACAAAGAAGTGCATTAGAAAATTAAGGAGAACCAGATAATATCCATAAGACGGCCTTACTCTGAATGAGCCAAGTGAAACATGGCATGGTTTAAAGCACTGATGGAATACAAAGAGAAAGGATCCATTTCACCTTGATGCTAGAGATGTCCTCATTCAGGAGGTGCAAAGACTCCAGCAAAAGAGTAGTAATTCTAATGTTTGCATATTATTTAATAATCACAATAATTTAAACCATTTATTAGTTTTCAAGTTTTAGAATCAACCTTGAACTCTCTAAAGAGACTTGATTGCAGAGCATAACAGCAGTGTTAACAACAATGACAAACAGAAGCCCAAAGCTGATGGGAGACGGAGAAAAAGTGCAGCAAGTTTAAGGAAGACCTTTATCGTACAATGTAAGGAATGAAAAATGATAGTACAGGTAAGGGAACTAGGTCTCTATTTTAAAATTACATCTCATGGGGTACCTGAGTGGCTCGGTGAGTTCACAATCCACTCTTGATTTTGGCTCAGATGATGATCTGACAGTTCATAAGACTAAGATGAGCATTAGGTTCTGCACTGACAGCTCAGAATTCTCTCTCTGCCCCTATCCTGCTTGAGCATACTCTCTCTCTCTCTCTCTCTCTCTCTCTCTCTCTCTCTCTCTCTCTCTCTCTCAAATAACATACATTCATACATACATACATATATACATACAAACATAAAATTATATTGTGTGATGGTTAATTTCATGTTTTAACTGGGCTAAGCCACAGGGTACCCAGATATATGGCTAAACAGTATTTCTAGTGAGTCTGTGAGGACATTTCTTAGTACAATTAACATATGTATATCCGGAGAGTAAGCAAGACACATTGCCTTGCCAAACACTGGGTGGCCTCAACTAATCGATTGAAGACTTGAATAGAACAAAAGGTGGAGTAAGAGAGAATCCACTGTGTCTATCTGACTGTCTTCAAGCTGCGATATTGGTCTCCTGACTTCAGGCTCAGACTTGGAATGGAACATACATCATCAGCTCTCCTGATTCTTAGGCTTTTGGAGTCTGCCTGGAACTGAACTACTCGATCTCCTAGGTCTGCTCTTCTCAGCCTCCGTAATCCTGTGAACCAATTCCTATTGATACTGAGTCTCTGGAGAACCCTAATTAGTACCTATATGTAACTTCATCCGTTATGTATTTTTGCCCTCAGATCCAGTTCCTGCACTTCTCCTACAGACTGTGTTTCCTGGTTCCTTGCCAACTGGCTTCCAGAGGGGTTTGACCAATGGGTGTTTGATGGGAGAAAGGGAGGAAGGTATAAGCCCAGAGGTTTTTCTCTCTCCGGCTCCACTTCCTACCAGTGATTTTATCTCCTCCAAATTCTAGCTTCTTTCCAAGAGCCTCTTCTCCCATGTTCTCAGTTCCTGCTAGGTATGGTTCTGAATTTCTCTAGCTCTGCAGGTGGAAACAGCTTTCTGATGATACTAATTCCTGATTGCTTCGCCATCCTTTGTTTGGCTTCTGGGATTTCCCATCACGTGTGTAACTATTTAAAATACCTATAGTGACTCACCGGCTGGCTGGACCTGACTGAAACAGTATACAGATAGAAGTTCGGGAATATATCGGAAAGTGAGGAGAGAGAAGACAGGTGGCTTAAGCGACCTATATGTCAACGTCACATAGGAAGTCAGTAGACGGTGCTTAAAACTGACAAATCAATAAGCAGCAGTATAGTATACTACTTATCTTCATGAAGATTCCTAACAAAAGAATATAAACCTGGAACAGTTAAAAGTGTTGCCTCAAATCATGGAGACAGTAAAGAGACCTGTGGTTGCCAGGGACTCAGGGGGGAAGGGAGAGATGAATAATCGATGAAGCACAGGGAATATTTACGGCAGTGAAACATCTTGTAAGACAGTGAAATGCTTTGGATCATGGCATTGTGCGTTTGTCAAAACTCACCGAACTGCACACCACAGTGAATGCTAAGGTACACTTCGGTCTTTAGTTAATAATAGTTTTCATATGGGCTCATCCGTTGTAACAAATGCACTACACTGACACAAGAAGTTTACAATAGGGAAAACTATGTTTTGGGGGGTAGGAGGGAGAACAGGGGAACTCTGCACTTTCCAGTCTTTTTCCGTAAACCAGCTTTTTAAAAGCTGTTTTAGAAAATAAACTCCCTCAATGAAAGGGAGGCAGAGAGACAGAAGAGGAGGGAAGGAAAGAGGGAGAAAGGGAGCTACTTAAAAGTCATGGAGGAAACTTAAGTGTGGATTACTAAGTGAAGGGATCCAATACGAAAAAGCCATTTGCTTTACGTTTCCAACTATGATAACGTTCTGGAAAAACAAAACAAAAGAAAACAAAACAACGACAAGGACGACAACAACAACAACAACAACAACAACAACAACAACAACAAAACACCTTCGGAGACAGTAAAAAGACCAGTGGCTATTAGGGTTTAGGGGGAGAGAGGAAGTGGTAATAGGCGGAGCACAGGGCACTTTAGGGTGGTGTAACTATTCTGTATGATACGGCAATAGTAGATACATACCATTATACATTTCTCAAAACTTATGAATCTATATAACACAAAATAAACCCTAACTGTTAGTTAATGATAATGTGTCTAATGGTAATGTGTCAACAAGAATGGCTCATCCACCACTTATAATTAATGTATCCACATTGGTGCAAGGTACTATAGAAACTACTGGGGGTGAGGAACCTGTATTTTTTGTGCAATTTGTCTCTAAATCTAAATTTGTCCTTAAAAAATGGTCTTTTGAAAAAAACCTGATTTAAAAAAAAAAAAAAACAAAACAAAAGAAAGTGTTGCCTCTGGGGAAGAGGTGTTCATGGGGGAAACAAAGCTTTTGATTTTTTATTGCAAGTCCTGATCTGCAATTTGGATGTTGTGGGCTTTATTTTTAACTATTTGTATACAATACTTGGATTGATATTTCTCAAAAAAAAATCTGTACACCTGCCAGAATAGATAACATGAAAAAGACCATATTAGCAAGTGTTGGCAAGGCTATCAAGTATTCAGAGCTCACAGGCACTACGCAGGCACTACTATAGAAAGAAGTGTGTGTAAATTGGTATAATCATTTTGGAAACAGTTTGGAGGAATCTTACCAAAGCTGATAAGTTGGATGACATGTGACCCAGCAAATTCTCTCCTAGATAAATAAATACTATTGTAAAAAATGTTCACCAAAGGACGTGTCCTATAATGTTCACTGAAGCTTTATTCATAATTACCCTAAGCCAGAACCTACCTAAATGTCCACCAAGAGTTGCAGAAATATTGTAAACTATTCAAATAATGAAATTCTATACACCAATGAGCAGAAAGGATCTATACATACAATAACATGAATATCACTAACATAAGTTTGAGTGAAAGAAGCTAGGTGTAGGACACATAATTCCATTTCTATATAGTCCAAAAAGAAGCAAAAGTTGTATATTCTGTAAGAAGTCAGAATAATTGCCGTCCCAAAGAGAGATAGACCGTGACTGAAAGAAGCACAGGTGGTCCCTTGGGGTCCTGGTATCTTTTTTATTGAGTGCTGATTCCACAAGTATATTGAACTTAATTGCCTCAATCTGTGCTCAGAATGCTTTTAATAATATATGTTCTTTTTTGCGTGCCTGGGTGGCTAGTCACTTAAGTGTCCAACTTTGGCTCAGGTCATGATCTCATGGTTTGTGAGGTCGAGCCCCGCATCAGGTTCTGTGCTGACAGCTCCGAGCCTGGAGCCTGCTTGGACCCTTGGCTCCCTATCTGGCCCTCACCTGCTCACAAGGTATCTCTCTCTCAAAAATAAACAAACATGACAAAAATAGTATATGTCCTTTTGAATATACTCTATACTTCAGTAATCTTATTTTAATCTGAGTGCAGACCCCTAAGTCACACCCTTTTTTCTCTACTGCCTCTTCTAAACAGTTAAAGAATATGTACTTTAAATCATCCTAGAAGATATATATACATACACATACACACAAAGAAAGAAAGAAATTGGCGGGAGGAGCCGGGAGGTGGGTGAATGGCAAAGAAACTCTAGCTTTATTACACAAGCATGGAAACAAATTCCTTTGGAGAGGGTGGGGGTGGAATGGCTTCTTCGGAAGACTTCAGAGCAATGAAGGAACAAGAGAGATCATGGATCTGCCCCTACAGTCCTGGAGACCTCTCAATGTGGGGTTAGGAAGAAAGGGGCCCTCCCTTGCGGTCCAGTGGTCTCCTCCCTCCGCAGACCCGGTGCTGGGAAGCAGCAGAGGGCACAGCTGCCCCGGAGTCCCAGAAGGCGGCGCCGCATCCAGGGGGCGCGGGCCGGGATCCTCTGGTGCTTCTTCGCCCGTACAGTGCACTAGGGGACGCGGGCCCGGCTCTCACTGGTTCATCCCTCCAGGCACAAGCCGTCCTGGGGCTGAGAGGTCGCGCGGTGGTGGCCCGCATCTCTCGCCCAGGCACTGGGAAGCGGCAGAGTATCACCACGGGTGCCAGGTTCACTCCCAGGACTTGGCACGCTTGGCGCCGCGCTTCTGCCACGCTGCTCTCGGCCCAGACGTCGCCGACTACGCGGATGGTGGGCAAGGTGGTCAGCGTCGGAGTGGCCGCCCTCCCACTCTCCTCCAGGGGGCTGCTGTCCTCGAGGGACGGCGCCGGCGGGGGCGGCACCTTCCTCTGGCCGGCGGCGACCTTCCGGGCTCCGTGGCGCCTCCTCCTGGCAGCTGGCAGGCGCGTCTGGACGCGGGCCTCGGGGGGCTGGTGCCCCAGCATGTACACCACCTTCTCCTCAGGCGCCTCCAGCGCGGCCCCTCCTGCAGCGCTAGAGGCACCTCCCCGGGCGGCCGGGGCCAAGGCTCCCCGGGGCCTGCGCCGCTGCCTCTTCATGAGGCTCAGGAGGTGAGGCCGTTAGGGGCCGCCCGTGCTTGCCAGGTCTCGCCGCCACCGCCAGGCCCTGATGAATTTCCTACCAGGAAGCCAAATCACTCGGCATGCTGTGAGAGTTACACCGCTGTTGCTAGGAGACCAGGCGCTTTGTGAGGTCACAATGTCTGCCTATCCTATCACTGCCTGCTGCCCAAAGCTGCCTTAGGTTGGGATGTGTTTAAGATTATGCCCTTGAGAAAGACCTGCACGAATCTTACCTGAGACGGCCCATAGTTCTTGATGAGTTCAAGAGGGTTGTTCTCGACGTGAATGCACAGGTGCCTCAGCCTCCATTAATTCCATCCAACATGGGATGACACTTCGCGGTGGAGAGTACACACAACTTGTAATCACACATGACTGTAAGAGGTTTTAGCTAATTAAATGCCTTGTCATGCAACGCACTGAAAGCCAAATTGAAGTAACTACTCTACTCTTTCAAAGAATACAGATATACTGTGCCTTGCTTAGGGGTCCATAAGTCTGTGGCTATAGCTCACACTTCAGGAAGCTGTTTTTCACAGCAGCAGCAAACAGTTTGCCTAGTTAGGATGCATGTTCACTTTCACGCAGCTTAGGGAAGACCGAGTCATTGTGTGCTTAAGTGCAAAGCGTCAACGAATTCTGCGTGAGTGGCCATGAGGGCATTCAGTGCCACTAAAACCTATTCGGTACCTACCAATTCATGATATTTCAGGTAAGTCATACACAAGGTAGTAAAAGAGCCATCTGGGATTCCAAGAGTAGAAAACGTGTTACACCGTCCGTGTAAGTGCTTTTGAAAGTAACCAGCATGGTCCATCCATCATCACCACATACACAAATAATTCACAAAATATAAAAAGGACCACCTACCATGATCAATTGAAATCCACTTCCTCAGGAAAGGATGACACCAAACTATGTGAATGAATAAAACGGATAAGTCATGGTAACAATCAGAAGAGACACTTGCCAAGGTCAACGTGATACATGTGAGAGGCCTACTCAACTCCTTTTCTTAAACACACAAACCAAACTTTCATCTAGGCAGCTTAAGCCAGTACTACCTCACGTTCAGAAAGTGCTGAAAATGGAAAGCTATCCTCATATTCAGTAAGAGCAACCCCTGGATTTCCTTTTTCATTAAATGTAATTTATTTTCAAATTGGTTTCCACGCAACACCCAGTGTTCATCCCAACAGGTGCCCTCCTCGATGCCCGTCACCCACTTTCCCCTCTCCCCAACCCCACGTCAACCCTCAGTCTGTTGTCAGTATTTAAGAGTCTCTTATGGTTTGCCTCCCTCCCTCTCTATAACTTTTTCCCCGCATCACCTCCCCCATGGTCTTCTGCTAAGTTTCTCAGGATCCACACATGGATGAAAACATATGGTATCTGTCTTTCTCCACCTGACTTATTTCACATAGCATAATACCCCCCAGTTCCATCCACGTTGCTACAAATGGCCAGATTTCGTTCTTTCTCATTGCCAAGTAGTATTCCATGGTATACATAAACCACAACTTCTTTATCCACTTGTCAGTTGATGGACAGCTGGGCTCTTTCCATAGTTTGGGTGTTGTTGAAAGTAGTGCTATAAACATTGGGGTACATGCGCCCCTATGTCTCAGCACTCCCGTACCCCTTGGGTAAATTCCTAGCAGTGCTATTGCTGGGTCTTAGGGTAGATCTATTTTTAATGATTTGAGGAACCTCCACACTGTTTTCCAGAGCGGCTGCACCAGGATGCATTCCCACCAACAGTGCAAGAGGGTTCCCGTTTCTCCACATCCTCACCAGCATCTATAGTCTTCCAGTTTGCTCATTGTAGCCACTCTGACTGGCATGAGGTGGCATCTCAGTGCGGTTTTTCTTTGGATTTCCCTGACGAGGAGTGCTGTTGAGCATCTTTTCATGTGTCTCTTGACAATCTGGATGTCTTTTTTAGAACAGTGTCTGTTCAAGTCTTCTGCCCATTTCTTCACTGGATTTTTTGTTTTCCGGGTGTGGAGTTGGTGAGTTCATTTTACAGGTTTAGGATACTAGCCAATTATCCAGTATGACTTTTGCACACATCTTTTCCCATTCAGTCAGTTGCCTTTTAGTTTTGTTGATTGTTTCCTTCATTGTGGAGAAGATTTTTATTTTGATGATGTCCCAATAGTTCATTTTGCTTTTAATTCCCTTGCCTTTGGAGATGTGTCAGCTAAGAACTTGCTGACGCGGAGGTCAAAGAGGATGTTTCCTGCTTTCTCCTCCAGGGTTTGATGGTTTCCTGTCTCACATTCAGGCCCTTCATCCATTGTGAGTTTATTTTTGTGAGTGGTGTAAGAAACTGGTCTAGTTTCATTCTTCTGCGTGTTGATGTCCACTTCTCTTAGCACCATTTGTTAAAGAGACTGTCTTTTTTTCCATTGGATATTCTTTTCTGCTTTGTCAAAGATTAGTTGGCCATACGTATGTGGGTCCAATTCTTGGGTCCCTAAACTATGCCATTAAGTCTATGTATTTGTTTCTGTGCCAATACCATGCTGTCTTGATGGTTATAGCTTTGTGGTAGAGGCTAAAGTCTGGCATTGTGGTGGCTCTCACTTTGGTTTTCTTTTTTAGTATTACTTTGGCTTTTCAGGGTCTTTTGTGTTTCCATACACATTTTATGATTGCTTGTTCCAGCTTGGAGAAGGATGCTGGTGCAATGGGATTGGGGCTGCCTATAATGTGAGGACTGCGTTGGGTCGTATTGACATTTCGCCAATATTTATTCTTCCAATCCACGAGCATGGAATGTTTTTCGCTTTCTCTGTATCTTCTTCAATTTCCTTCACAAGCCTTCTATAGTTTTCAGCATACAGATCATTTACCTCTTTGGTTAAGTTTATTCCTAGGTATTTTATGACTCTTGGTGCATTGTATATTGTATCCGTTTCCTTATTTCTCTTTCTGTTGCTTCATTATTGGTGAATAAAACGCAATCAATTTCTGTACATTGATTTGTACCCTGCAACTTTGCCAAATGCATGTATCAGTGCTAGCGGACTTTTGATGGAGTCTGGCGGAAATTCCATGTATAGTGTCATGTCATCGGCAAAAAGTGGAAGTTTGACTTCTTCTTTGCAAATGATGATACCTTTAATTTCATTTACTGTCTGATTACTGATGCTAAGACTTCCAACATTATGTTCAACAACCGGGGTGAGAGTGGACATCTCTGTCTTGTTCCTGATCTCAGGGGGAATGCTCTCAGTTTTTCCCCATTGAGGACGATATTTACTGTGGGCTTCTGATTAATGGATTTTATGATGTTTAAAGTAGTTTCCTTCAATCCCAACTTTCTTGAGGGTTTGTAATAAGTAAGGATCCAGTATTTTCTCAAATACTTTTTTTCTGCATCTATTGACAGTGTACTATGGTTCTTATCTTTTCTTTTCTTAATGTGATGTAGCACAATGATTGATTTGTGAATATGGCACTAGCCCTGCAGGCCAGGAATGAATCCCACTTGATCGTGTTGCATAATATTTTCTATATGCTATTGAATGTGATTTGCTACTATCTTGTTGAGAATTTCTGCACCCCTATTCATCAGGGATATTGACCTGTGATTTTCCTTTTTTTCTGTGTCTCTGTCTGGTTTTGAATCACCGTAATGCTGGCTTCATAAAATGCGTCTGGAAGTTTTCCTTTCATTTCCAAATTTTGAAACACCTTGGGAAGGATGGCTATTACCTCTACTTTAAATGTCTGCTAGAAATCGCCAGGGAAGCCACCTGGACCAGGACTCTTATTTATTGGGAGATGTTTGATAACTGAATCAGTTTCCTCACTAGTTATGGGTCCGTTCACATTTTCTATTTCTTCCCGTTTGAGCTTTGGAAGTGTGTGGGGATGGAGGCATTTGTCCATTTCTTCCAGGTTGTCCAGTTTGTTGGCATAGAAGATTTTATAGTGTTTCCTGATGAATGCTTGAATTTCTGAGGGATTCTTTGTAATAATTCCATTTTCATTCGTGATTTGACCTATTTGGGTCCCCTCTCTTTTCTTTTTGAGAAGCCAGGCTAGAAGTTTATCAATTTTGTGTATTTTCTCAAAAACACAACTCTTGGTTTCATTGATGTGCTCTACTGTTTTCCTTTAGACTCCATATTGTTTATTTCTGCTCTGATCTTTATTATTTTTCTTCCTCTCCTGGCTTTGGGGTGTCTTTGCTGTCCTGTTTCTAATTCCTTTAGGTGTGCTGTTGGATTTTGTATTGGGAATTTTTCTTGTTTCTTGAGATAGGCCTGGATAGCATTGTTTGTTGTTGTTGTTGTTGTTGTTGTTGTTGTTGTTGTGTTTTGTTTTGTTTTTGTTGTTCCCTGTCAGGACTGCCCTTGCTGTATCCCGAAGGGTTTGCATTGTGGTGTTTCATTTTTATTCGTTTCCTTATATCTTTTTTTTTTAATTTTTTTTGAACGTTTTTATTTATTTTTGGGACAGAGAGAGACAGAGCATGAACGGGGGAGGGGCAGAGAGAGAGGGAGACAGAGAATCTCAAACAGGCTCCAGGCTCCGAGCCATCAGCCCAGAGCCTGACGCGGGGCTCAAACTCACGGACCGCGAGATCGTGACCTGGCTGAAGCCGGACGCTTAACCAACTGCGCCACCCAGGCGCCCCATGTTTCCTTATATCTTTTAATTTCTTCTCAAATTGCCTGGTTGACCCATTTATTCCATAGTGGGATGTTTTTTAACCTCCATGCTTTTGGAGATTTTCCATCTTTTTTCTGTGTTTAATTTAATGTCCCCTGCAATTACCACATTCTTATCAACAAGGTTCTGTATGTTTTTAATTAATTGTTTATGTATTTGTGTGTCTCCGAATTTGGTGTGTAGGCATTTAAAATTTTTAGCTCTTCCTGATGGAAAGACCCTGGAATTAATATAGAAAGCCCTTCGTCATCTTTTGTTACAGCCTTTGATTTAAACTCTACTTTGTATGATATAAGTTGGCTACTCCAGGTTTCTTTTGACCTCCAGTAGCATGAGAGATACTTCTCCATCCCCTCATTTTCAATCTGAAGGTGTCCTCATGTCTATAAGCAGTCTCTTGTAGACAGCAAATAGATGGGTCTTGTTCTGTTTTTTGTTTTTGTTTTTTCTTTCCATTCTGATACACTATGTTGTTCGGTTGGAGCATTTAGTCCATTGAAATTCAGTGTTATTATGGAAACATATGCGTTTAGAGTCATTGTGATGTCTGTAGGTTTCATGCTTGCAGTGATGCACCAGTTTCCTTTCCCACCAACAGTTAGAGAGGGTTCCTCTTTCTCCATATCCTCACCAGCATCTGTGTTTCCTAAGTTGTTCATTTTAGCCACACTGACTAGTGTGAGGTGGTATCTCAGTGTGGCTTTGATGTGTATTTTCCTGATGATGATTCATGTTGAGCATCCTTTCATGTGTTTTTGGGCCATCTGGATGTCTCTTTTGGAAAAGTGTCTATTCATGTCGTCTGCCCATTGTTTCACTGTATTACATTTTCCAGGTGTGACTTGGGTAAGTTCTTTATACATTTTGTGTAGTAACTCTTTATCCAATATGTCATTCGCAAATATCTTCACTCCTTCCATCGGTTGCCTTTTAATTTTGCTGATTGTTTCCTTTGCAGTGCTGGAGAATTTTATCCTGACCAGGTCCTGATCATTCAGTTTTGCTTTTCATTCCCTTGTCTTTTGAGACATGCCAAGGAAGAAATTGCTGTA
This sequence comes from Puma concolor, assembly GCF_028749965.1. NCBI lineage: Eukaryota > Metazoa > Chordata > Mammalia > Carnivora > Felidae > Puma > Puma concolor. The sequence goes on along the minus strand of NW_028240124.1, from coordinate 2,357,558 downwards.
GTGGAAGTCAAAGGGTTTTTTTTCATCTTTTCTCCTCTAGTGTTTTGATGGTTTCCTGTCTCACATTTAAGGCTTTCATCCATTTTGCATTTATTTTTATGCACATTGTAAGAAAGTCATCTAGGTTATTCTTCATCATGTTACTGTTCTGTTCTCCCAGCACCCTTTGTAAAGAGGCTGTCTTCTCTCCATTGGATTGTCTTTCCCGTTTTGTCAAAGATTAGTTCACCATATATTTGTGGGGCCCCTTCTGGGTTCTGTATGCTGTTTCATTGATTCATGTGCCTGTTTTGGGGCCAATGTCATACTATCTTAATGATTACAGCTTCGTAGGAGAGGCAAAAGTCTGAGCTGCCTCCCACTTTGGGTTTCTTTTTTCCACGTAACTTTGTCTACTCAGGTTCTTTGGTTGTTCCGTGCAAAGTTTCAGATTGCTTGCTCTAGTCTGGAGAAGAATGTTGGTACAATTTTGATTGGTATTGCATTAAATGTGTAGATTGCGTTCAGTACTATTGACATTTTAACAGTATTCATTCTTCCACTCTTTGGCATGGATTGTTTTTTTTTTTTTTCTGTATTTGATGTGTCTTCATCATTTTACTTCATATATTTTCTGTACTTTTCACTGTACAGATCTTTTACATCTTTGGTTAGGTTTCTTGCTAGGTATTTTACGGTTCTTGGTGAAATTGTAACTGGCATTGATTTCTTGACTTCTCTTTCTGTTGCTTCCTTATTGGTGTATAGAAAGGCAACCAGTTTCTTTACACTATTTTGTATCCTGTGAGTTTGGTCAATGCATGGATCAGATCTAGCAACGTTTTCATGGAGTTTTTGGGTTCTCCGCGTTCAGTCTCATGTCATCTTCGAAAGGCCAAAGTTTGACTTTCAATGATATACGTTAAGTTAAGTGTAGTTAAAAAAGAATTTACCCTTTGGGCTCTATGTTAACTTCATAATTGCACAATAAGTGACAAATAGCAAAAAACTGTGCATGTTATCCCACATTAGAATTGGTAACTGGAATTTAATTCTTTAAAACATATTGAATCTCTCATGATATGGATAGGAGTATGAAACATCTAACTTCACCCAGTGCACACGTGTGTATTTGTAAACACATATGCTAAACAGCAAAATTGTAATACTAGTGAGGTGTGTCAAATTTTACATGTTCATGGTGCAGATAATATTGTTTTACCGTCTTTTTGGTAGCAGCCCGAATAAGACATTTGAAATCAACGAGAGAATTCCGAACCTACAGGGTACATTCTCCATGCTCTATACTGACTTACAAATAAATGAACAAATGGAACTAAAAAAATACATTGCACTGGTAATCATGTTTATTGCAATTGTGCATTAACTTTTTATGGACTCTAGCCATACTAAGAGTGCACGTGAATAGGTGTTGGAAATGACACACTTTATCTGACATGACCAAACTCACTAGAAACATATACTTTCAAAAACTTTTTAATATTCATTTTTCAGACATACTATAACGTCTAATACCGTATGACTCCACATTTAGAAGAGCAAAGATCGACATGGTGAACTTTGCACGTGTTACAATGGTTATCACATAATATTATTTGATATCCTAGAATTTTAAACAACTATTCAGCTGCACGGCTCATGCTAGGTATTTGAACTTTGACATATTTTATCTTTCTGTTTTTCATTAGTTAATCGTTTTTTTTTTTTTAGAATTAGCTTTTGCTACAATCGCATAACTACTAACTTGGGTAATGGACATCCAAGGTTCCAGCTTACCTGTTTTTGTATCAGTGATGAAAATCAATCGCAATGTCATTGCCTTTTCAATTAACCATGGCTATGTTTTAGTTCTTTTATCACTGCAATAATAAATTCTGTTGTCTTCTATGCCTTTTTTGAAGCCCAGTGATTAATCTTATGACTATGATTCTACATTCTTGTTGTTATACTGCTTTTGTCTATTTTGATCGATTCTTTAACAGTCACGTCTTCCTGGAAATTCGTCTCAGGGGAATTCTTCTGTTTCATCAGTTTGGATAGTTTTCTATCCCTTATGAGTTTTAACGTTGTTGTTGTTGTTGTTGTTGTTGTTGTTTTGTTTTGTTTTGTTTTGTTTTGTTTTTTGTTTCTTTTCTTTTATGTGCTATGCACCTGAGAGCACTGCTACTTTAAAGTGGGCTCATACCCTCTCCATGGCCTGGCCCTTCAGGAGGTGTGTTTTGGAAAGTGTTACTTGCTTCGTGTTGCTATGACTTTTGTTGTTTGATTTCTCATCTCAGAGTGATTTTTGAAAATCCCACGAGGTGTGATTTGATGTGTTCCTTGAAGTACCAAATGTAGTAATTGGAGGCTTGCACTATCTTGACAGGGGTTAAAACACCTTAAGTTGCCATGGATGGGTGTTCTTGCCCTTCCCAACAATGGGGGTTACTCCTGGTAGTGAGATCCAAAGCCCCGGCGCCACACAGACAGCTCCTCTGAAAAGCTCTAGGCAGCTGCACTTATGAAAGCCGCTCATTTTCTGATTTCCCAGAGGTTACCTTGGGCAAAATGTGGATTTTGTAAATTACCTGACCCCATCTATTTCTTCTACCAGCCAGATCTTAGATTGTAGGCAAATGATACCTCCGAGTTTGCTTTTCCAATTTGTAAAAGGGAAGTATAACGCCTATGTTCAGTATAGTGGTGAGATTACAGGTAATGCCTGTAAAACGTGTGGAAAAACTCCTGGCACATTACACTCCATAAACACTGTATTTTGTTTTGATTTCCTCATAATTGTCACTGCATCCATACAAACTGTATCTCCAGGATGGGGTCTTTTGTAGGTCAAAATGTAAGCTACACCATAGAAGCTATCAACGAGGCAAAATGTTTCTCCTATCCGTGAGGACGTGACCCTTCCCTTTTTTGTATATGTAGACAAAATTTGGTGGTAGAGATTATTGAAGACTTGAATGTATATTGCAGTCTGGCACACCGGGAGATAGTTAAACATCCCCTATTTCAGGCATCGTGGATAGGCATATTGAACACCTTACGTGTCAGGTGCAATTAGGTTCAAGTACACAGTGATAATCCAACATGCACGCTCCATATATTCAGGATGTTTCAAACCTTAGCTACAAATGGTACAGGTGTAATTACAACGTGTGGCAAATGCTGTTAAAAAAAAGACTAAATGTTCTGAGAAGGAATGGCACAGGGGACAAAGTGTAGATGAGAGGATTGGCCAACAAAGTTCTTGGGGAGAAAAGTCCTTTTTTCAAACTTGGACCCATAGCAAGTACTGGTAAGGAACCTAGCGAACACAAAATGCATTCTAAGCAGAAACTACGTAGGTCTAATTTGAGCAACCAGGAGAACAGACCGTTCCGTTCACCTAATGAAAGGAGAATGAGGAAAGATGGCATTAGAGGGGTGACAAGACAGGACTGCCAACATCTTGTGGTCATGTTACAGATTCTATGTGTCATTTTGAGTACAGTGGAGATTAGAGGGTTCTCTTAAGCAGAGGAATGAAGTGCTCAGACTCAGGATTTTTGCATTGCATTCCGGATGCAGTGAAAAGAACGAACTGGGATTTTGGTGGGAAGGGAAAGGCAGAATGGGGCTAAGAACGAAAATGGAGAGTAGGCAGAAGGTGGTGAGAGACTAGCTGGCTTGGCATACGTTGGAGGTGGAGTTGAGAGCCCCTACTACTGAGTGGATCACAGGAAAGACGTTGAGGAGGGGAGGACTGACAATGAGTCTCTTCCCCTCATGAGCAACTGAAGACAAAGCCCCATTAAGAGAGGAACACAAGAGGGGTCTTGAGTTGGTCATGGATTTCAATTGATTGTTGATTGGGTATTAATTCATAGGCTTAGAGAAGTTTGCTTAGAATTTTATCTTTTCATTGTTTTCTTTCTACAAATTGCTTCGTTATTACCATCTTGAGGTTCTAACGGATGGTCTCCAATTCTTCGCTGTCACCAAGACCTTCTTCCACAAGAGTATGGACGTGATGGGTTATGTAGGTCCATCATCTTCTACCCAGTCTTTGTCATCGTCACAAATACTTAATGGCCACTGTTGTAGAATAACCTCAAGCTCCAAGAGGGTTGTTCTCACTGTTCTCAGAATGCCTGCCCCTCCTTTATTCCCGCACATTTGCTTTTGTCGCCTTTGTCCTCCTCCTTTCTGCCTGCCAACTAGAAATTTGGTCATCCTTTAAGATTCTTTGTGCTATGCCTCTGAGACGCCTTTACTGATCAACTCGGCTCAGTGGACTTCTCCTGCTACATGAAACTTGACCTTGAAGTCTCACTGTGCTTTGTATCGTGTTTGGGTTTTTTGTACCGTCAAATATTGAAAGTTTCTTGAAGGCAAGGATGCGGTCTTGCATGCTTTCAGAAACTTTTATAAACACTCAAACATGGTGAATGTTTAGAAATCTTTCTTGGTGAAGTGGTTGAGTCAACGTCAAATCAGATGGGAAGGGAGTCTGCTGAAGGAATAACACTGGACTGTTTGAAACTATCCTTGATATGTTGAATGGACCTAATAAATTTATGAATTGACACATTTTATTTATTTAACTGATACTAGACTAAATCATTTATTTGAAACGTTACTTTATGATTACGGCGGTCTTAAAGTTTATTGCAGAAAATTTAGAAAATAAACAAGAAAGAAAGAAAAATGGTCATAAGTCAAACACCTGGAGATAAGCATATGTAAACACGTTTTTTATGTTTATGTATTTTTGGCACAGAGAGAGAACGAGGGAGAGATGAGCAAGAGTGGGGGATGGGAGGAGAGAGAGAGATAGAGAGAATCATAAGCAGGCTCCACGCTGTCAGTGCAGAGCTCAATGTGGAGCTTGATCGCACACTCTGTGGAATCATAACTGGGCTGAAATCAAGAGCCACATGCTTAACCGACTGAGCCATTCAGGCGCCCCTGGAGGTAAGCACCTCTAACACTGTGCTATAATCGTCAGGGAAGAGGTATATGTACATGCATTTACCAAAATTAGCTATGTAGCTGTGAATCCCATTTTTGGTCCTCTAGTGATAGGAGCATTTCCGCAAGGTCATAAATGTTCTGCAGGGCTATGAATTGTAAAGGCCACATAGCATGCCATAACTTATTAAAAAATTTTTTTAATGTTCATTTATTTTTGAGACAGAGAGAGACAGAGCATGAACGGGGGAGGGTCAGAGAGAGACGAAGACACAGAATCTGAAGCAGGCTCCAGGCTCTGAGCTGTCAACACTGAGCCCGACGCGGGGCTCGAACTCACGGACCGTGAGATCATGACCCGAGCCGAAGTCGGACGCACAACCGACTGAGCCACCCAGGCGCCCCATGCCATAACTTATTTAAACACGGCTATTGATCATTTAGGATGTTCCATTTTCTTGCTTCAATTAGTTGCTACAAGTAGAATTAGCTTTTCATGGTGTAGACACAGTTTAGTAAATGTGAATTAAGAAATAAAAAGAACTGCAGCCGGTAATGTGAGGTGGAGGAACAGGATGACCAGATTTTGCTTCACCTTGTCTATTGCTGGCAGTCTTTACACCCTTCTCTCCCTCATCCTCTTTTTCTCCTCCTTAACCCACAGCCTCCACCTCTTTATTCCTCCTTCTTCTCATCCTCGTTTCTCTGTCTATGCTGGCCTCCTTGCTTCCCATCAGTACACACGTTCACACTCCGGCCTTGGGGAATTCATGGGTCCTTCTGCCTAGATCACCTTCCTGTGAGCAGGGAGTTCTCTCATTTCCATGAGGTATTTATTCAACTGACACCTTTTTCAGTAGGGCCCTCTGTGTCGAGTATTTCACCCTGTCTAGTATTTCACACCCCCTCCCCCAGTGCTTATATCCTCTCCAAGATGTATTTACTTCTTTTTTCCCCATTCATTATTCTCTACCATAGTTTCTAGTTCCATTATCTTTGTCAGTCTCCCCCACTGGACTATTAAGCACCAAGAGCGCAGTGGTCCTTGGTCCTTTGGTTCCCTAGTGGATCCTCAGGGCGTAGACTGTGTTGTCTCATTCTAAATGCTCCAAAAGTATTTATTGAATGATTCAATGAATCAACATCACTCCTTCTTTCTTAAGAATGTTTTATAATTTTCTACATGACACATACATCTATGATCCATTTGAGTGAATGTTTGTATAAGTGATGAATTTAGGTCAAGGCTGCTTTTAATTAATTAATTAATCAATGAACCGTTTGATTAAACAATTAATTACTTAGTTAATTGATGACTATTGCATACGAACACTTAATTGTTCCAGTAACACTTGTGAAAGACTATCTCCCTTTTTCTGTTAGGTTGGCTGTATGTCGTTATCAGAAGTTGTGTGAGGATGCTTGTGTATGGGGTCAATATCTGGATTATCTGTTCTATCTCTTGTTCTGTGTGTCCATCTTTCTTCAATATCACACTGCCTTGATTACTGGACGTTTATATTAAGTCTTAAAATGGTGCAACATGAGTTCTCCAACTTGGTTAGTTTTCAGAGCTGTTTGGCTGTTCTCGTTCCTTTGTCTTTTCACACGTATTTTAGAATGAGCTTCCTGATATCCACAAAAAAATCCTGGGATGTCGACTGGGATTATGTTGAATCTCTAGATCAAGGTGATTATTGACATCGTACTAGCGAGGCTTCCATGGATAGATATGGCATATCTCTCCATTTATTTATATCTTCCTTGATTTACCCAATCAGCCTTCTGTGGCTTTTCGCGTACAGATCCTGTGCATGTTGTTAGATTTAAATGTAAGTATTTCAATGTTTGGTGTGATTTTAAATGGTTCTTTAAAAAACAGTTCATATTCTAATTGTTCTTTGCTTATGTATAAAAATGAGACTGAGCTTTATATATTGACCGTGTATTCTGGGGCTTATTTAATTATGTTTGAGTTCTAGAAAACTGATGTATACTCCTTAGAATTTGTTTCATGTTGATAATCACATGATTTAAGAGTTGAGGCAGTTTTCAGGGCACCTGGATGGCTCCATCAGTTGACTACCAGACTGCTGGGTTCAGCAGCTCAGGTCATGGTCCTATGGTCAGGGGATTGAGCCGCGTTTGGGGTTCTGTGCTAAGCATGGAGCCTGCTTAAGCTTCTCTCTCTGTCTTTCTCTCTGTCTCTTTCTCTCCCCGTCTCTGTTCATTCTCTCTTTCCAAAATACGAATTGAAAAATCAATAAATAAAAGAATCGAGATACTTTTTATTTTTACTTTTTCCACTGCGAAGGCCTTTTCTATGCCTTTTTCTGCACATGGCACGCTTGTCATCAGGGGAGGTACTGGTGTTTATGTCGATTTGTACACAGGACTGGCTGATTCCCTGCTTTTATTGTCTCCTTCCTTGGATTTCTGCCAAACTTTCCCCAATCAAAATAGGATTCAGAGGGACCCTATTCTAGTTTCGGTTCAAGATGGCTGTGTAGGAAGGCCTTGAACTCAAATCCTCCAAGGTGAAAGAAGGTTTCAACTACCTCCACATCGACCTTAAACTGTCTAAATGATTCACTTTTTCTTTCCAGCTTCTCTCTTTCTTTATGTGTATTTATTTTTGAGACAGAGGGAGACAGAGTGCAAGTGGGGGACAGGCAGAGAGAGAGGGAGACATAGAATCTGAAACAGGCTCCAGGCTCTCAGCTGTCAGCACAGGTCCCAATGCGGGGCACGAACCCAGGAGCCATGAGATCATGACCTGAACTGAAGTTGGATGCTTAATCAGCTGAGCCACCCAGGCGCCCCCTCCCCAGTCTCAGCTTATCTCTTAATTCAGGATCCTGAAAGCAAAGTATCACCTCATGGGAACTGAAACTACCCCTCTAGGAATAAGGACTCCCTGAGCCAATAAGACTGCACCCTCAAACCCAAGACAATGACCAACCTGACCTTAGTGACCACCTGTGTGTACCTACCTCCTTTTGTCCCAGATTTTCCTTACATAAACCTGGAGGTATTTTCAGCACTTTACAGAGAGTCTTTGAGGGGAGTCTGCTGTATCTCTGGTGTCGGCCTCTGAATAAGTTCCCCATTTGTTTCACCTCCACTAGTTCCTTTGATTTGCGATTTTGTCACTAATGAGTAGCCAAACCTCACCTTTTTTGGGTCCCCTGGAGCGAGGTGCTCTTGTGCCTGAACTTCCTGACTACATTTTCTGGTGAACCATCCAGAAGTTGTACTTCCAATTTGTCCAGCTCCCTCGGGATTGCACCTATTGATATAACAATTCCTCCTGAGGAGCTGAGGACCGACTGCACAGATGGTGCCTAACAAAACATAGAAAATCAAAAGACAACAGCAAGACAGTGAGACAGTAACAAAGGAAACACTCACCCTAACGTTGCCAAGGGCAGTTGGGGAAGGACCAGAAACAGACTCCTCTGTCCTTGGGCAGAAAACAGAGAGAAAAAAACACACACTGCAGTTTGAAAAGAACAACTGTCATATAAAAGAGAGCATTAGAACTCTGTCAAGGTCAGAGGAGCCGCAGGAGTTCTCTCTGGGTCATAGAGACGGGAGAGTGGCTGGGTTACATTTTACATCCACATTTTTTCCTGTTTACTTATTTTTGAGAAGCAGAGAATACAAGCAGAGCAGGGGCAGAAAGAGGGGGACAGAAGATTCAGGGAAGGCTCTACACTGACAGCATCCAGCCCAAAATGGTTCTCAAATTCATGAACTGTGAAATCACGACCTGAGCTGATGTCAGATACTCGATCCACTGAGCCACCCAGGCGCCCCACATTCTCCATCCACCTTAAATGCATAGACCAGAGCAGGGTCCAGTTGCTGTAGCTGCCCTAAGCCTCAGTAAGTTCCAGGCCCACAATAACACAAGCCCCAATTGCACTGGACACACACACACACACACACACACACACACACACACACACGACATGCTTTTTTCCCCCTTAATGAATGCAGTTGAAAGAGCAACTAGCATATAAAAAGAGCCATTCCTGAACTGTAACCCACCTCAGCTCCCACGGCCCCTTCAGGGCACCCTCTCCGTGGAAAGTCCTGGTACACACTAGTTTATATCCACTTCAGCTTCAACTATATTGGCAAGGTATCCTCTGCATGTACAGCCCCAGGTGCCTTCAGCTTGTACGCAATTTAGCTTCACCTATCTTGCCCAGGAATCGTCTGCATAGAGAGATCAAGGACATCCTGACACCCAGACTGCTTATATTCTAGCCACCCTGTACAGGGTACCTGTACACAGCACCCCAGCATGCCTCAACCTGCATTCATTTCAGCTTCAGCTGTCCTGTCAGGGTACCCTCAACACACAGAATCCTGGGATACCCCAGTCTGCGTTCACTTCAGCTTTAACTATCCCGACAGGGCGCCTGCTATGTAGAAAGCTCCAGGATCCTCAGTCCATGCAAGCCACGGCTTCATCCAGCCAGCAAATGTCACCAACTTGCACACAGGGTCTACCCAGGGGGACACTCATGTATAAGACAATTCCTTCAAGTGTAGGAGAAGTAGCTGCTCTGCCTAATCTATAGAAACAAATGCAGAAAGAGAAGCAAAGTGGAGAGACAGGGAAATATGCTACAAAAGAAAGAACAATAAAAAAACCAGAAAAGAGCTGAAACGGAGGTAAGCATTTTGCCTCAATTAAATAAAGAATATAAATTAATGATGGTCAAGATCCCCGCCGGGCTGCAGAGAAAAGACAAGAACTAAGTGAGACCCTTAATTAAGAGATAGCAACACACATAAAATCAGAGTTCAAGAAGAAAATAGCTGGAAAAAAAAGAACACTAGAGGGAATCAACAGTAGAAGACGGCATGGGGAAGGACAAATCAGTGGATATGGAAGACAGATTAAGGGAAAGCACCCAAAACAAACAGCAGATTTTTTTTCTAATGAGGATAAGTTAAGGGATACTTTGGAAATATCCAGTGAGCAAAAATCCACATAATAGGGATTCTACAAGAAGGAAAAGTGGTACAAAAAGTATTTCAAGAAAAGATAACTGAAGACTTTCCAAAACTAGGGAAGAAAACAGACATCTAGGACAAGAAGCACAGAGTTCCAAACATGATGAAACCAAGGAGCCCCACACTATGACACATATAAATGTTGTTAATATATGAAATTTAGTGTCAAATTGGTTTCCATATAACACTCAGTGCTCATCCCAAAAGGTGCCCTCCTCAATACCCACACCAACCCTCTCCTCCCTCCCACCCCCCATCAATCCTCATTTCATTCTCAGTTTTTAACAGTCTCTTATTTTTTGGCTCTCTCTCCCAATCTAACCTCTTTTTTTTCCTTCCCCTCCCCCATGGGTTTCTTTTAAGTTTCTCAGGATCCACATAAGAGTGAACCCATATGGTATCTGTCTTTCTCTGTATGTCTTATTTCACTTAGCATCACACTCTCCAGTTCCATCCATGTTGCTACAAAAGGCCATATTTCATTTTTCCTCATTGCCACCTAGTATTCCATTGTGTATATAAAATTTTTTTTTAACGTTTATTTATTTTTTTTGGGACAGAGAGAGACAGAGCATGAACAGGGGAGGGGCAGAGAGAGAGGGAGACACAGAATCGGAAACAGGCTCCAGGCTCTGAGCCATCAGCCCAGAGCCCGACGCGGGGCTCGAACACACGGACCGCGAGATCGTGACCTGGCTGAAGTCGGACGCTTAACCGACTGCGCCACCCAGGCGCCCCTCCATTGTGTATATAAACCACAATTTCTTTATCCATTCCTCAGTTGATGGACATTTAGGCTTTTTCCATAATTTGGCTATTGTTGAGAGTGCTGCTATGAACATTGGGGTACAAGTGCCCCTATGCATCAGCTCTCCTGTATCCCTTGGGTAAATTCCTAGCAGTGCTATTGCTGGGTCATAGGGTAGGTCTATTTTTAAATTTCTGAGGAACCTCCACACTGCTTTCCAGAGTGGCTGCACCCATTTGCATTCCCACCAACAGTGCAAGAGGGTTCCCGTTTCTCCACATCCTTTCCAGCATCTATATCCTCCTGATTTGTTCATTTTGACCACTCTGACTGGCGTGAGGTGATACCTGAGTGTGGTTTTGATTTGTATTTCCCTGATAAGGAGCGACGCTGAACTTCTTTTCATGTGCCTGTTGGTCATCCGGACGTCTTCTTTACAGAAGTGTCTATTCATGTTTTCTGCCCATTTCTTCACTGGCTTATTTGTTTTTCGGGTGTGGAGTTTGGTGAGCTCTTTATAGATTTTGTATACTAGCCCTTTGTCTGATATGTCATTTGCAAATATCTTTTCCCATTCCGTTGGTTGCCTTTTAGTTTTGTTGGTTGTTTCCTTTGCTGTGCAGAAGATTTTTATCTTCATAAGGTCCCAGTAATTCACTTTTGCTTTTAATTCCCTTGCCTTTGGGGATGTGTCGAGTAAGAGATTGCTACGGTTGAGGTCAGAGAGGTCTTTTCCTGCTTTCTCCTCTAAGGTTTGATGGTTTCCTGTCTCACATTCAGGTCCTTTATCCAGTTTGAGTTTATTTTTGTGAATGGTGTGAGAAAGTGGTCTAGTTTCAACCTTCTGCATGTTGCTGTCCAGTTCTCTCAGCACCGTTTGTTAAAGAGACTGTCTTTTTTCCATTGGATGTTCATTCCTTCTTTGTCAAAGATGAGTTGGCCATACGTTTGTGGGTCTAGTTCTGGGGTTTCTATTCTATTCCATTGGTCTATGTGTCTGTTTTTGTGCCAATACCATGCTGTCTTGTTGATTACAGCTTTGTAGTAGAGGCTAAAATCTGGTATTGTGATGCCTCCTGCTTTGTTCTTCTTCTTCAAAATTCCTTTGGCTATTCAGGGCCTTTTGTGGTTCCATATGAATTTTAGGATTGCTTGTTCTAGTTTCGAGAAGAATGCTTGTGCAATTTTGATTGGGATTGCATTGAATGTGTAGATAGCTTTGGGTAGTATTGACATTTTGACAATAGTTATTTTTCAAATCCATGAGCAGGGAATGTCTTTCCATTTCTTTAAATCTTCTTCAATAACCTTCATAAGCTTTCTATAGTTTTCAGCATACAGATCCTTTACATCTTTGGTTAGATATATTCCTAGGGATTTTATGCTTCTTGGTGCAATTGTGAACGGGATCAGTTTCTTTATTTGTCTTTCTGTGGCTTCATTGTTAGTGTATAAGAATGCAACTGATTTCTGGACATTGATTTTGTATCCTGCAACTTTGCTGAATTCATGGATCAGTTTTTGCAGACTTTTGGTGGAGTCTATCGGATTTTCCATGTATAATATCATGTCATCTGCAAAAAGCGAAAGCTTGACTTCATATTTGCGAAGTTTGATGCCTTTGATTTCCTTTTGTTGTCTGATTGCTGATGCTAGAACTTCCAGCACTATGTTAAACAACAGCGGTGAGAGTGGGCATCCCTATCGTGTTCCTGATCAGGGGAAAAGCTCTCAGTTTGTCCCCGTTGAGGATGATGTTAGCTGTGGGCTTTTCATAAATGGCTTTTATGATCTTTAAGTATGTTCCTTCTATCCCGACTTTCTCAAGGGTTTTTATTAAGAAAGGGTGCTGGATTTTGTCAAAGGCCTTTTCTGCATCGATTGACAGGATCGTATGTTTCTTCTCTCTTTTTTTTTTTTTTTTTTTTTTTTGTTAATGTGATGTATCACGTTGATTGATTTGCGAATGTTGAACCAGCCCTGCATCCCAGGAATGAATCTCACTTGATCATGGTGAATAATTCTTTTTATATGCCGTTGAATTCGATTTGCTAGTATCTTATTGAGAATTTTGGCATCCATATTCATCAGGGATATTGGCCTGTAGTTCTCTTTTTTTACTGGGTCTCTGTCTGGTTTAGGAATCAAAGTAATACTGGCTTCATAGAATGAGTCTGGAAGTTTTCCCTCCTTCTCTATTTCTTGGAATAGCTTGAGAAGGATAGGTATTATCTCTGCTTTAAACGTCTGGTAGAACTCCCCTGGGAAGCCATCTGGTCCTGGACTCTTATTTCTTGGGAGATTTTTGATAACCGATTCAATTTCTTCGCTGGTTAAGGGTCTGTTCAAGCTTTCTATTTCCTCCAGATTGAGTTTGGAAGAGTGTGGGTGTTCAGGAATTTCTCCATTTCTTCCAGGTTGTCCAGTATTTTGGCGTATAATTTTTCATAGTATTCCCTGATCATTGTTTGTATCTCTGAGGGATTGGTTGTAATAATTCCATTTTCATTCATGATTTTATCTATTTGGGTCATCTCCCTTTTCTTTTTGAGAAGCCTGGCTAGAGGTTTGTCAATTTTGTTTGTTTTTACAAAAAACCAACTCTTGGTTTCGTTGATCTGCTCTACAGTTTTTTTAGATTCTATATTGTTCATTTCTGCTCTGATCTTTATTATTTCTCTTCTTCTGCTGGGTTTAGGCTGCCTTTGCTGTTCTGCTTCTATTTCCTTTAGGTGCGCTGTTAGATTTTGTATTTGGGAGTTTTCTTGTTTCTTGAGATAGGCCTGGATTGCAATGTATTTTCCTCTCAGGACTGCCTTTGCTGCGTCCCAAAGCGTTTGGATTGTTGTATTTTCATTTTCGTTTGTTTCCATATATTTTTTAATTTCTCCTCTAATTGCCTGGTTGACCCACTCATTCGTTAGTAGGGTGTTCTTTAACCTCCACGCCTTTGGAGGTTTTCCAGACTTTTTTCTGTGGTTGATTTCAAGCTTCATAACATTGTGGTCTGAAGGTATGCATGGTATAATTTCAATTCTTGTAAGCTTATGAAGGGCTGTTTTGTAACCCAGTATATGATCTATCTTGGGGAATGGTCCATGTGCACTCGAGAAGAATGTATATTCTGTTGCTTTGGGATGCAGAGTTCTAAATATATCTGTCAAGTCCATCTGATCCAATGTCTCATTCAAGGCCCTTGTTTCTTTATTGACCGTGTGTCTAGATGATCTATCCATTTTGTAAGTGGGGTGTTAAAGTCCCCTGCAATTACCACATTCTTATCAATAAGGTTGCTTATGTTTATGAGTAATTGCTTTATATATTTGGGGGCTCTGGTATTCGGCACATAGACATTTGTAATTGTTAGCTCTTCCTGATGGATAGACCCTGTCACTATTATATAATGTCCTTTTTCATCTCCTGTTATAGTCTTTAATTGAAAGTCTAGTTTGTCTGATAGAAGTATGGCTACTCCAGCTTTCTTTTGGCTTCCAGTAGCATGATAAATAGTTCTCCATCCCCTCACTCTCAATCTAAAGGTGTCCTCAGGTCTAAAATGAGTCTCCTGTAGACAGCAAATAGATGGGTCTTGTTTTTTTATCCATTCCGATACCCTATGTCTTCTGATTGGCGCATTTAATCCATTTACATTCAGTGTTATTATAGAAAGATACGGGTTTAGAGTCATTGTGATGTCTGTATGTTTTATGCTTGTAGTGATGTCTCTGGTACTTTGTCTCACAGGGTCCCCCTTAGGATCTCTTGTAGGGCTGGTTTAGTGGTGACAAATTCCTTCAGTTTTTGTTTGTTTGGGAAGACCTTTATCTCTCCTTCTATTCTAAATGACAGACTTGCTGGAGAAAGGATTCTCGGCTGCATATTTTTTTCTGTCTAGCACACTGAAAATCTCGTGCCAATTCTTTCTGGTCTGCCAAGTTTCAAAAGACAGATCAGTCACGAGTCTTATAGGTCTCCCTTTATATGTGAGGGCACGTTTACCCCTTGCTGCTTTCAGAATTTTCTCTTTATCCTTGTATTTTGCCAGTTTCTCTATGATATGTCGTGCAGAAGATCGAAACAAGTTACGTCTGAAGGGAGTTCTCTGTGCCTCTTGGATTTCAATGCTTTTTCCTTCCCCAGATCCGGGAAGTTCTCAGCTCTTATTTATTCGAGTACCCCTTCAACACCTTTCCCTCTCTCTTCCTCCTCTGGGATACCAATTATGTGTATATTATTTCTTTTTAGTGTATCACTTAGTTCTCTAATTTTCCCCTCATACTCCTGGATTTTTTTATCTCTCTTTTTCTCAGCTTCCTCTTTTTCCATAACTTTATCTTCTAGTTCACCTATTCTCTCCTCTGCCTCTTCAATCCGAGCCCTGATGTTTTCCATTTCATTATGCATTTCGTATAAAGCGTTTTTCAGCTCCTCGTGACTGTTCCTTAGTCCCTTGATCTCTGTAGCAAGAGATTCTCTGCTGTCCTCTATACTGTTTTCAAGCCCAGCGATTAATTTTATGACTATTATTCTAAATTCACTTCCTGTATATTATTTAAATCCTTTTTGATCAGCTCATTAGCTGTTGTTATTTCCTGGAGATTCTTCTGGGGGGAATTCTTCTGCTTGGTCATTTTGGATAGTCCCTGGCATGGTGGGGACCTGCAGGGCACTTCCCCTGTGCTGTGGTGTATAACTGGAGTTGGTGGGTGGAGCCGCAGTCAGACCTGACCACTGCTCCCAGCCCACGGCTGGGGCCACAGTCAGACTGGTGTGTGCCTTCTCTTCCCCTCAACTAGGGGAGGGATTCACTGTAGAGTGGCATGGCCTGTCTGGGCTACTTGCACACTGCCAGGCTTGTGATGCTGGGTTTCTGGCATATTAGCTGGAGTGGGTAGACAAGGTGCACAGGGGCAGGAGGGGCAGGATTAGCTCGCTTCTCCTTAGGTGATCCACCTCAGGAGGGGCCCTGTGGCAGCGGGAGGGAGTCAGATCCACTGCCAGAGGTTTGGCTCTGCAGAAGCGCAGAGTTGGGTGTTTGCGCTGAGCTAGCAAGTTCCCTGGCAGGAACTGGTTCCCTTTGGGATTTTGGCTGGGGAATGGGTGGGGGAGATGGCGCTGGCGAGCGCCTTTGTTCCCTACCAAACTGAGCTCTGTCATCCGGGGGCTCAGCATCTCTCCCTTCCTTTGTCCTCCAGCCTTCCTGCTTTCCGAGCAGAGCTGTTAACTTATGACCTCCCAGAAGGTAAGTCGCGCTTGCTGTCGGAACACAGTCCGTCAGGCCCCTCCGCTTTTGCAAGCCAGACTCAGGGGCTCTGCTTGGCCAGCGAGCCGCCTGTCCGCCCGGCTCCCTCCCGCCAGTTCCTGGAGCGCGCACCGCCTCGCTGCCCTTCCTACCCTCTTCCATGGGCCTCTCGTCTACACTTGGCTCTGGCGACTCCACTCTGCTAATCCTCTGGCGGTTTTCTGGGTTATTTAGGCAGGTGTGGGTGGAATCTAAGTGATCAGCAGGACGCGCGGTGATTCCAGTGTCCTCCTACGCCGCCATCTTCCCTCTGTTCTCCTGGGGAGAGTTGACACATAATAATTAAAATGTCAAGGTTTAAAATTGATAAAGAATTTCCAAAGTTTTAAGAGAGAAGCAAAAGTTACCTATGATTTGAAAAACAGATCTCAACAAACAAACACCTAAAGTTGTCAGCTGATTTTTCAGCAGAAAGTTGGCATGCTGGGAAAGAGTGACAAGGTATCTTCAAAGGCCTGAAAGGATAATCCCACGACCAAGAAAACTTTACCTGGAAAGATATCATTAACATTTGAAAAAAAAAGAGATAAAGAGTTTCTCAAACAGAAGATAAAGAAGTTTATCACCACTAATCAGCAGTGCAAGAATTGTTCACCGGGAAAATCATAATTAGATATTACAGAATTATGAATAAAAAGATGTAAATAATGACAACATACACATAAAATATGGAGGAGGGACTTAAAAAAGTCAGTTCGTATTTTATTTTACTAAAAATTATATGTTTTATTTCATGTTTGAGAGAGAGAGAGAGAGAGAGAGAGAGAGAGAGAGAGACAGAGTGTTAACAGGGAGGGACAGAGAGTGGGGGAGGCAGAGAATCTGAAGCAGGCTCCAGGCTCTGAGGTGTCAGCACAGAGTCCAACATGCGGTTCAAACTCACGTATTGTGAGATCATGACCTGAGCTCGAAATCGCACACTTAACTGACTGCTCCACCCAGTTGCCCCAAAGGTTAGTCTTCTTAAATTTCTCGAATGTGTGTATATTTAAGAGACCACCAAAATAACATAGACTGCTGTTCCTTGGGATGTTATATGTAAGCCTTGTGATAACAAACTCAAAACACAAAATACATGAAAAATAAGGAAAAAGAAACCCAAGTAAAGCACAACACCAATTAATCTATGAGAAAGAAAGAGAGTACGGAAAAAAAGAAACAGAGAACTACAAAAGCAACCGGAAAACAAAGAACAAAATTACAATTAGTACATAACGGTCAACAATTACTTTAAATATAAACGGCTGAAGTGCTCCAGTCAAAATATATAGGGTAACAGGATGGATAAAAAACAACACTCATCCATATGCTCCCTAGCACAGACCCACTTCAGACCTAGACACATACAGACTGAAAGTGAAGGGATGGAGATACATTTCCCATGCAAATGAAAGCAAACAACAACAAGGACAACAAAAATAACATCAAACAACAACAACAACTCAGAACCAGGTAGCAACACCTATATCAAACCAAATAGACTTTAAATTCCTCAATAAAATATTACCAAACTCCACTCAACAACACACTAAAATGATTACGTGGCTTTTATTCCAGGGAAACAAAGATGGCTCATCAAATCAATCAACATAATATCCCACCTCAACAAAACGAAGGGTAAATATCATATGATTATACCAATAAATGCAGAAAAAGCATATGACAAAATTTAACATGTATGCATGGTAAAAGTCTCAACAAAGTCGGGGGGGGCGGACATGCCTCAATACATGAAAATATTATTTTTATATTGTTTATATTAAAAAGTTCACACCTAACATCTCAATGGTGAAAAACTGAGAGTGTTCCATCTAAGATCAAGAACAAGATAAATATGTCTACTTTTGCCACTCTTGTTTCATATAACACTAGAAGTCCTAGCCACAGGAATCAGATAAGAGAAAAGAAATTAAAGTCATCTACATTTGTAAACAAGCTAAACTGTCACTATCCGCAGATGACATAAGAATATGCATAGAAAACCCTAAAACTTACCCCCAAAACCAGAAGAAGTAATAAAGGAATTCAGGAAAGTTGCAGATACGGAACTGATACACAGAAATTGGTAGGGTTTCTATATAATAATAATGAAGTCACAGAAAGAGAAATTAAGAAAACAACACCGTTCATAATTGCACCAAAAAGAGAAGGAGAGTAAAATAGCTACAATTCAACTTATCCAAAGAAGTGAAAGACCTGTAGTGTGAAAACTATAAGTCAATGATGAAATTGAAGATGACACAAACAAATGGAAAGATATCCCATGATCATGGACTGGAAGAATTAATATCATTACAATGTCCATATTACTCATAACTATCTACAGTTTCAATGCAATCCCTATCAAGATACCAAAGGCACTTTTCACAGAACTGAAACAACTAATACTAAAATTTGTATGGGACCACAAAAGACCCTGAATCGTGAAAATATTCTTGAAGGACAAAAACATAGATGGAGGTATCAAAATCCCAGATTTCAAGATGTACTACACAGCTTCAAGTAAACCAATTAGTATGGGTAGTGACACAGAAACAGCCACATAGGTCGATGGGACAGAATAGAAAGCCCAGAAATAAACCCATGCTTATGTGGTAAATTAACCTATAACAAAGGAGGCAAGAATAAACAATGGGGGAAAGACAGTCTCTTCAACAAATGGTATTGGGAAACCAGGAAATCTACATGCAGGTAGCTGGGACCTAACCTTAACGCTGGCCTGGGCTCTGGCCCTAAAGGCACCTAGCATGGACGTCTAAAAGAAATAATGGATTGGGACCAATTACCATTGGGGAAAATCCTGAGTGGAAGTCACACTCTCTCCATGACATTTCCACTTCCGTGATGGAGTTGGAGGAAGAGATCCAGAGCCAGTTTCAGTCTGGCCCACACATATGTTTGGCTCCGCCCTTCCAACGCTAGCCCTCACCCATAACCGCACATGGGCCCTCATTTCAGTCCTGGAGGGAAATCACATCACTGTGGGTGGTTGGACCGAAGGTACTTCCGGGGAACCAACCTACCCCTACCCAATGCTCTGCCTCTAAGCGGGATCAACCTCTAAGGCTGAGAAAAGAAGCGGTGGGACATGGATTCCTCCTTTTTCTACCCTGTGTTCTCTTCGGGACCTCAGGATATTGAATGCTGCCCACACTCACTGGGGACGATAGTGCTTGACTGAGTCCACCAAATCAAACGCTAATCTCACCCAGAAACACTCTACAAATACCCCGAGAAAAAATGTTTAGTCTTGGGCACCCCACGGCCAACTCAAGTAGACACGTAATAATAACCATCACAGGGTTATTCTTGTTTTTCTTCCCTTCCCTCATTCACCTCCTATTGCTAACTTTCAAGTTCTGAAGTCGTTGCTTTTTATATTCTGACCAGTGTATAGCGTTAAGAGAAATTCGAGGAAAGGTGTCTTGTGCAGGGACTAGTGTTTCAGTTAATATGAAAATGTTTTCGGTAAGGTAAGGGAAAAAGATCTTAGCTAGGACACCAACATACTCCATGTTACTTTATCAGAGGTGGCTTTCCAAACCCTTAACACGCTCATGGGAAGGCAGTGTAACATGGGTGAGAGCATGCATGTTGGCATAGGAGCAGAGTTGGTGCCCATCCCAGCCACCCCACTCGTGTGTGTGTTATCTTGGACCAATTACTTAACATAACTGGAACTCAGTTGCCTAATTTATAAAATGGAAATAATAAGAAAGGGTCAAAAAGATTAAATGACACTATTGGCAAGGTGCTTAATCCAACACCTGACAACACGGAACAAGTGCTCCACAGATGATAGCCATCATTATCCTCATTTGAACAGCTAAGACAGGCTAATATTCTGTCTGGGGTCAGATATCTACGGGGGAATCTCAGGTCTTCTGACACTCATGCTTTAATTTGGAGGGAGCCTAAGGCCAGGATGGCTGAAAGAGTACAAGGAGGTAGACCAGTAAGCCAGTCCTCTATCCACCTCTTATTTGATAGTCCAGTTGTATATTCATCTCTTTCCTTCCACTGAAAAAAAATGCAAATCCCTCCCTCTAGAATAAATAATACACAGACCCTTGCATGTAATATTAAGTGTTAGGCTCTGTAAAACTGGCACATGCCTCATGTCATTTAATCTCACAATGGCCCTTCATATTCCTTATTCCAATTTACAGGTGAGGAAATTGAGACCTAGGAAAGTCAAGTGCCTTCCCCATAACTTGTTTATGACCGTGTTAGACAACAACCCTAGACTCCTCCTCCGTGTCCAGTGTGTTTTCTTCTGTGCCACAGTTTATCTTGAAAGGCGAACACTGCTAAAGAAACATGGGAAGAAAGCAGTAAAAAAAAAAAATCATTTAAAAGGTCTAGTTTTCACCCAAGCACTGATTTCTGGGTGACATTGGTGTGTTTTCTCTCTGAGAAACAAAGGTGAGAAATTCCAAACCTTGGCCTTTGTTACGGAGTTATGAAGACTAGTAAAAATTAGTAAAGCTCACTGGCAGATTAAGGTTTCCAAGTCGAAAACATTATTTTCAATTCTCATATTATGTCTGTTAAAGTGGGCGCTGGGATTTCACATGGCTTTGACAATCGCCATCAATTCCTTTCTTCAAGATTTGACTGCATATTCTCTTTCTTTCCTTTTTTTCTCTTTTCTAAGTATACTTCCAATCTGCCAGCTCATCCCTAGTTTCTCCCTATGTCTAGCAATGGCCATTCTCCATATGTCCACATTAAATCTATCATCAAAGGAGAATAAAAAGATAAAAGAACAAAGCCAGAGAAGTAAGACTCAATACTAAAATGTAAATTGGTGTTAACACTTCTACTTCCAGCCAAATGTAATAACAAACACTAGATTTATACTCCTATGGAAGCAGCTAAAAGCGTAGACAAAATATATAAGAAGCTGTTCTCAAAATATCAGAGATGAGGCCGTGAAGGGCAGTGATCCCTGATATTGGGAAATAAGTGAAATGGTTCCTATAGTGCCCTAGCTTATTGACTAGGCTGGGTTTTGAGTCTGTGGTATAGAGAGGAGATAGCTGGCATAGCCCAACATTTTCCCTGCATTGTGGAGGGGGTAGTCACAGATTCAGGAAGACTGCTATATTTCACAGAGCAGAGTACCAAAGAAGAGAAAGTTGTTCACAGAGAGAACTCGAGAGATCAACACTGGTCTGCCTTGGTATTCAATGGAATATTGATAAACTCTTGTGTTTGAGGACACTGAGACCAGGGGAAGGAATAATACCCACTGCCATACAGGGTCAGGAATAATGCCTGACAGCCAGTGTGGAAGACCTCACAATGTACATGCCATTTGTAAAATACTTGAAATTTGTGTCAGTACTGGACAAAAATTATCGCTAAACTAAGTGCTGCCTGTGCCTTGCCCAAAATATCTTTAAAGAAAGACCTGAAAGGATCAAGCTATTTGTAAGTAACTAAATTATGTCCAAAACAAAAACCAAGGATATTTTTAGGAATCTAAAAGTATCCAGCAACTGACAGGCTTAAACTGACCATGTTTGGCAACCCATAAAAAATTCTCGGGTATGCAAAGAAGCAGGAAAATAAGACACGTAAGGAAGGGGAACTCAACTGACACTGACCCAGAAATTACACAAATGATATAATTTATACATCCGAACACTCAAATAGTTATTATAACTATTATCAGTATATCGAAGAAATTATAGAGCAGAATGAGCATGTTAAATAGAGACATGCAAGTGGTATGTAAGACCTAAACCAAACTGCGCATGACAAAAGCAATGACTAAAATAAGAAATCTGGTCTATGATTACTGAATGGAATTAAAGGCATATAGACAGTGCAGAAAAAAAAAAAAAAGGTTGATGAACCTAAAGACATAGCAATGGAAATCGTCTGAAATGAAACACACAGACAAAATATGCCTGCAAACCATCCAACATACATGTAATTGTATCTCCAAGGAACACAGACAAGAAAACTAATTTGAGTAAATAATGAAACGAATTTGAATTTATAGTTGTTAAGGTTGATGCAAACTAAAAATATATAGTTCCAATAAGGTCAATGAACCTCAAGGACAGGAAATATGAGGAAAATTACACCAAGGCACCCCACAATCAAATTGCTTTCATCCAGGGAAAGGGAGGGAAATGATTTCTCATCAGAACCCATGCAATCTAGAATACAGTAGGATAACATTTTTAAAGTACCTAAAGTAGGAAACCATTATGACCTGGGCTTAAGCAAACATTTCGTAGCTACACCACCAACAATATGATTCATTAAAAGAAAAAAATATGATTGGATTTTATCACACTAAAACTTTTGCTTTTCAACGAACAAAGACTTTGAAATCACAAGACTGAGACTGGGAGAATATATTTACCAATCATCTATGTGAAATGGGACTTTTATCTAGAACATATGGGCAATCCGCAAAATTCAATAATCTGAAGGGAAATAATCCAAAAAAAAGGCAAAAGATTTGAGAAGACACATTACCAAAAAAGATATATGTACAGCAGATACACACATGAAAATGTGTTCGGGGGGCGCCTGGGTGGCGCAGTCGGTTAAGCGTCCGACTTCAGCCAGGTCACCATCTCGCGTTCTGTGAGTTCGAGCCCCGCGTCAGGCTCTGGGCTGATGGCTCAGAGCCTGGAGCCTGTTTCTGATTCTGTGTCTCCCTCTCTCTCTGCCCCTCCCCCGTTCATGCTCTGTCTCTCTCTGTCCCAAAAATAAATAAATGTTGAAAAAAAAATTAAAAAAAAAAAAAAAAATGTGTTCGGCATCATGAGGGGAAATGCAAATATAAACTACAATGAGATAAATGAGATAAACTACTACTTCATGCCTACAAGATGTCTAAAATCAAAAGACAGGGCTCTGAAGTGTTAGCTAGGATATGAAAGAACTGGAATTCTCACACCCTGCTGATGAGAATGTAAAAGTGATAAAACTACCCGGGCAAACAGTTTGACAGTATCCTAAAACGCTGAACATGCAACCTATTCTATGACTCAGCCAAATCTACTCTCAAATATTTTCCCTAGAGGGATCAAAGTATACGATCGTACAAAAAATAAATAAATAAAATAAAGAACAGAGAAGAAAAGAAATGAAAACAAAAGAAACAAAAAGAAAAGAAAAGAAATAATGAATGTTTATAGAAGCTTTGTTTTCAATAGGCTAAGGAGCACCTGGTGCCTCAGTTGGTAGATTTCTTGATTTCTGCTTGGGTCATTATCCCAGGGCCGTGATATTGAGACTCACATGGAGCTCCACACTAAGCATGGAGGCTGCTTAAGATTCTTTTTCTCTTTCCCTCTACTCTCTCTTTCTCTTTCTCTCTCCCTCCCCCTCTGCCTCTCCCTCTCTATCTCCCTCTCTCTCTCCCTCTCCTTTTCCCTATCTCTCCCCCACCTCTCCTTCCACACTCCCCTCTCCTTCTCACTCCCTCTCTCTCACTCTCTCTCTCTCAGAAAAAGAAATAAATACGCCACATTTGGAAATAATACAAATGTCCACTGACATGTGAACGGATAAACAAAGTAGTAACAGACTATTGATACACACAACACTATGGATAATCTTCAAAATACTAAGTAAAAGAAGTCAACTCCCCACTCCTAAATAATAAGGATTATGTCTTATATAATTTTATTTGTATAGTATTCTAGAAAATGCAAGATAATATGTAGGGACAGAAAACAGAGCAGAGATTGCCTAGGAATGGGAATCCGGAAGACGTGGGGGATGGAGGGATATCTAAGGGATACAAGGACATTTTTAGTGGTGACAGACATATTCTTTTCCTTGTTATGTATACATTGGTTGATATGTGACCAAAATTTACCATATTATGCAATTGTATTTATTAGTATTAGTATTAATTATTAATTAAATAATTTATTTATTAGGGCCTTTTTTTTCAGAGACAGAGAGGAAGCCTTCATATCTGGGGTAGAGAGGCAAGGGAGAAAGAGAGAATCTTAAGCAGACTCCATGCTTAGCATGGAGCCCTATAAAGGGCTTAATCGAACCTGGGATCATGACCTGAGCCAAAATCAAGAGTCTCATGCTCAAATGACAGCCATCCAGGTGCTCCACCAACTACGTACTTTAAATATGTACAGTTTGTGTATATCAGTTAAACATTAATGAAGTTGGTAAAAACAAACAAACAAACAAACAAACAAACAAACAAACAAAACATGATTGGATATTGTGTCTTTTGACCTCTGGGGCTGCTATTTCAAACCTGGTCCCCCAGCATCTACTGATTCTCGGAATCCCCAGTATCTTTCATTAACTCACTTAAGTTCTTCAAAATAAATGTAAGTTGGGAAAAGGGGAAATCCCCTGGCAGTTATCACGTGTATCAATTATAAATGTCACAACACTTAGAACTATGATCCATACATGAGATGGGTGATATAGCATATGTTTGCTTTCGACAACTTGGAGCTGGTTGAGTCCCAGCACCCCATTACCCTTGTGCACTTGTTCATTACTTGTTTACGAGTTAATGGTCCTCTACCTCCTTATACTGTATACGAAGGGACTTGGTCTGTCTTGCTCACTTCTGTGTTTATAATGATCCAGAACCAGGCTGGAACGCTGGTGGAAAAACCAAATGGCGCTCGGAGATCTTCTTTGGATTGTAGATCTTGGTGGAACGGCGGGCTCAGAGGACCCTGTTTCTCCAAACGTCTGAGCGCTGAATGCAAGTGGGGCAGGAAATTTACAGTCATCAGCTGCCATATCTGTGATGGTTTTCCTGCACACAGGAATCAAAGGAAGAAGAACCAGGAGGTGGGGTCTCTAAGACAGAGACCAGAGTTCGTTTTAGTCCCAGCGGCCATCTTTGGTGCAGTATTTTATTCACTTCTCCAACATTATCCCATTTTATGCCTTTTAAGAAACCTTTTTAGTAGGTATCACCTTTCAGTTTTTTAGGTTGGTACCCTCAGAAGGCTAAGATGCCTGCAGTAGTTTGGCGAGCAACAGTGTTTTCAATAAAATGTATTATGTTATTCAGTATACAGGGGCCAAAGGGTACAAGTAAAATTATGGAGAAGAGGGGCCCTGCCAGGGCAGGAAGCCAGGATCCCAATCCGTGAGATCTAATTTGTTCCATTGATTGATACTTTCCTGTTGTCTATGTTGAATTATTATTATTATTATTATTATTATTATTATTATTATTATTATTATTATTATTATTATTATTATTATTTTCTGTTTTAGTTCCTTAACCTTAGTTGTGAGTATTTCTGACGGTTTCAAAATAGCAACATTCCTCCCCCGAAAATTTGCAAGTCCCTCCATTTTCTGAAGTGAGGAGGTCGGGGGCTTTTCTATTTTGGGGGATTACTGCCACCAGAGAGTTTATTTGGTTTTGTAAATTTACCAGAAAATTGGCCACCCGTTCTATGTCTTCATTTAGCTCTTGAGATAGTCTATGGTACAGTCCTATGCATAAAACTATGCCCCCTTATCCAGTTCCTATTCCTGTCACAATTTCTGACCCTATCAGAATGGGTAGCGGGACTGCCCGTTTAGCCTGAGACTTGGGGCTAAAGGTTGTTAGGAACTGATCTTCAGTGTATACAAATATCTCTGGGGTCCGGAAGATGGAATAACATTTCGGAGTCCAGTTGGCTTCTAAGCATCGATAGGCCGAATTAGAACACAGATAGAACACCCCAAGGGTGCAACATAGGGTTGTAGTCCTCATTAAGGTTCTATCTCTTCCTCCTAGAGAGGGAATTCAGGGACTGTATGGATTAGATTGTCGGCATTGGCACCCCTAGTGCCCAGGGGTCCAATTAAGACAGAGGTGTTGGTTTTGAGGTTTTCAGGAGATTCCTAGGTCAAACGGATTGGAGTAGCTAAGTAAGTCCCCTGGCTGAGGGGCAAGCACATCCAGCAGGTTTGCATGTGTTTATCTATCTTATGGAGGACTAGTAGAGCAGTGTCGGCCCAATGCTGGAGTAGGGAATTGGTAGGCATCTGATTGACGGCTGAAGTTTCAAACGTTGGTAGGCTTCTGGCAGAGTGGTCGCCTTTATGGCTTGTATTACCCTATCCTGGGTATGCTTTATAACTTTTTGAAGGGCCCTGTAGTGCAGCCCTCCCCTGTGCGAGATTCCCCATTGAGAAAGGTAAGTGTAGCAAGTTTGCTTCCCTCTCTGCAAGCCCTTGTTGTGACATGGGTTAGTGATAGTTTTGATTATATCCTCGGTCCAATACTTAGCACTTGGGGCACCAGGTGACTGATACAGAGTGGGTGTTTTTTCCCGTGTAGCAATCTTTGTGGAGGGAGGGAAATGTACTGAACACCCTGGACACCCTTATTGTCCTAAAACAATTGTGGGGGCAAAGTGGATAAGTTGCAGTTGTGAGGGTGAGAGCGGTTATCATAATATACAGGCAATACTTGGAACCCTCCCATCCAGAGGAGGTACGTGAGGCTCAGGATGCATCTTTTGCACCATGTGCAGCCTGTTGGCGGAGTCTCTATCAGCCCAACAGTAAGAAGTAAGACCAGGCTTATGACACCAGTAAGGCGCAAGTGTTGCCAGAGTTGCATTCAAATCCCTGGGCTTGGTTCATGCATTTGTTCCTCAAGCTTCTGCTGTGTGCAGACCAGTCATCTCCCATGGTGTGGCTGGAGCACGGCTGGACACGTCAGGGGTCAGTTCCCTTTTGAGGGAAGGTTAAGCGGGATGACTGGATCTGGATCACTTCGCCAGGTTGTGGGTTCTTCTGAGTTGGACTTCTTAACTGTGGAGTGATGGACCCATGGGGTGATACCTGAAGTTTTGGGGGCTGTAGGAGTTGTTAGAATAACAGTGTGAGGCCCAGTCCACCATGGTATAAGAGGTTCCTTCTTCCAATCTTTGACCCACACAGAGTCTTCTGGCTGAAAGAAGTGAACGGGGGTCCCTAAGGAAATGGTGACCCTCTCTATGGTGTGTCTCTAACTTGTTTAGGACTGCCCCCAAGTTCTGGAGCTGTTATCTTATTTCCTTGCGTGCAATCTGGTGTACATCTCCTGGGAGCTTTCCTAAATGTGTGTGTGTGCGTAGGGGTCGGGTGGAGGATCGCCCATATAATAACTCAAAAGGGGAGAATCCCAGTGCCCCAGGCGGGCATTGGGCACACAGGAGGACCAGCCGAATCAAATCTGACCATGGGGGCTAGTCTCTTGGTGGAACTTGGCCAGGGTTTCCTTGAGGGTGCTGTTCATCTGCTCTACCTTTCCCTGAGCCCTGGGGGCGTTAAGCAGTGTGCAGTTTCCAGGCAATGTTAAGGGACTTTGTTAGGGTTCGTATAATGTCCGCTCCAAACGCAGGTCCATTATTACTGTGTGTGGTTAAGCCCAATCTCCCATAGAAGACCTTTGGCCACCTCGTGAATTCATCCCATTCTGGTCTGGAAAGCTTGGACGCATCCCAAATTGGTGCAGATTATTACAAGGAGGTACCTCAACCCTTTATTTGGTTGTATGTTGGTAAAGTCTACCCCTAAGTCCATCCTTTGTGAACCAGGCAGGGGCCGTGGGGCCGAGCAAGCATTGTTTTTGGCACACGTTACACATTATTCACTGACAGCCTGGCGTAATGCCGGCAGTTGGCTGATACCGTAGTTATTTTTGAAGAGGACCTCTAGAGCAGTTTTCCCTAAGAGGGTGAGTTAGTTATCTTCCTTCACTAGCTGCTTTCACATAGATGATGGGACAAGACTCACCATCCGTCTTTGCTTAGTGTGTCCCCTTCTGTGGAAGCCCAACTTCTTTCTTCACTTGTGTCCATGGGTGGGGAGGCTTCCTTCTGGGGCGCAAGAGTCAGAGTGTAGGTAGGAGCTTCACCTAGGTCACCTCATGCAGCCACTCTGGCTGTTTTGTCGGCCTGGTGATTTCCTTGATTTATGGGGTCATCTCATTTCTGAGGTCCCTTACAGTGTAGGATAGCTACTTTGACTGGTAGCCATATGGTCTCAAGAAGCTTTAGTATTTCTTCCTCGTTTTTGATAGTTTTCTCTGAAGCGGTAAGGAGGCCTTTTTCTCTATAGATGGCCCCATGTACATCACAGTAGCAAAGCCATACATGGAATTGATGTAGATGTTAACTCATTTACTTTTGTAAGGATGATGGCTCAGGTTAAGGCGTACTGAGTCCAGCCCATTGTGTCGACCATCCTTCCGACAAGGCCTTAGCTTCCTGAACTTCTGTGGTAGTGATGACCACATACCCTGCTCTTTGGCTGCACTCCTCTAAAAACCTGCTCCCATCGCTGAACAGGGTGATCCCTGGGCTTGTTATACCATGGTCTTGGAAGTCTGGGAAGCTGGCGTAGACTTCATCCACTACTCCAGAACAGTCATGGTCAGGTTCTCCCTCCTCTGTGGGAAGGAAGGTGGCCAGGTTTAGTGTTCTTACACTGTTTTGAGAGTGAGCCTTGGGTTCTCATAGAGAAGGCCTTGGGATTGTGTCAGCTGAGAAATGGAGAGGAAATGATATCCTTGGTTGCTTGTGAGCCACACGACCATGTGTGGGACGTTAACATTAAATGTTTGGCCCAGTGTGAGCTTGTCTGCATCCTTGATGAGCAGGACTGTGGCTCTGAAGTCTGAGGCAAAGGGGCCATCCTCCAGCCACAGGATCAATTTTTTTTTGACAGTTAGAACACTAGCCATTGCCGAGGCACCATGCTCTGAGTGAGCACTCCTTTTCGTGTGTAAAGAAGTTAAAAGGTCTGTCTATGTCAGGCAAACCAAGGGCTGGGGCTTCTCCCAGAGCCAACTTTATTTCTGTGAAAGCAGCCCTCACCTCCTCAGCCCATGCGAGGAGCTCCCAGTTTGGTCCTTCGAAAAGGTCATAGAGGGAACTCACTATGGCTGAGCATCTGAGGATTCCCAATGCGACAGAATCCCCTGGCCCCTAAACATTCACACAAGCCTCGTTTTGTTTGGGACTGTGGCAGTGTGGTGCCACACTTTCTTCCTTTCCGGTCCTCGTTCTCTTTTTCCTTTTGTGAGGAGGGAGACTAGTATTGGACCTGCTGCTGACGAATCTGTGCCTTTTTCCAAGAGGCCTGGTACCCCAAGTAGGATCAGAGCTGTAGGAGGGCCTGTGTACCTTTCATACAGTCTTCCTGGGTGTCACTGGAAAGGAGGTCTTCTATATATTGGAGAAGGGCATATCCTGCGGTTACCTTCAGAATGTCAGCGAGATCTGAACCTAGGGCTTCCCCCAGAAGAATGGGCGAGTTGTTGAAACCTTGGGAAAGTGGTGTCCAGGTCAGCTGCATCTGGCACTCTGTAATGGGCTCAGTCCATTCAAAGGCAAACAATGATTGCCTTTGTGGAGCCAGGCAGAGGCAGTAGAAAGCATCCTTCTGGTCAAAGCACGCAACCCTTCTGGCTGACCATGGAATTTGGCTGAGGAGAGTATACTGAGGGTTCGGAATGACTGGGTGTAAGGAAAGAGTCACTTTGCTAATGGCCCTCAAATCCTGTACTAGTTGGTGTCCTCCTCCTGGCTTCTTGCTTGGCAAGAGTGAGGTATTCCAAACTGATTGACACTCAGTTAGAATACCTCTTTCTCTGAGCTTGGTCAGGTGCTCTTGTATGCCCATTCTGGCCTCTAGTGGAAGGGGGTACTGCCTTGGTGTCTGAGGTTGCGCTGCAGGGATCAGGTCAACAATGATTGGGACCCGTTTCCAAGCTATTTCAGGCGGGTTATCATCATCCCATAGGGAGGGGAACGTAAGCCTGAATTCTTAGGGGCGACAAGGTAAGACCTGGGCACAGAACCGTCTCCATTCTTCTTCCCTTGGCAGTGGTATAGCCAAGACCAGGGTTTCCTTCTGCCTTGGGTTTAATTGGAGGCTAGTGTGTCCAGTGGGTTCAAAAGGTATCTGGGCCCCAAGTTTGGAGAGTAGATCGCGGCCCAGGAGAGGATCGGCCAGTCAAGTAAGTAGAGGAACTCATGCCGGGCCTTGTGACCCCCAAGTGCACCTTGTTGATCTTGACAGAAGGGCTGTTTAATTACCTGTTTCCCAGTCGCAACAAGTATGCTTGCTGTCTTTTGGCCTATGGGCGCTACCAGGGAAGTAAACAAGGAGTATTCAGCCCCAGTTGAAGAGATTATCAACCATGACAGTTATTGTTCAGCCCTCCACCTCATTTCAGCTGTGGGTTCATGGGGGCCAAGAAAGAAAGAGTCCGGTCCCCCTCAGTCCATTTCTACCCCGGCCAGATCAAGAAGGTTCTCACCTCGAGGTTCCTCCAGATATTGGCTGGGTTTTGAGGTCCCCATCCAATTCGGACATTCTTACAGTTTCCCTTGCCTTTGCAGTATGCACACTGGTCCCTTGCGAAGGGGGCTATGGGCCTCCCCCCTTTTTGTGGTTGGGGTTTTTCGATGCTGCTAAAAAACAGCAGCATCTGTTCTTTAGTTCTGCTGTGAGAAAGGTGGCCTTCTTTTTTACTATTCCCTTCTCTTTCAGCTGCAAATTTCTGTTCATGAAAACTGCATTGACGACCTCTAACAGCTGAGTGATATTCATCTGGCAAAGCCCTCCAACCTCTGGAGATTTCGTCGGATATCTGGGGCAGACTGTGCCACTAAAGAGGTATTTGCCATCTGTTGACTATTTGGTGCCACGGGGTCAAACGGGACGTATACACGGTACGCCTCACAGAATCTTTCATAGTGGTCTCTGGGAGACTCCCCAGGGTGCTGTGTGACTGATGATATTTTAGTCATGTTCATGGGATTGTTGACTCCAGCTCAGACTCCCTGAAGGAGGGCTTTCTGGTATCCTCAGACGTGGTCCTGTCCTCCTTCTGTGGTGAAATACCATGTTGGGTGTTCTTCAGGCATGCACCTTGAGCCCAGATATAGGGTCATTGATTCCTGGAGATGTGTGATCTTCTAGGTACTGTCATGTTTCTGTCATCCTTATTTTTAATTCAACAAAGTATGGAGTAACTGTTGACAATCTTCCCAAGTCTGTCAGTAGGTCTGGAAGAGGGACTCCATCAAGTCAACCATTGCTTGTGCCTTTTCGGAGTATGGTGGAGTGTTGTGTTTCCAATTGAGGAGGTCGGTTGTAGAGAAAGGTAGATAACACATCATGGAATGGCTGGTCTGGACTGGTCCATCCTGATTCTGTCTTTCAGGCTCTCTCGTCTCAGTTACATACATTTGGAGAGTTTTAGGTCTGGGTCTGGGGCGCAGTCTGGCTGATAGCCCATGTGGGGTGGGTTATCTGAGAGCTGCGGGGAGATGGGTGGCACTGACTGCGGTGGCAACGCACTGACTCTGGCTGTGGCTGGAGAGACAGATGCAGGAGGTGTCTCAAGTTCCGGGGGAGGGGGGAGGGAGCTTGAAGAGTCATGAGGAGGTGGAAAGACAATATCTTCCTCCATATCTCCTTCAAATATTAGAGCAGTAGTGGGTCGCTTCTTTGGCTCCCTGGGGGAGCCTCCAGATAAGGTGGCTAAACCTTTGCCTGGCTCTGCTTGCTAATGATGATCACCTTCAAGGCAGTAGACTTGGGGCAATTTCAAGCCAGGAGTTGATGTACGGAAATTGATCAGGGTGGCCTGGTTTCCCAGTGTCTATTAGCCAAAGCTGCTGCAGTATTTGAGCATCTAACGTCCCCTCTGGAGGCCATCCTACATTGAATGTGCGCCCTTCTAGTTCACAACATTTCCTTAACTTCTTGGGTGTCGTTGTCACCCCATGGTAACCTGAAAACCCCTTTTAACAATTTTTGATCACGACCTCTAAAATCGTAGGCTTACTCTGTTTTCATCCCATTATTAATTTCTTTCTCATATTTGGTGTCACAAAGACGGACAAAGTTAGGATATACCGCCAGATGAGAGGACTATTCAGATACTCCTCTGGTCGCATTCCTGAGGGAAAGTTTAGGAGAGGTTTGACTATAGTGGACTCGGCTTTGTGACTTGTGAAAGGAATCTGATCCGATACCACCCTTGACTTTATACTCTCACAATGACACAAGGGAGCCCATTCAGACTCCACAGACTTTTGGGGTCCTTAAGGGTGTCCGTCCATGAAGCCACAAACTCTAACTCGACTGGCAACCCTGGTTTAGCTGCACATCCTCTCTCTCTCTCTCTCTCTCTCTCTCTCTCTCTCTCTCTGTCTCTCTCTCTGTCTCTCTCTCTCTGTCTCTCTCTCTCTCTCTCTCTCTCTCTCTCTCTCTCTCTCTCTCTCTCTCTCTCTCTCTCACACACACACACACAAACACACACACACATACACACCAGAGTCCATTACATTTCCTTCCACAAAATTTTCTACCTGGTACACCTATTAAGTCCTCTGGGGATTGATCATGTCCCCCTTCCGCTCTTTTGGGTATGCCTGACACTTCGGGGCCCCGGCCTTACCAGTTCCATGGAGCAGGACCTGCCTAAGACAACGGAGAAGTAGGCTGCGGAAATTCAGGCAGGTCATGCACTTTCTCCCTTTCGAGCCTTTGCTTTGCCACCACCTCGCCTTTCTCCCAAACCGGGGGCAACAATGGGCCAGTGCGGTTGGGTTTCCTGGTCAGCAATCTAGTATGTTTTCGAACCAGG
The DNA here is from genome assembly GCF_028749965.1 of Puma concolor. NCBI lineage: Eukaryota > Metazoa > Chordata > Mammalia > Carnivora > Felidae > Puma > Puma concolor. The sequence continues at coordinate 2,324,909 of NW_028240124.1, read as the reverse complement.
CTGGAACACTGGAGGAAAAACCAAGTGGCACTCAGAGAGTTTGGTCAGAGAGTTTGGCTCACCAAACGTCTGAGCATAGAGTAAAGTGGGGAGGGTAATTTATAGTCGTCAGCTTCCTTATGTGTGGGGGTTTTCGCACATGCACCAAACAAAGGAAGAAGAACCCAGAAGCGAGGTCTCTAAGCTAGAGACCAGAGTCTGTTTGAGCCCCGTTGATCATCTTTGGAGTACTTTATTCACTTCTCCTACAAGAGTAGAGCTCTAAATACCACATAGTATATGCTCATTAAATCTATATTAAGTGAATGAGTTCTATTGCTTCTGTATCGGACATATAACAAGATTTTTGACAATCTATATGGTAAGAGTCCCCAGACCATCACATTATAGGGATTTCAAGGTTGTCTAGTCTCCACACAATATTAAGGTTTGGTTACAACCACCATAAGCTAACCCTACAACCTCACATCCTGGATCATATAATGCCCGTCTCCTCCTCATTCACAATCTTTTGCAACTGAGTGCAGACAATTCCATAATGTGGTCTTGGTTCAGAAAGCCAAATTCCTCCGTTTCTCTCAGAACGACAGAATGAAATCTGACTGTGAACGTCTGCCAGTAATGTTGCAATAGAGATGAAGAAGATCAATTCAAGTGGACTCCCTGAGCTGATCCCTAGAATCTCTTTAGGGCATGAGTACAGTTAAATAGAAATGCTGCACTCAGAAATATGTCTGCTGCTTATCAAGGAACAAAAAGCAAGCATTTAAAAAAGTAAGCCGTTTCCCTGCAGAACAGCTTAATCAGGGAGAGTGAGTGGTGCAAAGTGGGTGAATTCTTCTCTAGGGCCTTAACTATTGCAGAGACACAGTTCAACCTATGGGGGTGTATAACAGAAACATGAAACCTGAGAGCTGCCATTGTTGGGTAACAATGTTTTCTAACTGTGCCTTATGCATTGACATGATAATCCAAGGGAGACAAGCACTAATTATAAGTGGCATAGAAGTGGAAAATTTCTACATGCTTCAACACCTCTTTGTAATAATTAGTCCTGTCTGCTCTTTGCACGTGAACATTCCGTTGTTGCTCATTTTCCCCAAGAAAGAAATGGTCCCCTGTGTTTCAGTGGGCTTGTAAACTTAGCCTTCCTGAATAGGGTTGGAGACATCCAAAGGGCATCTCTTGGTACCTGTTGTTTCATTTTCTTCGATAGTTATGGTCCTATCCCGATAAAAGGATTCAGAATTTTCTTAGTATGTATTAAGACTGTATTGGAAGCCCATTTTCTGTATTCAATTCAACTTAACAAAGAGAGTATTGCATGTCAGACATTGTGAAACATATACCTGAAGGAATATTACTTCCCAAAGATTGACCCTGAAAGTCAGTACACCTTACTAATTATGCCTTGTTTTTTGGAAGGTCATGAAGCCGTGGCTCAAGGGAAGAATGGATTAAAATAAATAGAACCAAAAAGAAAATATAAAAGTACATTTACCCTTAGTACGGATAACCAATAATTCATGAAATGTTGTTTATTTCATTTATTTATATGTATGTGTATGTGTATGTGTATGCTTATACTGGGCTGTGGCGAAATATGTGTTCCTTACAGTAGACTGGGGATAAAATATTTGAAAGACGCTGTGCTCATGCACCTTATCAAGCGGCCTGGTGCCTCAGTAGCTTGGTTTCTTGATAGGGCTTAGGTGCATCCGCTTCATGCGCTTGCATGAAATTTGGAAGTTATGATGGCTAATTTTATGTGTCAACTTTACTGGGCCACAGAGGTCCAGATGCTTGGTGAAACGTTTTTCTGGTGTTTTGTGATGGGAAATACTTGAGTCGGTACAGTGAGTAAAACGGATTATTTTCCTAATGTAAGTGGGCCTTATGTAATCAGTGAGAAGGCCTGAATAGAATAAGGATGATTCTCCCAGTGATACTAGGGAATTACTCTTGCCTGCCTGAATGCCTTTAAAGTGGGACATTGGCCTCTTCCCCAGATTCAGACTGAAACAGCAGCTCTACCTGAGATTCAACCCTACCAGCTATTGGACAAGAACTATGCCATCAGATCTCGTGGGTTTCCAACGAGCCAACACATCCTGAAGATCTTGGGGCTTGTGTGCGTCCACATTTATGGGAGCCAATTTCTTATAAGAAATAAATAAATAAATAAATAAATAAATAAATAAATAAATAAATAAATAAATAAATATAAATAAAACATTCATAAATATATAATTATATTCATATTAAATATAAATAATATAAATTAAATATAAATAAAAATAAATATATTACATATTATAATATATATTATATAATATATTATATATTTATATTAAATATAAATAATATAAATTAAATACAAATAAATATAAATAAATATATATTATATATTATAATATATATTATATATATATGAGAAACAGAATTTTTCTCTGTTGAATCTTACTAATTCAGAAGGTGAAAAGTATTATCTATTGGTTCTACAGCTGTTTTTTTTTTTTTTAACAGAATGTGGTAGACATTATTCTAAAGAAAAAAAAAATAGCCCCCAACATTCCATACCTTACAGCTGACAACACATGAATATGAAGAGAGACCATTTCTATAGTCGTGTTGTATTATAGAGAGATTTTCTGGATCAACCTAGAATCATCATGAACCCATGCATCATAAACCCATGCAAAGCAGAGAGTTTTCTCTGGCTGGCCATCCCACAATCTGAAAATGAAGACCTCAGCTGTATAACTGCAAGGAACTTAATTGTCCGAAACCCAAATAATCTCAGAAGTAGATTTCTCCAGATAAGAACCCAACCTACTGACACTTGACTCTTACCTAGTGATACCCTAGGCCCAGAACACCAGTGAGTCTGCCTGGACAGACCAGTGAGTCTGCTGGGGTTATTCTGCCAAGACAATTCTGCAGGGTTGTCTTTGGATTCTGGGAGTGCAGTGTACACCCCACTTAACTAACACTTCTCTTGATGGTGTGAACACACAATTCCTCATATTAAGTCACTGCTTGGATATAAGGTAATTTCTGCCATATGCTACTGAAATTTGACTATTTTATTTCCACATAGCTCCTACTTCTTAAATGCAATGATACCTGTAGCTTATTTCAAACTCACGTAAAAAAAAACACCAAACGGTGAAACACGGACCACTCCTTACCTCTTGAAAATACCTCTTCTTTTGTTTTTGATAAAATTTGACTCTCCTGGTTTCTCTTATATATTCCCTCTACTAATTTTCATTCTATTCTCCTGCCTCATTTCCATTCATCAAGCATGCATTGAGTACGTACTAGGTTGTAGGCACTGTATACAAAGAACAGAGGTCTTACCTAGAACTAATACTGGACCTTGTTATCCAGGGATTTGCCACTGTGTAAACAAATTAACTATACGGAGCTGACAATATCTGAAATAGAGGTGGATAAATGTACCCTGGAATTGCAAAGAAGAAAACACATGATTCTCTAGGGCACCCAGGGAATGCTTTACACAAATGAGAGTCACTTGAAGTGAGTCTTCTAGAGAAGACATATTTCAAATCAACAGAGTAAGGAAGGGCATTGCAGGCAGGAAAAAAGACAGAGAAAGAGAGAGAGAGAGAGAGAGAGAGAGAGAGAGAGAGAGAGAGAGAGAGAGAGAGCAAGACATGGAAGTTTGAAAATGTGACACATTAAAGAAGTAGCAAAGTTTCCTTTGGATGGATTTCATGTGGGAATGGGTGATTGGTAAAGAGTGAGGATTAATGTAGAAGGTGACATATGAATTGGATCCTAGAAACAGTTAACAGGAGATAGTTATGGTGCCCGAATGTCGTTGATGACTACCCATTGTATTCAAATAAACCTGAAGACACTTCTTGGCTTAGTGAGAACGTTGCTCATCATCTGATTAATTCTATAAGTTTAATCTAATCTTATGTTCCTCTTCTCTACCAACCATTCACTCATGTACTCATTTATTTCTTTACTCAGAGAGGGTATGTGTGGGGTGCATATCATGAAGAATGTGAAAGTCATTATAAGGACTTTGACTTTTATTTTCGATGAGATGGAAAGTCAGTTGAGTAGTCTGACCAAGTTCACATTTTAATTTCATTTAATTATCTATCTATCTATCTATCTATCTATCTATCTATCTATCTATCTATCTATCTATCAATCATCTATCTATCTATCTATCTATCTATCTATCTATCTATCTATCTATCTATCTATCTATCTATCTATCTATTTAATTTAATGAGAGTGCCCGCAGGGGTTTAGAGGGAGACAGAGACTGAGACAGAGACAGAGAGAGAGAGAGAGAGAGAGAGAGAGAATCTCAAACAGGCTCCATGCCTAATTCATGCCTAGCACAGATCCTAATGCAGGTTCTGACCCCATAACGTCATGATTTCTGGATCATGACCTGCGCCAAATCAAGAGCTAACCACCTGAGCCACCCAGGTGATCCTAATTTCTTTGTTAAACAAATCACTCTGACTACTGTCTGGGGAGCAAGATGGAGTGGGAAGCACGCATACAAGCAACAACAGCAACAAAATAAGGAGGTTACTATAGTAAGCCTGAAATAACTTCCATCCTGAATAAGGATGGAAGAAGGGGACATAGTAAGAAAATTATGATCATGGGTATAGTATAAATGTGGTTATAATAGGATTGCTTGTGGTTTGAATATAAGGTATGAGAAAAACAGATATAAAAGATGACACCAAGATCGTTTTTTTTTTGTTTGTTTGTTTGTTTGTTTTTGTTTTTGTATTTGTTTTTTTGGGCTGGACCACAGGTTGGTGGTAGTTTTAAGTTGTCTGTTAGAGATCATGGGTTTTAGGGGAAACATCAGGACTTGCTCTCTTCACATGGTGATTTTGAGATGCTGATCAGACATCCAAGCTGCCTTTTTGTGAATGTAGTTAGATATAGGCATCTGGAGTTTAAACTAAGAAGTTTAGTGTGGACTGTAGGCTGGATTACTTAGCATGCGATCGCATGAGATCAGCTAGGGAGTGAGAATGGATGAGCGAGAAGACATGCAAGGACTGGGCTCTGGGGTCTCTAACTCTTTTTTTTTTTTTTTTAAATTTTTTTTTCAACGTTTTTATTTTATTTTGGGGACAGAGAGAGACAGAGCATGAACGGGGGAGGGGCAGAGAGAGAGGGAGACACAGAATCGGAAACAGGCTCCAGGCTCCGAGCCATCAGCCCAGAGCCTGACGCGGGGCTCGAACTCACGGACCGCGAGATCGTGACCTGGCTGAAGTCGGACGCCTAACCGACTGCGCCACCCAGGCGCCCCTGGGGTCTCTAACTCTTAAAGTACTGCAAGATGTGGAAAACCTAGCGAAGGAAACTAGACACAGTGGCCACTGAAGGAATAGGCGGGACATGAGGAGGCTCTCGAGTCCAGGAAGCTTGGTAAGGAATGTGTTTCAAGGAAGGAGGTATCAAATTGGTCAAGTGCTGATGGCAAGTCAAATAGGATGAGGTCAAATAAATGATCATCAGGGTCACATGGGGGGGTTCACTTGGTTAAGGGTCTGACTCTTGATTTCACCTCAGGTCATCATCTCATGGTTTGTGGGTTCAAGCCCCAGGTCGGGCTCCATGCTGACAGTGTGGAGTCTGCTTAGGATTCTCTCTATGCCTCCATCTGTCTCATATCCTCTCCTGCTCACTCTCCCTTTCTTTCAAAATGAATACATACACTTGAAAAATCATTAAAATATAAATAATCACTGTGTTTTGCAAAGTGGATGTCATTGACATGTGATGAGAACCATTTCAGTAGCACCGGGGAAAAGCCGAATGGGAGTGGATTCAACAGAGAATTGGAGGTGAATGACTGTAGACAGGGAGTAAGGCAATTCTTTTAAGGAGTATTGTGACAAAATGAGGGAGAAAAGCGAGGCAGCAGTGGGAAGGGAAGGGAGCAGGGTCAAGAGAGGGCTTTGCTTTTTCTTTCTAAAAGTTGAGAAATAAAAGCATTTTTGTAATTTCCATATTGCTGTTGGAAATGATGATATGGCAGAGTGGGGGAGAATTGCTGACAGAAATGTTCTTAACAGGGCAAGAGTGACTTTGGTCTAGTGTCCAAAAGATAATTGGCTCAGAGAGGAATGAAAGATCCTTCATATGAATGTTGGTGAAAGCAGAGCACAAGGAAATAGATGTAGATGGAATGGTAGATGCGATAGGTGATTTTGCAAATTCTCTTTTCAGTGACCTGGTTTTCTCAGTGCGGTAATAGGCAAAGTTATAAGACCAGAGTGAAGAAGGGTTGGGAACAGTTGGAAGTTTGTGGAGAAGGAAGTTGTGAACTAGAGGTCTAGGGGTGTGAGGAAGTACCTTCTGACCTCACTTGAGTCAGTGGCCATCAAATAACTTTTGTGCTGCTTTCCTCCAATTACACAGGATGTTGCTATGTGCAGGAACTAGATTGACCTTCCTTCGGTTCCCCACTTCTTTACCTTGGCATAGGTAAGTTTGCATCTGCCTGAGAAGCCCTCTCTTCCCTAATCACTCATATTTCAAAATTGCCTCAACCATTACTTACTTAATCCCACCAGTAAGAGTTAATTAGTCCCTTCTTGGAACTCTTGTGGTACCATGTGCAGTGCCCTGTACTGTAATTTTTGACATGTTGTAATAATTTGCGTCCCTGTCTCCCTAGATAATTTGGCCACTCCTTGAGGGGGTCAGTTTGGTCATTGCAGTTCCTAGTATACATTTTGACCTATGGGTAGCCTTTGTTAATTGCCAATTGAATTGAGTTGAATTGAGTTGAATTGAATGGAGTTGAATTGAATCGAATGTACTGAATTAAATTGAATTGAATTGAATTGAATTGAATTGAATTGAATTGAATTGAATTCAATTGAATTGAATTCAATTGAATTTAATTCAATTGAATTGAATTGAATTGAATTGAATTGAATGGAGAGAATTAGTAGAAAGAATTGGCAGGTAGGAGAGGCAGAGCCTCGAAAGAGTGGTGACATTTAGAACTAGACTTGTCTGATCTATAAGGAGGGGAACTCCTACTCATGAGAGTGGGAAAGGTAACTGTTTCCTCACCTGTAGTGGTGGAAGTGAATGGAGCCGAAACCCCAAATGAACTTCTGTAATTGTGTCAACAATTCTTACTTCTATAGTGTTTGCTTTGAGGACCAAAAGAGTTCATGTATGGAGAAGGATTTTGTACATAAAAATGGGCTGCATAATGTAAGTTACTCTTTCTCACAACACTCTGTGCCAAGATAAAAGAAATGTGTTGATTTTATATATTTTACTAAAGGGTAGCATGTATAACAGAGGAAGAGAAGGACGGGTAAAAAAAAAAAAAACAATGATAATAGTTACACTCGTCTTGTTGACCTTTCTACTCTTCAAAGTCTCTTTAGAAGATATCATCATGGTCTCTTTCAGTTACAGATGCCTCTTATTGTCTCTGAGATAATAGCCCTAATATGATCTAATTTGCTAAGCCAGGTGGTGTGGAAGACAGATAAAACTGCCAGCTCATTCTGCAGGAAGCAGCATATAAGGAGCCCACTGATCTGACAGGCTTGTGTCACAATGCACAAGTTTGGGAATTGCCCAGGATCAGAAAAGGCCAGTTTTTCGCAACATTATAAAACACAAGAAAACTCTCTAACACAGAGGCGATGTTCACAGTTCCACAGAAATAACATGTCTGATTCTTGATGCTGACTAGAAGTCAACCAGTTATTTTAACACAGGTTTTAACTCTTATTGGTTTCACTTCACTTTCCCTTACGTTTCAGGTTTCTTAAGGACAGGGACCATGGTCTGGGCTTCCTAACCTCTGCCCACACATGTCTACCATGGTATTTCATGGGCGCTCCATTATCATCTGTCATTAATTGGGTTTTTTAGTAGGTGTCAGGCAGCTTTCATGGTGACCACGTTATTGGCAGAGCATAAAGAGAGTGGCAATAGTGGCGCTTTCTCTACCATATGAACCACATGTTACTCTCTTAAAATTCCTGGAATATATGTATGATGTCCTGTATGAGTGATTGTGAGTTTATGACACTCATATTCTCCTTTTTCCCAACAGTTTAAAATACCTTTACCTTTACCTTCCTTTCATTCCCTAACTTAAAATAATTTACTTCTTTGGCTTTGGACTACCTGCCTACCTGCTAAAAGATGCAGCACGAGAAAACATGTTTGCATTTTGATGTGTTCTTAGCAGGCTGCCTTACTTGCCAACTCTGCTGGGTGGGTTGGGTAACACTGTTATTTCTGTGAGGATCTTCTAAGATACAAGTATATTTCTTGGGCAAAGTAGCATGTTGAGTCCATCATCATTTGGAGTGAAACTCAGTCTACGTCCAGTAGACTTGGTCCCTTTGGTCACATGAAGGAATGAAAAACAGGCCATATTCGTTTTGATGTCATAACATTCTGGGACATGTAGTGATGCCCATGAAGAAAAAAAAGAATCAGACTGGGGACTCCATTTAAGAGATGTCTCAGCAAGCAGAATCAAGATGCCAGAATGAGGAACAAAGATAAATGCTGTGTAGGTTCTAGAGGTTGGAGACATTGCTCCAGCAGAGATAAAATTCCTTCAGGGTTAAGGGAGAGGCTGGATAGTGATCTACAGTCTTGGAATTATTGGATGATATAGTATTTCTGAGTTAATTTCTTGACGAACATGCATTCTGTTCCCTAGAGTGGCTGCACCTATTTACATTCCCACCAAGAGTACATTTTTGTTACTTTTTCTCCTACCTTCTCACCAATACTTGTTATTGCTTGTCTTGCTCATACTAGGCATTGTGTCAGGTGTGAATTGATGTGTCAATGTGGTTTTGATTCAGGTTTCTCTGATTAGTGATGTTGAGTATCTTTAATGTGTCTGGTGATGTAGTAGACACTCTTAATTCATCCCTTTCCCCTACCCTTTTGATTCTTTCAACAGTGATGATGACAGTGATGATGTCATCTGACAGCTTAACTCACCATTTTAATCTTCTATCAAAGGTCATACATTACTTCAAGTGTCCTGCTTTCCTGCTTCAAGTTACGTTGTTTCCAATGCGTTACATGACGTCCCTTTCACGAGTCTTCTTAGGGCACCCCTACTCACCTTTTATTACTACCCACTGTCACTCATACTCTTAGGAAGTTGCTCTAGTTACTTATCCTGATCCAACACTCTCTTTCTATGCCCCGACTCTAATCTATATACACACTTCAATTGACACCTCTTACACTTAATTTTTTTTTCCTAATGTTTATTTATTTATTTATTTATTTATTTATTTATTTATTTATTTATTTATTTATTTACTTACTTATTTATTTTTATTTTTGGAAGAGAGAGAGACAGAGCATCAGTGGATGAGAGGCAGAGAGACAAGGAGGTGTAGAAACCAAAGCAGCCTCCAGCTCTCAGCTGTCAGCACAGAGTCCTACATGGATCTTGAACTCACAAGCTGTGAGATAATGGCCCAAGCTGAAGTCGGCCCCTTAACCAACTGAGCCACCCAGGTGCCCCAAAACCTCTTACGCTTTCGTGTTTGCAACATAGGAGTTAATATTTCTGTGGACCGGGACTATCCATTCATTAATTTCTAGCACCTTCTACAGTTTGGAAATAAAGTAGTCACTCAATAAATTGATGCTCAATTGACAAATAAAGGAAGGAATGGGTCTGAAGGCAAAGGGCTCAGTAAAGACTTTTTACCCTATGAATTCGAACAATGCATTTGCTTTGAAAGGTTCACTTAGTTATATACAACATTTGCATATGCTTTGAACCTACTTCTGGATTCTCTATGATGATCCATTCATTCAGCTGAACCACATTTCCTTTATAACATAATTTATTATCTGGTAGAACTCGCCTAATTCATATGCTACCTTTTCAGAAAAATTTTTCTGGATCAGCTTGAATTTTCATATTTATACAAAATCTTAGAATCAGCTGATCTGATTTAAAATATCCATATTTTATTGGGCTTGCAACAAATTTACATAGTAATTTAGAGATAGTAGGCATTCTTACAATAATAACTTTTCCTATTCCAACACAAGGAATGTTTATATTTAATCTTTTTTTTTTTTAATCTCTGAGATGAGATTAATGTTTTCTGAAAGGCTTATTTATATACTTCTTTCATGTTTCTTGTTAAGTTCCCTCCTTCCTTCCTTCCTTCCTTCCTTCCTTCCTTCCTTCCTTCCTTCCTTCCTTCCTTCCTTCCTTCCTTCCTTCCTTCCTTCCTTCCTTCCTTCCTTCCACCTCCTTCTCCTTTTACTTCTGTCATGGCAAATGGCGCCAATTCTCTGACTATATTTCTAATTTTTTCTTGTTTGTATGGGAGAATGCTATATTGTTACCTTGTGAGCCTGGGTCATGTAATTTCATCAGGAAGACTCATGAAAAATCTGATCTCCCTTCCTTCATCGCAGTTATGTATAATTGACACTTGTTGCAAGGAGATAAACAGAGTGAAGAGAATTTCAGTCTTAGAAGAGAAGCTCCTGAGGTGAGAGTAGCCTGAGAGAGCAATTGGAGAGGGAACAAATGTGACCCAGAAAGGAGCTCACCGAACAATGTGATTGGGATAACACCCAAAAAGCAGGTTGGTTAGGAATAGCACCAAAAAGTAATTGTCAGATATGATCAAAGCTGTACAAAGGCAACTTGAAAGTGTTAGATGTTTTCCTTAAATACAAAATATTTTGTATTTAACCAAGAAATTTAAAAGTTAACCAAGATAAAGTCAGTAAAATTAAACTTTTTTTTTGAACAGAAAATTCAAGGAAACCAAATTATTAAAGTAAAACATGGTAACATTAAGGAGGTTTTGGTTATAAAAAATCCTATGTATAGATTTCAATAAAACAGACAATGAATGTTTTGGAGACAATGTAAATGACTACAACTGGTTTCAGAAAAAGCAGCAAGAGAATGAAAGCGATGCAAGTCATTTCTTTGAAAAACTAGCATAACCCCATAACTCTAACACTGGAGCAAATGAGTAAGACTTGGGGACCAGCTAGCCTGGCTGAGATGTTTCTTGCCAACACTTACTTAGTTCTTACTCATACCAGGTGAGGTTCTGAACATTTCACAAGTACATCATGTCATTCTCCTTAGGGCCCTATGAGGGAGGGGTTACTATTAACCTCCTTTTACACATCAGCAAATTGAGGAAGTTGAGAGGTTAAGGAACTTGTCTCCTCCCAAGGTCAACACAGGTGGCATGTGATGGAACTGAGAGGTGGCATGAAATAGTGTCCTCTAGTGCCAACTCACCCAAGTTTACATCCTGTCTCACCAGTACTAGGTGTATGCTCATCGGCACAGATTTTTTTAATGCTTTTGTGCTTTCGTTCTCAGATATGTAAGACCAAGTGATGAATATAATGATCACATAAAGAGTTTAGAACAATATCTGAAACATAGCAAACACCCCTTATATAGAATCCTATTATTACTGCTATTATTATTATTATTATTATTATTATTATTATTATTATTATTATTATTATTATTAAAACAGGACAGGACAGAGAAGACCTAAAAAGATATAACACATACGCAAACAAAAGAATTTCCTGTTACCTAAAATGTCAGAAAATCCAGTAATTTAATGAGGTGCTCTAAAGTGTTTTTTTTTTTATTCTTATAAATTGAATTTATTTTCAAATATTTTATGGTTTTGAAACAATATCTTATTTCTTTCTGAGAGAATGCAAGCAGGGTCAGAGAGAGAGGAATAGCATATCTGAAGTGGGCGTGATGCCTACAGCAGTGAGCACAATATAGGGCTTTAAACCATGAACTGTGAGATCATGACCTGAGCCAAAGTTGGATGGCCAACCAACTGAGCCACCAGGATGCCCCTATTTTTTTTCACATATAGTGTTATATTAGTTTCAGATGTACAAATACTGATTCAGCAATTCCTTACAATACCCAGTACTCATGGCAACAAGTGCACTCCTTATTCCCCATCACATATTTCACTCACTACATCTGCACCCCCACCCCCACTGGTAACCAGCATGTTGTTATCTATAATTAAGTGTATGTTTCTTGATTTGTCTATTACTCTGTTTCCCCAACATTTGATCATTTGTTTAGTTTCTTAAATTTCACATATGAATGAAGTCATATGGTATCTGTCTGTCTCTGACCGACTTATTTTGCCTAGGATTATATTCTCTAGCTCCATTCATGTTGTTGCAGATGGCAAGATTTCATTATTTTACGTGGCTGAGTACTATTCCCCTGTGTGTGGGTATTATACAGAATATACCACATCATATAATTATGTGTGTATAATACCACATTATAATACCACATCATATATACATACCAAATCTGTATCCATTCATCATTTGATGGACAATTGGCTGTCCCATAATGCTGCCAAAATTATCAGGGTTCTTGTCTCTCTTTGAATTATCGTTTCTGCATTCTTTGGGTAAATATACAGTAGTGTGATTGCTGCAGTTGTAGTTTTCACGTTCTGAGGAACCCACTATGTTTTCCACAGTGACTGCACCAGTTTGCATTCCTATCAACAGTGCAAAAGTTCTTTTTCCATATCCTCCTCAACACCTGTTGTTCATTGTGTTGCTGATTTTAGCTATTCCAGAGTGTGAGGTGGTATCTCATTGTCCTTTTGACTTGCAATTTCCTGATGGTAAATGATGATAAACATCTTTTCACGTGTCTGTTGGCCATCTGGATGTCTTCATGAAGGAGTGTCTGTTAAGGTCTTCTGTCCATTTTTAACTGGATAATTTCGTTTTTCAGTATTGAGTTTTGTAAGTTCTTTATATAGTGGATACTAATCCATTACTGGATATGTCATTTGCAAATAGCTTCTCTCATTCTGTAGGTTGCCCTTCATTTTATTGGAGTTTTTCCTTAGCTGTGCAGAAGCTTTTTATTTGGATGCAATCCCAATAGTTTATTTTTGCTTTTGTTTCCCTTGTCTCAGGACATATACCTAGAAAACGTTTCGTTGGCTAATGTCAAAAAATTACTGCCTGTGTTCTCTTCTAGGATTTTTATGGTTTCAGGTTTGGCATTTATATCTCTAATCCATTTTGGATTTATTTTCATGTGTTTTGTAAGAAAGTGGTCCAGTTTCGTACTTTTCCATATTTCTGTTCAGTTTTCCAACACCATTTGCTGAAGAGAATACCACTTTCGCATTTAATATGCTTTCTTGCTCTGTCAAAGATTAATAGACCAGATACTTGTGGGTTTATTTCTAGGTATTCTGTTCTGTTCCATTGGTCTACGTTCCAATTTGTGCCAGTACCATGCAGTTTTGATAACTACAGCTTTGTTGTATAACTTGATATCTGGAGTTTGTGATGCCTCCAGGGTTTCTTTGTTTGTCTGTTTGTTTGTTTAAGATTGCTTTGCTCTTCAGGTTCTTTGGTGGTCCCATATAAAGTTTAGGACTGTTTGTTCTAGTTCTGTGAGAAATGCCATTGGTGTTTTCATCGGGGTTACTTTAAATATGTAGATCGCTTTGGTAACATGGACATTTTAACATTATATGCCCTTTCAATCCATGAGCATGGAATTATCCATTTCTTGGTGTTGACCTCAGTTTCTGTCAACCTTATTTAATAGATTTCAGAGTATAGGTTATTCACCTTTTTGTATGAGTTTACCCCTAGATATCTTATTTTTTTGGTCCAATTATAAATGGGATTGTTTTCTTAATCTGTCTTTCTGCGGCTTCATTATTAGTGTATACAAATGCCAGAGATTTATGTATGTTGATTGTACCCTATGACATTACTGAATTCGTACTTCAGTTCTCACACTTTTGACCGTGGAATCTTTCAGGTTTTCTACAGTAGAGTATCATGTCCTCTATAAATCGAGAACATTTTTCTTCTTCTTTATTGATTCCATTGCCTTTTCCTTCTTTTTAGTGTCTAATTGCTGTGGCTAGGAGTTCTAGTATTGTGCTGAATAAAAAAGTGGTGGGAGTGGACATCCTTGTCTTGTTCCTAAGCTTATGGGAAAAGCTTTCAGGTTTTCCCCATTCAAAAAGATTTTAGCTATGGGTTTTTCATAGATGGCCTTTATTATGTTGAGGTATTTTTCCTCTAAACCTAATTTGCCAAGGGTGATTATCATGAATGGATGTTGTAGTTCTTCAAATGCTTTTCCTGCATCTGTTGAAATGATAATGTGGCTCTTCTCCTTTATCTCATTGGTGTACTGTAACGTGTTAATTGATTTGTGAATATTGGACTATACTTGCAAACTAGGAATAAATCTACCTCAATTGTGGTGAATACCTCTTTTTATAATGTATTATTAGAGTCAGTGTGCAAGTATTTTCTTGAGAATATTTGCATCTATGTTCATTAAACATATGGGCTTGTCCTTTTTCTTAGTGGACTAGTTTTCAGATTTTGATATCAAGTAAATGCTGGTCTCATAGAATGAAGTTGCAATTCCTTTGAGAAGAACAGGGAGTAACTCTTCTTTAAGTTTACAGTAGAATTAATCTGGTCCTGAACTTTTGTTTCTTCAGAGCTTTGGATTACTAATTCACGATTGAGATTCTCTCTCACCATCTCTGTGCCCATCCTCTGTACTCTCCCCCCACCCTCTCTCTCTCTCTCTCTCTCTCTCTCTCTCTCTCTCATTTCTCTTTCTCTCTCTCTTTCAAAATAAATAACTTTTAAAAAGATAAGTTGAGACATTTTAAAATCAAATAAAATATCAGCAATTTGGGCAATATTGTCAGATGGAATGAATTTGAGAGACTTTTAATATTGACTTCAAACTTGTCATCCCAATTTTCAATAAATAAAAATTTAAGAGGTGTTGCAAGATTGAAAATCAAATCATATTTGAAGGAGTTTTTAAAAAATCATATAATAAAGCATAACAAATTTGAGAATGAATGTTGAAAATAAAATTGTGAACAAAACAAAATACCTAATTTTTTGATCAACCAATTTGATCACGCACTCACACCCCAAGACTCCTGAAGGAGTCCTAGTACTGATGTCCTTGTGTGAACTTCGCTGTTTCTGAAATGACCTCCGGTTACGAATGGGTGGTCCAGATTGCAAGCCAACAGAGTGGAGGGTTGCGGGGAGGTGGGGCTCTTAAAGGCCACGGACACGCCATCCTCTCCCGTGTGCCCGCTGCCCTCTCATCATCAGCCGTGATGAGTCGGGTGCTGTTCTTCCTCTAGGGCCACAGGCTTATGTCATGTGTCCAACACGCCACGTGAGAATTGTGAGAAGAATCCCAAGTGCAAACAACAGCAGGCACTCAGAGAGGTCACCTCGTCCCAGGCAGCCTGCGTTCCTTGGCACGAGTGCCTGGACAAAGGCTGCCTCGGCCACATAGGGAACGATGGACTTGTGCAGCCTTAGCATTCTGTGCAGAGGTCCCGGGCAGGCCTGGAGCTTAGAAAGGACGGGGACGAGCCTCACCTGGGAAGAGGTGAGTGCTGGGGTACTCCTTACACAGCAGATGGCTGCTTGCTAGAGATGTCTGTGCTAGGGATGGGGCAAAAGCTCCACCGTTCTAGCAGTGCAATAGATAGAGTTCAGTCCTGTCCATCGCAGGCTCTTCTCTATCCCCAAGTTACACGGCC
The DNA here is from genome assembly GCF_028749965.1 of Puma concolor. Taxonomy (NCBI): domain Eukaryota; kingdom Metazoa; phylum Chordata; class Mammalia; order Carnivora; family Felidae; genus Puma; species Puma concolor. Next base: position 2,309,241 of record NW_028240124.1, on the reverse strand, counting down.
CCCAGCACAGCATGCCTGAGACTGACATCCCCACACTAATCTTCCTGTCTCCCAAACTGCCCAAGCCCCCCAGGATCCCCACTGCACAGCTCTGTAGTACAAGAGCCTTCCCTGCAGTGGCTCTATTCCAGAGAAGGCGTTGGCAGTCCCAATGCATGGAGGCTTCTTGGCCCTACCAATATGCAGACAACATGGTCAGCGGGGTGTCAGCACGCTGTGGAGTTGGGGATCTGTATGCCCAAGCCTTACCTCTTCCCGGGTGGAGGCTGTCACACTCTCTAGAAGGGATGGCAGGTCTTTTTCTCGCTGCTGTCTGCACACTGGCTGGAGAAGCACGTCTTTTCAGCTGGTTGATGTGTAAACGTCGGGGTACCCTGGAAAAGCTCCCTGTGCTGGCCCGTGTCTTTGGGTGTGAACATCCAAAGAAAGTATGGCCCATGACTCTGCAGTGGGAATACGGCCTCAGTGGTCATGAGGCTGGGCCCTTTGGGGCATCTTTCTGCACAAGCAGGCCGTTACATGATAGGTCTTGCCGAGCAGGAACACTTTACGGGACAGGGGAACACAGGGTCCCCCACATGTTAATATCTCCCGCCAATACCTGCTGAGGGGCCAGGGTGACTTTTCCGCCCGGCCTGTCCCAAAGAGAAGGTACAGACAAGGTGTGGTGTGGAATGTCCTCATGGCCACCAGAGCCAAACCCTCAAGTGTGAACACTTGTGTATTGGTTCCATGGTCAGAGGCCTGGGTGTTCTGTGTCCGAGGGATTACAGCCCTCAGGCTGCACACCCTGCAGCCCCAGGTGTCCTCCCGTAGCCGCAGCACTCTCTGGGGAGCCCCAGGGTCCAGGAGCTGCTAAACCCCCTGCACAACTGTATGTGCTGCCTAGCGGCCTCTTCCACCACAACACCAGCGTGTGTGGGCTCCAGAGTGCTGTCCCTCGACAGGGGACACCCTCGACAATTCAGGAGCCTTCTGACTTCCATGTCTGAACCACACGTGTCTCTCATTGACCTGTCGGTATCGTCCTGTTGTTCTCTGTGTACAGGAAATGTATTGCATTTCCTGTGCTCCTCTGTCTCCCTGAGTGAGCCCTGGCGTGTCTGTGTCCTTTCTTGGCTTTGCCTGTGCCAACGGCTCTCTGGTGATGCCTCCTTGCCTGGCCTAAATGGGCACACTGTACCCGTGTAACCGCCATCGTCTCTGCACACCTGCGTGTTGTGTCAGCTGCGGCTCTGCTGGCCTGTCTTGTCTTTGGTGTATGCTTCTGCGCTTGAGTGTGTTTCCCTCTGAATTCAACCCCTTTCTTCCACTGACAGATCCAATTGCTGTCCTGTTGTCAGGTGGAGGGGCTTCTGCGTGTTCTCTTATATGTTCCTGGAGCCAGAAATCTTTCCGTGCCCGTAGGACCTTCGTCAGAGGATTGGCCATGCACTCACTGCCAGCCAGTTAATGTCCCCAAATGCAGCTGCCTTGCTGTGACCATTAAGTCACACATCTATTTTCCGTTCTTCTGTTTTCAAACCCTTTGTACCCTAAGGGCTGAGACGTCACTGGCTTGCACATTGAGATGCAGGCGTAAAGTGTGAAAGGTGGTCTAGCAATGTTTTCCACTTACTCTTTTGCCATGTAGCATGTTCCTGGCTGGGAGAGACTTCCCCCTGACAGCGTGTGTCTCGTTTCTGTGTGCCTCCTTTGTGTTCTGTTCCCTCATTTGTCCATTACCTCCTACCTGGGAGTCTGATCCATGTTTGCTGAACCATGCAGACACCATGCAGAATTCCTCTCTGTGTGGCGGTTCAGTCAACATGACTGAGGATGTCACCATGCGGGATTCTGGGGGCACTATCATGGACATCCCCAAACCCTGAGTATTGGACATCCCTGGCCTGTGCTGGCCTCTCCATTTCCTTGAATTTCCTCATTTTCACAGGAAAGATATGAACCTGGGCGCTGGCCTTTCTCTCAGGTTTGTGCCCTGTCCTCCCTCACTCAACTCCCCATTGGTTCAATCTTACTGACCTCACATGCAATCCCAATGTGTGACCCATCCCTACGGACAATGTCCTACGTCCCGCCCTTTCTTGGAACTCCAATGTGCAGGCACAGAACACTTACACCTCTGGAGAGCCGCATGTATACATGGACACGCCCCAGAGCGTACCTGAGCCGAAAACACACACAAACACTTCATGCTGTTTATCTCCCATTCTATATTTCTTCGAATGTATTGGACCCCCACCCTGTGCCACGTGTCACCACCAGCCTTGTCCTTATTTCGTGGGCAGGAGAATCTTGTGGACCATCGGTGAGCGTCGGAAGTCTTTCCACTGGGGTCCATGAAGTGTGATGCTCCTTATAGTTTTCTCAAGATCTTGCATATCCCTGGGATATAAGGGTACACACAGACAGAGACACACAGACACAACCACACCCACATACATACACACCCACCCCCCCCCACACACACACACACAGGACAGGTGAGAGTCTTATCTTGGCCCTGTTTAACATTGCTTGAATGTTTCCAAACGGAAAGTAGAATGGGAGGGTGTGATAAGCTGTGCCAAAGATGACACGTGGCTCCAGAAGCCAGACAACATGTGGGATGGTGGTAGGACGCCTGAGGGTGGGACTCATGGTCCTGGAATGACAGTTGTCACCGTGCTATCTAATGAGGCAGCTTTGGATGTCCCGCTTTGCTCATTCTTGTTGTCTAGCCCACTGCCCACCTTCAGCCTCCCCAACGGGGCAAAGCCTCTTTGACACGTTACTTCCTAAGACGCCCTGTCTCAGGCCAATGCCCTTTTGACCTGGTGTCACCTCCTGTGCCACTGTGAGTCTCGGTGCCTCCATGCAGAAGAGAATTGTGCCATGGGCCCCACGGCACACATTTCAGTGCCCACACCCTTGGCTGCTCACCTCTTTCCCTCTCAGTTCTCTCTCCTGGGGCCTCCTTCATCTTGAAATACAGCAGGGCATTGCGCCAAAGATCCTTTATGATTATCTGGTAGGGGAGACAGGTCAGGCCTCAGGTAGCTGTCCCACGCAGTGTGGGAACCCATGAAAATCACCTCCCTTCCTTGTTACAGGGCCCCACCTCAGCAATACTGCTAGAGCCGGCAAAGCTGTGGTCAGAGAACCAGTTGAAGAAGTTGAGGCTGCTGTTGTCATGCCTGCGTCTGTAGGCCTCCTGTCTGTACCTTGGGTACCACTGGATGGGACTGGAATGAGACGCCCTATACCCTGCAGGAAGACGAGTATGTGAGAAGCCGCCAGAGAACTAATCACATTCAACCCTCCACCCACTGCCGCCCATGCATTCAGTGGACACTTACCAGCAAGGCCAAGGACCTACTCCTTCATAACGACTTCATTCTGGAAGTAGGAGTTCTTGCCAAAAAACAGCAGGATCTTCCGGCATTCCCTGGGAAACTAGTGTTGCTCCACCTGCCGTGTTAGGACTGTGGGGCAGAAATGTGAAATCTTGTTCCAGGAGACCCGCCCTCCCCTGAGGAAGGAACACACCACTTCTCCCCACCACCTCCCCCGCCCACACAGCCACCCACCCACACCGCCTCCCACTCCCAGGCCGACCTTCAAATTGGTCATGTGGCCAAGCATATTTCATCGTGCTTACTAATCAGGGCTGACATCTGAGGGTGGTTCACAAACTGCTGCAGGTCAAAGAGCTTTCAGGTGCTGGGCATGAGAGACCTCGACCCAGAGAACCAGTGTGGACCGCATCCTGGCGTCCTCCCCCAGGGACTGGCGTCCTCCCCCAGGGCCTCACGCCCTCCCCACAGGCTGCATCCAGGCCCACGGGATCTCAGAATTCCGCAGGGCTCTGCTAGACACGCAGAGGAGGCTGTGCATGCCCAGACGCCTGCATCCACGCCTAGCCTTGTGTGCTCATGAGGACACTGAGGACGCTTACTTCCACACAGCCACATAGCACACATCCAGTCTCGCGCCGACCAGTGGGCATTCGCATCGCTTTCCCTACAGCAAGATGCTTAGCGGGACCCAGAAACGTGCCCCCGCGCGGCTTTGCATGGGAAGAAGCCCTCGGTCATTTCCCTGTCCTGGCCTGGACCTCCACCGCCACTCTGCACTCTCTCAGCGCTGTTTCCGTGTCAGGTGCGAGGTAAAGCACACGTGCCTCCAACACCCCAGCACTGCCCTCCTCCCACACTCATTGCAGAGCCAGGACCACTGGATGGGATCATGTTTGCACCTTCCCGGCCACTGGAGCGTGGCTTAGCTCCAGTCCATGTCCTGGGTTCCTCTAAATGTCACCTCCCTTTCCTTCCTCTTGTGCAAGCCTAGCCCCCTCTGGACCCTCCATCAGCAACAGGAAGGACACAGTTTGGCGCAGAAACCACGGATGCGCTGGATAAGGTCACTTTCTGTTCTAGATGATGCCGCCGGCTCTGCCCCATCCTGAGTTTGAGTCGAGCGTGCTCCTGGCTGGCTTTTTTATTCACGGGCTGTAGCTCTATCTGAAGGGCCTCCAGAGTTTCCAGTGGGGAAGGGCAAGGACGGAGGCCTGTCTCGAACTGCTCCTTCTTATCCTGCTTCACCTGAAGATCCTGGGCTTCTTCCACCCATCGACCTTCCTGCTCACTCGGCTTCTGTTCCTCCTCCTCCCGCTCCTCCTTGTCTTCCTTTTCTTCCACCTCCTCCTGGCCCTGCTGCTCCTCCAGCGCTTCCTTCTCCTGCTCCTCTTCCTCCTCTGTTTGCATTCTGCTCTCCCTCTAATGGCTCCCACGCCTTCCCTTCCTCCTCCTGCTCCTCCTCCTGGTCCTCTCTCCCCACCACCGCGGCTGCCCCCACTGCCCCAGCTTGTATACCCTGGTGCTCCTGCTCCTCCCCTTCCATTTCCACCAACTCCTCCTCCTTCCGATCTTCCTCCTTCTGCTTGGGCTTCTGCTTCTCCTCCTTCTAATCTTTTACTCCTGCTGACTCTCCCCTCTTCCTCCTCCTCCTCCTCCTTCTGCTCTTCTGTTCCTGCTGCTCCCCCTCGTCCTTCACGTCCTCCTCCTCGTGAACCTGGACCTTCTCCTTCTCCGGCTCCTGCTCCTCTTCCTCCTCCCCCTTCTTCCTCTGGTCATGCCCCTCTTCCCCAGGCGCGTCCTCTTCTGCAGCTGCCACCTGAACTTCCTTCTCCACCAGACCCCACAGCACCTCCACCACCACTATGCCATGCTCCAGAGGCAGTGATATCTCGCTGGGGCTGCCCACCTGCCCCTCGGGTCGGGCCTGGCCTTCCTGCCCAGGCTGTTCGCTGGTGGCCTGCAAGCCTTCGGCCTGCGGCACCTCCGGCCCTGCCGGAGACCCACTGTCCCCACGGGCCCTCGTCTCTCGACCGCCCCCTTCCCGGTCGAAGGCGGCATGGGGCCTCTGGGCATCCCCAATGTTTCAGAAACACGAGTCGCGCATCATACGGCCCGGCCCGAGACAGGAACTGTGGCTGCTACCGATGACGAAGCGGGAGGTGAGAGCACGGCCCCCTCCCCAGACCCAGTCAGTGGAGACCTGAGGGCAATGGCTGGCAACTCGCTCCCCCTTCCTCCCAGAGCCCAAAGGTCGAGCGGGCGCATGCGCATGCTGCTGTACCCAGGATGCCTCCCCGTAGCTATCGCTATGCTGCCGCCGCCTAGGAGGCGTTTGTGGTGAGAGGTGCCCTTAGGCTTTGAGGCTGAGGGAGCTCCAAGCCACGCCCAGGCTGCTTCACTATCTTCAGGACCAATCATAGGGAGGGTGGTGTGCGTGGCTTCCCCATCCCGCCCGTAGTTCACCTGGAAACTGGGGCGCATCTGTTGCCTAGGCAGGAAGGCTCTGGGCCCCATGCAATGCAACTCCTCCCTGGGGCTTGCAGCCGGCCCTCCGTGCCCTCTGGGTGTCCTGTTTGGCTTCTGGGCATGCAAAAGTGACCTTTGAATTCCACGGCGCGCTGGGCACGCGGGTATCTACACACACGGGTAAAGGGGGACCTCCACGCTTTTCCCATTTACACCGCCACCTTTGTTCATTGTGCCCCTAATCCGACAACTCCACGGAGCGGATCAACTTGGCTGTCCGGGAGAGGCATTTCAGCTGTGCGCCTGCTCTCTGTGCCCCTGGTTTTCCATCTGCTCAGCCTCCTTTGCATACTCTCTACATCCATCCTTGCTCCAAGGAGACATGTATGTCATGACAGCAGTCTAGCAGTGCACTGTTTGCACTGGCGGTGACAAGAGGTGTGTGATGTGGGGAGGACGCCACACTAGGGGAGGCTACATAGCATGCGCAAACTCTTGCCATTTGTCCCTGTTGCCTGGAAAGTGACACCCCAGCAAGCATACACCGCCCCCCTCATGATCGGCTGCCCATTCCTCCCGTGTGTGGCAGTGCACAGGAAAGACCCGTGACCATGGGCCCTGGGACTCCTGGAGCTTGTGTCTGTCTCACAGACAGCGGTCCCCTTCCTCCCACAGTGCTTGGCCATCTTCTCACAGGGACCCTCCCCAGGCCTTCGTTGGCCGTATGTCTGTTCATCCTGGTCCCATTTCCTTTAACCACTCACTTAGGCAGCAGGCTGCCATGAGCGTGGGCGCTGACTCAAAACACTGTCCCCCTGTGCCACAGACAGCATGATTTCAAGGGCCTCCGAAAGGTATCAGGGGGTTGGGGGATGTAGCTTTGGGACGCAAGTGAGGGACACGCACCAGGGTCTACACGAAGCCACGTTACCACTTTGGGGAACCAATAAGCTGCAGAAGGTGTGAAGTGAGGGCAGTGATGTGGTCACCCTCCCTGTCAGAGCAGTGGTGATGTGGACTCCCTGCCTGTCTCCTTCAGACAGCAGCAGCTACACACACACACCACACAGAGCCACTGCAGGATTGGAGGCTCGAGATGCATTGCCTGGCCAGTCAACACACTCATGCATTGCCTTTTCCCTTTGGTGGAATGCAGTGTTCCCCCCTCTCTTTATGGGACCAGGAGGCTGCCAGGCAGGCCGGGGATTCTAGGATTGCCAAATTGGTGTGCCGGGACCTCTGGGAACATGTTGCGTCCGTGACACAGAAGAGGTTCCTACAGACTCGCTGGACCACGTCAGGATACGTACGCGGTACAGAAATGCTCCAGGGTGGCTGTGATATATGAGGCAGCACACCACAGCTTCAGGTCACAGCAATGCATAGAAACGCAGGTGGATGGGGAGAGGCTGAACAGGTGGTAGGGTGCTGCGAGGGGGTGGCCACTGTGAGAGACAGAGATGCCAACATTTACCCAGAAAGGGAGAGGAACAGGTCCAGTGGTGAGCCCTCAAGCTGCCCTCAGCAGAGGATGTAGGGGGTGGGCAAGACAGGAAAGCAGGCCCATACCCTGGTGCACCTGACCTATGCAACTCACTCCCTCCAGAGAAATGGGGCCTGTCAAACTCCCATGCAATGCTGGGAGACCCTGTGGCAGGAACGTGGGAGCAAATCTGGGTCCCAGTTGCAGGGGCTGCCTGGGAGAAGCAGGCAATGCCTTTCAGTTTGAACAACACCTACCACAATATTGGGGCCCAGGGGCCGGGCCCCAACTTCGCAAGGGGCCCTAGACCAGCCAGGCCTGTCTCTGCAGTGTCATCCAGGAGGATGTTCACCGAGACCCATACCCTGGCTGGGACCACAAGGCCTTGCGATGATCCCCCTAGGCTGGTCCAGGAGCAGGACCAGACTTACTCATGCTATCTGCTGCCTCCCTCCACTAATCCCCGCTTCCTTGCATGGAACGTTGGTCCTCCTCCACTGGGCCATGGAAGGCCCAACCCCAACTTGCCCCTGGCCAAGGCAACACAGGACGAGCGGACCCAGGCAAAGTCCAGGCTTTCCTCCTGTCATAAAAAGTGATCAGCTAGCTCCGTGTCGATCCCAGGAGCGAAGGGATTGCACTCGCTGGACTTTGGCAGTTAGACTCGCCCTTACCCACCAAGCCAGGAAAGCCGCCAGTCTCTTTCCTTCACTAGCCAACGGCCTACACACACTCACTCCGGCACAGAGATGCACGGCCACGTGGCACGTGGACACAGACACGCACGCGCTGCCAGCACAAACGCTAGGTCTCAGGCAAAAGTACTCACGCGCCCCAGCCACAATACACTCGCAGACACTCTACTGGACCTCTGCACTCACTCATGCCCTCTGCCACATCCCACTCACGAGGCTAGCTCCTCCCCACGACCCACACATGCTTTCCCCCCTCACACGCCACACGCATTTGTCCTGGGGCCCAAACCTGGCTGAAAACTAGGGCAGATCCAGGACTTCCATTGGGTCACAGGAGCTTGCATTTAGATGCCAAGGAAAGGGAGCCACAACTGATACCAACCTTCCAGTACCAATGGCACTGGAACATGGCATGTGGAGAAACACCAGCCATGACTAGGTTCCCAGCCTCCTCTGCCCCTGCCCTTTCTTCACACCCTCTAAACACTGGGGAGTCCTTTGGGTTTCAGTACCTCCCAGCTGGGTGCAACCTACAGGGCAAGGGCCAAAGGACTGACCTTTCACAGTTCACATGTATACCCAGCTTGTGTGAGCTGCCTGGAGTCAGTCACGGCTTAGGAGGTCTGGATGTGCTCTGACCCCTGTTACTTACGCGTTCCTTTGTGTGTTCCCTTGCAGCCCTGTGCCATCAGCAGCCTACTATGTCCGTATGGACATGCACAGCACACGGAAACCCAGATGCAATGATACTGTCCAGGGACAGGACAGAGACAGAGAAAGAGAGATGAAGGTGGGGGAGGGAGAAAGCGTTCCCTACAGAAAATGATCACAGGGACTCAGAGATAGAGACCAGAGGGACATGGAAGGAGGCAGAGGAAGGAGAGTAAGTCACAACTAGAGATAGCCACAGAGGGGGAGTGTGCGTGTGGTGCCTTTGTCTGTGCGTGTGCATGTGTATGAATGGGTGAAATTGTCTGGGACTGAGACAGGGGTGTGGCCACGATTCCTGGACTATTGAACGCCCCCTTCCAGCAGAATGGAGGCCCGGTATTCTCAGGAATCTCAGTGTTTTCCGGAACATGACTCATTTGCTTTGGTGCCCTAGCCCATACTCAGGCTAGGAGGGCCATAGAGCACAAGGAGTGGGAACTTGAGGCATACGGCTCCAGATAGTCTGGCCCAGCAGGTGGAGCGTCGAGGCCCAAGGTTTTTAAATGCCTGCTGCCTCCTTCTGGAGCCCACAAGCATTTGGGAAGCACGCCCATGGCCCCATGGCCCTTCGGACACTGCAGTGGCTGTGTCTGTGTCTGTGGCTGTGGTGGAGGTGGGCAGAGGCAGGGCAGTGAACTTTTTGACCGTGGGTCCTTGGGGTGAAGGATCTCCAGATCAGACCCAGACAGTTGGCTGCTGTTCAGGAACAATCAGCAGGAAGGGAAGTGGGCGTGGCTCCAGCATTTGAGCCCCTTCCTCCCCTTCCCGGGTCTGGAGCCAGTTCTCTGCCTCCACTTCCAGGGTGGACTCCCTGTTTGGTCCATGTCCTTTTCCACTTTGTCATCGACCACAACTGTCCTGTGGGTATCTCATATCGGAGAACTGGTGCTACAGGTCTCAACTCTTTGGGGAGGAGCCAAGATGGCAGACAGCATGGAAGTTTCTTAAGTGTCTCGTGTGCATGAAATACAGCCAGACCAACACTAAACCATCCTACCCACCCAGGAAACTGACGGGAGGATTAGCACAGCAATCTGCATATCCTGAACCACAGACTTCAACAGGCACGTGGCATGGAGAAGTGAACTTGGAGAGCGAGGAGGCTCAGGAAGGGAGGAGCTTCTGTGCCCAGAGAGGCGAAGGAGACTGGGCAGGTGGAAATTTTACTAATTTTCTTTAATATTCTTCTACATTATTCTTTCCTTTCGTGTCTATATTCACAAATTCTATTTTACTCCCATATTCTCCTTTTAGTCTATTTCAGTGTTTTGATTTTTCAAATTCTCACAACATTTCCCGTTGTAATATTTTTTACTTTCTAAATTTTTCTCCACTCCCACTCTTTTTTCTCTCGTGTCAAACCCCTTACAACACCCAGAAGAAACATGCCTAGAATCTAGCATCATTCATTCCCTTTTTTACGTGTGTGTTTTTAATTTTTTACTTTTAACATTTTATAATTTGGATATTTCATTTGAATTGTCTACCTCATGAGTTCCTTTTCTCCCTTCAAAATGGCAAAAGAAGGAATTCACCCAGAAAGAAAGAGCATGAAGCAACGAGAGCCAGGGATTCAACCAACACAGATACAAACAAGATGTCTGAAGCAGCATGTACAAGCACGATGATAAGAATACTAGCTGCGGTCCAATGTAGATTGGAGTCCCTTTGTGCAGAGAAAACATGAAGTAAAAGCTGGCCAGAATGAAGTTAAAAATGATATAACTGAGCTGCAATGACGGATGGATGCAGCGGTGTCAAGGATGGATGAGACAGAACAGAGAATCAGCGATACGGAGGACAAACTGATGGAGAATATGGAAGCAGGAAAATCGAGGGAGATTAAGGAAAAGAGCACGGTTGAGCAATTAGAGAAATCAGTGACTCATGCAGAAGGAACAACATCAGAATCAAGGGGTCCTGAAGAGGGAGAGAGAGAAATAGGGGCAGCAAATTTCAGAAATATGTGAGCAAATCATAGTGGAAAATTTTGCTAACCTGGGGAAAGAAACAGCCATCAAAATCCAGGAAGCACCGAGGACCCCCATTAGATTCAACAAAAACTGACCCTCAGCAAGGCAGCAAGGCATATCATATTCAAGCTCACAAAGTACTCAGGCAAAGAGAATCATGAAGGCAGCAAGCGGAAAGAAGTCCCTAAACTACAAGAGAAGATAGATCAGGTTTGCAGCAGACCTATCCAGAGAAACTTGGCAGGCCTGAAGGGAGGGGTAGGATTTGTTCAAAGTGCTGAATTAGAAATTTATGCAGCCAAGAATTCTTTATCCAGCAAGGCTGTCATTCAAAATAGAAGGAGAGAGAAAAAGGTTCCCAGACAAACAAAATTTAAAGGAGTTTGTGACCGCTGAATCACACCTGCATGCAATTTTAAGGGGGGACACTCAGAGGGGAGAAATGACTATCTATCTGTCTATCTATCTATCTATCTATCTATCTATCTATCTATCTATCTATCTATCTATCTATCTATTTATCTAACTATCATCATCTATCATCTATGTATATGTATATGTATATGTATATGTATATGTATATGTATATGTATATGTACACTTATAATTATATTTTTATTTATTTTTATTTATTTTTATTTATAGATAGAAATATATAATTAGATATATAGAGATATATAAATATATAGATGTAGATGTAGATATAGATATAAAGATATATAGATTTTTTTTCTCCAACTCTTCAAAGAAGAAAATGGCCATAAAATCATATCTTTCAGTACTCACTTTAAATGTCAGTGGACTCGGAGAAGGAAGATGGCGGCGTAGGAGGACGCTGGGCTCACCGCGCGTCCTGCTGATCACTTACATTCCACCTACACCTGCCTAAATAACCCAGAAAACCGCCAGAGGATTAGCAGAACGGAGTCGCTGGAGCCAAGCGCAGACGAGAGGCCCAGGGAAGAGGGTAGGAAGGGCGGCGAGGCGGTGCGCGCTCCACGGACTGGCGGGAGGGAGCCGGGGCGGAGGGGCGGCTCGCCGGCCAAGCAGAGCCCCCGAGTCTGGCTTGCAAAAAGCGGAGGGGCCTGACGGACTGTGTTCCTACAGCAAGCGCGACTTAGCGTCTGGGAGGTCATAAGTTAACAGCTCTGCTCAGAAAGCGGGAAGGCTGGAGGACAAAGGGAAGGAGAGCTGCTGAGCCCCCGGACGACAGAGCTCAGTTTGGTGGGGAACAAAGGCGCTCGTCAGCGCCATCTCCCCCGCCCATACCCCAGCCAAAATCCCAAAGAGAACCAGTACCTGCCAGGGAACTTGCTGGCTTCGAGCAAACACCCAACTCTGCACTTCTGCGGAGCCAAACCTCCGGCAGCGGATCTGACTCCCTCCTGCTGCCACAGGGCCCCTCCTGAAGTGGATCACCTAAGGAGAAGCAAGCTAAGCCTGCCCCTCCTGCCCCTGTGCACCTTGCCTACCCACCCCAGCTAAGACGCCAGATCCCCAGCATCACAAGCCTGGCAGTGTGCAAGTAGCCCAGACAGGCCACCCCACCCCACAGTGAATCCCGCCCCTAGGAGAGGGGAAGAGAAGGCACGCGCCAGTCCGTGGCCCCAGCGTTGGGCTGGGGGCAGACATCAGGTCTGACTGCGGCTCCGTCCACCAACTCCAGTTATACACCACAGCACAGGGGAAGTGCCCTGCAGGTCCTCACCACGCCAGGGACAATCCAAAATGACCAAGCGGAAGAATTCCCCTCAGAAGAATCTCCAGGAAATAACAACAGCTAATGAGCTGATCAAAAAGGATTTAAATAATATAACAGAAAGTGAATTTAGAATAATAGTTATAAAATTAATTGCTGGGCTTGAAAACAGTATAGCTGACAGCAGAGAATCTCTTGCTACAGAGATCAAGGGACTAAGGAACAGTCACGAGGAGCTGAAAAACGCTTTAAACGAAATGCATAACAAAATGGAAACCACCACGGCTCGGATTGAAGAGGCAGAGGAGAGAATAGGTGAACTAGAAGAAAAAGTTATGGAAAAAGAGGAAGCTGAGAAAAAGAGAGATAAAAAAATCCAGGAGTATGAGGGGAAAATTAGAGAACTAAGTGATACACTAAAAAGAAATAATCTACGCATAATTGGTATCCCAGAGGAGGAAGAGAGAGGGAAAGGCGCTGAAGGGGTACTTGAAGAAATAATAGCTGAGAACTTCCCTGAACTGGGGAAGGAAAAAGGCATTGAAATCCAAGAGGCACAGAGAACTCCCTTCAGACGTAACTTGAATCGATCTTCTGCAGGACATATCATAGTGAAACTGGCAAAATACAAGGATAAAGAGAAAATTCTGAAAGCAGCAAGGGGTAAACGTGCCCTCACATATAAAGGGAGACCTATAAGACTCGTGACTGATCTCACTTTTTAAACTTGGCAGGCCAGAAAGAATTGGCACGAGATTTTCAGTGTGTTAGACAGAAAAAATATGCAGCCGAGAATCCTTTATCCAGCAAGTCTGTCATTTAGAATAGAAGGAGAGATAAAGGTCTTCCCAAACAAACAAAAACTGAAGGAATTTGTCACCACTAAACCAGCCCTCCAAGAGATCCTAAGGGGGTCCCTGTGAGACAAAGTACCAGAGACATCACTACAAGCATAAAACATACAGACATCACAATGACTCTAACCCCATATCTTTCTATAATAACACTGAATGTAAATGGACTAAATGCGCCAACCAAAAGACATAGGGTATCAGAATGGATAAAAAAACAAGACCCATCTATTTGCTGTCTACAAGAGACTCATTTTAGACCTGAGGACACATTTAGATTGAGAGTGAGGGGATGGAGAACTATTTATCATGCTACTGGAAGCCAAAAGAAAGCTGGAGTAGCCATCCTTATATCAGACAAACTAGACTTAAGTTAAAGGCTATAACACGAGATGAAGAAGGACATTATATAATAGTGACAGGATCTATCCATCAGGAAGAGCTAACAATTATAAATGTCTATGCGCCGAATACCGGAGCTCCCAAATATATAAAACAATTACTCATAAACATAAGCAACCTTATTGAGAAGAATGTGGTAATTGCAGGGGACTTTAACACCCCACTTACAGAAATGGATAGATCATCTAGACACACGGTCAATAAAGAAACAAGGGCCCTGAATGAGACATTGGATCAGATGGACTTGACAGATATATTTAGAACTCTGCATCCCAAAGCAACAGAATATACTTTCTTCTAGAGTGCACATGGAACATTCTCCAAGATAGATCATATACTGGGTCACAAAATAGCCCTTCATAAGTTTACAAGAATTGAAATCATACCATGCATACTTTCAGACCACAATGCTATGAAGCTTGAAATCAACCACAGAAAAACGTCTGGAAAACCTCCGAAAGCATGGAGGTTAAAGAACACCCTACTAACGAATGAGTGGGTCAACCAGGAAATTAGAGGAGAAATTAAAATATATATGGAAACAAACGAAAATGAAAATACAACAATCCAAACGCTTTGGGATGCAGCGAAGGCAGTCCTGAGAGGAAAATACATTGTAATCCAGGCCTATCTCAAGAAACAAGAAAAATCCCAAATACAAAATCTAACAGCACACCTATAGGAATTAGAAGCAGAACAGCAAAGGCAGCCTAAACCCAGCAGAAGAAGAGAAATAATAAAGATCAGAGCAGAAATAAACAATATAGAATCTAAAAAAACTGTAGAGCAGATCAACGAAACCAAGAGTTGGTTTTTTGAAAAAATAAACAAAATTGACAAACCTCTAGCCAGGCTTCTCAAAAAGAAAAGGGAGATGACCCAAATAGATAAAATCATGAATGAAAATGGAATTATTACAACCAATCCCTCAGAGATACAAACAATGATCAGGGAATACTATGAAAAATTATACGCCAAAATACTGGACAACCTGGAAGAAATGGACAAATTCCTGAACACCCACACTCTTCCAAAACTCAATCAGGAGGAAATAGAAAGCTTGAACAGACCCATCACCAGCGAAGAAATTGAATTGATTATCAAAAATCTCCCAACAAATAAGAGTCCAGGACCAGATGGCTTCCCAGGGGAGTTTAACCAGACGTCTAAAGCAGAGATAATACCTATCCTTCTCAAGCTATTCCAAGAAATAGAAAGGGAAGGAAAACTTCCAGACTCATTCTATGAAGCCAGTATTACTTTGATTCCTAAACCACACAGAGACCCAGTAAAAAAAGAGAACTACAGGCCAATATCCCTGATGAATATGGATGCAAAAATTCTCAATAAGATACTAGCAAATCGAATTCAACGGCATATAAAAGGAATTATTCACCATGATCAAGTGGGATTCATTCCTGGGATGCAGGGCTGGTTCAACATTCGCAAATCAATCAACGTGATACATCACATTAACAAGAAACAAGAGAAGAACGATATGATCCTGTCAATCAATGCAGAAAAGGCCTTTGACAAAATCCAGCACCCTTTCTTAATAAAAACCCTTGAGAAAGTCAGGATAGAAGGAACATACTTAAAGATCATAAAAGCCATTTATGAAAAGCCCACAGCTAACATCATCCTCAACGGGGACAAACTGAGAGCTTTTTCCCTGAGATCAGGAACACGACAGGGATGCCCACTCTCACCGCTGTTGTTTAACATAGTGCTGGAAGTGCTAGCATCAGCAATCAGACAACAAAAGGAAATCAAAGGCATCAAAATTGGCAAAGATGAAGTCAAGCTTTCGCTTTTTGCAGACGACATGATATTATACATGGAAAATCCGATAGACTCCACCAAAAGTTTGCTAGAACTGATACATGAATTCAGCAAAGTTGCAGGATACAAAATCAATGTACAGAAATCAGTTGCATTCTTATACACTAACAATGAAGCAACAGAAAGACATATAAAGAAACTGATCCCATTCACAATTGCACCAAGAAGCATAAAATACCTAGGAATAAATCTAACCAAAGATGTAAAGGATCTGTATGCTGAAAACTATAGAAAGCTTAGGAAGGTAATTGAAGAAGATTTAAAGAAATGGAAAGACATTCCCTGCTCATGGATTGGAACAATAAATATTGTCAAAATGTCAATATTACCCAAAGCTATCTACACATTCAATGCAATCCCAATCAAAATTGCACCAGCATTCTTCTCGAAACTAGAACAAGCAATCCTAAAATTCATATGGAACCACAAAAGGCCCCAAATAGCCAAAGTAATTTTGAAGAAGAAGACCAAAGCAGGAGGCATCACAATCCCAGACTTTATCCTCTACTACAAAGCTGTCATCATCAAGAGAGCATGGTATTGGCACAAAAACAGACACATAGACCAATGGAATAGAATAGAAACCCCAGAACTAGACCCACAAACGTATGGCCAACTCATCTTTGACAAAGCAGGAAAGAACATCCAATGGAAAAAAGACAGTCTCTTTAACAAATGGTGCTGGGAGAACTGGACAGCAACATGCAGAAGGTTGAAACTAGACCACTTTCTCACACCATTCACAAAAATAAACTCAAAATGGATAAAGGACCTGAATGTGAGACAGGAAACCATCAAAACCTTAGAGGAGAAAGCAGGAAAAGACCTCTCTGACCTCAGCCATAGCAATCTCTTCCTCGACACATCCCCCAAGGCAAGGGAATTAAAAGCAAAAGTGAATTACTGGGACCTTATGAAGATAAAAAGCTTCTGCACAGCAAAGGAAACAACTAACAAAACTAAAAGGCAACCAACGGAATGGGAAAAGATATTTGCAAATGACATATCGGACAAAGGGCTAGTATCCAAAATCTATAAAGAGCTCACCAAACTCCACACCCAAAAAGCAAATAACCCAGTGAAGAAATGGGCAGAAAACATGAATAGACACTTCTCTAAAGAAGACATCCGGATGGCCAACAGGCACATGAAAAGATGTCAGCGTCGCTCCTTATCAGGGAAATACAAATCAAAACCACACTCAGGTATCCCCTCACGCCAGTCAGAGTGGCCAAAATGAACAAATCAGGAGACTATAGATGCTGGAGAGGATGTGGAGAAACGGGAACCCTCTTGCACTGTTGGTGGGAATGCAAATTGGTGCAGCCGCTCTGGAAAGCAGTGTGGAGGTTCCTCAGAAAATTAAATATAGACCTACCCTATGACCCAGCAATAGCACTGTTAGGAATTTATCCAAGGGACACAGGAGTAGTGATGCATAGGGGCACTTGTACCCCAATGTTCATAGCAGCACTCTCAACAATAGCCAAATTATGGAAAGAGCCTAAATGTCCATCAACTGATGAATGGATAAAGAAATTGTGGTTTATATACACTATGGAATACTACGTGGCAATGAGAAAAAATGAAATACGGCCTTTTGTAGCAAGGTGGATGGAACTGGAGAGTGTGATGCTAAGTGAAATAAGCCATACAGAGAAAGACAGATACCATATGGTTTCACTCTTATGTGGATCCTGAGAAACTTAACAGGAACCCATGGGGGAGGGGAAGGAAGAAAAAGAGGTTAGAGTGGGAGAGAGCCAAAGCATAAGAGACTGTTGAGAACTGAGAGCAAACTGAGGGTTGATGGGGGGTGGGAGGGAGGAGAGGGTGGGTGATGGGTATTGAGGAGGGCACCTTTTGGGATGAGCACTGGGTGTTGTATGGTAACCAATTTGATAATAAATTTCATATATAAATAAAAAAATAAAATAAAATAAAATAAAATAAATAAATGTCAGTGGACTCAATGCTCCAATCAAAAGACATAGGGGAACAGAATGGATGAGAGAACAAGCGCCATCGATATGGTGTTTACAAGACACCCACTTTAGTTATAAACACAAGTTCAGAGTGAAAATAAGAGGATGGAGAATCATATGTGATGCTAACCGTCAACAAAACAAAGCCAAAGCAGCCATACTTCTATAAGACAATCTAGACTTTAATGTAAAGCCTGTGTCAAGTGATGCACAAGGGCATGATGTCATAATCAAGGGGTCTATCCACCAAGAAGACCTAGCAATGGAAAACATTTATGTGGCGTATTTGAGAGCAACCAAATACACAAATCAATTAATCACAAACATAAGGAACCTCATTCTTAGTCATGCCATCAG
The DNA here is from genome assembly GCF_028749965.1 of Puma concolor. Classification (NCBI taxonomy): domain Eukaryota; kingdom Metazoa; phylum Chordata; class Mammalia; order Carnivora; family Felidae; genus Puma; species Puma concolor. Next base: position 2,291,439 of record NW_028240124.1, on the reverse strand, counting down.
AGGGGGAGACTTCAACACCCCACTCGCTGCAATAGACAGATCATCTAAACAAAAAATCAACAAGCAAACTGGGGCTTGGAATGACACACTGGACAAGATGGGCTTCACAGATATCTTCAGAATATTTCATCATAAAGCAGCAGAATATACGTTCTTTTCCAGTGCTCATGGAATATTCTCCTCTATAGATCATATCCTGGGGAAAAAAGTCAACCGTAATGAAGTTCAAAGAGATCGAGGTCACACCGTGCATATTTTCAGACCACAACACTACGAGACTCGATATCAACTAAAGAAACAATTTGGAAAGGTAACAAATACTAGGAGACTGAAGAACATCCTACTAAAGAATGAATGGGCAAACCAAGGGTTTAAAGAGGGTATAAAAAGTATATGCAAGTTAATGAAAACGTATACGGAAGTCAGTGATAACACCACAACCCAAAACCTCTGGGACGCACCAGAGTCGGTAATAAGAGGACCTATCTAGTAAGGCAGGTCTTCCTAAAGGAGAAAGAAAGATCTCAGAGACACAACCTCACCTTACGCCTTAAGAGGCTGTGAAAAGAACACCCTATGAAACGCAAAACATTCAGAAGACAGGAAATGACAATGATTAGAGCGGAAATTAATGCTATGGAAACCAAAAGTCAAACAAAACAAAAACAAAAACAACCTCAAACAAACAAACAAACAAACAAACAAACAAACAAACCAAAATAGGAGAACAGATCAATGAGCCCAGAAGCTGCTTCTTTGAAGGAATTAACAAAATTGATAAGCCAGTCATCAGTTTGATGAAAAAGAAAAAGGAAAGGGCACAAATAAATAAACTCAAGAATTGGGGCGCCTGGGTGGCGCAGTCGGTTAAGCGTCCAACTTCGGCCAGGTCACGATCTCGCGGTCCGTGAGTTCGAGCCCCGCTTCTGGCTCTGGGCTGATGGCTCAGAGCCTGGAGCCTGTTTCTGATTCTGTGTCTGCCTCTCTCTCTGCCCCTCCCCCGTTCATGCTCTGTCTCTCTCTGTCCCAAAAATAAATAAACGTTGAAAAAAAAATTTAAAAAAAATAAAAAAAATAAACTGAAGAATGAAAGAGGAGAGATCACAAGCAACACAGCAGAAAGGCAAACAATAATAAGAGAACATTAGGAGCAATTATTTGCCAATGAAATGGGCAACCTGGGAGAAATGGACAAATTCCTAGACACATATACACTACCAAAGTTGAAAGAGGAAGGAGAGGAAAATTTGACCAGACCCATAGCCAGTAAAGAAATCAAATTACGAATCAAATATCTGCCGAAGGAAGAAGACTGCAGGGCCAGATGGGTTTCCAGAGGAGTGCCAGCAAACATTTCAGGAAGCTTTAACACTTATTCTCTTGAAGCTGTTCCCAAAATAGAAATGGAAGGAAAACTTCCAAACTCTTTCTAGGAAGCCAGCGTTACCTTGATTCCAAAACCAGAAAGAGACCCCACTATAAAGGAGAAGTATAGACCAATTTCCCTGATGCACATGGATGCCAAACTCCTCAACAAGATATAAGACACTCGGATCCAACAATACATTAAGATGTTATTCACCACGACCCAGTGGGATTTGTACCTGGGAGGCAGGGCTGGTTCAACATCCACAAAACAATTTACGTGATTCATCACATCAATAAAAGAAAGGACGAGAACCACAGGATCCTCTCAATCGATGCGGACAGAGGGTTGACAAAATACAGCATCCTTTCCTGGTAAAAACCCGCAAGAAAGTAGGGATAGAAGGAGCACAAATAGAGATCATAAAGCCACATATGGACGACCCGACGTTACTATCATCTCAATGAGCAAAAGCTCTCAGCTCAAGTCACGACCGAGACAGGAATGTCCACTCTCTCCACTGTTATTCAACATAGTATTGGAAGTCTTAGCCTCAGCCTCTTCATCCTTCTGCTCCCGCTCTTCAGCTACTGCTCTTCCAGCCCTGGCACTACCTTGTCTCCTCCTTCTTCCCTCTGCTCACGTCCTCCTCAATTTCCTCCCCCAGCTGCTCCTGCTCCTCGACTCGTGCTCCTCCTCTTGCTCCTCCTGGACTTCCTCCTCCTCCACTTCTTCCCTCGCCTGCACCTGATCATTCACTCTTCCTCCTCCTCCTCCTGTAACTCCTCCCAATCCTCTTCCTCCATCTGATCCTCCACCTCCTCCTCCTCCTCCAACTCTTCCTCCTAGGCATCTTCCTCCTTCTCCAAGTCCTCTCCTGCTACTGCCCTTCCTGACCTACCTCTGACTTTTGACCTCCTCTTCTTCCTTCTGCTCTCGTCCACCTCAACTCCCTCTTCCAGCTGCCCCTGCTCCTTTGGCTCGTGATCCTCCTCTTCCTCGTGCTGGACATCATCCTCTTCCATTTGTCCTTCTCCTGTACCCAGTCATTCACTCCCCCTCTTCTCCTCCACTTCTTCTAACCCCTCCCAATTCGCTTCCTCCAGCTCCTCCTGCTCCTCCTCTTCCTCCTCGGTCTCTTCCTCCTTCTGCTCCTACACTTCTGCTCACGCTATTCCAACCCTGGCTCTACCTTTTCTCCTCATCCTCTTCCCTCTACTCTCGTCCTCCTCAACTTCCTCCCCCAGCTGCTCCTCCTCCTTTGGCTCGTGCTCCTCCTCATCCTGGACATCCTCCTCCTCCACTTGTTCCCTCTCCTGCACCCAATCATTCACTCCTTCTCCTCCTGCTCTAAGGCCTCCCAATCCTCTTCCTCCAACTCCTCCTCCTCCTCCTCCTCCTCCTCCTCCTCCTCCTCCTCCTCCTCCTCCTCCTCCTCCTCGTCCTCCTCCAATGCTTCCTCTGGTCATCCTTCTCTTCCCCAGGCACATCTTTGTCCCTTAATACCACGACTATCTCCTCTAAGAATGGGAGCCAAAGCTCTCGCAATGTCCCCAGGACATCCGAAATGAGCACCGGACCCTGGGGCATGGGCCTTCACAAGCCATCGTGTCCCTGCAAAAGGAACCTGGCAACCTCCCAGGCCTCCAGGGGGACCTGGTAGTGGGAACCTGGGAGCAGCGACAGGGTCCCCGGTGCAGTGACACCCAAAGGACGATCATATCATGCTCTGTTTTTTCAACAACACCTATAGCAGTATCGGATCTAGAGGCCAGGCCCCAACAGGCCTCACATGCGACCCCTGACCAGCAAGCCCTGTGTCGCCAGCGCCATCCAGGAGGAAGCTCACCGACACTCATGCCATGCCTGGGACCCCAAGGCGCTTTGATCACCCCCTTGGCAGATAAGGTCAGGGCTAGGTTACTCCATGGGACCTGATGCATCCCTACAGTCGTCCCCAATTCCTTGTAGGACAGGTCGGACTTCCTCCACTGGGCTATGGGGTCTCCATGCTGTCAAGCTGGCAGCAGCCAACACATGACCAGTGGTACTGGGACACTGTCCAGCCTTTCCTCTCATGCTGGATGGTGGCCGCGTCTTTACCGAAAGCCCTTATGGGGGCAAAGAGCTGTGGGGAAGGCAGGTAGGCGGGTAGCCAGGCACAGATGTGACCACCCGCTGTGATGCCGCAGGGTCACTAGGACTTCACTTCCATGAGGCCCACACGCAAATGCTAGGGATGGGGCTTTGGGGGCAGTGCGGACGCCTTGCAGCTTCAGCGTGAAGGAGGTGGTCACACACACCTGTGGGCCCAGCCGGCAGCAGACTGGGACCAGTGTTCCTCCCTAGGCCCCCTTGACCCTCCCCCACCTGAGAAGAATACGGGGGGTGGGCTGTAAGGCTTTAGACTCCCCAAAGCGCACACACAGTGGGCCACGTGCTGCCCGCTGCGGTTTGGGGCGGGGCGGGTGGAGCACGGTCGGGATCCCTGACTCCAATGTCCACAGCATCCTCCGTCGACATGCAACTGCTGAGACACTGAGAAAGGAACCCAGTTCCCCATGTTACATGAGGCCAGGAGTCGACAAAGCCTGAGGCTAATCAGGGTCGCCTGCACAGGGACTGAGAGGCTAATGCTGGCACCACTTACTTGCAAGGGGAACAGAGTTCTGGGACACACCTTGACATGTCCTGAGCCCAGCTGCAGCGGCAGGGGTGATCTTGTGCTGCGGGGAGAAGTGTTGCTGGCAACGAACTGTCCCCTAAGAGAGCAGCTGGCAGGCTGCTCAGCTGCCCGTCCACACACGGATCCCCACACACCACACTGCTACAGCACTCCAGGGTGACGCCAGTAACCTGAGGTCTGGGGTTCAAGCTCCTCCATTTGCCTGGGCCTGGTGCACAGGAAGCAGAGAGGAAAGCCCCAAGGAAGAGCTGATTGGTGACAAAACATGGCACGTCTACCTAGAGCAGAGATTCTTGCTGGACGCCTCCCTCTAGCGAATTACCTACGCCCTCTGCACATAACGTAGCCTGACAGCTTGGGTTCCTTAGCTACACTGTGCACAAGGCCTGGGCACAACCTTGTAGCCCCCCCGTATTTGCTACTGTAGGCCACCAGGGCAATTCAACACACACACACACACACACACACACACACACACACACACACACACACACACACACACACACTCACTCACTCACTCACTCTCACGTAGACACACACTAACACACACAAACACACTCACTCACAAGTGGTCCACTGGCCACTGGGCACAGGCTTTCCTCCCCTAGGTGCCCGTCTTGACCTTGCACCAATTTCCCTTTTGCATCCTGACTTGAGACCCTGTCAGAGCAACAGTTTCACCCACCCCAGCCATTACCATCAGGACTCAGGAGGGAAGGGACTGCACTCTTGTATTGTGGCATCTGACCGTCCCACATAAGCACCTCATCCACAGAGACCCCTGTGTCTCTCCTTGTCTCGCCAGTGGCCTACACACCCACTCCCGCACACACAGAGACAGACGGCTATGCAATCGCACGAACATATGCACGCACACACTGCCGGCACCACCACGGATCTCTGGCCCAGTTTTCCACAGACGCCTACACACACTCACAGGAACTCAAGCTGGGTATTCGCTGTCGCGCGTACTCTCTCCATGAAATCCCACTCATAAGCCTCGCTGCTGCCCACAACCCACACCTGCCTCTTCCCCTCACACATCTCCCATCCTGAGCCACTGTCTCAGGACAGGGCTCGGGGTCAAAGGGACCCCGGGTGTGGGAGGCAGCAGCAAGGTATACTGGCATCGACTGTGAGAAGCCTGCCTACTCCTGAGTTCTCCGGGGACATGGGGCCTTAGCTCTGATCCTCACTGGATTCGTTTCTCACTGGATTCTCTCTCACCAAGGAGACGACACCCCTCTGGGAGCAAGGGTCCTGGCTGAATCTCCCCAAGTCCTGGCCACACTGTACCTGGACCCAATGGACAAATTTGGTCCCGCTGTGCAATCCCCTTCCCTGCCTTTCGGCTCTGGCCTATACAACAAGTCTCCACATAACAGTTCTGTCTCTTCCTCCTCATCCATCCAGACTCTGCCTGCCCAGGAAGGCAGGCCTCTGTGCACATGGCAACACCTGCTCCACACCAGTACTGCACCTCTCCTGCACACACAGAATCACCCTGGCAGTGGCTAGGAAGTCACACTCAGGTCCCATCATCTTCGTCCCTCCTCGGGTCCCCCATAAACACACACACACACACACACACACACACACACACACACACACACACACACACACAGAAACAGAAGGGTTTTTAGCTTCCTGTATGTGTCCACATAAACATTGTGGCAACTCTTCAGGGCTGCCACATGTGATCACTTCCCCATTTGTCTCCGGGGCTCATAGAAGACAGGAGACGCATCCACCCATCTCTTCCAGCGCTGGTCGCGTCCTCCATTGTTTCTGCGTGGGCAAACATAGAAGTTCTGTGCTTTTCACGCCCACACAGATGCAGAGCCCCTGACGCACATGGGCACACACAGACACATTCGCGTACACGCACACACACACACACCCACGCAACAGACACCAAGAGTGATACGGGATATTTGCAAATACATCCCAGATGGTGTCACTTGTGCCTCGCCCTTTTGTGATCCCTCTTGCTTTCTCACCCAGGGATTCATTTCCAGCCCCAATGGCCTTGGACTAGTTCTAAGAATGGCGGTCACGTTGCGGGAGTACATGGCATGGTGGTGCACAGGAAGGAAGTGCAAGATTCTCGCCACAGTGGCGCCTGGGGACACGGCAGCTCCAGTCCCAAAGACTGGCAGGGAAATCCAGACTGAAGGAGCAGGGGGAAGCCCGGGAGAGGGCGGACATTCACGGGGAGCATTTGTGGTGGAGAAGCATTGCTCCTCCTGAGTTGCTCTGCAAAGCCCCAGCCCATAGCACAACTGCATTTGGTTTGCAGGCATCGACCCACTCTGTGTTTGCAGCTGGGGCCCGGCAGGTCCCCAGTCATCCTCCCACCCGCTCCCCATGCTACCTGGGTCCCAGTCTCGGCGGACCTTCCATTTCCAAGCCAATGTCTGGCCCACGTTCCCTTGCCGTACAACACACGTGTCAACACACCGCATACTGGCCTTCTCACCGACACGTGCGCACGTCAGTCACTGTCTTCTGGTCCCTTCCTCCCTCAGGTAGTACTGCAGGGGATTGGGCCACAAGTCCTCGATGATGATCTGGTAGGGGACACAGGCCGGCGCCACATTGGGCATAGCCCACTCTCCTCTCTGGCCGGGGGCCACCCACATCCCTACTGCTGAGGAAGTCCTCAGGGGCCCCACCTCGGCAATCCTGTTTGTCCCTGGGCAGCTGTGCTCACACAGCCAGTTGAACAAGTGAAGGCTGGTGGGTCATGCCTGTGACTGGGAGTTCCATGTTCATAATCGCAGAACCACTGGACTGGAGTGGCACGTGATGCCCTGTAGCCTGCAGGAAGGGAGGTTTTGAGGAACAACCTGATGGCCTCCGCACCCACCTCGACCTCCCCCTCTCCCTCCCCCCCCTCCTGCCCCTGATGCATGCTCATCAGCCCCCTGCCCCGCACCATCATGGGACCCACACCCTACTAGCAAAGCTAAGCTGATACTCCTTAATGATCACTGGGTTCCAGAAGTACTGGTTCTCCACAAAGAAAAACATCACTCTGCAGCGGTACTTGGGATGGCCCACTTCCTCCACCTGCTGTGAGCAATGGGACAGGAGGGGGCAAGTGTCCTCCCTCGGGGTCCTGACCTCCTTGCCTGGCTGTGAGGGTGAGCACCTTTGCCTCACCCTCTCCTGCCCAAATCCCCCACCCGACGGGATGGCCCCCAGCCACAGCCTCCCCGGTCTGACCTCCAAGTCGACCAGGTAGCTGAGCACGTCTTTGTCCTGGGCACCGATCATGGCTGACAACAGGGGGTGATACAGAATCTGTGCTGGGTCAAGGAGCTGTGCCTTCATATGATGTGGAAACAGACACATCCCACCCCCTCAAACCTCCCAGGCTAAGAGCAAGGGACTAGATCATGGCATGTGCAGCGAGACCAGGAAACACTAGCCCCCACACTCCTCAGCCTCTGCAAATGCATCAGACCCCATCGACACTGGGCTGTCCGTTGGCTTCCTGTACCTCCCACGCTGTCCGCACACAGCAGGGAGAGACTCCACTGCCTGGACTCCTCACAGTTCCTTCATATACCTGACCTGTGTTGGTTGCCAGCAGCCCATCATAGCTTGTGATGTCAGCATGTGCTCTGACCCCTCCTCACGGCTGGGAGTCTTGGCATATTCCCGTGAAGACCAATGTTGTCACCGGCCTTCTGAGTCCAGAAGGAATAACACGGCTTACAAGAAACCGCCTAAACACTTAAGATGCAAACATAGGGTGTGGGACGGAGAAAGAAATCGAGAAGCACGGACAAGGAGGGCAGAGGAGGGGAAAGAAAGTAGACACAGTGACACAGCCAGTCAGGAGAGAAAGACATGGGTGGGACCCAGCCAGAGCCTGAGGACAGAGAGGGAAGCAGGGGTGGAGATACCAGGAAAGAATCCTGTGTGTGTGTGTGTGTGTGTGTGTGTGTGTGTGTGTGTGTGTGTGTGTGTGTTTGTGTGTGTGGGTCTGTGGAGGAAGATTGTACCTCGCTCAGGGTCGGTGTGAGTCATCCCACTGTCCGGAACAGGGGGGTGGCATGGTTCCACTAAACGCCATGAGTGTGTGTCTGAAATGCTCTCTTTTGACGGAACTGCTAGAAAGCGTGCACAGCCTGTGAATGTGAAGGTGGGTGTGCGGCCTGTGTAACTCTCCCATTTGGCAGCGAAACGTTTCCTTGCCTTATCTGCTCTGAGTGAAGGCTGCTTTGTGCTACCCTAGCTCTGGTAGCATGGGGACACATGCCTCACGTCCACAAATAATGTTTGAGAGCAGCCTGCAGGCCAAGCTGGCGGAGACCTAGAGGAAGCAGGTCCAAGTCCCCGAGTCCCCCCATCCCCAACAACAGCCCCTGTCCAAGGCCTTACATTGGATCCCAGACCACACCAACCCAGAGCCAGTGACCACTGCCCAGCTCTCCTCCCTGGGGTCCATCGGCCTGAGGCACCCTGCTCTGAGGGCCCAGCCCTCCTGCACAACAGCCCCCGCCATCACCCACCAGCACAAGGAAGGATACCGCCTGGACCCCGAAGCCAGGGATGTGCTTGATGATGGCTCTTCTGTGATCCAGGTAAGAAATCCGCCTCCGAAGTATCCTGCGCTTCAGCCGCCATAAGGCTCTGGAATCTTGGGCATTCCCAGCGCTGATCTCCAGCTGAAGACGCTCCAGCGCTGCCAGCAGGTCCTGGGGTGAGGCAGGACGCAGCACTGGCTCTTGCTGTTGCAGCTCCTGTGAGACCTGGGGCCCCTCCTACGCCTCTGCATCTGCCTCGGGCTTCTCCTCTTACTCTGGAGTCTCCTCCAGCTGCTGTCTCTCCTCCTCCACCTCCTCCTGCTCGGGCATGTCCTCTGCTTCTGGCTTGGCTTCCTCAGACTTCTCCTCTCCAGCCACCTCTTCCTCGGTCGCCTCTCCGTCCTCTTCCTCCACCCTGATCACCACCTCAGCAGCGACCATTCCGTCATCCAATATCACCACCAATTCCTCCGCTGGGCTTGCCACCTGTATCTCACACCTGGCCTGGGCTTCCTGCACAGTATGGGCGCTTGCCGCCCCTGAACCTGGGGACTGCAGCAGCCCACGCCCTCCAGAGCCCCCAACCCGCGGGCCGGGGACTCTCGACCTTTCTCATCCAGGATGATCAGGGCCCAGGTTTGACGGGAATCACCGCTTTTTCCGGACCGCGACACGCTGGCCATGACACAAGGCCCATCTATTTGCTGTCTACAAGAAGCATAAAATCCCTAGGAATAAATCTAACCAAAGATGTAAAGGATCTGTATGCTGAAAACTATAGAAACCTTATGAAGGTAATTGAAGAAGATTTAAAGAAATGGAAAGACATTCCCTGCTCATGGATTGGAAAAATAAATATTGTCAAAATGTCAATACTACCCAAAGCTATCTACACATTCAATGCAATCCCAATCAAAATTGCACCAGCATTCTTCTCAAAACTAGAACAAGCAATCCTACAATTCATTTGGAACCACAAAAGGCCCCGAATAGCCAAAGGAATTTTGAAGAAGAAGAACAAAGCAGGAGGCATCACAATTCCAGACTTAGCCTCTACTACAAAGCTGTAATCATCAAGACGGGATGGTATTGGCACAAAAACAGACACCTATACCAATGGAATAGAATAGAAACCCCAGAACTAGACCCACGAACGTATGGCCAACTCATCTTTGACAAAGCAGGAAAGAACATCCAATGGAAAAAAGACAGTCTCTTTAACAAATGGTGCTGGGAGAACTGGACAGCAACATGCAGAAGGTTGAAACTAGACCACTTCCCTACACCATTCACAAAAATAAACTCAAAATGGATAAAGGACCTGAATGTGAGACAGGAAAGCATCAAAACCTAAGAGAAGAAAGCAGGAAAAGACCTCTCTGACCTCAGTCCTAGCAATCTCTTACTCAACACATCCCCAAAGGCAAGGGAATTAAAAGCAAAAGTGAATTACTGGGACCTTATGAAGATAAAAAGCTTCTGCACAGCAAAGGAAACATCTAACAAAACTAAAAGGCAACCAACGGAATGGGAAAAGATATTTGCAAATGACATATCGGACAAAGGGCTAGTATCCAAAATCTATAAAGAGCTCACCAAACTCCACACCCGAAAAACAAATAACCCAGTGAAGAAATGGGCAGAAAACATGAATAGACACTTCTCTAAAGAAGACATCCGGATGGCCAACAGGCACATGAAAAGATGTTCAGCGTCGCTCCTTATCAGGGAAATACAAATCAAAACCACACTCAGGTATCACCTGACGCCAGTCAGAGGGGCCAAAATGAACAAATCAGGAGGATATAGATGCTGCAGAATCACTTTAAATCTTATCTCAATGCCGCCCCCAGTTTTACTACAAATGGAGAAGATATTTTTTTATGTAAGTCAATCTATGAAGTCCTAGGAGAAAACATGGGGGAATTATTCTTATAATCCAGAATGACAATGATCTTTCTAAAATAGGGGTGGACATTAAGCTCAGATGTAACGATAGTAGAGAAGGATCATTTTTATTATATTGAACATATATTTTTCAAATTTGTAAAGAAAAAATAAAGACAAAAAAAAGGAAAAGAAAAAATAAAGTGAGGTGCCTGGGTGGTTGGTAGGTTAAGCGTCCAAATTCGACTCAGGTCACGATCTCATGGTTTGTGGGTTTGAGCCCTGCATCTAGCTCTTTGCTGAAAGCTCAGAGTCGGGAGTCTGTTTCAGATTCTGTGTCTCCCTCCCTCTCTTCTCCTTCCCTGCTCTCGCTCTCTCTCTCTCACAAAATAAATAAACATTAAGTTAAAAAAATTAAAAAAAATTAAAAAAAGGCAAATGAAAATTAGTGGAAATATTTGCACCACCAAAAGAAACACAGAAGACAAATCCCCATAATGCTTGTATTGCTTTTTTTAAGCCACAGTGTAAAACAAAACAAAAATCCAATAGAAGGAATGGAGGAAAGAAAAATGAAGTTCACCTGACATCAAGCGTAAATTACTTTTAAAAACTGTAAAGACGTACAACCACAATTTTAGAAAGCAATTGCATATAAAAATGAAATACTACTACTCTTCTATTGGACAAAAACATTGGTAATGCACACTATAGATAAGGGAAGAGGAAAGAGGCATTTCAGAAATGTAATTGGTGAACTGGTACCTCTTCTTTGGAAGACAGTTTAGCATGATAATGGTAAAAATAACAGTAATAACATTTATTGAGTATTTAGCATGTTGGACAGACACTGATCTATTTCACATAGTTTAATTTAATTATTCCTCATAACAACCAAATGAAGTGCTTTATATAACTACCCCTCTGAGAAATCAGAGGCACAAAAAGATTAAGACATGTGCTGTGAATGGAGTAGCTGAATTCAAACTCAGTACTAAAAATTCAGTTTAAAATACCAAACTTGACAATATCCATAAAAACTCAACATATTTATACCTGTTATATGTACACCTTCATGAGGGTTAGGTTTTTCCCTACCACACAGAACAAGGAAGAGCTATGGTCTTAACAGGGTAAAAATGGATTTCTCTCCCAAATCAATGAACTTTGGAGGTATAGAGCTCAAGTCTGATTGGGCAGCTGTATTCTATGAAGTGCATAGAAATCTAGTTCCTACCAGCTCTTGCTGGAAGAATCTCAGTTCACTTTCCATCCAAACGGTTTGTCCCTAGAGTTCAGGATCCAAGGCAGCATTTGAATGACATCAAAGAAAAAATAAAGGACACAAGGCACACAGGTGTCTCAACTTTCTCAGAAGCTGCCACATGACACTTCCTCTCATATTGCTTTGGCTGCAAGGGAAGCTGGGGTATGTAGTCCTAATTCTGAGTGCCCGTAGGCACAGCTCAGCACTGGTAATAACCTTCAAGGGAAGGAGGTGGAGGAATGGATGTGGAAGAGGTTCTTTCTGTCCTTCTGATACCACAATTCCAGTTCTAGGAAATTTCCCAAGATTTTTACATTACAAATCTTCCTTGATTTAGGATGGACTCACCTCTGGTAAAACCAGTGTGAGTGGAAATTATTCTAAGCCAAAAATGCATTAACACACGTAATGTGCTGAATATGATAGTTTAGTCTAGCCTCTATTATGTGTGTTCAGAATAGTTGCATGAGCTGAAATTATGAGACATCATCTAACACACAGCCTATGTTCCATTAAAGTTTAACTGTCTCATGTATTTCAGTGAATACTGTGTTGAAAGCATAAACACAACGGTTGTGTGAGTACAGAATGGCTGTAAGCATATAGATTGTTCACAGCATGATCATGTGGTGGACTGGGAGCTGTGGCTGACTGCTCTGCCAGGCATCACAGGAGAGGGTCGTATCGCCTCTCATTACCACTGGGAGAGGTCAAAAACTTCAATTTGAAGTACAATTTATCTTTGAAAACGTTTAATGTTTATTCAAGTTTTGGAGAGAAAGAGAGACAGAAAGAGTGTGAGCAGGGGTGGGGCAGAGAGAGAGAGACACACACACACATAATCTCAAGTCAGCCCCAGGATGCAAGTAGTCAGCATAGCCTGAGGCAGGCTTGAACTCAGGAGCCGTGAGATCTTGACATGAACTAAAGTCAGATGCTTACACCACTGAGCCAGCCAGGTGCTCTTCAAAGTACAATTTGTAAATAATGCTATCATTATCACACCATTGTAAGGTCCAATAACTAGAAGTCAAACAATATTAAGCCAGGGACTGCTAATCCTCCATTCATGCTTGCAGATATATTTTTGATCATCCTATGCCTGCCAGTAAGCTCACCTCCATGGACTGCATCGTTGAGGCTTTCTTGTCGTCTGGCTTCCATCCATAGTTGGCAGGTATACTAATAGGTAGCCAGAGAGCAAAAGAAAAGCAGTCATTATATGTACTCTGAACTCTGGAATTTTGGCAGTGGCTTATTCCTCAGTCTATGGCCACAGCTCCTGTTACGTGGCTTCTCTCCGAGCCGTGGGCTCATTGGCTTCTAGTAACACTTGTCCTTTCTTTGTCCTTTGGTGCCTGGAGAGGTGAAGTCTTCTCTTGCCAGTCACCAAGGACTCAACCACTTAGTTTGGAGGCCGTTTATCTTACCAGCACCTGTGTTCATAGTTCCTCCATTAAACTCTTGCCAGGTAAGATTTTCGAGGCACAACCCACACTCTGTTGGACTCTGGCAGGCAAACATATGTACAAGGACTTTCACGGCAGCATTGTTTTCTATAGTCATAGACTACAAACAAATTAAATACACATAAACAGGGGACAGATTACATACCTCGAATGCAGCCAGGGTAGGAAATACCATGAAGTATATTTAAAAAATAATGTCCCATTGGACCAGACACTTTAATTTTTAACAGGGCAAATCTCATGTCATACCTTTTAACAATCACAAAAATCATGTATCTATAAAATGGAGAGCTGTAGATAATATCTTCGTACCAGTTATATATATATTTTTTTCATGTGAGATGTGCATATTATATACTTTGAGATTCTGGAAAAAAAAAAAAACCCTACAAACTGTTAAAAGTGGTCTTCTTCTGGGGAAGAATAATGGAGGCCTAGCAAAGACTTGGATTTACTTTCATCGAATAACTTTTTTTGCTACTACATGAATTTTTATCTTGTGTATATTACCTTTCAATAGCTCGTTAAAGGAAAAAAAAATGTTTTCCTTAGGATACATATAGGGAAGTTTATGAATATGACAATAACACTCCTCTGATGTTTCAATATTGCTGTTTGGATCCCAACTTCCTCCCCTCCCCACTCTGCCCACCATTTATCCTCTCCCTCCATACAGAGTCACTAAACCCTCTTTTCTCATACAGGACAGCACTTCCGGGACTACTCTGGTCCTTACTGTGTATTCCCCATGTTGTCATGGCTCTCACTGCACTTGAGTTTCATCCAGAATCTTCTTACATCATATAGTTCTTATAGCTAAGCTTACAAGGCTTGGCCGCTTGGCCTCTTAGGAAATTAAATTACCTTTCATATTTCTTCAAAAAAATCTTACTCTCTCAGCTGACAACTCTTAGAATATGGTAAATTCTCCCACAATTGGCTAAATGACCCTCCAGTTGAATTCAAATCCTCTAGTGTTACTCTGCGTTGAATTCATAGGAACAAAAGTCTTCATTGAGCCCTTTGTCTTCAGACCCATTCCTTCCTTTATTTGTCAATTGAGCATCAATTTATTGAGTGTCTACTTTATTCCCAAACTGTAGGAGGTGCTAGAAGTTAATGAATGTATAGTCCCAGTCCACAGAAATATTAATTCCTATGTTGGAGACACGAAAGCTTAAGAGATGTTGGGGCACCTGGGTGGCTCAGTTGGTTAAGGGGCCGACTTCAGCTTGGGCCATTATCTCACAGGTTGTGAGTTCAAGATCCTTGTAGGACTCTGTGCTGACAGCAGAGAGCTGGAGGCTTCTTCGGATTCTACACCTCCTTGTCTCTCTGCCTCTCACCCACAGATGCTCTGTCTCTCTCTCCTCCAAAAATAAAAATAAATAATTAAAAAAAGAAACATTAGGAAAAAAATTAAGTGTAAGAGGTGTCAATTGAAGTGTGTATAGAGATTAGAGTCGGGGCATAGAAAGAGAGTGTTGGATCAGGACAAGTAACTAGAGCAACTTTCTAAGAGTATGAGTGACAATGGGTAGTAATAAAAGGTGAGTAGGGGTGCCCCAGGAAGACTCGTGAAAGGGATGTCATGTAATGCATTGGAAACAATGTAACTTGAAGCAGGAAAGCAGGACACTTGAAGTAATGTATGACCTTTGGAAGAAGATTAAAATGGTGAGTTAAGCTGTCAGATGACATCATCAGTGTCATCATCACCCTGGAAAGAATCAAAAGGGAAGGGGAAAGGGATGAATTAAGAGTGTCTACTACATCACCAGACACATAAAGATGCTCAACATCACTAATCAGAGAAACCTGAATCAAAACCACAATGACACATCAATTCACACCTGACAGAATGCCTAGTATCAGCAAGACAAGAAATAACAAGTATTGGTGAGAAGGTAAGAGAAAAAGTAACACCAATGCACTCTTGGTGGGAATGTAAATAGGTGCAGCCACTCTAGAAAACAGAATGCAGGTTCGTCAAGAAATTAACTCAGAAATACTATATCATCCAATAATTCCACTACTGGGTATTTACCCAAAGAAAAGGTAAACCCCAATTTGGAAAGAGGCATGCACCTCTGTGTTTATTAAAGCAGTATTTATGATAGCCGAATTATGGAAGCAGCCCAAGAGTCTGTCAACAGATGAGTACATAAAGAAATGTAGTGTCCATATAATGGAATATAATTTAATTGCAAAAAAAAAAAAAAAAAAGGAAAAAACCTTGCCGTTTGCAACAACATGTGTGAAACTAGAGGGTATTATGCTACGTGGGATTATTCCAATAAAAGGAAATACCATATAATTTCACTTTTATGTAGAAGCTAAAAAACAAAACAGAAAAAGAAACAGACAGATTCTTCAACAGAGAACAAACTTGTGGTTACAAGAAGAGAAGTGGGTGGGGTGTGTGAGATAGGGAAAGGTGACTAAAAGTTACAAACTTCCTGTCATAAAATACATAACTTACAGAGATGAAAAGTACAGTGCAGGAAATATAGCTGACATTATAACAACACGATATGGTGAAAAATGGTGATTACACTTATCACGAAGAGCACTGAATAATGTATAGAATTACAAATCGCTATTTCATACACCTGAAACTAAAATAACACTGTATGTAATCTATACTTCAGTAATACAAAATTAAAAATGAAAAAAAAAGTTCATCTATTACCGTTGTTATCTGTGAAATAAAAAAAAAGAGAGAGAATAGGTGAGATATTTGATAATGATTTTAGCCTGCCTTAAAATACGTACCAATTAAGATGCTTCATCAAAACATACCCATGGTTATAGGGAAGACATCTAGGCATAAAACAATAGGGCATATTAAGGAATTTGCTGATAGTTGATCATGAGGGAGTCTAAGGGCATGAACAATTGGCCCAGGACCAGTAAGGATGCAAAGGTGGGGGAGGGTGTGGATGGGAAAGTTGTTTTCTCTCATGCTGGAGTGTGGGGGAACCACAGCTTGGAAGGCAGTGATGGAATAACTTTTGCATGTTACAAAGTCCACTCTAAGGGGAGTAGAGATATGAGCTCCATCATGAGGCACCACTGATGCCAAGCAAAGATACATAAGAGTGCGGCATAGAGGAAATGTGGTTGCCATAGTATCCACAGAAGTGCGTTACTAATTGAATCATACTGGTGAGGGAATGAGAGGAATTACACTAGGATAAAGAATAAAAAATGGGGGCGCCTGGGTGGCGCAGTCGGTTGGGCGTCCGACTTCAGCCAGGTCACGATCTCGCGGTCCGTGAGTTCGAGCCCCGCGTCAGGCTCTGGGCTGATGGCTCAGAGCCTGGAGCCTGTTTCCGATTCTGTGTCTCCCTCTCTCTCTGCCCCTCCCCCGTTCATGCTCTGTCTCTCTCTGTCCCAAAAATAAATAAACGTTGAAAAAAAATTTAAAAAAAAAAGAATAAAAAATGGAGAACGAAATTTTGGGAACATGTGCTCGTTTGTGGTTCTTTGTGTGATGACCTCTTCACAAAGGTAGGACACAGTCAAGATTTGGAATGACTCAATTTCCAATTTTTACTTATACCCTCTCCCTATATTCAGGGTGATTTTTCTCTACTGTGTAATGCCTGAACCTCTTGTCTCCTTCCTACTCCAACCTTGCCTAATTAATACCTACTCACTCTTTAAGGATTAGTTCAAGATACCACCCCATCTGAAAAGTCCCTTTCAACACTTTATCTCCTACCCCTGAAGGCTGAGATACATCGATTTTCCCAAAACACTCTCCTAATGCTCCGTGCATCTTTGGACCATTACACTATAATTTCTGTCTCCCCTACATGATTGTAAGCTCCTTGTGACTGTAAGCGCCTTGTGAGTAGGGTCTACCCCCTCATCTCTAATGTCCCAAGCATATAGCACAGTGCTTCGTAGGACTCAGTTGGTTCTCAGTGATTGCCGAATGAATTAATGAATCTAGAGTGGGAGTAGGAACATCTTTGTCTCTCATACTGGGGTTGGGGTTGAAAGTTGTGTTGAAAGGTGTCATTATGAGGTCTGAGTGAGAGTTTGAAGCTGTCTACAATCTACGTTCTATCTATGAGACAAGAGCCATTTCGCAGGGAAAGGTGAAAAAGATAGGTTGAGGGAAATGATGGAGGTATGGAAGAGCTGCTGTGGGGAGAAGACCGCTTAAGATTGGCAAGAAGCTGTGGGGGTATGTTGACATCCGCAACCATAAAATTAGAGTGAGTGACCCTAGTGACTGTGAGTCCCTGTAACAGTTCACTGGGCTGAGTGAGACAGAGGATGGGCTGACAGGGTGGAGGACTCAGCCAAGCTTCAAGACCACCAAAGCAGATGGAGCAGAGGACTAGGACGTTCTAGCACAAAGTGACATCCTGAGGTGTATGCACTGCATTAGGAAGGGAAGTGGAGCCACAAGGGATGATATGCAAGGAAATGAGAGGGAGGAAGGAGGGACCACAAGTCTCTATCGGGCTGAAGAAGAGAAGTTGTGAAGTCAAGCAGTGAGACACCTGGTTAGGGGAGGTTATCTTCTCAGATATTGGCACGTTGAGTTTGACATTCTAGCAGAAGACATCTGGATGATCATAGAGCTCAAATACCATCATGGAGGTTAGCTACTGGACGAAACTGACTCTTAAGGTTGTGGGAGCCAGAAAATTTAAATAAACCTGAAGCTACATTGCTAGAGCAATTTTACCAGGATTCTGAAATTGCCCACAACAGAGGTAGTAGCAACGTGAGAAGAAAGAAGAGTAGGAAGGGACTCCAGAAATTTCCATGAAGAAAAGGGTGGCACTCTGGGATTGAATAGATGGACTGAGGAGGTGAAGGCAGGAATTGCAGGGGAGTAGAAAGATCATGGCCTGGAGGTGGTAACAAGGGGCCTGTAGATCACTATCCAGCCTCTCCCTTAACCCTGATGGAATTTTCTCTCTGCTGGAGCAATGTCTCCAACCTCTAGAACCCACACAGCATTTATCTTTGTTCCTCATTCTGGCATCTTGATTCTGCTTGATGAGACAACTCTTAAATGGAGTCCCCAGTCTGATTCTTTTTTTTTTTTTCATGGGCATCACTACATGTCCCAGAATGTTATGACATCAAAACGAATATGGCCTGTTTTTCATTCCTTCATGTGACCAATGGGACCAAGTCTACTGGACGTAGACTGAGTTTCACTCCAAATGATGATGGACTCAACATGCTACTTTGCCCAAGAAATATACTTGTATCTTAGAAGATCCTCCCAGAAATAACAGTGTTACCCAACGCACCCAGCAGACTTGGCAAGTAAGGCAGCCTGCTAAGAACACATCAAAATGCAAACATGTTTTCTAGTGCTGCATCTTTTAGCATGTAGGCAGGTAGTCCAAAGCCAAAGAAGTAAATTATTTTAAGTTAGGGAATGAAAGGAAGGTAAACTGCCATAAAGGTATTTTAAACTGTTGGGAAAAAGGAGTAGAATATGAGTGTCATAAACTCACAATCATTCATACAGGACATCATACGTATATTCCAGGAATGTAAGATAGTAATATGTGGTTCATATGGTAGAGAAAGCTCCACTATTGCCACTCTCTTTATGCTCTGCCAATACGTGGTCACCATGAAAGCTGCCTGACACCTACTAAAACCCCCAATTAATAACAGATGATAACGGGGCGCCCATGAAATACCATGGTAGACATGTGTGGGCAGAGGTTAGGAAGCGCAGACCATGGTCCCTGCCCTTAAGAAACCTGAAACGTAAGGGAAAGTGAAGTGAAACCAATAAGTGTTAAAACCTGTGTTAAAATAACTGGTTGACTTTTGTCAGCATCAAGGATAGGACATGTTATTTCTGTGGAACTGTGAACATCGCCTCTGTGTTAGACAGTTCTCTTGAGTTTTATAATGTTGCGAAAAACTGGCCTTTTCTGAGCCTGGGCAATTCCCAAACTTGTGCATTGTGACACAAGCCTGTCAGATCAGTGGGCTCCTTATATGCTGCTTCCTGCAGAATGAGCTGGCAGTTTTATCTGTCTTCCACACTACCTGGCTTAGCAAATTAGATCACATTAGGGCTATTGTCTCAGAGACAATAAGAGACATCTGTAACTGAAAGCGACCATGATGATATCTTCTAAAGAGACTTTGAAGAGTAGAAAGGTCAACAAGGCGAATATAACTATCATCATTGCTTTTTTTTTTTTTTAACCAGTCCTTCTCTTCCTCTGTTATACATGCTACCCTTTAGTAAAATCTATAAAATCAACACATTTCTTTAATCTTGGCACAGAGTGTTGTGAGAAAGAGTAACTTACATTATGCAGCCCATTTTTATGTACAAAATCCTTCTGCATATATGAACTCTTTTGGTCCTTAAAGCAAACACTATAGAAGTAAGAATTGTTGACACAATTTACAGAAGTTCATTTGGGGTTTCGGCTCCATTCACTGCACCACTACAGGTGAGGAAACAGTTACCTTTCCCACTCTCATGAGCAGGAGTTCCCTTCCTTATAGATCAGACAAGTCTTGTTCTAAATGTCACCACTCTTTCGAGGCTCTGCCTCTCGTACCTGCCAATTCTTTCTACTAATTCTCTCCATTCAATTCAGTTCAATTCAATTCAATTCAATTCAATTCAATTCAATTCAATTCAATTCAATTCAATTATATTCAGTACATTCGATTCAATTCAACTCCATTCAATTCAACTCAATTCAACTCAATTCAATTGGCAATTAACAAAGGCTACCCATAAGTCAAACTGTATACTAGGAACTGCAATGACCAAATGGACCCCCTCAAGGAGTGGCCAAATTATCTAGGGAGACAGGGACGCAAATTATTACAATATGGCAAAAACTACAGTACAAGGCACTGCACATGGTACCACAAGAGTTCCAAGAAGGGACTAATTAACTCTGCCTGGTGGGATTAACTAAGTAATGGTTGAGGCAAATTTGAAATATGAGTGATTAGGGTAGAGAGGGCTTCTCAGGCAGATGCAAACTTACCTGTGCCAAGGTAAAGAAGTGGGGAACTGCAGGAAGTTCCATCTACTTCCTGCACATAGCAACATCCTTTGTAATTAGAGGAAAGCAGCACAAAAGTTACTTGATGGCCACTGACTCAAGTGAGGTCAGAAGGCTGCTTCCTCACACCCCTAGACCTCTAGTTCACAACTTCCTTTTCAGCAAACTTCCAACTGTTCCCAACCCTTCTTCACTCTGGTCTTATAACTTTGCCTATTACCGCACTGAGAAAACCAGGTCCGTGAAAAGAGAATTTGCAAAATCACCTATCGCACCTACCATTCCATCTACATCTATTTCCTTGTACTCTGCTTTCACCAACATTCATATGAAGGATCTGTTCATTCGTCTCTGAGCCAATTATCTTTTGGACACTAGACCAAAGTCACTCTTGCCCTGTTAAGAACACTTCTGTCAGCAATTCTCCCCCACTCTGCCATATCATCATTTCCATCAGCAATATGGAAATTACAAAAATGCTTTTATTTCTCAAATTTTAGAAAGAAAAAGCACAGCCCTCTCTTGACCCTGCTCCCTTCCCTTCCCACTGATGCCTCACTTTTCTCCCTCATTTTGTCACAACGCTCCTTGAAAGAATTGCCTTACTCCCTGTCTACAGTCATTCTCATCCAATTCTCTGTTCAATCCACTCCCATTCGGCTTTTCCCCGGTGCTACTGAAATCCTTCTCATCACATGTCAATGACATCCACTTTGCAAAACACAGTGATTATTTATATTTTAATGATTTTTCAAGTGTATGTATTCATTTTGAAAGAAAGGGAGAGTGAGCAGGGGAGGATATGAGACAGATGGAAGCATAGAGAGAATCCTAAGCAGACTCCACACTGTCAGCATGGAGCCCGACCTGGGGCTTGAACCCACAAACCATGAGATCATGACCTGAGGTGAAACCAAGAGTCAGACACTTAACCAAGTGACCCCCCCATGTGACCCTGATGATCATTTATTTGACCTCATCCTATTTGACTTGCCATCAGCACTTGACCAATTTGATACCTCCTTCCTTGAAACACATTCCTTACCAGGCTTCCTGGACTCCAGAGCCTCCTCATGTCTCGCCTACTCCTTCAGTGGCCACTGTGTCTAGTTTCCTTCGCTAGGTTTTCCACATCTTGCAGTACTTTAAGAGATAGAGACCCCAGAGCCCAGTCCTTGCATGTCTTCTCTCTCATCCAGTCTCACTCCCTAGCTGATCTAATGCGATGGCATGCTAAGTAATCCAGCCTACAGTCCACACTAAACTTCTTAGTTTAAACTCCAGATGACTATATCTAACTACATTCACAAATAGGAAGCTTGGATGTCTGATAAGCATCTCAAAATCACCATGTGAAAAGAGCAAGTCCTGATGTTTCCTCTAAATCCCATGATCTCTAACAGACAGCTTAAAACTACCACCAACCTGTGGTCCAGCCCAAAAAAACAAATACAAATACAAAGACAAAAACAAAAACAAAAACAAACAAAACAAAAAAAAACGAACTTGGTGTCATCGTTTATATCTGTTTTTCTCATACCTTATATTCAAACCACAAGCAATTCTATTATATCCACATTTATAGTATACACATGATCTTAATTTTCTCACTATGTCCCCTTCTTCCATCCTTATTCAGGATGGAATTTATTTCAGGATTACTATAGTAACCTCCTTATTTTGTTGCTGTTGTTGCTTGTATGCTTGCTTCCCACTCCATCCTGCCCCGCAGACAGTAGTAAGAGTGATTTGTTTAACATACAAATTAGGGGCACCTGGGCGACTCAGGTGGTTAGCCATCTGACTCTTGATTTTGGCTCAGGTCATGATCCAGAAAGCATGACGTCATGGGGTCAGAACCTGCATTAGGATCTGTGCTAGGCATGAATTAGGCATGGAGCCTGTTTGAGATTCTCTCTCTCTCTCTGCCTCTCTCTCTGTCTCTCTCCCTCCAAACCCCTGCCGGCACTCTCATTAAATTAAATAGATAGATAGATAGATAGATAGATAGATAGATAGATAGATAGATAGATAGATAGATAGATAGATAGATAGATAGATAAATAAATAAATAAATAAATAAATAAATAAATAAATAAATAAATAAATAAATAAATAAAACTAGGCATGAATTAGGCATGAAACCTGTTTGAGATTCTCTCTCTCTCTCTCTCTCTCTCTCTGTCTCTTTATGTCTGTCTCTCTCTCTCTCCCTCTAAACCCCTGCGGGCACTCTCATTAAATTAAATAGATAGATAGATAGATAGATAGATAGATAGATAGATAGATAGATAGATAGATAGATAGATAGATAATTAATTAAATAAAACTCAAATGTGAATTTGGTCAGACTACTCAACTGACCTTCCATCTCATCGAAAATAAAAGTCAAAGTCCTTATAATGACTTTCACATTCTTCATGATATGCACCCCACACATACCCTCTCTGACTAAATAACAAATGAGTAAATGAGTGAATGGTTGGTAGAGAAGAGGAACATAAGATTAGGTTAACCTTATAGAATTAATCAGATGATTACCGACGTTCTAACTAAGCCAAGAAGTGTCTTCAGGTTTATTTGAATACAATGGGTAGTCATCAACGTCATTCGGGCACAATAACTATCTTCTGTTAACTGTTTCTAGGATCCAATTCATATGTCACCTTCTACATTAATCCTCACTCTTTACCAATCTCCCATTCCCACATGAAATCCATCCAAAGGAAACTTTGCTACTCCTTTAATGTGTCACATATTCAAACTTCCATGTCTTGCTCTCTCTCTCTCTCTCTCTTTTTTTTTCCTGCCTGCAATGCCCTTCCTTACTCTGTTGATTTGAAATATGTCTTCTCTAGAAGACTCACTTCAAGTGACTCTCACTTGTGTAAAGCACTCCCTGGGTGCCCTAGAGAATCATGTGTTTTCTTCTTTGCAATTCCAGGGTACATTTATCCACCACTATTACAGATGTTATGAACTCAGTATAGTTAATTTGTTTACACAGCAGCAAATCCCTGGATAACAAGGTCCATTAATAGTTCTAGATAAGACCTCTGTTCTTTGTATACAGTGCCTACAACCTAGTACGTGTTCAATGCATGCTTGATGAATGGAAATGAGGCAGGAGAATAGAATGAAAATTAGTAGAGGGAATATATAAGAGAAACCAGGAGAGTCAAATGTTATCAAAAACAAAAGAAGAGGTATTTTCAAGAGGTAAGGAGTGGTCCGTTGTTTAGAGTTTTGTGTTTTCTTTTACTTGAGTTGGAAATAAGCTACAGGTATCATTGCATTTACCAAGTAGGAGGTATGTGGAAATAACATAGTCAAATTTCAGTAGCATATGGCAGAAATTACCTTATATCCAAGCAGTGACTTAATATGAGGAATTGTGTGTTCAAACCATCAGGAGAAGTGTTAGTTAAGTGGGGTGTACACTGCACTCCCAGAATCCAAAGACAGCCCTGCAGAATTGTCTTGCCATAATAACCCCAGCAGACTCTCTGCTCTGTCCAGGAAGACTCACTGGTGTTCTGGGCCTAGGGTATCACTAGGTAAGAGTCAAGTGTCAGTAGGTTGGGTTCCTATCTGGACAAATCTACTTCTGAGATTATTTGGGTTTCGGACAATTAAGTTCCTTGCAGGTATACAACTGAGGTCTTCATTTTCAGATTGTGGGATGGCCAGCCAGGGAAAACTCTCTGCTTTGCATGAGTTTATGATGCATTGGTTCATGATGATTCTAGGTTGATCCAGAAAATCTCTGTATAATACAACACGACTATAGAAATGGTCTCTCTTCATATTCATGGGTTGTCAGCTGTAAGGTATGGAATGTCGGGGGCTATTTTTTTTTTTTTTTTAGAATAATGTCTACCACATTCTGGTTAAAAAAAAAAAACAGCTGTAGAACCAACAGATAATACTTTTCACCTTCTGAATTAGTAAGATTCAACAGAGAAAATTTCTGTTTCTCATATATATATAATATATATTATAATATATAATATATTTATATATTTATATTTATTTATATTTATGTAAATACATGCACATAAAATATGAATCTATTACCATAAATATATTTATATATTTATGGATGTTTTATTGATTGATTGATTGATTGATTGATTGATTTCTTATACTAAATTTGCTCCCATAAATGTGGACGCTGACAAGTCCCAAGATCTTCAGGATGTGTTGGCTAGCTGGAAACCCACGAGATCTGATGGCATAGTTCTTGTCCAATGGCTGGCAGGCTTGAATCTCAGGTAGAGCTGCTGTTTCAGTCTGAATCTGGGGAAGAGGCCAGTGTCTCTTTTTAAGACATTCAGGCAGGCAAGAGTAATTCCCTAGAATCCCTGGGAGAGTCATCCTTATTCTATTCAGGCCTTCTCACTGATTACATAAGGCCCAATTACATTAGGAAAATAATCTGTTTTACTCACTGTACAGTCTCAAGTATTTCCCATCACAAAACACCAGAAAAACGTTTCACCAAGCATCTGGACCTCTGTGGCCCAGTAAAGTTGACACATAAAATTAGCCATCATATCTTCAAAATGTCATGCAAGCGCATGAAGCGGATTCACCTAAGCCCTATCAAGAACCCAAGCTACAGAGGCACCAGGCAGCTTGATAAGGTGCATTAGCACAGCGTCTTTCAAATATTTTATGCCCAATCTACTGTAAGGAACACATATTTCGCCACAGCCCACTATAAGCATACACATACACATACACATACATATAAATAAATGAAATAAACAACATTTCATGAATTATTGGTTATCCGTACTAAGGGTAAATGTACTTTTATATTATCTTATTGGTTCTATTTAATTTTAATCCATTCTTGCCTTGATCCACACCTTCACGACCTTCCAAAAAACAAGGCATCATGAGTAAGGTGTACTGATTTTGAGGGTCAATCTTTGGGAAGTAATATTCCTTCAGTTATATGTTTCATAATGTCTGACATGCAATACTCTCTTTGTTAAGTTGAATTGAATACAGAAAATGGGCTTCCAATTCAGTCTTAAGACATACTAAGAAAATTGCGAATCCTTTTATCGGGGTAGGTCCATAACTATAGAACAAAATGAAACAACAGGTACCAAGAGATGCCCTTTGGATGTCTCCAAGCTTATTCAGGAAGGCTAAGTTTACAAGCCCACTGAAACACAGGGGACCATTTCTTTCTTGGGGAAAATGACCAACAACGGAATGTTCACGTGCAAAGAGCAGACAGGACTAATTATTACAAAGACGTGTTGAAGCATGTAGAAATTGTCCACTTCTATGCCACTTATAATTAGTGCTTGTCTCCCTTGGATTATCGTGTGAATGCATAAGGCACAGTGAGAGAACATTGTTACCCAATAATGGCAGCTCTCAGGTTTCATGTTTCTGTTATACACCCCCATAGGTTGAACTTGTCTCTGCAATAGTTAAGGCCCTAGAGAAGAATTCACCCACTTTGCACCACTCACTCTCCCTGATTAAGCTGTTCTGCAGGGAAACGGCTTACTTTTTTAAATGCTTGATTTTCGTTCCTGGGATAAGCAGCAGACATATTTCTGAGTGCAGCATTTCTATTTAACTGTACTCATGCCCTAGAGAGATTCTAGGGATCAGCTCAGGGAGTCCACTTGAATTGATCTTCTTCATCTCTATTGCCACATTACTGGCAGACGTTCACAGTCAGATTTAATTCTGTCTGACTGAGAGAAACGGAGGAATTTGGCTTTCTGAACCAAGACCACATGATGGAATGGTCTGCACTCATTTGCAAAAGATTGTGAATGAGGAGGAGACAGGGGCATTATATGATCTAGGATGTGAGGTTGTAGGGTTATCTTATTGTGGTTGTAACCAATCCTTAATATTGTGTGGAGACTAGACAACCTTGAAATCCCTATAATGTGATGGTCTGGGGACTCTTACCATATAGATTGTCAAAAATCTTGTTATATGTCCGATACAGAAGCCATAGAACTCATTCACTTAATATAGATTTAATGAGCATATACTATGTGGTATTTAGAGCTCGACTCTTGTTGGAGAAGTGAATAAAGTACTCCAACTTTATTGGAGTATGGGGTGGTCAACGGGGCTCAAGCAAACTCTGTTCTCTAGCTTAGAGACCTCGTTTCTGGGTTCTTCTTCCTTTGTTTGGGTCATGTGCTAAAACCCCCAGAGATATGGAAACTGACGACTATAAATTACCCTCCCCACTTGACTCCATGCTCAGACCTTTGGTGAGCCAAACTCTCTGACCAAACTCTCTGAGTGCCACTTGGTTTTTCCTCCAGTGTTCCAGCCTAGTTCCATAACATACTAGATTGCTGACCAGGAAACCCATCCACACTGGTCCATTGTTTCCACAGGTTTGGGAGAACTGCGAGGTGATGGCAAAGCAGAGGCTCACAAGGGATAAAGTGCATGCTCTGCCTGAATTTCAGCAGCCTCCTTCTCCGTTGTCTTGGGCAGGTCCTGCTCCATGGAACTGGTAACACCGGGGCCCCGAAGAAGCCAAGCATACCCAAAGGAGCAGAAGGGGGATATGATGAATCCCCAGAGGGCTTAAAAGGTGTTCCAGGTAGAAAATTTTGTGGAGGGAAATGTAATAGACTCTAGTGTGCGCACGCGTGAGTGTGTGTGTGTGTGTGTGTGTGTGTGTGTGTGTGTGTGTGTGTATGTGTTTGAGAGAGAGAGAGAGATACAGAGAGACAGAGAGAAAGAGACAGAGAGAGAGAGAGACAGAGAGAGACAGAGAGAGAGAGGATGTGAAGCTAAGCCAGTGTTGCCAGTCGAGTTAGAGTTTGTGGCTTTATGGATGGGAGCCTTTAAGGTCCCCAAAAGTCTATAGAGTCTGAATGGGCTCCCTTGTGTAATTGTGAGAGTATAAGGTCTAGGGCGGTATCAGATCAGATTCCCATCACAAGTCACGAAGCCGAGTCCACTATAGCCAATCCTCACCTAAACTTTCCCTCAGGAATGCGACCAGAGGAGTATCTGAATATCCTCCCATCTGGCGGTATACCCTAACTTCGTCCGTCTTTGTGTCACCAAATATGAGAAAAAAATTAATAATGGGATGAAAACAGAGTAAGCCTACGATTCTAGAGGTCGTTATCAAAAAATGTTAAAAGGGGTTTTCAGGTTACCATGGGGTGACAACGACACCCAAGAAGTTAAGGAAATTTTGTGAACTAGAATGGCCCACATTCAATGTAGGATGGCCTCCAGAAGGGACATTAGATGCTCATATACTGCAGCAGGTTTGGCTAATAGTCACTGGGAACCCAGGCCACCCTGATCCATTTCCATACATCGACTCCTGGTTTGAAATTGCCCCAAATCTACTGTCTTGAAGGTGATTCATCATTAGCAAACAGAGCCAGGCAAAGGTTTTAGCCACTTTATCTGGAGGCTCACCCAGGGAGACAAAGAAGTGACCCACTGCTCCTCTATATTTGAAGGAGATATGGAGGAAGATATTGTCTTTCCACCTCCTCATGACTCTTCAAGCTCCCTCCCCCGTCCCCCGGAGCTTGAGACACCTCCTGCATCTATCTCTCCAGGCACAGCCAGAGTCAGTGCAGTTGCCACTGCAGTCAGTGCCGCCCATCTTCCCACTGCTCTCAGACCCAGATAACCCAACCCAACATGGGCCAGCAGCCAGACTGCGCCCCTGACGCAGACCTAAAACACTCCGAATGTATGGAACGGAGACAAGAGAGCCTGAAAGACAGGATGAGGATGGACCAGTCCAGACCAGCCATTCCATGATGTGTTATCTACCTTTCTCTACAACCGACCTCCTCAATTGGAAACACAACACTCCACCATACTCCGAAAAGCCACAAGCAATGGTTGACTTGATGGAGTCCCTCCTCCAGACCTACTGACAGACTTGGGAAGATTGTCTACAGTTACTACATACTTTGTTTAATTAAAAATAAGGATGACAGGGGCGCCTGGGTGGCGCAGTCGGTTAAGCGTCCGACTTCAGCCAGGTCACGATCTCGCGGTCCGTGAGTTCGAGCCCCGCGTCAGGCTCTGGGCTGATGGCTCGGAGCCTGGAGCCTGTTTCCGATTCTGTGTCTCCCTCTCTCTCTCCTCCTCCCCCGTTCATTCTCTGTCTCTCTCTGTCCCAAAAATAAAATAAACGTTTAAAAAAATAAAATAAAATAAGGATGACAGAAACATGACAGTACCTACAAGATCACACATCTCCAGGAATCAATGACCCTACTGTCTGGGCTCAAGCTGTATGCCTGAAGAACACCCAACATGGGATTTCACCACAGAAGGAAGACAGGGCCACGTCTGAGGATACCAGGAAGCCCTCCTTCAGGGAGTCTGAGCTGAAGTCAACAATCCCATGAACATGACTAAAATATCATCAGTCACAGAGCACCCTGGGAGTCTCCCGGAGACTACTATGAAAGATTCTGTGAAGCGTACCGTGTATACGTCCCGTTTGACCCCGTGGCACCAGAAAGTCAACAGATGGTATATACCTCTTTTGTGGCACAGGCTGCCCCACATATCCGATGAAAACTCCAGAAGTTGGAGGGCTTTGCCAGATCAATATCACTCAGCTGTTAGAGTTCGTCAATACAGTTGTCAGGAACAGAAATTTGCAGCTGAAAGAGAAGTGAAGACTAAAAAGAAGGCCACCGTTCTCACAGCAGAACTAAAGAACAGATGCTGCTGTTTTTTAGCAGCATCGAAAAACCCCAACCACAAAAAGGGGGGAAGCCCATAGCCCCCTTAGCTAGGGACCAGTGTGCATACTGCAAAGGCAAGGGAAACTGTAAGAATGTCCGAATTGGATGGGGACCTCAAAACCCAGCCAATATCTGGAGGAACTTCGAGGTGAGAACCTTCTTGATCTGGCCGGGGTAGAATTGGACTAAGGGGGACCGGACTCTTTCTTTCTTGGCCTGCATAAACCCACGGCTGAAATGAGGTGGAGGGCTAAACAATAAATTTCATGGTTGAAATACTCTTCAACTGGCGCTGAATACTCCTTGGTTACTTCCCTGGTAGTGCCCATAGGCCAAAAGACAGCAACCATACTTGGGGCTACTGGAACACAGGCAATGCAACAGCCCTTCTGTCAAGCTTTGCAAGGTGCACTTGGGGGTCACAAGGTCCGGCATGAGTTCCTCTACCTACCAAACTGCCCAATCCCTCTCCTGGGCCGCGATCTACTCTCCAAACTTGGGGCCCAGATACCTTCTGACCCCACTGGACACACCAGCCTCCAATTAAACACAAGGCAGAAGGAAACCCTGGTCTTGGCGAAACCCCTGCCAAGGGAAGAAGAATGGAGACTGTTCTGTGCCCAGACCTTACCTTGTCGCCCCTAAGAATTCAGGCATACATTCCTCTCCCTATAGGCTGATGATAACCCGCCTGAAACAGCTTGGAATCGGGTCGCAATCATTGTCGACGTGATCCCTGCAGCTCAACCTCAGACACCAAGGCAGTACCCCCTTCCACTACAGGCTAGAATGGGCATACAAGAGCACCTGACCAAGCTCAGAGAAAGAAGTATTCTAACTGAGTGCCAATCAGTTTGGAATACCTCACTCTTGCCAGGCAAGACGCCAGGAGGAGGACACCAAATAGTACAGGATTTGAGGGCCATTAGCAAAGTGACTGTTTCCTTACACCCAGTCATTCCTAACCCTCAGTATACTCTCCTCAGCCAATTTCTGTGGTCAGCCAGAAGGGTTGCCTGCTTCGACCTAAAGGATGCTTTCTTCTGCCTCTGCCTGGCTCCGCAAAGGCAATCATTGTTTGCCTTTGAATGGACTGAGCCCGTTACAGAGCGCCAGATGCAGCTGACCTGGATACTACTTTCCGAAGGTTTCAACAACTCACCCATTCTTCTGGGGGAAGCCCTAGGTTCAGACCTCGCTGACTTTCCGAAGGAAACCTCAGGGTATGTCCTTCTCCAATATGTAGAAGACCTCCTTTCCAGTGACACCCAGGAAGACTGTATGAAAGGCACCCAGGCCCTCTTACAGCTCTGATCCTACTTAGGGTACCAGGCCTCTTGAAAAAAGGCACAGATTCGTCAGCAGCAGGGCCAATACTTAGGCTTCCTCCTCACAAAAGGAAAAAGAGAATGACCGGAAAGGAAGAAAGTGTGGCACCACACTGCCACAGCCCCAAACAAAACGAGGCTTGTGTGAATGCTTAGGGGCCAGAGGGTTCTGTCGCATTGGGAATCCTCAGATGCTCAGCCATAGTGAGGTCCCTCTATGACCTGTTGGGAGGACCAAACTGGGAGCTGGTTGCATGCACTGAGGATGTGAGGGCCGCTTTCACAGAAATAAAGTTGGCTCTGGGACAAGCCTCAGCCCTTCATTTGCCTGACATAGACAGACCCTTTAACTTCTTCACACATGAAAAGGAGTGCTCACTCAGAGCATGGTGCCTCGGCAATGGCCAGTGTTCTAACTGTCAAAAAAAAAAAACACTAGATCCTGTGGCTGGAGGATGACCCCTGAGCCTCAGAGCTCAGAGCCACAGTCCTGCTCATCAAGGTTGCAGACAAGCTCACACTGGGCCAAACATTTAATGTTAAGGTCCCACACACGGTCCTGTGGCTCACAAGCACCCAAGGATATCATTTCCTCTCCATTTCTCAGCTGACACAATCCAAGGCCTTCTCTATGAGAACCCAAGGCTCACTCTCAAAACAGTGTAAGAACACTAAACCTGGCCACGTTCCTTCCCACAGAGGAGGGAGAACCTGACCATGACTGTTCTGGAGTAGTGGATGAAGTCTACGCCAGCTTCCCAGATCTCCAAGACCAGGGTATAACAAGCCCAGATATTACCCCATTCAGCGATGGGAGCAGCTATTTAGAGGAGTGCAGCCAAAGAGCAGGGTATGCGGTCATCACACCACGGAAGCTCGAAAAGCCATGGCCTTGTCTGAAGGATGGTCGGCACAATGGGCTGGACTCAGTACGCCTTAACGTGAGCCATCATCGTCAGCAAAGGTAAATGAGTTAACATCTACATCGATTCCCCGTATGGCTTCGCTACTGTGCATGTACATGGGGCCATCTATAAAGAAAAAAGCCTCCTTACCGCTTCAGAGAAAACTATCAAAAACGAGGAAGAAATACTAAAGCTTCTTGAGACCATATGGCTACCAGTCAAAGTAGCTATCCTACACTGTAAGGGACCTCAGAAATGAGATGACCCCATAAATCAAGGAAATCACCTGGCTGACAAAACAGCCAGAGTGGCTGCCTGAGGTGACCTAGGTGATGCTCCTCCCTACACTCTGACTCTTGCGCCTCAGAAGGAAGCCTCCCCACCCATGTACACAAGTAAAGAAAGAAGTTGGGCCTTGACAGAAGTGGACACACTAAGGAAAGAAGGATGGTGAGTCTTGTCCCGTCATCTATGTGAAAGCACCTAGTGAAGGAAGATAACTAACTCACCCTCTTAGGAAAAACTGCTCTAGAGGTCCTCCTCAAAAGAACTATGATATCAGCCAGCTGCCGGCATTATGCCAGGCTGTCAGTGAATAATGTGTAACGTGTGCCAAAAACAATGCTTGCTCGGCCCCACGGCCCCTGCCTGGCTCACAAAGGATGGACTTAGGGGTGGACTTTACCAACATACAACCAAATAAAGGGTTGAGGTACCTCCTTGTAATAATCTGCACCAATTTGGGATGCGTCCAAGCTTTCCAGACCAGAATGGAATGAAGTCACGAGGTGGCCTAGGCTCTTCTATGGGAGATTGGGCTTAACCACACACAGTAATAATGGGCCTGCCTTTGGAGCGGATTATATAAACCCTAACAAAGTCCCTTAACGTTGCCTGGAAACTGCACACTGCTTAACAACACCAGGGCTCAGGGAAAGGTAGAGCAGATGAACTGCACCCTCAAGGAAACCCTGGCCAAGTTCCACCAAGAGACTAACCCCCATGGCCAGAATTGATTCGGCTGGTCCTCCTGTGTGCCCAATGCCCGCCAGGGGCACTGGGATTCTTCCCTTTTGAGTTATTATATGGGCAATCCTCCCCCCCTACTCCCAGGCGCACACACACACACATTTAGGAAAGCTCCCAGGAGACCTAAACCAGATTGCAACAAGGAAATAAGATAACAGCTCCAGAACTTGGGGAAGTCCCAAACAAGTTAGAGATACATCATAGAGAGGTTCACAATTTCCTTAGGGTCCCCGTTCACTTCTTTCAGCCAGAAGAATCTGTGTGGGTCAAAGATTGGAAGAAGGAACCTCTTATACCATAGTGGACTGGGCCTCACACTGTTATTCTAACAACTCCTACAGCCCCCAAAACTTCAGGTATCACCCCATGGGTCCATCACTCCACAGTTAAGAAATCCAACTCAGAAGTACCCACAACCTGGCGAAGTGATCCAGATCCAGACATCCCCCTTAAACTGACCCTCAAAAGGGAACTGACCCCTGGGGTGTCCAGCCCTGCTCCAGCCACACCATGGGAGATGGCTGGCCTGCACACAGCAGGAGCTTGAGGAATCAATGCATGAACCAAGCCCAGGGATTTGCATGCAACTCTGCCAATCCTTGCCCCTTACTGGTGTCATAAGCCTGGTCTTACTTCTTACTGTTGGGCTGATAGAGACCGTGCCAAAAACCTGGACATGGTGCAAAAGATGCATCCTGGGCCTCACATACCTTCTCTGGATGGGAGGGTTACCAAGCATTGCCTGTGTATTATGATAACCGCTCTCACCTTCACAACTGCAGCTTATCGACTTTGCCCACACAATTGTCATAGGACAATAAGGGGGTCCAGGGGGTTCAGCACCTTTCCCTCCTTCCACAAAGATTGCTACATGGGAAAAACACCCACTCTCTGTCAGTCATCTGGTGCCCCAAGTGCTAAGTATTGGACCAAGGATATAACCAAACTATTAGTAACCCATGTCACAACAAGGGCCTCCAGAGACGGAAGCGAGCTTGCTACACTTACCTTCCTCAATGGGGAATCTCGAACGGGGGAGGGCTGCACTACAGGGCCCTTCAAAAAGTTATAAAGCATACCCAGGATAGGGTAATACAAGCCATAAAGGCGACCACTCTGCCAGCAGCCTACCAACGTTTGAAACTTCAGCCGTCAATCAGATGCCTACCAATTCCTCACTCCAGTATTGGGCCGACACTGCTCTACTAGTCCTCCATAAGATAGATAATCACATGCAAAGTTGCTGGATGTGCTTGCCCCTCAGCCAGGGGACTTACTTAGCTACTCCAATCCATTTGACCTAGGAAGCTCCTGAAAACCTGAAAAGCAACACCTCTGACTCAATTGGACCCCTGGCCACTAGCGTCCATCTCCCAATGCCGACAATCTAATCCGTACAGTCCCTGAATTCCCTCCCTAGGAAGAAGAGATAGAACCTTAATGAGGACTACAACCCTATGTTGCACCCTTGGGGTGTTCTATCTGTGTTCTAATTTGGCCTATCGATGCTTAGAGGCCAACTGGACTCCGAAATGTTATTGCATCTTCCGGACCCCAGAGATATTTGTATACACTGAAGATCAGTTCCTAACAACCTTTAGCCCCAAGTCTCAGGCTAAACGGGCAGTCCTGCTACCCATTCTGATAGGCTCAGAAATTGTGACAGGAATAGGAACTGGATAAGGGGGCATAGGTTTATGCATAGGACTGTACCATAGACTATCTCAAGAGGTAAATGTAGACATGGAATGGGTGGCCGATTCTCTGGTTACTTTACAAAACCAAATAAACTCTCTGGTGGCAGTAATCCCCCAAAATAGACAAGCCCCTGACCTCCTCACTTCAGAAAATGGAGGGACTTGCAAATTTTCGGGGGAGGAATGTTGCTATGTTTTAAACCAGTCAGAAATACTTACAACTAAGGTTAAGGAACTAATAATAATAAAAAACAAAAATAAAAATTAAAATTAAAAAATAATAATAATAATAATAATTCAAGATAGACAACAGGAAAGTACCAATCAATGGAACAAATGAGATCTCACGGATTGGGATCCTGGCTTCCTGCCCTGGCAGGGCCCCTCTTCTCCATAATTTTACTTGTACCCATTGGCCCCTGTATACTGAATACCATAATACATTTTCTTGAAAACACTGTTGCTCGCCAAACTACTGCAGGCATCTTAGACTTCTGAGGGTACAAACCTAAAAAACTGAAAGGTGATACCTACTAAAAAGGTTTCTTAAAAGGCATAAAATGGGATAATGTTGGAGAAGTGAATACAATACTGCACCAAAGATGGCCGGTGGGACTAAAATGAACTCTGGTCTCTATCTTAGAGACCCCTCCTCCTGGTTCTTCTTCCTTTGTTTTCTGTGTGCAGGAAAACCCCCACAGATATGGCAGCTGATGACTGTAAATTTCCTGCCCCTCTTGCATTCAGCGCTCAGACGTTTGGAGAAACAGGGTCCTCTGAGCCCGCCGTTCCAAGTTCTGCAATCCAAAGAAGATCTCCGAGCACCACTTGGTTTTTCCTCCAGCGTTCCAGCCTGGTTCTCTGCCATTATAAACACAGAAGTGAGCAAGACAGACCAAGTCCCTTCTTATACAGTATAAGGAGGCAGAGGACCATTAACTTGTAAACAAGTAATTAACAAGTGTACAAGGGTAATGGGGTGCTGGGACTCAACCAGCTCTAAGTTGTTGAAAGCAAACATATGCTATATCACCCATCTCATGTATGGATCATAGTTCTAAGTGTTGTGACATTTATAATTGATACACGTGATAACTGCCAGGGGATTTCCCCTTTTCCCAACTTACATTTATTTTGAAGAACTTATGTGAGTGTATGAAAGATCCTGGGGGTTCCGAAAATCAGTAGATGCTGGTGGACCAGGTTTGAAACAGCAGCCCCAGAGGTCAAAAGACACAATATCCAATCATGTTTGTTTTTTTTTTTAACAACTTCATTAATGTTTAACTGATATACACAAACTGTACATATTTAAAGTACGTAATTGGTGGAGCACCTGAATGGCTGTCACTTGAGCATCAGACTCTTGATTTTGGCTCAGGTCATGATCCCAGGTTCGATTAAGCCCTTTATTGGGCTCCATGCTAAGCATGGAGTCTGCTTAAGATTTCTCTTTCTCCCTTGCCTCTCTCCCCTAGTTATGAACGCTTCATCTCTCTCTCTGAAAATAAAAAGCCCTAATAAATAAATTACTTAATTCATAATTAATAATTAATACTAATACTAATAGATACAATTACATAATTTGGTAAATTTTGGTCACATATCCACCAATGTATACATGACAAGGAAAAGAATATGTCTGTCACCACTAAAAATGTCCTTGTATCCCTGAGATATCCCTCCCTCCCCCACGTCTTCCGGATTGCCATTCCTAGGCAATCTCTGGTCTGTTTTCTGTCCCTACATATTATCTTGCATTTTCTAGAATACTATAGAAATCAAAATGTATAAGACATACTCCTTATTGTTTAGGAGTGGGGAATTGACTTCTTTTACTTAGCATTTTGAAGATTATCCATAGTGTTGTGTGTATCAATAGTCTGTTACTACTTTGTTTATCCGTTCATATGTCAGTGGACATTTGTATTATTTCCACATGTGGCGTATTTATTTCTTTTTATGAGAGAGAGAGAGTGAGAGAGAGGGAGTGAGAAGGAGAGGGGAGGGTGGAAGGACAGGTGGGGGAGAGATAGGGAAAGGGAGATGGAGAGGAAGAGGGACATAGAGAGGGAGAGGCAGAGGGGGAGGGAGAGAGAAAGAGAAAGAGAGAGCAGAGGGAAAGAGAAAAAGAATCTTAAGCATCCTCCATGCTCAGTGTGGAGCTCCATGTGAGTCTCAATATCACGACCCTGGGATAATGACCCAAGCAGAAATCAAGAAATCTACCAACTGAGGCACCAGGTGCTCCTTAGCCTATTGAAAACAAAGCTTCTATAAACATTCATTTTTTCTTTTCTTTCTTTTTGTTTCTTTTCTTTTCATTTCTTTTCTGCTCTGTTCTTTCTTTCTTTTATTTATTTATTTTTTTGTATGATCATATACTTTGATCCCTCTAGGGAAAATATTTGAGAGTAGATTTAGCTGAGTCATAGAATAGGTTGCATCTTCAGCTTTTTAGGATACTGTCAAACTGTTTGCCCGGGTAGTTTGATCACTTTTACATTCTCATCAGCAGTGTGTGAGAATTCCAGTTCTTTCATATTCTAGCTAACACTTCAGAGCCCTGTCTTTTGATTTTAGACATCTTGTAGGCATGAAGCAGTAGTTGATCTCATTGTATCTCATTTATCTCATTGTTGTTTATATTTGCATTTCACCTCATGATGCTGAACACATTTTCATGTGTGTATCTGCTGTACATATATCTTTTTTGGTAATGTGTCTTCTCAAATCTTTTGCCTTTTTTTTTAGTTCATTTAGCTACAGAATATTGAATCTTGCGGATTGCCCATATGTTCTAGATATAAGTCCGATTTCACATAGATGATTGGTAAATATATTCTCCCAGTCTCAGTCTTGTGATTTCAAAGTCTCTGTTCGTGGAAAAGCAAAAGTTTTAGTGTGATAAAATCCAATCATATGTTTTTATTGTAAAGAATCATATTGTTGGTGGTGTAGCTAAGAAATGTGTGCCTCACCCCAGGTCATAATGGTTTCCTACTTTAGGTACTTTAAAAATGTTATCCTACGGAATTCTAGATTGCATGGGTTCTGATGAGAAATAATTTCCCTCCCTTTCCGTGGATGAAAGCAATTTGATTGTGGGGTGCCTTGGTTTAGTTTTCCTCATATTTCCTGTCCTTGAGGTTCATTGACCTTATTGGAACTCTATATTTTTAGTTTGCATCAAACTTACCAACTATAAATTCAAATTAGTTTCATTATTTACTCAAATTAGTTTTCTTGTCTGTGTTCCTTGGAGATACAATTACATGTATATTGGATGGTTTGCAGGCATATTTTGTCTGTGTGTTTCATTTCAGACGATTTCCATTGCTATGTCTTTAGGTTCATCAACCTTTTTTTCTGCACTGTCTATATGCCTTTAATTCCATTCAGTAATCATAGGCCAGATTTCTTATTTTAGTCATTGCTTTTGTCATGTGAAGTTTGGTTTAGGTCTTACATACCACTTGCATGTCTCTATTTAACATGCTCATTCTGCCCTATAATATCTTGCATATACTGATGATAGTTATAATAACTATTTGAATGTTCTGATGCATAACTTATATCATTTGTGTAATTTCTGGGTCAGTGTCAGTTGAGTTCCCCTTCCTTACGTGTCTTATTTTCCTGCTTCTTTGCATGCCCGACAATTTTTTATGGGTTGCCAAACATTGTCAGTTTTAGCCTGTCAGATGCTGGATACTTTTAGATTCCTAAAAATATCCTTTCCTCTGATTTGGGACAGGGTTTAGTTACTTAAAAATAGCTTGATCCTTTCAGGTCTTTCTTTAAAGATATTTTGGGCAAGGCACAGGCAGCACTTAGTTTACGGATAATTTTTATCCAGTACTGACACAAATTTCAAGTATTTTCCAAATGGCATGTACATTGTGAGGTCTTCCACACTGGCTGTCAGGCATTATTCCTGACCCTGTATGGCAGTGGGTATTGTTCCTTCCCCTGGTCTCAGTGTCCTCATACACAAGAGTTTATCAATATTCCATTGAATACTCAAGGCAGACCATCTGTTGATCTGGAGTTCTCTCTGTGAACAACTTTCTCTTCTTTGGTACTCTGCTCTGTGAAATATAGCAGTCTTCCTGAATCAGTGACAACCCCCTCCACAAATCAGGGAAAATGTTGGGCTATGCCAGCTTCCTCCTCTCTATAGCACAGATTCAATACCGTGCCTAGTCAAAAAGCTAGGGCACTATAGGAACCATTTCACTTATTTCCCAATATCAGGGATCACTGCCCTTCACTGCCTCATGTATGATGTTTTGAGAACAGGTTCTTATATATTTTGTCTACGCTTTTAGCTGCTTCCATAAGGAGTATAAATCTAGTGTTTGTTATTACATTTGGCTGGAAGTAGAAGTGTTAACACCAGTTTACATTTTAGTATTGAGTCTTACTTCTCTGGCTTAGTTCTTTTATCTTTTTATTCTCCTTTGATGACAGATTTAATTGGACATATGCAAAAATGGCCATTGCTAGACATATGGAGAACTAGGGATGAGCTGGCAGATTGGAAGTATACTTAGAAAAGAGAAAAAAAAGGAAAGAAAGAGAATATAGAGTCAAATCTTGAAGAAAGGAATTGATGGCGATTGTCAAAGCCATGTGAAATCCCAGCTCCCACTTTAACACACATAATACGAGAATTGAAACTAATGTCTTCGACTTGGAAAGCTTAATCTGCCAGTGAGCTTTACTAACTTTTACTAGTCTTCATAACTCCGTAACAAAAGCCGAGGTTTGGAATTTCTTACCTTTGTTTCTCAGAGAGAAAACACACCAATCTCACCCAGAAAGCAGTGCTTGGGTGAAAACTAGACGTTTTAAATGATTTTTTTTTTTTACTGCTTTGTTCCAATGATTCTTTAGCAGTGTTCGCCTTGGAAGAGAACAAACTGTGGCACAGAAGAAAACACACTGGACATGGAGGAGAAGTCTAGGGTTGTTGTCTAACACGGTCATAAACAAGTTATGGGGGAGGCACTTGACTCTCCTAGGTCTCAATTTCCTCACCTGGAAATTGGAATAAGGACTCCCATATGAAGGGCCATCGTAGATTAAATGAGATGATGCATGTGCCAGTTTTACAGAGCCTAACACTTAATAATTCATGCAAGCGTCTGTGTATTATTTCTTCTAGAGGGAGGGATTTACATTTCTTTTCAGTGGAAGGAAGGACATGAATATACAACTGGACTATCAAATAAGAGGTGGATAGAGGACTGGCTTCCTGGTCTACCTCCTTGTACTCTTTCAGCCATCCTGGCCCTGGGCTCCCTCCAAATTGAAGAATCAGTGTCAGAAGACCTGAGATTCCTCCGTAGGTATCTGACTCCAGACAGAATATTAGCCTGTCTTAGCTGTTCAAATGAGGATAATGATGGCTATCATCTGTGGAGCACTTGTTCCGTGTTGTCAGGTGTTGGATTAAGCACCTTGCCAATAGTGTCATTTAATCTTTTTGACCCTTTGTTATTATTTCCATTTTATAAATTAGGCAACTGAGTTCCAGATATGTTAAGTAATTGGTCCAAGATAACACACAAACGAGTGGGGTGGCTGGGATGGGCACCAACTCTGCTCCTAGGTCAACATGCATGCTCTCACCCATGTTACGCTGCCTTCCCATGAGCGTGTTAAGGGTTTGGAAAGCCACCCCTGATAAAGTAACATGGAGTATGTTGGTGCCCTAGCTAAGATCTTTTTCCCTTACCTTACTGAAAACAGTTTCATATTAACTAAAACACTAGTCCCTGCGCAAGACACCTTTCCTCGAATTTCTCTTAACACTATACACTGGTCAGAATATAAAAAGCAACGACTTCAGAACTTGAAAGTTAGCAATAGGAGGTGAATGAGGGAAGGGAAGCAAAACAAGAATGACCCTGTGATGGTTATTATTACGTGTCTACTTGAGTTGGCCATGGGGTGCCCAAGACTAAACATTTTTTCTTGGGATATTTGTAGAGTGTTTCTGGGTGAGATTAGCATTTGATTTGGTGGACTCAGTAAAGCACTATCGTCCCCAGTGAGTGTGGGCAGCATTCAATCTCCTGAGGTCCCGAAGAGAACAGAGGGTAGAAAAAGGAGGAATCCATGTCCCACCGCTTCTTTTCTCAGTCTTAGAAGGTGATCCCGCTTAGAGGCAGAGCAGTGGGTAGGGGTAGGTTGGTTCCCCGGAAGTGCCTTTGGTCCAACCAGCCACAGTGATGTGATTTCCCTGCAGGACTGAAATGAGGGCCCATGTGTTTATGGGTGAGGGCTAGCGTTGGAAGGGCGGAGCCAAACATATGGGTGGGCCAGACTGAAACTCTCTCAGGATCTCTTCCTCCAACTCCAACAAGGCCGTGGAAAAGTCATGGAGAGAGTGTGTCTTCCTCTAAGGATTTTCCCCAATGGTAATTGGTCCCCATCGATTATTTCTTTTAGACGTCCATGCTAGGTGCCTTTAGGGTCAGAGCCCAGGCCAGTGTTAGGGTTAAGTTCCAGCTACCTGCATGTAGATTTCCTGGTTTCCCAATACCATTTGTTGAAGAGACTGTCTTTCCCCCATTGTTTATTCTTGCCTCCTTTTTTATAGGTCAATTTACCACATAAGCATGGGTTTATTTCTGGGCTTTCTATTCTGTCCCATCGACCTATGTGTCCATTTTTGTGTCACTACCCATACTAATTGGTTTACTTGAAGCTGTGTAGTACATCTTGAAATCTGGGTTTTGATACCTCCAGCTATGTTTTTGTCTTTCAAGATTATTTTCACGATTCAGGGTCTTTTGTGGTCCCATACAAATTTGAGTATTAGTTGTTTCAGTTCTGTGAAAAGTGCCTTTGGTATCTTGATAGGGATTGCATTGAAACTGTAGAGAATTATGACTAATATGGACATGTAATGATATTAATTCTTCCAGTCCATGATCATGGGATATCTTTCAATTTGTTTGTGTCATCTTCATTTTCATCATTGACTTATGGTTTTCACACTACAGGTCTTTCACTTCTTTGGATAAGTTGAGTCGTAGCTATTTTACTCTCCTTCTCTTTTTGGTGCAATTATGAACGATGTTGTTTTCTTAATTTCTCTTTCTGTGACTTCATTATTATTATATAGAAACCCTACCAATTTCTGTGTATCAGTTCCGTATCTGCAACTTTCCTGAATTCGTTTATTACTGTTTGTAGTTTTGGGGGGAAAGTTTAGGGTTTTCTATGCATATTCTTATGTCATCTGTGGATAGTGACAGTTTAGCTTGTTTACAAACGTAGATGACTTTAATTTTTTTTTCTTATCTGATTCCTGTGGCTAGGATTTCTAGTGTTATATGAAACAAGAGTGGCAAAGGAGACATATTTATCTTGTTCTTGATCTTAGAGGGAAAGCTCTCAGTTTTTCACCATTGAGATGTTAGGTGTGAAGTTTTTAATATAAACAATATATAAAATAATATTTTCATGTGTTGAGGCATGTCCACCCTCCCGACTTTGTTGAGAACTTTTACCATGGATACATGTTAAATTTTGTCATATGCTTTTTCTGCATTTATTGGTATAATCATATGATGTTTACCCTTCGTTTTGTTGAGGTAGGATATTATGTTGATTGATTTGATCATTGTTTCCCTGGAATAAAAGCCACGTAATCATTTTAGCATGTTGTTGAGTGGAGTTTGGTAATAGTTTATTGAGGATTTTAAAGTCTATTTGTTTTGATATAGGTGTTGCTACCTGGTTCTGAAGTGGTGTTGTTGTTTGATGTTATTTTTGTTGTCCTTGTTGTTGTTTGCTTTCATTTGCACGGGAAATGTATCTCCATCCCTTCACTTTCAGTCTGTATGTGTTTAGGTCTGAAGTGAGTCTGTGCTGGGCAGCATATGGATGAGTGTTGTTTTTTATCCATCCTGTTACCCTATATATTTTGACTGGAGCACTTCAGCCGTTTATGTTTAAAGTAATTGTTGACCGTTATGTACTAATTATAATTTTGTTCTTTGTTTTCCTGTTGCTGTTGTAGTTCTCTGTTTCTTTTTTTCCGTACTCTCTTTCTTTTTCATAGATGAATTTGTGTTGTGCTTTACTTGGCTTTCTTTTTCCTTATTTTTCATGTATTTTGTGTTTTGAGTTTGTTATCACAAGGCTTACATATAACATCCCAAGGAACAGCAGTCTATGTTATTTTGGTGGTCTCTTAAATATACACACATTCGAGAAATTTAAGAAGACTAACCTTTGGGGCAACTGGGTGGTTCAGTCAGTTAAGTGTGCGATTTCGAGCTCAGGTCATGATCTCACAATACGTGAGTTTGAACTGCACATTGGTCTCTATGTTGACAGCTCAGAGTCTGGAGCCTGCTTCAGATTCTCTGCCTGTCACACTCTCTGTCCCTGCCTGTTAACACTCTGTCTCTCTCTCTCTCTCTCTCTCTCTCTCTCAAACATGAAATAAAACATATATTTTTTTAAATAAAATACAAACTGACTTTTTAAGTCCCTCCTCCATATTTTATGTGTATGTTGTCATTATTTACATCTTTTTATTCATAATTCTGTAATATCTAATTATGATTTTCCAGGTTAACATTTCTTGCATTGCTGATTAGTGGTGATAAACTTCTTTATCTTCTGTTTGAGAAACTCTTTATCTCTTTTTTTTTTTCAAATGTTAATGATAATCTTTCCAGGTAGTGTTTTCTTTGTTGTGGGATTATCCTTTCAGGCCTTTGAAGATACCTTGTCACTCTTTCCCAGCATGCCAACTTTCTGCTGAAAAATAGCTGACAACTTTAGGTGTTTGTTTGTTGAGAACTGTTTTTCAAATCATAGGTAACATTTGTTTCTCTCTTATAACTTTTGAAATTCTTTATCAATCTTTAAACTTTGACATTTTAATTATTATATGTCAACTGTCCCCAGGAGAACAGAGTAAGATGGCGGCGTAGGAGGACACTGGAATCACCGCGCGTCCTGCTGATCACTTAGATTCCACCTACACCTGCCTATATAACCCAGAAAACCGCCAGAGGATTAGCAGAATGGAGACGCCGGAGCCAAGTGTAGATGAGAGGCCCAAGGAAGAGGGTAGGAAGGGCGGCGAGGCGGTGTGTGCTCCAGGAACTGGTGGGAGGGAGCCGGGCGACGGGCGGCTCTCTGGCCAACCAGAGCCCCTGAGTCTGGCTTGCAAAAGCGGAGGGGCTTGATGGACTGTGTTTTCCGACAGCAAGCGCGACTTAGCATCTGGGAGGTCATAAGTTAACAGCACTGCTCTGAAAGCGGGAAGGGTGGAGGACAAAGGGAGGGAGAGATGCTGAGGCCCCGGACAACAGAGCTCAGTTTGGTGGGGAACAAAGGCGCTCGCCAGAGCCATCTCCCCCGGCCATTCCCCAGCCAAAATCCCAAAGGGAACCAGTTCCTACCAGGGAACTTGCTCGCTCAGCGAAAACACCCAACTCTGCGCTTCTGCAGAGCCAAACCTCTGGCAGCGGATCTGACTCCCTCCTGCTGCCACAGGGCCCCTCCTGAAGTGGATCACCTAAAGAGAAGCGAGCTATTCCTGCCCCTACTGCCACTGTGCACCTTGCCTACCCACCCCAGCTAATATGCCAGATCCCCAGCATCACAAGCCTGGCAGAGTGTAAGTAGCCCAGACAGGCCATGCCACCCTACAGTGAATCCCGTCCCTAGGAGAGGGGAAGAGAAGACACACACCAGTCTGACTATGGCCCCAGCCGTGGGCTGGGGGCAGACATCAGGTCTGACTGCGGCTCCGCCCACTAACTCCAGTTATACACCACAACACAGGGGAAGTGCCCTGCAGGTCCCCACCATGCCAGGGACTATCCAAAATGACCAAGCGGAAGAATTC
This sequence comes from Puma concolor, assembly GCF_028749965.1. Lineage (NCBI taxonomy): Eukaryota > Metazoa > Chordata > Mammalia > Carnivora > Felidae > Puma > Puma concolor. The sequence goes on along the minus strand of NW_028240124.1, from coordinate 2,247,609 downwards.
CCCTCAGAAGAATCTCGAGGAAATAACAACAGCTAATGAGCTGATCAAAAAGGATTTAAATGATATAACAGAAAGTGAATTTAGAATAATAGTCATAAAAATAATCGCTGGGATTGAAAACAGTATAGAGGACAGCAGAGAATCTCTTGCTATAGAGATCAATGGACTAAGCAACAGTCACGAGGAGCTGAAAAGCGGTTTATACGAAATGCATAACAAAATGGAAAACACCAGGGCTCGGAATGAAGAGGCAGAGGAGAGAATAGGTGAACTAGAAGATAAAATTATGGAAAAAGAGGAAGCTGAGAAAAAGAGAGATAAAAAAAATCCAGGAGTATGAGGGGAAAATTAGAGAACTAAGTGATACACTAAAAAGAAATAATATACGCATAATTGGTATCCCAGAGGAGGAAGAGAGAGGGAAAGGTGCTGAAGGGGTACTTGAAGAAATAATAGCTGAGAACTTCCCTGAACTGGGGAAGGAAAAAGGCATTGAAATCCAAGAGGCACATAGAACTCCCTTCAGACGTAACTTGAATCGATCTTCTGCACGACATATCATAGTGAAACTGGCAAAATATAAGGATAAAGAGAAAATTCTGAAAGCAGCAAGGGGTAAACGTGCCCTCACATATAAAGGGAGACCTATAAGACTCGTGACTGATCTCTCTTTTGAAGCTTGGCAGGCCAAAAAGAATTGACACGAGATTTTCACTATGCTAGACAGAAACACTATGCAGCCGAGAATCCTTTCTCCAGCAAGTCTGTCATTTAGAATAGAAGGAGAGATAAAGGTCTTCCCAAACAAACAAAAACTGAAGGAATTTGTCACCACTAAACCAGCCCTACAAGAGATCCTAAGGGGGACCCTGTGACACAAAGTAACAGACACATCACTACAAGCATAAACATACAGACATCACAATGTCTCTAAACCCTTATCTTTCTATAATGAACACTGAATGTAAATGGATTAAATGTGCCAATAAAAAGACATTGGGTATCAGAATGGATAAAAAAACAAAACCCATCTATTTGCTGTCTACAAGAGTCTCATTTTAGACCTGAGGACACCATTAGATTGAGAGTGAGGGGATGGAGAACTATTTATCATGCTACTGGAAGCCAAAAGAAAGCTGGAGTAGCCATACTTCTATCAGACAAACTAGACTTTCAATTAAAGGCTGTAACAAGAGATGAAGAAGGACATTATATAATAGTTACAGGGTCCACCCATCAGGAAGAGCTAACAATTATAAATGTCTATGTGCCGAATACTGGAGCCCCCAAATATATAAAGCAATTACGAATAAACATAAGAACCTTATTGATAAGAATGTGGTAATTGCAGGGGACTTTAACACCCCACTTACAGAAATGGATAGATCATCTAGACACACAGTCAATAAAGAAACAAGGGCCTTGAATGAGACATTGGATCAGATGGACTTGACAGATATATTTAGAACTCTGCATCCCAAAGCAAGAGAATATACTTTCTTCTCGAGTGCACATGGAACATTCTCCAAGATAGATCACATACTGGGTCACAAAACAGCCCTTTATAAGTTTACAAGAATTGAAATTATACCATGCATACTTTCAGAACACAATGCTATGGAGCTTGAAATCAAAAACAGATAAAAGTCTGGAAAATCTCCAAAGGCATGGAGGTTAAAGAACACCCTACTAACGAATGAGTGGGTCAATCAGGCAATTAGAGAAGAAATTAAAAAATATATGGAAACAAACGAAAATGAAAATACAACAATCCAAACGCTTTGGGATGCAGCAAAGGCAGTCCTGAGAGGAAAATACATTGCAATCCAGGCCTATCTCAAGAAACAAGAAAAATCCCAAATACAAAATGTAACAGCATACCTAAAGGAAATAGAAGCAGAACATCAAAGGCAGCCTAAACCCAGCAGAAGAAGAGAAATAATAAAGATCAGAGCAGAAATAAACAATATAGAATCTAAAAAAAACGGTAGAGCAGGTCAACGAAACCAAGAGTTGGTTTTTTGAAAAAATAAACAAAATTGACAAACCTCTAACCATGCTCAAAAAGAAAAGGGAGATGACCCAAATAGATAAAATCATGAATGAAAATGGAATTATTACAACCAATCCCTCAGAGATACAAACAATTATCAGGGAAAACTATGAAAAATTATATGCAAACAAATTGGACAACCTGGAAGAAATGGACAAATTCCTGAACAACCACACTCTTCCAAAACTCAATCAGGAGGAAATAGCTTGAACAGACCCATAACCAGCGAAGAAATTGAATAGGTTATCAAAAATCTCCCAACAAATAAGAGTCCAGGACCAGATGGCTTCCCAGGGGAGTTCTACCAGACGTTTAAAGCAGAGATAATACCTATCCTTCTCAAGCTATTCCAAGAAATAGAGAGGGAGGGAAAACTTCCAGACTCATTCTATTAAGCCAGTATTACTTTGATTCCTAAACCAGACAGAGACCCAGTAAAAAAAGAGAACTACAGGCCAATATCCCTGATGAATGTGGATGCAAAAATTCTCAATAAGATACTAGCAAATCGAATTCAACGGCATATAAAAAGAATTATTCACCATGATCAAGTGGGATTCATTCCTGGGATGCAGGGCTGGTTCAACATTCGCAAATCAGTCAACGTGATACAACACATTAACAAAAAAAAAAAGAAAAAAAGAGAAGAACCATAGGATCCTGTCAATCGATGCAGAAAAGGACTTTGACACAATCCAGCACCCTTTCTAATAAAAACCCTTGAGAAAGTCGGGATAGAAGGAACATACTTAAAGATCATAAAAGCCGTTTATGAAAAGCCCACAGCTAACATCATCCTCAACGGGGAAAAACTGAGAGCTTTTTCCCTGAGATCAGGAACACGACAGGGATGCCCACTCTCACCGCTGTTGTTTAACATAGTGCTGGAAGTGCTAGCATCAGCAATCAGACAACAAAAGGAAATCAAGGGCATCAAAATTGGCAAAGATGAAGTCAAGCTTTCGCTTTTTGCAGATGACATGATATTATACATGGAAAATCCGATAGACTCCACCAAAAGTCTGCTAGAACTGATACATGAATTCAGCAAAGTTGCAGGATACAAAATCAATGTCCAGAAATCAGTTGCATTCTTATACACTAACAATGAAGCAACAGAAAGACAAATAAAGAAACTGATCCCAGTCACAATTGCACCAAGAAGCATAAAATACCTAGGAATAAATCTAACCAAAGATGTAAAGGATCTGTATGCTGAAAACTATAGAAAGCTTAGGAAGGTAATTGAAGAAGATTTAAAGAAATGGAAAGACATTCCCTGCTCATGGATTGGAAGAATAAATATTGTCAAAATGTCAATACTACCCAAAGCTATCTACACATTCAATGAAATCCCAATCAAAATTGCACCAGCATTCTTCTCGAAACTAGAACAAGAAATCCTAAAATTCATATGGAACCACAAAAGGCCTCGAATAGCCAAAGGAATTTTGAAGAAGAAGACCAAAGCAGGAGGCATCACAATCCCAGACTTTAGCCTCTACCACAAAGCTGTCATCATCAAGACAGCATGGTATTGGCACAAAAACAGACACATAGACCAATGGAATAGAATAGAAACCCCAGAACTAGACTCACATACGTATGGCCAACTCATCTTTCACAAAACAGGAAAGAACATCCAATGGAAAAAAGACAGTCTCTTTAACAAATGGTGCTGTGAGAACTGGACAGCAACATGCAGAAGGTTGAAACTAGACCACTTCCCTACACCATTCACAAAAATAAACTCAAAATGGATAAAGGCCCTGAATGTGAGACAGGAAACCATCAAAACCTTAGAGGAGAAAGCAGGAAAAGACCTCTCTGACCTCAGTCCTAGCAATCTCTTACTCGACACATCCCCAAAGGCAAGGGAATTAAAAGCAAAAGTGAATTACTGGGACTTTATAAAGGTAAAAACCTTCTGCACAGCAAAGGAAACAACCAACAAAACTAAAAGGCAACCAACGGAATGGGAAAAGATATTTGCAAATGACATGTCGGGCAAAGGGCTAGTATCCAAAATCTATAAAGAGCTCACCAAACTCCACACCCAAAAAGCAAATAACCCAGTGAAGAAATGGGCAGAAAACATGAATAGACACTTCTCTAAAGAAGACATCCGGATGACCAACAGGCACATGAAAAGAAGTTCAGCGTCGCTCCTTATCAGGGAAATGCAAATCAAAACCACACTCAGGTATCCCCTCACGCCAGTCAGAGTGGCCAAAATGAACAAATCAGGAGACTATAGATGCTGGAGAGGATGTGGAGAAACGGGAACCCTCTTGCACTGTTGGTGGGAATGCAAATTGGTGCAGCCGCTCTGGAAAGCAGTGTGGAGGTTCCTCAGAAAATTAAAAATAGACCTACCCTATGACCCAGCAATAGCACTGCTAGGAATTTACCCAAGGGATACAGGAGTGCTGATGCATAGGGGCATTTGTACCCCAATGTTCATAGCAGCACTCTCAACCATGGCCAAATTATGGAAAGAGCCTAAATGTCCATCAACTGATGAATGGATAAAGAAATTGTGGTTTATATACACAATGGAATACTACGTGGCAATGAGAAAAAATGAAATATGGCCTTTTGTAGCAACATGGGTGGAACTGGAGAGTGTGATGCTAAGTGAAATAAGCCATATAGAGAAAGACAGATACCATATGGTTTCACTCTTTTTGGATCCTGAGAAACTTAACAGGAACCCATGGGGGAGGGGAAAAAAAAAGACGTTAGATTGGGAGAGAGAGCCAAAGCATAAGAGACTGTTAAAAACTGAGAACAAACTGAGGGTTGATGGGGGGTGGGAGGGAGGAGAGGGTGGGTGATGGGTATTGAGGAGGGCACCTTTTGGGATGAGCACTGGGTGTTGTATGGAAACCAATTTGACAATAAATTTCATATATTAAAAAAAATTATTATATGTCACAGTGTGGGGCTCCTTGGTTTCATCATGTTTGGAACTCTGTGCTTCTTGTCTTAGATGTCTGTTTTCTTCCCTAGTTTTGGAAAGTCTTCAGTTATCTTTTCTTCAAATACTTTTTGTACCCCTTTTCCTTCTTTTAGAATCCCTTATGTTAATTTTTGGTCACTTGATATTTCCAAAGTATCCCTAAACTTATCCTCATTAGAAAAAAAAAAATCTTTCTGCTGTTTGTTTTGGGTGCTTTCCCTTAATCTGTCTTCCATATCCACTGATATGTCCTTCCTCATGCCGTCTTCTACTGTTGATTCCCTCTAGTGTTCTTTTTTTTCCAGCGATTTTCTTCTTGAACTCTGATTTTATGTGTGTTTGTTATCTCTTGATTAAGGGTCTCACTTAGTTCTTGTCTTTTCTCTGCAGCCCGGCGAGCATCTTGACCATCATTAATTTATATTCTTTATTTAATTGAGGCAAAATGCTTACCTCCGTTTCAGCTCTTTTCTGGTTTTTTTATTGTTCTTTCTTTTGGAGCATATTCCCCTGTGTCTCCACTTTGCTTCCCTTGCTGCATTTGTTCCTATAGACTGGCAGAGCAGTTACTTCTCCTACACTTGAAGGAATTGTCTTATACATGATTGTCCCCCTGGGTAGACCCTGTGTGCAAGTTGGTGACATTTGCTGGCTGGCTGAAGCCGTGGCTTGCATGGACTGGGGATCCTGGAGCTTTCTACATAGCAGGCGCCCTGTCAGGATACGTAGAGATGAAGTGAACGCAGACTGGGGTGTCCCAGGATTCTGTGTGTTGAGGGTACAATGGCAGGACAGCTGAAGCTGAAATGAATGCAAGTTGAGCCATGCTGGGGTGCTGTGTACAGGTACCCTGTACAGGGTGGCTAGAACATAAGCAGTCTGTGGGTCAGGATGTCCTTGATCTCTCTATGCAGACGATTCCTGGGCAAGATAGGTGAAGCTAAAGTGCGTACAAGCTGAAGGCACCTGGGGCTGTACATGCAGAGGTTACCTTGCCAATATAGTTGAAGCTGAAGTGGATATAAACTAGGGTGTACCAGGACTTTCCATGGAGAGGGTGCCCTGAAGGGGCCGTGGGAGCTGAGGTGTGTTAAAGTCCAGGAATGGCTCTTTTTATATGCTAGTTGCTCTTTCAACTGCATTGATTAAGGGGGAAAAAACATGTCGTGTGTGTGTGTGTGTGTGTGTGTGTGTGTGTGTGTGTGTGTGTCCAGTGCAATTGGGGCTGGTGTGAATTGTGGGCCTGGAACTTACTGAGGCAGCAGGCCAGCTACAGCAACTGGACCCTGCTCTGATCTATGCATTTCAGGTGGATGGAGAATGTGGGGCAGCTGGGTGGCTCAGTGGATCGAGTATCTGACATCAGCTCAGGTCGTGATTTCACAGTTCATGAATTTGAGAACCATTTTGGGCTGGATGCTGTCAGTGTAGAGCCTTCTCTGAATCTTCTGTCCCCCTCTTTCTGCCCCTGCTCTGCTTGTATTCTCTGCTTCTCAAAAATAAGTAAACAGGAAAAAATGTGGATGTAAAATGTAACCCTGCCACTCTCGTGTCTCTATGACCCAGAGAGAACTCCTGCGGCTCCTCTGACATTGACAGAGTTCTAATGTTCTCTTTTATATGACAGTTGTTCCTTTCAAACTGCAGTGTTTTTTTTTTTTTTCTTTCTGTTTCCTGCCCAAGGACAGAGGAGTCTGTTTCTGGTCCTTCCCCAACTGCCCTTGGCAACGTTAGGAGTGAATATTTCCTTTGTTACTGTCTCACTGTCTTGCTGTTGTCTTTTGATTTTCTATGGTTTGTTAGGCACCATCTGTGCAGTCAGTCCTCAGCTCCTCAGGAGGAATTGTTATATCAATAGGTGCAATCCCCAGGGAGCTGGACAAATTGGAAGTACACCTTCTGGATGGTTCAGCAGAAAATGTAGTCAGGGAGTTCAGGCACAAGAGCACCTCGCTCCAGGGGACCCAAAAAAGGTGAGGTTTGGCTACTCATTACTGACAAAATCGCAATTCAAAGGAACTAGTGGAGGTGAAACAAATGGGGAACTTATTCAGAGGCCGACACCAGAGATACAGCAGACTCACATCAAAGACTCTCTGTAAAGTGCTGAAAATACCTCCAGGTTTATGTAAAGAAAATGTGGGACAAAAGGAGGTAGGTACACACAGGTGGTCACTAAAGTCAGGTTGGTCATTGTCTTTGGCTTGAGGGTGGAGTCTTATTCGCTCAGGGAGTCCTTATTGCTAGAGGGGTAGTTTCAGTTCCCATGAGGTGATACTTTGCTTTCAGGATCCTGAATAAAGAGATAAGGTGAGAGTGGGGAGGGGGCGCCTGGGTGGCTCAGCTGATTAATCATCCGACTTCAGTTCAGGTCATGATCTCATGGCTCCTGGGTTCCTGCCCAGCATTGGGCCCTGTGCTGACAGCTCAGAGCCTGGAGCCTGTTTCCCATTCTATGTCTCCCTCTCTCTCCACCCGTCCCCAACTTGCGCTCTGTCTCCCTCTGTCTCAAAAATAAATACACATAAAGAAAGAGAGAAGATGGAAAGAAAAAGTCAATCAATTAGAAAGTTTAAGTTCGATGTGGAGTTAGTTGAAACCTTCTTTCACCTTGGAGGAGTTGAGTTCAAGGCCTTCATACACAGCAATCTTGAACCGAAACTAGAATAGGGTCCCTCTGAATCCTATTTTGATTGGGGAAAGTTTGGCAGAAATCCAAGGAAGGAGACAATAAAAGCAGGGAATCAGCCAGTCCTGTGTACAAATCGACATAAACACCATGACCTCCACTGACTACAAGCGTGACATGTGAGAAAAAGGCATAGAAAAGGCCTTCACAGTGGAAAAAGTAAAAATAAAAAGTATCTCGATTCTTTTATTTATTGATTTTTCAATTCGTATTTTGGAAGAGAGAATGAACAGAGACGGGGAGAGAAAGAGACAGAGAGAAAGACAGAGAGAGAAGCTTAAGCAGGCTCCATGCTTAGCACACAGCCCCAAACGGGGCTCAATCCCCTGACCATAGGACCATGACCTGAGCTGCTGAACCCAGCAGTCTGGTAGTCAACTGATGGAGCCATCCAGGTGCCCTTAAAACTGCCTCAACTCTTAAATCATGTGATTATCAACATGAAACAAATTCTAAGGACTATACATCAGTTTTCTAGAACTCAAACATAATTAAATAAGCCCCAGAATACACGGTCAATATATAAAGCTCAGTCTCATTTTTGTACATAAGCAGTGAACAATAAGAATGTGAACTGTTTTTTAAAGAACCATTTAAAATCACACCAAACATTGAAATACTTACATTTAAATCTAACAACATGCACAGGATCTGTACGGGAAAAGCCACAGAAGGCTGATTGGGTAAATCAAGGAAGATATAAATAAATGGAGAGATATGCCATATCTAGCCATGGAAGCCTCGCTAGTAAAATGTCAATTATCAACCTGATCTACAGATTGAACATAATCCCAGTCGACATCGCAGGATTTTTTTGTGTGCGATCAAGCTCCACATTGAGCTCTGCACTGACAGCGTCGAGCCTGCTTATGATTCACTCTATCTCTCTCTCTCCTCCCATCCTCCACTTGTGCTCATCTCTCTCACGTTCTCTCTCTCTGCCAAACATACATAAACATAAAAAAGGTGTTTAGATATGCTTATCTCCAGGTGTTTGACTTATGACCATTTTTCTTTCTCTCTTGTTTGTTTTCTAAATTTTCTGCAATAAACTTTAAGACCGCCATTATCATAAAGTAACATTTCAAATAAATGATTTAGTCTAGTATCAGTTAAATAAATAAAATGTGTCAATTCATACATTTATTAGGTCCATTCAACATATCAAGGATAGTTTCAAACAGTCCAGTGTTATTCCTTCAGCAGACTCCCCTCCCACCTGATTTGACGTTGACTCAACCACCTCGCCAAGAAGGATTTCTAAACTTTGACCATGTTTGAGTGTTTATAAAAATTTCTGAAAGCATGCAAGACCTCCTCCTTGCCTTCAAGAAACTTTCAATATTTGAGGGTAGAAAAAACCCAAACACCATACAAAGCACAGTGAGACTTCAAGGTCAAGTTTCATGTAGCAGAAGTCCACTGAGCCGAGTAGATCAGTAAAGGCGTCTCAGAGGCATAGCACAAAGAATCTTAAAGGATGACCAAATTTCTAGTTGGCAGGCAGAAAGGAGGAGGACAAAGGAGACAAAAGCAAATGTGTGGGAATAAAGGAGGGGCAGGCATTCCGAGAACAGTGAGAACAACCCTGTTGGAGCTTGAGGTTATTCTACAACACTGGCCATTAAGTATTTGTGACGATGACAAAGACTGGGTAGAAGATGATGGCCCTACATAACCCATCATGTCCATACTCTTATGTAAGAAAGTCTTTTGGTGACAGCGAAGAATTGGAGACCATCCGTTAGAACCTCAAGATGGTAATAACGAAGCAATTTGTAGAAACAAAACAATGAAAAGATAAAATTCTAAGCAAAATTCTCTAAGCCTATGAATTAATACCCAATCAACAATCAATTGAAATCCATGACCAACTTAAGACCCCTCTTGTGTTTCTCTCTTAATGGGGCTTTGTCTTCAGTTGCTCAAGAGGGGAAGAGACTCATTGTCAGTCCTCCCCTCCTCAACGTCTTTCCTGTGATCCACTCAGCAGTAGGGGCTCTCAACTCCAACTACAATGTATGCCAAGCCAGCTAGTCTCTCACCACCTTCTGCCTACTCTCCATTTTCGTTCTTAGCCCCATGCTGCCTTTCCCTTCCCACCAAAATCCCAGTTCATTTTTTCACTGCATCCGGAATGCAATGCAAAAATCCTGAATCTGAGCAGTTCATTCCTCTGCTTAAGACAACCCTGTAATCTCCACTGTACTCAAAATGACACATAGAATCTGTAACATGACCACCAGATGTTGACAGTCCTGTCTTGTCACCCCTCTAATGCCATCTTTCCTGATTCTCCTTTCATTAGGTAACCGGGACGGTCTCTTTTCCTGGTTGCTCAAATTAGACCCACGTAGGTTCCGCTTAGAATGCATTTTGTGTTTGCTAGTTTCCTTACCAGTTCTTGTTATGGGTCCAATTTTGAAAAAAGGACTTTTCTCCCCAAGAAACCTTTGTTGGCCAATCCTCTAATCTACACTTTGTCCCCTGTGCTATTCCTTCTCATAACATTTAGTCTTTTATTTAACAGCATTTGCCACACGTTGTAATTACACCTGTACCATTCGTTGCTAAGGTTTGAAACATCCTGAATATATGGAGAATGCATGTTGGATTATCACTGTGTACTTGAACCTAATAGCACCTGACACCTAAGGTGTTCAATATGTGTATCCACGATGCCTGAAATAGGGGATTTTTAACTGTCTCCCGTTGTACTAGACTGCAATACACATTCAAGTCTTCAATAATCTCTACCACCAAATTTAGTATACATATACAAAAAGGGAAGGGTCACGTCCTGACGCATAGGAGAAACATTTTGCCTCGTTGATAGCTTCTATGGTGTAGCTTACATTTTGACCTACAAAAGAACCCACCCTGGAAATACAGTTTGTATGGATGCAGGACAACCATGAGGAAATCAAAACAAAATACAGTGTTTATGGAGTGTAATGTGCCAGGAGTTTTTCCACACGTTTTACAGGCATTACCTGTAATCTCCCCACTATAATGAACATAGGCGTTATACTTCCCCTTTACAAATTGGAAAAGCAACTCGGAGGTATCAGTTGCCTACAATCTAAGATCTGGCTGGTAGAAGAAATCGATGGGGCCAGGAAATTTACAAAATCCACAATTTGGCCCAAGGTAACCTCTGGGAAATCAGAAAATGAGCGGCTTTCATAGGTGCAGCTGCCTAGAGCTTTTTGGAAGAGCTGTCTGTGTGGCTCCGGGGCTTTGGCGCCATCACATCCAGGATCTCACTACCAGGAGTAACCCCCATTGTTGGGAAGGGCAAGATCCTTTGGTACTTCAAGGAACACATCAAAGCACACCTCACGGGATTTTCAAAAATCACTCTGAGATGAGAAATCAAACAACAAAAGTCATAGCAACACGAAGCAAGTAACACTTTCCAAAACACACGTCCTGAAGGGCCAGGCCATGGAGAGGGTATGAGCCCACTTTAAAGTAGCAGTGCTCTCAGGTGTATAGAACATAAAACAAAACAAAACAAAACAAAACAAAACAAAACAACAACAACAACAAAAACAACAACAACGTTAAAACACATAAGGGATAGAAAATTATCCAAAATGATGATACGCAAGAATTCCCCTGAGACGAAATTCCAGGAAGAAGTCACCGTTAAAGAATTGATTAAAATAGATAAAAGCAGTATAACAACAAGAATGTAGAATCATAGTCATAAGATTAATCACTGGGCTTCAAAAAAGACATAGAAGACAACAGAATTTATTATTGCAGTGATAAAAGAACTAAAACATAGCCATGGTTATTTGAAAAGGCAATGATATAGAGATTCATTTTCCTCACTGATACAAAAACAGATAAGCTGGAACCTTGGATGTCCATTACCCAAGTTAGTAGTTATGCGATTGTAGCAAAAGCTAATTCTAAAAAAAACGATTAAATAATGAAAAAGAGAAAGCTAAAATATGTCAAGGTTTAAATACCTAGCATGAGCCGTGCAGCTGTATAGTTGTTTAAAATTCTAGGATATCAAATATTATTATGTGATAGCCATTGTAACACATGCAAAGTTCACCATGTCGACCTTTGCTCTTCTAAATGTGGAGTAATAAGTTATTAAGCCTTATAGAAAGTGTGAAAATGAATATTAAAAAGTTTTTGAAAGTATATGTTTCTAGTGAGTTTGCTCATGTCAAATAAAGTGTGTCATTTCCAACACTTATTCACGTGCACTCTTAGTATGGCTAGAGTCCATAAAAAGTTAATGCACAATTGCAATAAACATGATTACCAGTGCAATCTATTTTTTAATTCCATTTGTTCATTTATTTGTAAGCCAGTATAGAGCATGGAGAATGTACCCTGTAGGTTCTGAATTCTCTTGTTGATTCCAAATGTCTTATTCGGGCTGCTACCAAAAAGACGGTAAAAACAATATTATCTGTACCATGAACATGTAAAATATGGCACACCTCACGAGTATTACAATTTTACTGTTTAGCATATGTGTTTACAAATACACACGTGTGCACGGGGTGAAGTTAGATGTTTCATACTCCTATCCATATCATGAGAGATTCAATATGTTTTAAAGAGTTAGATTCCAGTTACCAATTCTAATGTGGAATAATATGCACGGTTCTTTCTTATTTGTCACTTATTGTGCAATTATCAAGTTAACATAGAGCCCAAAGGGTAAATTCTTTTTTAACTAAACTTAACTTAACATATATCATTGAAAGTCAAACTTTGGCCTTTCGAAGATGACATGAGACTGAATGCGGAAAACCCAAAAGAGTCCATGAAAACGCTGCTAGATCTGATACATGCATTGACCAAACTCACAGGATACAAAATAGTGTAAAGAAACTGGTTGCATTTCTATACACCAATAAGGAGGCAACAGAAATGAAGTCAAGAAATCAATGCCAGTTACAATTTCACCAAGAACCGTAAATACCTAGCAAGAAACCTAACCAAAGAAGTAAAAGATCTGTACAGTGAAAAGTACAGAAAATGTATCAAGGAAAAGGATGAAGACACATCAAATACAGAAAAAAAAAAAAAAAAAAAAACAATCCATGCCAAAGAGTGGAAGAATGAATACTGTTAAAATGTCAATAGTACCGAACGCAATCTACACATTTAATGCAATACCAATCAAAATTGTACCAACATTCTTCTCCAGACTAGAGCAAGCAATCTGAAAATTTGCACGGAACAACCAAAGAAGCTGAGTAGTCAAAGTTATCTTGAAAAAAGAAAGCCAAAGTGGGAGGCAGCCCAGACTTTCGCCTCTCCTACGAAGCTGTAATCGTTAAGATAGTATGACATTGGCACAAAAACAGGCACATGAGCCAATGAAACAGCATAGAGAACCCAGAAGGGGCCCCACAAATGTATGGTGAACTAATCTTTGACAAAACTGGAAAGACAATCCAATGGAGAGAAGACAGTCTCTTTACAAAGGGTGCTGGGAGAACTGAACAGTAACATGATGAAGAATAAACTAGATGACTTTCTTACAACGTGCACAAAAATAAAGGCAAAATGGATGAAAGCCTTAAATGTGAGACAGGAAACCATCAAAACACTAGAGGAGAAAAGAGGAAAAAAAACCCTTTGACCTCAACTACAGCAATTTCTTCCTTGGCATGTCTCACAAGACAAGGGAATGAAAAGCAAAATTGAATGATCAGGACCTAGTCAGGATACAAATCTCCAGCACTGCAAAGGAAACAATCAGCAAAATTAAAAGGCAACCGATGGAAGGAGTGAAGATATTTGTGAATGACATATTGGATAAAGAGTTACTACACAAAATGTATAAAGAACTTACCCAAGTCACACCTGGAAAATGTAATACAGTGAAACAATGGGAAGAAGACATGAATAGACACTTTTCCAAAAGAGACATCCAGATGGCCCAAAAACACATGAAAGGATGCTCAACATCAGTCATCATCAGGAAAATACACATCAAAGCCACACTGAGATACCACCTCACACTAGTCAGTGTGGCTAAAATGAGCAACTTAGGAAACCACAGATGCTGGTGAGGATATGGACAAAGAGTAACCCTCTCTCACTGTTGGTGGGAAAGGAAACTGGTGCATCATTGCAAGCATGAAACCTACAGACATCACAATGACTCTAAACGCATATCTTTTCATAATAACACTGAATTTCAATGGACTAAATGCTCCAACCGAAAACATAGTGTATCAGAATGGATAGAAAAAACAAAAACAAAAAACAGAATAAGACCCATCTATTTTCTGTCTACAAGAGACTGCTTATAGACATGAGGACACCTTCAGATTGAAAATGAGGGGATGGAGAAGTATCTATCATGCTACTGGAGGTCAAAAGAAACCTGGAGTAGCCAACTTATATCATACAAACTAGAGTTGAAATCAAAGGCTGTAACAAAAGATGACGAAGGGCTTTCTATATTAATTCCAGGGTCTCTCCATCAGGAAGAGCTAAAAATTTTAAATGTCTACACACCAAATTCGGAGACACACAAATATATAAACAATTAATTAAAAACATACAGAACCTTGTTGATAAGAATGTGGTAATTGCAGGGGACATTAAATTAAACACAGAAAAAAGATGGAAAATCTCCAAAAGCATGGAGGTTAAAAAACATCCCACTAATGAAAAATGGGTGAACCAGGCAATTTGAGAAGAAATTAAAAGATATAAGGAAACAAATGAAAATGAAATACAACAATGCAAACCCTTCGGGATGCAGCAAGGGCACTCCTGACAGGGAACAACAAAAACAAAACAAAACACAACAACAACAACAACAACAACAACAACAACAACAAACAATGCTATCTAGGCCTATCACAAGAGACAAGTAAAATCGCCAATACAAAATCTAACAGCACACCTAAAGGAATTAGTAACAGGACAGTAAACACAGCCCAAAGCGAGCAGAAGAAGAAAAATAATAAAGATCAGAGCAGAAGTAAACAATATGGAGTCTAAAGGAAAACAGTAGAGCACATGAATGAAAGCAAGAGTTGTGTTTCTGAGAAAATACACAAAATTGATAAACGTCTAGCCTGGCTTCTCAAAAAGAAAAGAGAGGGGACTCAAAGAGGTCAAATCACGAATGAAAATGGAATTATTACAAAGAATCCCACAGAAATTCAAGCATTCATCAGGAAACACTATATTATCTTCTATGCAAACAAACTGGACAACCTGGAAGAAATGGACAAATGCCTCCATTCCCACACACTTCCAAAGCTCAAACGGGAAGAAATAGAAAATGTGAACGGACCCATAACTAGTGAGGAAATTGAATCCGTTATCAAAAATCTCCCAATAAATAAGAGTCCTGGTCCAGGTGGCTTCCCTGGCGATTTCTAGCAGACCTTTAAAGTAGAGATAATAGCCATCCTTCCCAAGGTGTTTCAAAATATGGAAATGAAAGGAATTCTTCCAGACACATTTTATGAAGCCAGCATTATGGTGATTCAAAACCAGACAGTGACACAGAAAAAAAGGAGAATTACAGGTCAATATCCCTGATGAATAGGGGTGCAGAAATTCTCAACAAGATACTAGCAAATCACATTCAATAGCATATAGAAAGTATTATTCAACACGATCAGGAGGGATTCATTCATGGCCTGCAGGGCTAGTGCCATATTCAAAAATCAATCATTGTGCTACATCACGTTAATAAAAGAAAAGATAAAAACCATAGTACACTGTCAATAGATGCAGAAAAAAAGTATTTGAGAAAATACCGCATCCTTACTTAATACAAACCCTCAAGAAAGATGGGATTGAAGGAAAGTACTTTAAACATCATAGAAGCCATTAATCAGACGCCCACAGTAAATTTCGTCCTCAATGGGGAAAAACTGAGAGCATTCCCCCTGAGATCAGGAACAAGACAGAGATGTCCACTCTCACCCCGGTTGTTGAACATAGTGTTGGAAGTCTTAGCATCAGTAATCAGAGAGTAAATGAAATTAAAGGTATCATCATTTGCAAAGATGAAGTCAAACTTCCACTTTTTGCAGATGACATGACACTATACATGGAATTTCGGACAGACTCCATCAAAAGTCCGCTAGCACTGATACATGAATTTGGCAATATTGCAGGGTACAAAATCAATGTACAGAAATTGGTTGCATTTTATACACCAATAATGAAGCAACAGAAAGAGAAATAAGGAAACGGATACAATATACAATGCACCAAGAGTCATAAAATACCTAGGAATAAACTTAACCAAAGGGGTTAAAGATCTGTATGCTGAAAACTATAGAAGGCTTGTGAAGGAAATTGACGAAGATACAGAGAAAGCGAAAAACATTCCATGCTCGTGGATTGGAAGAATAAATATTGGCGAAATGTCAATACGACCCAATGCAGTCCTCACATTATAGGCAGCCCCAATCACATTGCACCAGCATCCTTCTCCAAGCTGGAACAGACAATCACAAAATGTGTATGGAAACACAAAAGACCCTGAATAGCCAAAGTAATACTGAACAAGAAAACCAAAGTGAGAGGCACCACAATGCCAGACTTTAGCCTCTACCACAAAGCTATAACCATCAAGACAGCATGGTATTGGCACAGAAACAAATACATAGACTTAATGGCATAGTTTAGGGACCCCAGAATTGCACCCACATACGTATGGCCAACTAATCTTTGACAAAGCAGGAAAGAATATCCAATGGCAAAAAAAGACAGTCTCTTTAACAAATGGTGCTGAGAGAATTGGACAGCAACATGCAAAAGAATGAAACTAAACCAGTTTCTTACACCACTCACAAAAATATACTCACAATGGATGAAGGGCCTGAATGTGAGACAGGAAACCATCAAACCCTGGAGGAGAAAGCAGGAAACATCCTCTTTGACATCAGCGTCAGCAAGTTCTTAGCTGACACATCTCCAAAGGCAAGGGAAGTAAAAGCAAAATGAATTATTGGGACATCATCAAAATAAAAATCTTCTCCACAATGAAGGAAACAATCAACAAAACTAAAAGGCAACTGACCGAATGGGAAAAGATGTGTACAAAAGTCATACTGGATAATTGGCTAGTATCCTAAACCTGTAAAATGAACTCACCAACTCCACACCCGGAAAACAAAAATCCAGTGAAGAAATGGGCAGAAGACTTGAACAGACACTGTTCTAAAAAAGACATCCAGATTGTCAAGACACACATGAAAAGATGCTCAACAGCACTCCTCGTCAGGGAAATCCAAAGCAAAACCACACTGAGATGCCACCTCATGCCAGTCAGAGTGGCTACAATGAGCAAATTAGAAGACTATAGATGCTGGTGAGGATGTGGAGAAACAGGAACCCTCTTGCACTGTTGGTGGGAATGCATCCTGGTGCAGCCGCTCTGGAAAACAGTGTGGAGGTTCCTCAAATCATTAAAAATAGATCTACCCTAAGACCCAGCAATAGCACTGCTAGGAATTTACTCAAGGGGTACAGGAGTGCTGAGACATAGGGGCGCATGTACCCCAATGTTTATAGCACTACTTTCAACAAAAGCCAAACTATGGAAAGAGCCTAGCTGTCTATCAACTGACAAGTGGATAAAGAAGTTGTGGTTTATGTATACCACGGAATACTACTTGGCAATGAGAAAGAACGAAATCTGGCCATTTGTAGCAACGTGGATGGAACTGGGGGGGGGGTATTATGATATGTGAAATAAGTCAGGCGGAGAAAGACAGATACCATATGTTTTCATCCATGTGTGGATCCTGAGAAACTTAGCAGAAGACCCTGGGGGAGGTGATGCGGGGAAAAAGTTATAGAGAGGGAGGGAGGTAAACCATAAGAGACTCTTAAATACCAACAACAGACTGAGGGTTGACGTGGGGTTGGGGAGAGTGGAAAGTGGGTGACGGGCATTGAGGAGGGCACTGTTGGGATGAACACTGGGTGTTGCGTGGAAACCAATTTGAAAATAAATTACATTCAATGAAAAAGGAAATTCAGGGGTTGCTCTTACTGAATATGAGGATAGCTTTCCATTTTCAGCACTTTCTGAATATGAGGTAGTACTGGCTTAGGTGCCTAGATGAAAGTTTGGTTTGTGTGTTTAAGAAAAGGAGTTGAGTAGGCCTCTCACATGTATCACGTTGACTTTGGCAAGTGTCTCTTCTGATTGTTAACATGACCTATCCCTTTTATTGATTCACATAGTTTGGTGTCATCCTTTCATGAGGAAGTGGATTTCAATTGATCATGGTAGGTGGTCCTTGTAATATTTTGTGAAATATTTGTGTACGTGGTGATGATGGATGGACCATGCTGGTTGCTTTCAAAAGCACTTACACGGACGGTGTAACATGTTTTCTGTTCTTGGAATCCCATATGGTCTTTTACTACCTTGTGTATGACTTACCTGAAATATCATGAACTGGTAGGTACCGAATAGGTTTTAGTGGCACTGAATGCCCTCATGGCCACTCACGCAGAACTCGTTGACGCTTTGCTCTTAAGCACACCATGACTCGGTCTTCCCTAAGCTGCGTGAAAGTGAGCATGCATACTAACTAGGCAAACTGTTTGCTGCTGCTGTGAAGAACAGCTTCCTGAACTGGGAGCTATAGCCACACACATATGGACCCCTAAGCAAGGCACAGTATATCTGTATTCTTTGAAAGAGTAGAGTAGTTACTTCAATTTGGCTTTCAGTGCGTTGCATGACAAGGCATTTAATTAGCTAAAACCCTCTTACAGTCTTGTTTGATTGCAAGTTGTGTGTACTCTCCACCGCGAAGTGTCATCTCATGTTGGATGGAATTAATGGAGGCTGAGGCACCAGTGCATTCACGTCGAGGACAACCCTCTTGAACTCATCAAGAACTATGGGCCTTCTCAGGTAAGATTACGTGCAGGTCTTTCTCAAGGGCATAATCTTAAACAAGCCCAACATAAGGCAGCTTTGGGCAGCAAAAAAGCAAATGGCTTTTTCGTATTGGATCCCTTCACTTAGTAATCCACACTTAAGTTTCCTCCATGACTTTTAAGTAGCTCCCTTTCTCCCGCTTTCCTTCCCTCCTCTTCTGTCTCTCTGCCTCCCTTTCATTGGGGGAGTTTATTTTCTAAAACAGCTTTTAAAAAGCTGGTTTACAGAAAAAGACTGGAAAGTGCAGAGTTCTCCTGTTCTCCCTCCTACCCCCCAAAACATAGTTTTCCCTATTGTAAACGTCTTGTGTCAGTGTAGTGCATTTGTTACAACGGATGAGCCCATATGAAAACTATTATTAACTAAAGACCGAAGTTTACCTTAGCATTCACTGTGGTGTGCAGTTCAGTGAGTTTTGACAAACGCACAATGCCATGATTCAAAGCATTTCACTGTCTTACAAGACGTTTCACTGCCTTAAATATTCCCTGTGCTTCATCTATTATTCATATCTCCTTTCCCCCCTGAGTTCCTGGCAACCACAGGTGTCTTTACAGTCTCCATTATTTGAGGCAACACTTTTAACTGTTTCAGATTTATATTCTTTTGTTAGGAATCTTCATGAAGATAAGTAATATAGTATACTGCTGCTTATTGATTTGTCAGTTTTAAGCACCGTCTACTGCCTTCCTATGTGACGTTGACGTATAGGTCGCTTAAGCCACCTGTCTTCTCTCTCCTCACCTTCCGATATATTCCCGAACTTCTATCTGTATACTGTTTCAGTCAGGTCCAGCCAGCCGGTGAGTCACTATAGGTATTTTAAACAGTTACAGACGTAATGGGAAATCCGAGAAGCCAAACAAAGGATGGCGAAGGAATCAGGAATTAGTATCATCAGAAAGCTGTTTACACCCCCCAGAGCTTGAGAATTTCAGAACCATACCTAGCAGGAACTGAGAACATGGGAGAAGAGGCTCTTGGAAAGAAGCTAGAATTTAGAGGAGATAAAATCACTGGTAGCAAGTGGAGCGGGAGAGAGAAAAACCTCTGGGCTTATACCTTCCTCCCTTTCTCCCATCAAACACCCATTGGTCAAACCCCTCTGGAAGCCAGTTGGCAAGGAACCAGGAAACACAGTCTGTAGGAGAAGTGCAGGAACTGGATCTGAGGGCAAAAAGACATAACGGATGAAGTTACATACAGGTACTAGTTAGGGTTCTCCAGAGACTCAGTATCAATAGGAATTCGTTCATAGGTTTACGGAGGCTGAGAAGGGCAGACTCAGGAGATCCAGTAGTTTAGTTCCAGGCAGACTCCCAAAGCCTAAGGATCAGGAGAGCTGATGATGTATGTTCCATTCCAAGTCTGAGCCTGAAGTCAGGAGACCAATATCGCAGCTTGAAGACAGTCAGATAGACACAGTGGATTCTCTCTTACTCCGCCTTTTGTTCTATTCAGGTCTTCAATCGATTAGTTGAGGCCACCCAGTGGTTGGCAAGGCAATGTGTCTTGCTTACTCTCCTGATATACAGATGTTAATTGTACTAAGAAATGTCCTCACAGACTCATTAGAAATACTGTTTAGCCATATATCTAGGTACCCTGTGGCTTAGCCCAGTTAAAACATGAAATTAACCATCACACGATATAATTTTATGTTTGTATGTATATATGTATGTATGTATGTATGTATGTATGTATGTATGTATGAATGTATGTTATTTGAGAGAGAGAGAGAGAGAGAGAGAGAGTATGCTCAAGTAGGATAGGGGCAGAGAGAGAATTCTGAGCTGTCAGTGCAGAACCTAATGCTCATCTTAGTCTTATGAACTGTGAGATCATCATCTGAGCCAAAATCAAGAGATGGATTCTGAACTCACTGAGCCACTCAGGTACCCCACAAGATGTAATTTTAAAATAGAGACCTAGTTACCTTACCTGTACTATCATTTTTCATTCCTTATATTTTAAGATAAAGGTCTTCCTTAAACTTGCTGCACTTTTTCTCTCTCTCCCATCAGCTTTGGTCTTCTGTTTGTCATTGTTGTTAACACTGCTTCTATGCTCTGCAATCAAGTCTCTTTAGAGGGTTCGAGGTTGATTCTAAAACTTGAAAACTAATAAATGGTTTAAATTATTGGGATTATTAAATAATATGCAAACATTAGAATTACTACCCTTTTCCTGGAGTCCTTGGACCTGCTGAATGAGGACATCTCAGGCATCAAGGTGAAATGGATCTTTTCTCTTTGTATTCCATCAGTGCTTTAAACCATGCCATGTTTCACTTGGCTCATTCAGACTAAGTCCGTCTTATGGATATTATCTGGTTCTCCTTAATTTTCTAATGCACTTCTTTGTTTTATTGCACTCTTTCAGTGTTCTCAAATAATGCCACTTTATGACATCTTCCTGCTAACCTCTTAGCGGTCTCTCACTGGACCCTTCTTTATTCCTGCCTCATGTAGGTGGTGACTCAGTACGTCTGCTTCATAGCTTCCTTCCTGTGATTTTCCTCTGCTATGTTCCCAGTTTGTTTCCATAGTTTCATGGTAATATGGCTATCTGGGAAGTTAGGGATCATTTAAAAGCCTGGACTCTTGAGCCAGAAGGCCTGGGGTTAGACTTTACTTGTTCCATTTACCAGCTGTGTAAGTTGGATGTTGGATGAGTTATTTGGCTTCTTTATAACCCTATTTCCTCCTCTCGAAGATAAGAATGGTAATTGTATATACTTTATAACTTTGTTGTGTGGTTCATACGAAATAATATATGCATATAACCCATAACAGTGCCTGGCACAAAAATAAACACTCTGTTAGTGTTGCCTATTATTAAGAATAATTTGTCTTTATTTTTTCTCTCTTTGTTTTGCTGGAGTACACCTTCATATAAGTTCCTAATGAAGAATGAGTAGAATCAAATATTCTGAGTCTTTGCACGTCTGAAGATATCTTGAGTCCACTCTCAAATTTAATTGATAATTTTGATAGGTGTAGAATTGTAGCTTCATTTTTAAATTGATTTATTTTTATTTTTTTAAAGTTTACCTCCTAATTAGTTAGCATGTAGTGCAACAATGATTTCAGGAGTAGATTCCTCAGTGCCCCTTACCCATTTAGCCCATCCCCCCTCCCACAACCCCTCCAGTGACCCTCAGTTTGTTCTCCATACGTATGAGTCTCTTCTGTTTTGCCCCCTCCCTGATTTTATATAATTTTTGTTTCTCTTCGCTTATATTCGTCTCTTCCACTCATAGAATCCTAGCGTCTAATGGCCAGTTGCCCCTTCAATCGAATTTCCCCTAATCACAACACCATTGGAACTACAATATCTGCTCTTTAGAGTGTTTTTAACTCACTATCACTTCCACCTTCTTCTAGTTTTCAAAATCATTCAGTACGTCTGGCTTATGCTTACGGAAAAGGGAATGGAGGTCCCCCTTTTGAAGGGCTTAAAAGAGAATTTATGAACATATTTTACACTGCCACAGCCTGTCTGCGGGCCTCCTATTATTCACTCTCATCCTGCATGAAAAATATCCTCACCTTTCCCCAAGAATCCTGCCTCTTAAAGACCCAACCCTTGTAACATCAGCTCAAAGTCCAGGATATTTTTATCTAAATTAGGTCCAGGTGTGAATGAGTCTCCTTGGGTGCACTGGTCCTCGATTACACTTTCAATCTGAAGACCTATGAATGAAGACCTATGAATTCAGCATACAACCAACACGGGCATGGTTATAACCAAAACACACACACACAACACACACACACACACACAAAAAACAAACAAACAAACAAACAAACAAACAAACAAACAAACAAACAAAATACAAACATTGCTGTTCCAAAAGAAAGGAAGGAGGTAATCCTGAATGAGTCACTGGTCCATAGCAATTCTGAATTTCAGCTGGCACAGGTAGGCAGTTCTTTCATTGGGTCTTAAGGCCTGCGAATGATTTTCCATGGTCCTAGCTCCTCCGGGGTTCTGGCTTTCAACCTCCAAGTCATTCTTCCCTTCTCATGAAAGGTAGCCTGTGTCTACAGCCTTATGGTTGTCTCGGCCTACTTACTGATTGGAGGAATTTGTGGGTCCAAAGCCTTCTTTCATTTTACTCTCTGGGATTAAGTAAATCCTTCTCTACCATGGACTTTTTCAAACATTTATAAGGAAAAACACTCCTAACTTCAATTGATATTGTAACAGAGAAAACCCTGTGCCCCACAGTTTACTCTGCATGGGTATGCTTATGAGATAGAACGCTGGTATTCTCCAAACCCTTCATCATTTAGGAAACTTTTCTAGCGTCTTTTCCCCAACGTCATCTGCTGCGTGATGTTGGTAATAATTTCACTTTAAATAAGAGTGACATTATTGATGTTATCTGTACTAACAACACATGAAATTGTATTTGAATGGCATTGAGTAAGTGCAAGTAGTATCGGTTAGGGACGTGTTCAGCTGTCACAGAAAGGCTGCCACCAGTGGCATAATCAAAGTGAGTTTTACTCACAAAGAGGCTGTAGGCTGTACTCCATTAAGGCAGCAATGTCATCGGCAGCAGGCTGCATGGAATGGCAGAGCTGCCAATTTCTTTATGACCTCCTACAAAATTTTGGAAAGAAGGGTAGCAGCCATTAATATAATACTACCAATGTTTTTACCACTTACCATCTTCAAGATGCAGCACATGTGTGAGAATTTCAAGCTCACAGCACATCTGTGAGGTACAATTGTTGATGTCTTCTGGAGGTCATTCGGTTTCTTCTTAAGTCAAAAATTAGCTGTCATATGTCTAGGGCATGTGGCTTCACCAAATCCCCTCCTAGGTTTCCTTGGCTTATCAATGCATCAAGCAAACTCATAGGAATTCTAGAATTTAATACTTGTGGGCCATGGAGAAACCAGTTCTGCCTTATCAAATTATATTACATACTCAGGCCATTCAGTATATTCTCAGATGAACCCTTGGAAGGTGCTCCTGTATTAGCGTTGTATTTCTGTTGGCAAGAACCTTAGCACGTTTCCTTGTTTTAATTCTTAGCATCATATACCAACTGCAATATCATCACGGAACAATGGTGGCCTCGAATGTAGCATCATCAGCTCTGGAAACTTCAGATATGGCCACGGTAACAGTTAAGGTGGACTCCAACCAGTTCTTGGCCACTTGGACTTGTCTGATTCTCTCTGTTTATCTACCTCCCACCCCACACTCCCAGCCCCAGCAGCAGTGAGAATCTGGTCAGTCAGTGAATCTCCAGCAGATACAGATGCAGATGCAGATCATTTCTCTGGAAAATCTTTATGGTTGACTGTGGCCTGGGTAGCAGGACTGGTTCAGACAGAAACACCTGATTTGGGTGCCATCAAGCCGTCTCTGTGCCCTCCCTGAGAAATGGGACAGTATGCATTACAAACACTTCAAGTCTCCACTTCTTCCTGCACACTTCTGTGTTTTGTTGCTTTCATCCACCTACCAAAGCAACCCAAACTTTATGCTAAAGAGAGAGGGTCTCCTGTGTCCTTTGCAGATTGGAATGCTGTTACTAGTTTGGGTTATCTTAACAAAAGCTGGCACATTACCTAAAAATGTAGAATTCTGTATGAATTCGGAATCCGCACCTGTAGGAAGCCTTCCATGATTCCGTTGATTAGGGAGAGGGATCAGACCATACTGTAAGAAACCTTGCCTTCGAATGCTACAGCTCTATGGACTTTCAAAGCACTATTTTTAACCTGGTTATCCAAAGTCGTTAAGTCTTTGTGAGTATACATTCAGAGCTTTTTTAAGTTCTGGTTCATAGTCTCCAATTTTTTCATGACCTTCCTAACCCATTGATTCCCAGAGTTCTCTTTATTTTTGAATCATTCTCTTGGGCTTTTGACCAAAGCTGTCAAATAAAAAATGTCCTCAATTTGAATATATGAACATTTAAGAGCAGTCACGTGTTCAGTGCCCAAATATTTTATTATTTCCGTTAAGAGTTTATTCTGTCTGTGGACGGTGAAGAAACAAATGCCTGTTTTTGGTTTTTTTTTTTTTTTTTTTCATTTTCCGCACAAAAGTAAGTAGACGTGCAAGGCAGAATGCTAGGTACCTGTCAAGGGTAATAGGACGTTCAGGAGTGTAAATGAGATTTCTGTCATCAAAAAAAGAAAAAAAATTATTTGATGAACTAAGATAAGCTAAGCTTTAAAAATGAAAGGAAAATAGCCATGAACTCAGATAAAAGTTAGGCAATGAAGTACTTTTCCCTAGGGCAGCAAGGAGTTATGAGAAATACCATAATCTGTAGAGTTTGTACTAAAAAGCTCTACTGACACGATGATAAAGCTCACCTTTAAAGCTTGCTTTGTGTACTGATATTATTCCTTTCTTCTTGAAATCTAAAGAAGCTTTTTCTCTTTGGCTGTTAACATGAAATGAAAAGACACTTTCCCCCTATCTTTTCCTCTGCGGTATTTACGCTGAGCTTCTTACAAAAGTCTTTTATGTATTCGTTGCTTTTTATCTTCATCCTTTGTCCAAAACAAGCCTTGAGATTGGGAATGATGTGGACTATTTCTAACCCAAGCTCACAGTACATAACTTCTCATAAAACCCATCATTTGAGGAGGCAATGAACTTGTATCATGGAGTTCCTTGTGCAGCCCATGGGCAGGATTCCACTGAAAGAATCAATAGCATCGTGGAGACCCTGTCTCTGGAAGGAACTAACAACAAATAAGGATTTGACCTTATAGGCTGATTTTCCTAGGAACGTAGGAATCAAGAGGCCCAGAAGTGTGATGGTGGGAGAGGGACACTGGAGAAGGGCTGAATACCCAGGTCCACTTGAAGCCAACTGAGCAGAGGAAGGTTCTGTCCTGGAGGATCTTGGCTCGGCAAGGATCAGCTCCCAATTGTTACGGACTTAGTGAAAATACACTCATGATAGCCTACAAGAAGGATGCTTCCACAACTCTAAGAGGTTTCATTCCTTTCTTATGTCTTTCTTTATGGAAAGTGTCTTGGGGGTGCTTACTTCCCCTTTGTGTGTCCACAGTTCTTCTTCCCACTAGTTGTATTGTCATGAACCTCCTTACGTATCCCTTGCTGCCCTCCTAGACCATGTGTTCCTCATGGGCAGGACTCACCTTAGCCATCCGTGTGTCGTTACTACAGTGCCAGCCATGGGTAAAGGACCCTGCACATACTGAATGAATGCAATGCGTTTATGGAGTTTCAGATCCCAATTGTTACAGAAGAACTAGCTGTCTCACTTCAATTTGATGTGTAACAGCAGCAGTGTATACGGGGGAGTCTCTCTCACATTCTCTCTTTTTACAAACACCTGCATCATCAACTTTTGATTAACTCTTACCCTTTTGTCATCAGATGAATTGGGTGGAACCTTTGCCATCTCTTACGATCTTATTTGCAACCCAATACCACTTAAATTCCCTTTCCTACAGTAAATTCTTGCTTAGCAAGAAGTAATAGAGTTCAGTGACTAAGAGGGTGGTCCCTGGAGCCAGGCTGCCTGGGATCTCAAATCCTATTTTGCTCTATTTCTAGCAGCAGACCTTTGGACAACTTACTTTTTCTCTTTGCTACTCAGTTTTCTCAGCTGTAAAATCAGGCACAACCTAGCACCTTCACCATAGAGCTCTGAAATGAATTCAGTGGGGTAACAACAGTAAAACACTTAGAATAATGCATGGAACCCCCTTCACTGCGAGTCAGTAAACACTCGCCTCTATCAGTGATGTAATTACGTTTTTGACAAAGTTGCTGCTTCCTTACTTAAAACCTTCATGTTGGCTGTGTTGAATGTACAGAACAGGTGAACTGTGGAAGGCACCATGTTACAGTCAGGCTTACTTGGTAGAATGAGGCCCAATTCCCTGAAGCTGGGGATTGCAAGAGGATAATCAAGGGCACAGAGGCACAGAGAGGCACAAGTCCCTCAGGACAAACCCATATCTAGATGATCAGAAAGCCTTAGGAAAACAGAGGGAACAAAGTAATTTCTCTTTAGTTCCCACCATACACCAGTACATTTCTCTGCAATTCACACATGTTTCCCTGTCAAGCAAACATAACAGGCCTGTGGGTAAGGTATTATTATTCCCACTTAACAGGCAACTAGGCTAATGCTTAGAAAGTTTAAGTAACTTGCCAAATATCACATCTATGGGGCAGAGCTAGGATTTGAACCAGCATCGGACACATCCCACTGCCTCTGCCAATCTTGAGAAACATCTTTGGAAGAAGTGAAATACGTTAATCCTCATCATGCGCTGAATCACATAGGACTGGATACTATAGGCCCATGAAATCCCAAGGCGGAAAAAAAAATTAATTTAGGAAAGCTATTTTGCTTACTGTTATATTCCTCAGAGTGCACCGCGTAAGTGTTCGCTATTTGCGAAATGAGTGAGTTTATGAGGGAATGGACAGAAGTGTGAATACCTATGCTCAAACGATTACACCATGTAGTTTGGTTGAGGATCTTGGGACACTCTGCCTTACATCCTGACTCATCAGTGTAACGGGAACGTTAGAGCTGTCATAGCAGGTGAAAGAGAAGGTTACTTATGATACCATTTGTCCCAAATTCCTCTTAGGCCAGTTTAAAAAGCAGCAAACAAACATAAGATAGTGAGAGACAGCCAGGAAAGCTTAGAGAGAGGGAGAGAGAGAATCCCAAGCAGGTTCTACACTGTCCGCACAAAGCCTGATGCATAACTGGAGCTCGCAAACCATGAGATCATGACCTGAGTCGAAAGCAATATAGTCACATGCCTAACTGACTGAGCCATCCAGGTGCTCTCACCTTTGTTCAGATAGTAATTCCCAGGTTTTTACGTAGATAAATGACAGACCTCACAACCAACAACAAAACAGATTAGAACGATGGTTCAAAACCAAGGATTGCCAGATTGCAGTAAGGACGTAATATGTGGGAGTAATCGGGGTGTGTTTGAGGAAGAAAGGGCCAGGGGGCAGATGGAGAGTCTGTAAATGGACGCTGGCATTCCAGAAAAGGTGGAGAGTTGTTACTTCCACTCCTTTCCTCCAGAACTTGTTGTCCCAAGCATGTTGTATCCACTGACCATATGCTTCAGGGCTGGAGGATGGATAAGCTGCCCATTGTAATCAGGGGAAAACATTCCACCCACAGAATTCACTAATTCGCCTGTTTTGTAATGTTTACCCTCTTACTGGCATTGCTAAAAGCACCTACTTTCTCTACATGACCATAGAACACGTAGATTTTCCCTTGTCTGCCTTTGCTCGCTTGCTTGTTAGTTTATTGATCCACCTGTGGCTTTATTCGCCACTCACCGAAAACTGACTGAGGGACTCTGTGTGCCAGGCTCTGTTCTCGAGGTATACCCCTGCCTCCGTGGTGGTTGTGGGTAATTCTTGACTTCTGGGCTTCCAGCTACTACATCACGTGCGGCTCTCCATCACCCTCTGTTGCTTTTTCATTGTCATTGGGCAGGTGTCTGCCTGCTCCTTCTCTCTAATTATGTACATGGTAGAAACCAGTGCTTTGGGGATACGGATGACTGCAGTGCACAGACTCCTGGACGTGTCTTTTACCTTGGGGAATTGTGCATATTTGTGTTTCAAAATCTAGTTTATCCTAGAGGTAGATATTTGACACAAAGTAAACACAGTCCAGACGGGGCTCAAGAAACAAAATCGTTGGATGTGTCCCCGAGCCTGGTAGCAATGCAGGTGGGCTAGAGGCCTACAGATGTGGAGCTAGACTGTTGTTGGATGACAGCTTCACTGTGCATCTTCAGCTAGGAAGTGGTACAGCTGGAATGAGAATTCTCCTAGTGTGATTCTTGGCCTGTGTTTTCCTGCTGACTCATCGGCCTGAGAGGGCTGAAACCTTTTGAAATTTTGTTGCGTTTTATTGCAGCATCAAACACTAGCTAGGTTTCTCAGGTACGTATAGAATGGACTGTGACAGCAAGGTGGGGTGGTGGTCAGAGGGACCTGGCAGGAAGGGGGAACCTAACAGGCAGGAGAGGGGGACTGACACAGGCTGTTTTCTTCCATTTTGTTCTGGGAAGACCTTAGTGAGGATGTCTAGTCCTGAGTACTGGTGAAGTTTATGTACTGGCCATGGAATTGGGCGGGCACCTTAGAGTGAGTCCTGACAGTCTGTGGGAAGTGTGTGTAGGTGTGTCTTTGTGTGTGTCAGAGAGAGAGAGAGAGAGAGAGAGAGAGAGAGAGAGAGAGAGAGAGAGAGAGAGAGAGGAGAGAGAGAGATGGAGAGAGAGAAGTCCCAGTAAGGGAATGTGATATTTATTAGGATTGCCTCTTCAATTCATTTTCAAAGGATTCAAATCACAGGGAATTTTTCTTAAAACTAAAAGTATGTACTGAGATTAATCCTAATAACATTAATAAGAAAATAAGATCTAGAACTTGATGTCCATCAATTTATAAATAAATCCTTCTGGTGCAGAGGGGCCAAAATGGTGGAGAGTCCGGGGGTCTGTACATCCCATGTCTCTCAAATAAAGTGCTGAAGCCAAAGCATTTTGAACCCCAAAAGTCTGCGAGGAAAACAGACTGAATACTCCCTGAAGGAAATGAGACAGCTTGAGAGATGACAGGTGGCTGATTGTGAACTGGGGTACATAAATTGGGCCAAGTAGGAATGGAGGGAAGAGATCCCCTTCTGCGGAGAGGCAAAGTAAGAGAAAGAATGGCTCCGGAAGTGTAGGGCTGTATGTGGATAAGAGGAGAACCTGGGACTGGTACTGAGAGGGATCTTATCTCTAACTGTGGGGCTTTCTCGGGTGTGGGGCTAGGCTCCTTGTTTGTGCACATGGGGAGGAGATGAGCCAGCATTGGTTTCAGGGGTAGAGCAGGGGAACAGTCCACAGAAGGAGACAGTAGCCCTTCCCTGGTGGGCTGTGCCATAGAACAAAGCCTGCCGGCATCCACCACCCCCCCCCCCGCCCGATTCAGTGGCTGGGTCTAGGGCGCAGTCTGCAGTAGGAGAAAGTGGCCCCCTCCCTGGGGGTGTTGCTGTGGGACAAAACAATGCCTGCCTGCATCCACCATGCCCAAGCTCAGCAGTGAGGTCAGCAGCGCAGTCCACAGCAGGAAAAGGCGGGGTTCCCTGAAGCACAGCAGCACAAACAAAGCCAGGAAGACATTTGGAGAAGCACAGAGAGGCACTGCCCCAGTGCCAGAGCACACGGATTGGGTCTGTGGACCCTCGACAAGCGCTGTGCCAAAGGAGTCAGCGGAGCAAGAAGGACCACCCTGCGTGTGCTCTTGGCACAATGAGGACAACTGGAACGGAGTACACCAGGTCATGGAGAAGAGGCTGGGCATCACCATTTCAACATCACCACCACCACCACCACCACCAGCACCACCAAGGCGGGGCCTCAGGGATGAGTCCGAGGGTCCAGAATGGAGGTGGGACCAGCCTACCCCAAACCCCGCCCCTCTGTGCTGGGTACCTGTTTGTCTGATGGAGCAGGATAGGTGCTGTGGAACCAGGCAGCTCCGTCTTATGGACCGGTGATGCTGCCTAGACTGGAGTAATTCCGGGACAATTCTTGTTCTTTAGATGTATTCTCCCTTCCTCTCTCTTCCCTCCTTTAGGTTGATAACTCTGCTTGTTGGTTTCTTTAAGCAGACATTTATAATCCATTCCTTTGATACATTTCCTACCTATACTTGTATACTTTCCTTTCTCTCTCTCTGGGATAATCAACCCATCTAGTTTCTCTGTCTGGCTAAACTTATCTTCCTTTTGTTCCCCCACCTCCTTCCTTATTTTCCTTTCTCTCTGTCTGCATTATACCATTTCGCCTCCCAGCCTGGTCAATATATATATGTTTTTCCTTTTCCCCACTCCTGTCATTTCTCTCTTTATATGTGTTCTTCCAACAGCAACGCCTCTATCTTGTTCTTTACTTGTAGCTGGTGTTTCTGGTCTGTTTGTTTGTTTTGTTTTGTTTTTTGATTTCAGACTGTTTTTCTGTGTGTGTGAGTGTGTTTGTGTCCATTTATTTCTTTTATTTGCACGTTGCCTTACATGTCTCTCTTTCCTGTTTGTTGGTTTGTTTCTTTTCCTTTCCAGGGCTACTTCAAGGAACAAATAAAAGCACACCTTGTGGAGGGTCAAACACATCTTACGAGTAGAGACTCAAAGAGCCAATGTCAGAAAAACAGAGAGCAAGTAACACTCTCCAAGAAACGCTACCTGCAGGGCTAGAATCTGCAGAGGGCGTGAGCCCCCTGTCCTATAGCAATTCTTGCAGGTGCAGAACGAATAACAAGCTTGTAAACCTCCTAAGAGAGAGAAAACTAGCCAAAATAATGACACAGAAGAATCCCCTCAAAAGAAATTCCGGGAAGAAGTGGACAGCTAACGACTTGATCAAAACAGATATAAGCTACATATCAGAATTTAGCATAACAGTCAAAAGATTAATCGATGGGATTGGCAAAGGCGTAGAAGACAGCATGGAATCAATTATTGCGGAGATCAAGGAAATAAAAAGTAGTTGTGATGAATTCCAATGCTATAAATGAGGTGCAAATTAAAATGGAGGCAGCCACAGCACGGATTGAAGAGACAGAGGGGAGACTAAATGAATCAGAAGGTAAAAATATGGGGAAAAGGAGGTGAGAAAAAGATAGAGAAAAATTGAGGATCGAGAGGGGAGAATTAGAGAACTAAGTGATGAAATCAAATGGAACAATATCCATAACAGGATTTCCAGAAGAGACAGAAAAGGGGTGTGAAGATGACCTTGAACAAATCATAGCTGAGAACTTCCAAAAGCTGGGGGAGGACACTGGCATTGAAACCCAACGGGCACAGAGAACTCCCTTCAGATGTAACCTGAGTTGATCTTCTGCACAACATAGACTGGTGAAACTGGCAAAATACAAGCATCAAGAGAGAATTCTGAAAGCAGCTAGGGATGAATGGACATTCACATACAAAGGTAGAGAATTATTGGGATAGGAGCAGACCCATCTACTGAAATCAGACAAGCCATAAAGGAATAGGGGAATCTTCAATGTGATGAATAGGAAAAATATGCAACCAAGAATCCTTTATCCTGCCAGCCTGCCATTCAGAATCGAAGGAGAGGTAAAGATCTTCCCAAACAAACCAAAACTGAAGGCATTCACCACCGCTAAACCATCCCTACAAGGGATCCTAAGAGGGATTCCTTGAGGGAAATGTCGCAAATATCACAAAGTACCACAAACACCAGTACAATCATGAAACTACAGACATCACAATGCCTCGGAACCATCGCTTTCCATAATAACACTGCATGGAAGTGGAATAAATGCTCCAACCAAAAGACACAGGGTATCAGAATGGATAATACAAAACAAGACCCATCTGTTTGCTGTCGTACAGGAGACTCATTTCAGACCTGAGGACACCTTACTCTTGAAAGTGGGGGGATGGAGAACTACCTTTCATGCTACTGGGAGTCAAAAGGAAGCTGTAGTAGCCATACTTCTATCAGACAAACTTGACCTTAAATTAAAGTTGGCAGCAAGAGATGTTTAAGGGCATTATTAAATAATTACAGTGTCTGTCCATCAGGAAGAGCTAACGATTATAGTGAGTATGCAGTGAATTCCGAAGCACACAAATATTTAATACATTTAATCACAAACATGAACAATCTTATTGATAAGAATGTGGTAATTGCAGGGAGATTTAATACTCAACTTACAACAATGGACAGAAAATCTAGACAGAATCAGGAAAGAAACAATGGTCCTGAATGATACATTGGACCAGAAGGACGTGACAGATATTTTAGGACTCTACACCCCAGAGCAGCAGAGCACACTTTCTTCTGGAGTGCACGTGGAACATTCTCCAAGAGAGACCACATACTGGGTCGCAAAAAGCCTTCCATAAATATAACAGCATTGAGATGACACCATGCACACTTTGAGATCACAATGTTTGGAGCTTGACATGAAGTACAGGAAAAAGTCTGCTAAACCAATAAAAGCATGCAGGTTAAAAAACATCCTACTAAAGAACGAATGAGTCAACCAGACAGTTAGAGAAGAAATTCGAAGACATAAGGAAACAAATAAAAATGAAAACACAAAAATCAACGTGTTTTGAAAAAATTTTAATTAAAAAGATGGTAAAAGGGTTACTGAAGCTGAGTTTTGCATTCTTGAGACAGCATGTTATGCACTAAGGAGTCTGAGTGCTTGGGGTAAAGGCCATTTCCATAACTTTCTTGGTTCTGTGACCGTGAGCAATTATAACATCTCCTTCAGCCTCAATTCCTTCTTCTGGACACAGGGTCAATTGAGATGCTTTATGAGGTAACGTGCCTGCCACAGGGAAGTGATTGGTAGCTGTAAGTTCATTGCTCTGCCCCTCGTATTCCCAGGACTCCTGCCAGGGAGCCTGGAGGCCTGCGTGCTGGCCTGAACCTGCAGCATTTTCAGGCAAATTGTTCACTTTGTGATTAAGGCTTACCGTTTCACTGAGCCCTTGATTCACCCCATGTGTTCTGGCATCTGCTGCCCTGCGTGGGTTCCCTCCCCTTTTTAAGACCCTTACTTAGTGTTGTGGGATACAGTGATCACACCACCTGAGCATCAGTTATTAGCAATAAGCGTGACTCTTCTGAGTACCTATGGTATTCTGATTATTCCCACATAAAGCTTGTCTTCTGCAGCTCTGATTATCTGCTAAAATATACCAAGGCATAGTTTAGAAGATTCTTTTGTTGTTGTTGTTTTTGTTGTTGCTGCTGTTGTTGTTGCTGCTGTTGTTGTTGCTGCTGTTGTTGTTGTTTTTGTTGTTTAGAAATCATTTGCTTCAGGTTCATCTAGTCTATCCAGTAACACCTGCAATAACAGTGAGATGAACTTGGTTTTATCTTTTTTCACTTTGTAACGCCAGTAGATTTTGTTTTTGTTTTTGTTTTTCAGCCTCCCTTTGGGAAGTTCTATTTCTTCCATCTTCTCGCTCATGTGTCCTAAATAGAAAACTTATTGTTTACTAGTTGCTGTCTCTGGGAGGTTGTTGCTGTTTGCCAGGTGTTAGTATTGGCATGCCAGGCCTGGGGTGTTCATTCTTTCCCAGATTTTTGTTCCAGGTCTTCATGACAAAGGCAACAGAATGAAGGAGGTACTGAGTTGAAGCAGTTAGAAATTCACTTCAACTAGGCCTGCCGGAGGAAGTGGGCACTGCATTTAGAGCAGAAGACACAGAAATGAACCACAAGTGGGCAAAATGAGTTGGGTTAAGAAAGAAAAATAATGCCAGCACGATAGTCCAGTTTTCTTTGCTTTTATGTGAACTATGGGATAAATGTGTAATATACTACAAACCCTTATGATTTGGGCTGTTTATTTTTATTTTCATGTTTGTTGGCTGGGTGGGTGGTTGATTGACAGTGTGTGTGAGGAAGGGGAGGGGATGAGAGAGGGGGAAGAGAAAATTCCAAGCAGGCTCTGTGCAGAGTGTGACCTGGGGCTTGAAACCACAAATGGCGAAATCATGACCTGAACTGAAACTAAGAGTAGGTCACTCAACTAACTGAGCCACTCAGGCTCCCCTTGGCTGCTTATTGTATTTGCACATTGGGTCTTCGTGTTGGAAATACCATAGGGAGTGGTGTACATGCATGATCTAAGGAAGGTGCAGCTAGGTAGATCTGGCTTATTTTTTTTTCCTTATGACACTTTATTCAGGAGTAATATTTCATAAGTTTATTAGAAAGACAGATTGAAGATTGTAACTGGGAGGACATCAGGTAAGGAGTCATTTCAGTTGACCAGGAGAGGTGAACATGACAGCAATTAGTGTGGAAGCAGGAAATGGAGAGATGAGGACAGATGTGGTAGTTTTTTGAAAATGCTTTTTGTTGTGTAATTAACATTATAGAAAGTAACTATTTTGGTGCATAGTGCTTTGAGTTTTAGAGATTGTATCTACTCATGTAAATGTCACCCCAATGGAATACAGAAGTGTTCTGTTCCTGGGGCACATAGGTGGCTTAGTCACTTAAGCATCCCACTCTTGATTTCGGCTAAGGTCATGAGTTCACTGTTCTTGAGTTTGAACCCCTGTTCACGAACTTCCTGGGGCCTACTTGGGATTATCCATCTCTACCACTTTTTCTGCGCCTCCCCCACTCTCAGTCTCTGTCTCCCCCCAAAAAAAAAAAATTAGACAAGAAGAGAACACTTTCATCAGCTCCCAGGATTCCCTCATGTTGAATCACGGTCACCCCACCCATGGGGCCTGGCAACCATCTATCTCCAACTTTAGTATCATATAAATGGATCGTTATTGTAGGTAACTTTATGAGACTGGTTTCTTTCATTCAACATCATGCCTTTAGAATACATCTGTTCTTAGTGTTTCCCTGTATGGATATACCAGGGTTTGTTTAACCATTAATTTCCTGAAGGACATTTGTGTTTGTCCATTTTGTCTAGTCAGTTATGACTAGAGTTGCTGTAAACATTTGCGTGCATGTTTTTTTTTTTCTTTTTATAAGCATAAGTTTTCACTTCTCTAGAGAAAAGATCTAGGAGTCAGATTTATGGGTCACATGCAAGTATTAGGTATTGTCTTTAAAAGTGAATATAGGGGCGCCTGGGTGGCGCAGTCGTTTAAGCGTCCGACTTCAGCCAGGTCACGATCTCGCGGTCCGTGAGTTCCAGCCCCGCGTCAGGCTCTGGGCTGATGGCTCAGAGCCTGGAGCCTGTTTCCGATTCTGTGTCTCCCTCTCTCTCTGCCCCTCCCCCGTTCATGCCCTATCTCTCTCTGTCCCAAAAATAAATAAACATTGAAAAAAATTAAAAAAAAATAAATAAAAGTGAATATATATATTTCATGGGCTCCTGGTGGGCTCAGTAGATTGAGTAGCTGACTTCAGCTCAGGTCATGATCTCACAGTTTGTGAGTTCAAGCCCCATGTTTGGCTCTATGCTGACAACTCGGAACCTGGAGCTTGCTTTGGATTCTGTATCTCCCTCTCTCTCTGCCCCTCTCTGCTCACGCTCTGTCTCTCTTTATCCCTGAAAAATAAGTAAAGATGGAAAAAAAACATTTTCAATATGTGGATAGCAGTATCTCAGTGCAGTTTTAATGTGTTTCCCTGAAGCCTAGTGTTGTGGAGCATCGTTTTGTGTACTTCAATATATGATATTCTGGACACAAGACCTTTGCTGGATATATGATTTGGGAATATTTTGTCCAAGTCCATAGATTGTCTTTTTGCTCTTTTAACAGAGTCTTTTACCAAGCAACAGTTTTAGTACTAATGAAGTGCAATTTAGAGATTTTTTTTCTTTTGTATGAATCCAATTTATACACCTTATAACTTCAGACGTCGTTTGTACTCCTTGTTCATATATTTGCTATTCTATACCAGCATCAGAATGTTTTCAGTTTGTTGCTATTGGTTGCACAAGTTGTATACTGCACAGTTCTAGGAGGCATGATTTATATGAACTGTAGTGCGAATGGGAACCCTCAAATCTGTAAAATGTACAACTTGTACACACATGTATTATCTCTTAGAGGGTCTTTTCTACTGTACAGATTGCAGTCATTGCTGTGGTTCCGTTTTACTTTCCTTGTAATTGGATTATTATGTGGAGTGTACACTGAAGGCGAATATAAGAAGCTCCTGTTTGTGAGCTATCTAAAGGTAATTTATTCTCACTGATTCTCAACTAGCTGGGCCCTATCCTTGGGGTACAGCAACATCTGGCTTTGAAGCTTATTCCCTTAATTGAATCTATTACTTTGCATTCATGGAAACTGGAAACTCTCTTCAGCCAGCCAGTTTTCGCTAGATACCCATGACTTTAAAATTCACCTCTAAACAAATGGCTAAAACTTTAATATTTGTAGAATCATCTGGATTGGAAAAAAAAAAAGGAACCATATAAAAAAGCTGGAAAAAATCAACAGAATATAATATAAAAACAAAAATATCCTTTGCAGGGAATACTTTGGCTCCATGTAATTCTCCATTTACTCTGAGCAGCTCTAAGTTGGTGTATGACGTCGCTCTGACAATATGAATGTACATTCAGTGTTACAAGATGTTTTTATTCTAAATACTTATTTCCTCAAAAGATGGAATCACAAATTATTAACTGATCAACACTTAGTGTTGTAGCAGAATCAGGAATAATTCAACAGAACAGGCCTGTTCTGGGTGTGTTCATATATAATTATGTAATTATGTCCATTATTACTACAGGTGTCTTCACCTACCTGGCCTCTTCATAATCAGCTACAGTAGGATTTCAGAAAGCATCCCATTCTTCCCCACTGAAATGGTGAAACATTTTTTTTTTAATTTTTGTGTTACATTTATTTATTTTTGAGAAACAGAGTGAGACAAAGTGTGAGTGGGGGAGAGGCATAGAAGGAGACAGAATACAAAGCAGGCTCCTGGCTCTGAACAAGTGGTCAGCACAGAGCCTGATGCAGGGCTCAAACCCATGAACCGTGAGACTGTGACCTGAGCTGAAGTCGGACACTCAACCGACTGAGCCACCCAGGCGCCCCATGAAATGGTGAAACGTTTACAATGCTGGTTGTAGGCTTTTTTTGTGGGGTTTCGTTTTTGTTTGTTTCATAAAGTCCTGTATCAAGTTGATGAAGTCTCCCTGGACTCACAGTTTGCGGAGAGAATGTTTTATTTTTTATGAATGGAGGTAACAAATGCCTTCTTTGCATCTCTTTTTAAGAGCATCTGATCATTTCCCTGTCTTTCTTCTTTATCCTATTGTGATGGGTTAAACTAATTGATTTTTGAATATTGAACCAGTCTCCCATACTTGTACTAAATCCCTCTTGGTTATGGATGTATAATTTCTTTACATGTATGTTTTTTAATCTCTAAGTATTTGGGGACTTTTCCTGCTATCTTTTTATTTTTCAACGTTTATTTATTTTTGGGAAAGAGAGACACAGAGCATGAACGGGGGAGGGGCAGAGAGAGAGGGAGACACAGAATCGGAAACAGGCTCCAGGCTCTGATCCATCAGCCCAGAGCCCGACGCGGGGCTCGAACTCACGGACCGCGAGATAGTGACCTTGCTGAAGTAGGACGCTTAAACGACTGTGCCACCCAGGCGCCCCTCCTGCTATGTTTTTATTATTGCTTTCCATCCAGTTCAATTGCAGTGTGGCCTGACAACATACTTTGTGTGGTTTCTATTCTTTGAAATTTGGTAGGATGTGTTTCATGGCCCAGAACATGTTCTGACTTGGTGCACGTTCTGTGTGAACTTGAGAAACATGTTTATTCAACTACTGTTCGATAAAACATTCCATACGTATCAGTTCGATCTAGGTGATTACTGCTACTGCTTCGTCCAGCTGTAGCCTTACCTATATCCTTCCAGACCTGTCAGTCACTGACAGAAAGCTGTTGAAGTCTCTACTATAATAATGACTTTTTCTCTTTCTCCTTCAAATTCTAAAAGTTTTTCCATCATGTATTTTCATTCTCTGTTGTTAGGTATAGAAAATTAGGGATTGTTATGTTTTCTTACAGAACGGACCTTTTTATCTCTCTATAGAATCTCTTTATATAATGACGCTCTTTATCTCCCTAGAGTTTCCTTGATTGGAAGTTTGCTTTGCGTGGAGTTAATGTAATTACTCCAACTCTCTTTGGATAAGCTCTAGCATGATAAATCTTTCTTCATCCTTTTACTTGTAACCTATCTGTATCTGTATATCTCATGTGAATTTCTTATAGACAATATAGAGTTGCATCTTGTTTTTGGATCTCCTGTGACAATCTCTGAGCTTTAATTGGTATATTTAGACTATTCACATTTGATGTGAGTATTGATGTAGTTGGAATAATATCTGCCATGTTTGTAATTGTTTTCTATTCACTGCATTCATACTTTGCTTCCTTTCTATCTTCACCTTTTTCTGCCTTCTGGATTTTAATGCAGCAGTTGGTATATTCCATTTTCTTCTTTCTCTTAGCATATTCATTACACTTGTTTATTTTAAAAGTTGGAGTGGGTTCCCCTTTATTTGCATTTGCATTACTCATTTATAACTAGTCAAATTCCTCTTTCAAATCACACTATACCCCTTCACAGGTAGTGCAGCTACCTTATAACAGCCCTCTCAATTCCTCCATCCCACGCCTTCAAATATTGATGTCATCTACCTCCTTATCCATATGTTATGATCACCGAGTATATTGCTGCTGTTATCACTTTAAACAAATTGTTATCTATCATATAAGTTGGGAATGAGGAAAATAAACTATTTTATCTTACCTTCCCTTATTCCTACTCTAATCCTCTTCTTTTTTAAGCATAGATCTGAATTCCTTATCTATAACTTCTATCCCTATTCCTTTTTCTAAAGACCTTTCTCTTGAGAGAGACAGGGGGCACAAATGAGCAAGGGGCAGAGAGAGAATCCCAGGACAGGCAGAGAGAGAGGGAGAGATAATGGGATCTCACTCAAAGCATGCCTCATGCTCACTTGCAGTGGTGCTGGAGCTCACTTGATGTGGCACTTGAACTCACAAACTGTGGGACTTGAACTCATGAATGCTGAGATCATGACCTGAGCTAAAGTGAGGTATTTAACCACTGAGGTATCCTCGAAGGAACTTTTTTAGTTTATTTATTTATTTCTTGGAAGGCAGATCTACTAGCGATAAAGTCTTTCTTTTTTTGTTTCACAACGTATTACTTGTGTTAGGGTTGCTGTTGTGGTTGTTGTTGTTGTTGTTGTTGTTGTTTACAAAGGTGAGGGATTGTAAAATTCAGATGCTTTGGGGAAGAGTAACATACTCCATGCCTAACATCTTTTTTAATGTTTATTTATTTATGTTGAGGGAGAAAGGGGTGGCGGGGGGGTAGAGAGAAATCCAAGCAGGGTCCATTCTGATAGCAGAGAGCACTATGTGGGGCTCAGTCTCATTACACATGAGATCATGACTTGAGCAGAAATCAAGGCTGGATGCTCAACCGACCGAGCCACACCGGCATACCTACAAGTCTTTTTTATTCAGTTTGAAATACACTTTTGCGAGATATAGAATTTTCAAGGGGTGTTTTTTTTTTCCTTTCAACACTTTTATTCGTATTTTTATTTTTATTTATTTTCATTTTTATTTTTATTTTATTTTTATTTTTATTTTTACTTTTTTTATTTTTATTTTTAATTTTATTTTTATTTTTATTTTTTCTTCTACCTGGCTAGGAAGAAAGGGATAGATGGGGTAAGAGGAGAGTGATGCTGACTGGAGGAAGGGCATCATCTTAGCCTGGCTGGTGAAGTGCCGGCTGACAGAGACATTAATTGGAGCATTGAAGCTAACGTGCAGTCATCTGAGGGAAGATGCAGGAAGAGCTGTAAGTGTAAAAGTACAGTGGTAGCATTGAGGTATTTGACAAAGGGGATGATGTGAAAAATGCCAGTATTGTGTTGCCTCATAAAGCACATCTGAAAGCGGCCTTGTATAGCCACAAAAACACTTTCTACCTACCTGGCATTGTGGCTCTCTGAAGTTTTATGATGCCTTAGTTTTTGTTTAGTAATGAAGGGAAAATGTTGAACTCCACACTTACCAAACTCATTTCTGGGACATCGTTTTTCCTTGTAAGATTTTGAAAACCATCCAGTAATACTCAAGGGAAGGTGAGACTTTGCTTCTATGGTATAAGTTTAAGGCCCCAAAGCCCAGTGTGGTTTGAGCCAGTGAAACCTTGAATGTGTCTGTGGTATCAATCTAAGTATGCATGTCTGCATGGGTAGGTGTTGCTGCTTTAGCTGTGGATTTATTCCTGAATGAAATGAGGAGACACTGTATGTGGAAAAAAGTAATTAAGGAAAGCATGTGTAACAACGGACAGGTTTCAGTTGCATATCCAAGAGCAAATGTATGTATGTATGTATGTATGTATGTATGTATGTATGTATGTATGTATGTATGTATGTATGCATGTATGCATGTATGTATGTCTGTGTGGTTTTTTTTAACTTTTTATTCATTCTGTGTGTGAGAGATGCAGAGAGAGAGAAAGAATTCGAGCAGGGGAAGGAGAGAGAGAGAGAGAGAGAGAGAGAGAGAGAGAGAGAGAGAGAGAGGGAGAGAGAGGGAGAGGAAGAGAGGGAATCTGGCAGTGCAGAGCCTGACGCAGGGCTCCATCTCATTAAGCATGAGATCATGACCTGAGCTGAAATCAAGAGTCTGCTGGTAACTGACTGAGCCACTCAGTCGCCCTGTCTTTATTTTTTAAACATATGAACTCTTGAGTCATTGTTCTCCTTGGGTTTTAGCCATTTTCTTGTAGCAAATGTATTCTGAAATACAGAGGGGTCTGTGTGCTTCAAAGTGAACAGTGGGATGATGGATTTTTTTAAGGTAGTATATCAGCTCAGTGGGGGCACATGGCAGAATGGCTGAATATGAGCCTGGAGCCAGAACCTGGGCTTGAACACTGGCTTACACGGATGGCTAAGGTGAGTCCTGCCCATGAGGAACACATGGTCTAGGAGGGGAGCAAGGGCTACGTAAGGAGGTTCATGACAACACAACTAGTGGGAAGAAGAACTGTGGACACACAAAGGGGAAGTAAGCAGACCCAAGACACTTTCCATAAAGAAAGACATAAGAAAGGAACGAAACCTCGTAGAGTTGTGGAGGCATCCTTCTTGTAGGCTCTCATGAGTGTATTTTCACTAAGTCCGTAACAATTGGTAGCTGATCCCTGCTGAGCCAAGCTCCTCCAGGACAGAACCTTCCTCTGCTCAGTTGGCTTCAAGTGGACCTGGGTATTCAGCCCTTCTCCAGTGTCCCTCTCCCACCATCCCACTTCTGGCCCTCTTGACTCCTAGATTCCTAGGAAAATCAGCCTATAAGGTCAAATGCTTATTTGTTGTTAGTTCCTTCCAGAGACAGGGTCTCCACGATGCTATCGATTCTTTCAGTGGAATCCTGCCCATGGGCTGCACAAGGAACTCCATGATACGAGTTCATTGCCTCCTCAAATGATGGGTTTTATGAGAAGTTAAGTCTTGTGAGCTTGGGTTAGAAACAGTCCACATCATTTCCAATCTCAAGGCTTGTTTTGGACAAAGGATGAAGATAAAAAGCAACGAATACATAAAAGACTTTTGTAAGAAGCTCAGCGTAAATACGGCAAAAGAAAAGATAGGGGGGAAGTGTCTTTTCATTTCATGTTAACAGCCAAAGAGAAAAAGCTTCTTTAGATCTCAAGAAGAAATAATAATATCAGTACGCAAAGCAAGCTTTAAAGGTGAGCATTATCAACGTGTCAGTAGAGCTTTTTAGTACAAACTCTACAGATTATGGTATTTCTCATAACTCCTTGCTGCCCTAGGGAAAAGTACTTCATTGCCTAACTTTTATCTGAGTTCATGGCTATTTTCCTTTCATTTTTAAAGCTTAGCTTATCTTAGTTCATCAAATAATTTTTTTTCTTTTTTTGATGACAGAAATCTCATTTACACTCCTGAACGTCCTATTACCCTTGACAGGTACCTAGCATTCTGCCTTGCACATCTACTTACTTATGTGGGGAAAATGAAAAAAAAAAAACAAAAAACAAAAAAAAAAAACCAAAAACAGGCATTTGTTACTTCACCGTCCACAGACAAAATAAACTCCTAACGGAAATAATAAAATATTTGGGCACTGAACACGTGACTGCTCTTAAATGTTCATATATTCAAATTGAGGACATTTTTTATTTGACAGGTTTGGTCAAATGCCCAAGAGAACGATTCAAAAATAAAGAGAACTCTGGGAATCAATGGGTTAGGAAGGTCATGAAAAAATTGGAGACTACGATCCAGATCTTAAAAAAGCTCTGAATGTATACTCACAAAGACTTACCGACTTTGGATAACCAGGTTAAAAATAGTGCTTTGAAATTCCATAGAGCTGTAGCATTCGAAGGCAGGGTTTCTTACAATATGGTCTGATCCCTCTCCCTAATCAACGGAATCATGGAAGGCTTCCTACAGGTGCGGATTCCGAATTCACACCGAATTCTACATTTTTAGGTAATGTGCCAGGTTTTGTTAAGATAACCCAAAGTAGTAATAGCATTCCAATCTGCAAAGGACACACGAGCCCCACTCTCTTTAGCATAAAGTTTGGGTTGCTTTGGTAGGTGGATGAAAGCAACAAAACACAGAAGTGTGCAGGGAGAAGTGGAGACTTGAGGTGTTTGAAATGCATACTGTCCCATTTCTCAGGGAGGGCACAGAGACGGCTTGAAGGCACCCATATCAGGTGTTTCTGTCTGAACCAGTCCTGCTACCCAGGCCACAGTCAACCATAAATATTATCCAGAGAATTGATCTGCATCTGCATCTGCATCTGTATCTGCTGGCGATTCCCTGACTAACCAGATTCTCACTGCTGCTGGGGCTGGGGGTGTGGGGTGGGAGGCAGATAAACGGAGAGAATCAGACCAGCCCAAGTGGCCAAGAACTGGATGGAGACCACCCTATGTGTTACCGTGGCCATATCTGAAGTTTCCAGAGCTGATGATCCTATATTCGGGGCCACTACTGTTCCGTGATGATATTGCAGTTGGTATATGATGCTAAGAATTAAAACAAGGAAACGTGGTAACTTAGTATACATTATAACGTGTCAACAAGAAGGCAAAGAAAACTCTTGGTTTGTACTTCGTTGGTAAGTACTAATAGATATGAAAGTTACCGTGCCTCCTAGGAGGCAAGGTTCTTGCCAACAGAAATACAACGCTAATACAGGAGCACCTTCCAAGGGTTCATCTGAGAGTATACTGAATGGCCTGAGTATGTAATGTGATTCGATAAGGCAGAACTGGTTTCTCCATGGCCCACAAGTATTAATTTCTAGAATTCCTATGAGTTTTCTTGATGCATTGATAAGCCAAGGAAACCTAGGAGGGGATTTGGTGAAGCCACATGCCCTAGACATAGGACAGCTAATTTTTGACTTAAGAAGAAAACGAATGACCTCCAAAAGACATCAACAATTGTACCTCACAGATGTGCTGTGAGATTGAAATGCTCACACATGTGCTGCATCTTGAAGACGGTAAATGCTAAAAACATTGGTAGTATTATATTAATGGCTGCTACCCTTTTTTCCAAAATTTTGTAGGAGGTCATAAAAAATTGGCAGCTCTGCCATTCCATGCAGTCTGCTGCCGATGACATTGTTGCCTTAATGGAGCACAGCCTACAGCCTCTTTGTGAGTAAAACTCTCTTTGATTATGCCACTGGTGGCAGCCTTTCTGTGACAGCTAAACACGTCCCTAACCGATACTACTTGCACTTACTCAATGCCATTCAAATACAATTTCATGTTTTGTTAGCACAGATAACATCAATAATGTCACTCTTATTGAAGGTGAAATTATTACCAACATCACTCAGCAGATGAGGTTGGGGAAAAGATGCTAGAGAAGTTTCCTAAATGAAGAAGGGTTTGGAGAATACCAGCGTTCTATCTCCTAAGCATACCCTCGCAGAGTAAACTGTAGGGCACAGGGTTCTCTCTGTTACAATATCACTTGAAGTTTAGGAGTGTTTTTCCATATAAATGTTTGAAAAAGTCCATGGTAGAGAAGGATTTACTTAATCCCAGAGAGTAAAATGAAAGAAGGCTTTGGACCCACAAACTCTTCCAATCAGTAAGTAGGCCGAGACAACCATAAGGCTGTAGACACAGGCTACCTTTCATGAGAAGGGAAGAATGACTTGGATGTTGAAAGCCAGAACCCCGGAGGAGCTAGGGCCATGGAAAATCATTCCCAGGCCTTAAGACCCAATAAAGGACTGCCTACC
Source organism: Puma concolor (assembly GCF_028749965.1). Classification (NCBI taxonomy): domain Eukaryota; kingdom Metazoa; phylum Chordata; class Mammalia; order Carnivora; family Felidae; genus Puma; species Puma concolor. The sequence continues at coordinate 2,203,106 of NW_028240124.1, read as the reverse complement.
TGTACCAGCTGAACTTCAGGATTGCTATGGACCAGTGACTCATTCATGATAACCTCCTTCCTTCTTTGGAACAGCAATGTTTGTGTTTTGTTGGTTTATTTGTTTTTTCTGTGTGTGTGTGTGTGTGTGTGTGTGTGTGTGTGTGTGTGTGTGTTGTGTGTGTGTTTTCTGGTTATCACATGCCCCTGTTGGTTGTATGCTGAATTCATAGGTCTTCATTCATACGTCTTCAGATTGAAAGTGTAGTCGAGGACCAGTGCGCCAAGGAGACTCATTCACTCCTAGACCTAATTTAGATAACAATATTCTGGACTTTGAGCTGATGTTACAAGGGTTGGGTCTTTAAGAGGCAGGATTCTTGGGGAAAGGTGAGGATATTTTTCATGCAGGATGAGAGTGAATAATAGGAGGCCCGCAGACAGGCTGTGGCAGTGTAAAATATGTTCATAAATTCTCTTTTAAGCCCTTCAAAAGGGGGACCTTCATTCCCTTTTCCGTAAGCATAGGCCAGACGTACTGAATGATTTTGAAAACTAGAAGAAGGTGGAAGTGATAGTGAGTTAAAAACACTCTAAAGAGCAGATATTGTAGTTCCAATGGGGTTGTGATTAGGGGAAAATCGATGGAAGGGGCAACAGGCCATTAGACGCTACGATTCTATGAGTGGAAGAGATGAACATAAGCGAAGAGAAACAAAAATTATATAAAATCATGGAGGGGGCAAAACAGAAGAGACTCATACGTATGGAGAACAAACTGAGGGTCACTGGAGGGGTTGTGGGAGGGGGGGATGGACTAAATGGGTAAGGGGCACTGAGGAATCTACTCCTGAAATCATTGTTGCACTACATGCTAACTAAGTTGGAGGTAAACTTTAAAAAAATAAAAGTAAATCAATTACAAAAAGAAGCTACAATTCTACACTATCAAAATTATCAATTAAATTTGAGAGTGGACTCAAGATATCTTCAGACGTACAAAGACACAGAACATTCAATTCTACGCATTCTTCATTAGGAAGTTATCTGAAGGTGTACTCCAGCAAAACAAGGAGAGAAAAAATAAAGAAAAAATATTCTTAATAATAGGCAACATTAACAGGGTGTTTATTTTTGTGCCAGACAGTGTTATGGGTTACTTTCACATATTATTACATAGGAACCACACAACAATCTTATAAAGTATATACAATTACCATTCTTATCTTCGAGAGGAGGAAACAGGGTTATAAGGAAGCCAAATAACTCATCCAACATCCAACTTACACAGTTGGTAAGGGGAACAAGTAAAGTCTAACCCCAGGCCGTCTGGCTCAAGAGTCCAGGCTTTTAAATGCTCCCTAACTTCCCAGATAGCCATATTACCATGAAACCATGGAAACAAACTGGGAGCGGGGCAGAGGAAAATCACAGGAAGGAAGCTATGAAGCAGACCTACTGAGTCACCACCTAAATGAGGCAAAAAAGAGAAGGGTCCAGTGAGAGACCGCTAAGAGGTTAGCAGGAAGATGTCATAAAGTGGCATGATTTGAGAACACTGAAAGAGTGAAATAAAACAAAGAAGTGCAATTAGAAAATTAAGGAGAACCAGAAAATATCCATAAGACGGCCTTAGTCTGAATGAGCCAAGTGAAATATGGCATGGTTTAAAGCACTGATGGAATACAAAGAGAAAGGATCCATTTCACCTTGATGCTAGAGATGTCCTCATTCAGCAGGTCCAAGGACTCCAGGAAAAGAGTAGTAATTCTAATGTTTGCATATTATTTAATAATCCCAATAATTTAAACCATTTATTAGTTTTCAAGTTTTAGAATCAACCTTGAACCCTCTAAAGAGACTTGATTGCAGAGCATAACAGCAGTGTTAACAACAATGACAAACAGAAGCCCAAAGCTGTTGGGAGACAAAGAAGAAGTGCAGCAAGGTTAAGGAAGACCTTTATCTTACAATGTAAGGAATGAAAAATGATAGTACAGGTAAGGGAACTAGGTCTCTATTTGAAAATTACATCTTGTGGGGTACCTGAGTGGCTCAGTGAGTTCACAATCCAACTCTTGATTTTGGCTCAGATGATGATCTCACTGTTCATAAGACTAAGATGAGCATTAGGTTCTGCACTGACAGCTCAGAATTCTCTCTCTCTACCCCTATCCTGCTTTTGCATACTCTCTCTCTCTCTCTCTCTCTCTCTCTCTCTCTCTCTCTATCTCTCTCTCTCTCAAATAACATACATTCATACATACATACATACATACATACATACATACATACATACATACATACATACATACAAACATAAAATTATATCTTGTGATGGTTAATTGCATGTTTAAACTGGGCTAAGCAGGTCCGTGAGTTCGAGCCCCGCGTCGGGCTCTGGGCTGATGGCTCGGAGCCTGGAGCCTGTTTCCGATTCTGTGTCTCCCTCTCTCTCTGCCCCTCCCCCGTTCATGCTTTGTCTCTCTCTGTTCCAAAAATAAATAAAAAACGTTGAAAAAAAATTTTAAACTGGGCTAAGCCAGAGGGTACCCAGATATATGGCTAAACATTATTTCTAGTGTATCTGTGAGGACATTTCTTAGTACAATTAACATCTGTATATCAGTAGACTAAGCAAGACACATTGCCTTGCCAACCACTGGGTGGCCTCAAATGATCCATTGAAGACCTGAATAGAACAAAAGGCGGAGTAAGAGAGAATCCACTGTGTCTATCTGACTGTCTTCAAGCTGCGATATTGGTGTCCTGACTTCAGGCTCAGACTTGGAATGGAACATACATCATCAGCTCTCCTGATTCTTAGGCTTTTGGAGTCTGCCTGGAACTAAACTACTGGATCTCCTGGGTCTGCCCTTCTCAGCCTCCGTAATCCTGTGAACCAATTCCCATTGATAGTGAGTCTCTGGAGAACCCTAACTAGTACCTATATGTAACGTCATCCGTTATGTGTTTTTGCCCTCAGATCCAGTTCCTGCACTTCTCCTACAGACTGTGTTTCCTGTTTCCTTGCCAACTGGCTTCCAGAGGGATTTGACCAATGCGTGTTTGATGGGAGTAAGGGAGGAAGGTATAAGCCCAGAGGTTTTTCTCTCTCCCGCTCCACTTCCTACCAGTGATTGTATCTCCTTCAAATTCTAGCTTCTTTCCAAGAGCCTCTTCACCCATGTTCTCAGTTCCTGCTAGGTATGGTTCTGAATTTCTCAAGCTCTGCTGGTGGAAACAGCTTTCTGATGATACTAATTCCTGATTGCTTCGCCATCCTTTGTTTGGCTTCTGGGATTTCCCATCACGTGTGTAACTGTTTAAAATACCTATAGTGACTCACCGGCTAGCTGGACCTGACTGAAACAGTATACAGATAGAAGTTCGGGAATATATCGGAAGGTGAGGAGAGAGAAGACAGGTGGCTTAAGCGACCTATACGTCAACTTCACATAGGAAGTCAGTAGACGGTGCTTAAAACTGACAAATCAATAAGCAGCAGTATAGTGTATTACTTATCTTCATGAAGATTCCTAACAAAAGAATATAATCCTGGAACAGTTAAAAGTGTTGCCTCAAATAATGGAGACTGTAAAGAGACCTGTGGTTGCCAGGAACTCAGGGGGGAAGGGAGAGATGAATAATAGATGAAGCACAGGGAATATTTACGGCAGTAAAACATCTTGTAAGACAGTGAAATGCTTTGAATCATGGCATTGTGCGTTTGTCAAAACTCACCGAACTGCACACCACAGTGAATGCTAAGGTACACTTCGGTCTTTAGTTAATAATAGTTTTCATATGGGCTCATCCATTGTAACAAACGCACTACACTGACACAAGAAGTTTACAATAGGGAAAACTATGTTTTGGGGGGTAGGAGGGAGAACAGGGGAACTCTGCACTTTCCAGTCTTTTTCTGTTAACCAGCTTTTTAAAAGCTGTTTTAGAAAATAAACTCCCTCAATGAAAGGGAGGCAGAGAGACAGAAGAGGAGGGAAGGAAAGAGGGAGAAAGGGAGCTACTTAAAAGTCATGGAGGAAACTTAAGTGTGGATTACTAAGTGAAGGGATCCAATACGAAAAAGCCATTTGCTTTACATTTCCAACTATGATAACGTTCTGGAAAAACAAAACAAAAGAATACAAAGAAAACAAAACAACGACAAGGACGACGACGACAACAACAACAACAACAACAAAACACCTTCGGAGACAGTAAAAAGACCACTGGCTATTAGGGTTTAGGGGGAGAGAGGAAGTGGTAATAGGCGGAGCACAGGGCACTTTAGGGTGGTGTAACTATTCTGTATGATACTGCAATAGTAGATACATACCATGATACATTTCTCAAAACTTATGAATCTATATAACACAAAATAAACCCTAACTGTTAGTTAATGATAATGTGTCTAATGATAATGTGTCAGTCAAGAGTGGCTCATCCACCACTTATAATTAATGTGTCCACATTAGTGTAAGGTACTATAGAAACTACTGGGGGTGAGGAACCTGTATTTTTTTGTGCAATTTGTCTCTAAATCTAAAATTGTCCTTAAATATGGTCTGTTTAAAAAAAAACCTGAATTAAAAAAAAAGAAAAAAGAAAACAAAAGAAAGTGTTGCCTCTGGGGAAGAGGTGTTCATGGGGGAAACAAAGCTTTTGATTTTTTCTTGCAAGTACTGATCTGCAATTTGGATGTTGTGGTGTTGGTTTTTTTTTTTTTTTTATCTATTTGTATACAATACTTGGATTGATATTTCTCAAATAAAAAAAAAATCTATACACCTGCCAGAATAGATAACATGAAAAAGACCATATTAGCAAGTGTTGGCAAGGCTATCAAGTATTCAGAGCAGGTACTAGTATAGAAAGAAGTTTGTGTAAATTGGTATAACCATTTTGGAAACACTTTGGAGGAATCTTACCAAAGCTGATAAGTTGGATGACATGTGACCCAGCAAATTCTCTCCTAGATAAATAAATACTATTGTAAAAAATGTTCACCAAACGACATGTCCTATAATGATCACTGAAGTTTTCTTCATAATTACCCTAGGCCAGAGCCTACCTAAATGTCCACCAAGAGTTGCAGAAATATTGTAAACTATTCATATAATGAAATTCTATACACCAATGAGCAGAAAGGATCTATACATACAATAACATGAATATCACTAACATAAGTTTGAGTGAAAGAAACTAGGTGTAGGACACATAATTCCATTTCTATATAGCCCAACAACAAGCAAATGTTGTATATTCTGTAAGACGTCAGAATAATTGCTGTCCCAAAGGAGAGATAGACCGTGAGTGAAAGAGGCACAGGTGGTCCCTTGGGGTCCTGGTACCTTTTTTAATGAGTGCTGATTACACAAGTATATTGAACTGAATTGCATCTATATGTGCTGAAAATACTTTTAATAATATATGTTCTTTTTTGCGTGCCTGGGTGGCTAGTCACTTAAGTGTCCAACTTTGGCTCAGGTGATGATGTCATGGTTTGTGAGTTCGAGCTCCGCATCAGATTCTGTGCTGACAGCTCAGAGCCTGGAGCCTGCCTGGATCCTGTGGCTCCCTGTCTGGACCTCCCCTGCTCACACTGAATCTCTCTCTAAAAAATAAACAAACATGAGAAAAATAATATATGTCCTTTTGAATGTATACTATACTTCAGTAATCTTATTTTAATCTGAGTGCAGACCCCTAAGTCACACCCTTTTTTCTCTACTATCACTTCTAAACATTTAAAGAATATGTACTTTTAAACATCCTAGAACATACACTCACACACACACACACACACACACACACACACACACACACACACACACAGAAAGAAAGAAAGAAATTGGCGGGAGGAGCCGGGAGGTGGGTGAATGGCAAAGAAACTCTAGCTTTATTACACAAGCATGGAACCAAATTCTTTTGGAGAGGGTGGGGGTGGAATGGCTTCTTCTGACGACTTCAGAGCAATGAGGGAACAAGAGAGATCATGGATCTGCCCCTACAGTCCTGGAGACCTCTCAATCTGGGGTTAGGAAGAAAGGGGACCTCCCTTGCGGTCCAGGGGTCTCCTCCCTCCGCAGACCCGGTGCTGGGAGGCAGCAGAGGGCACAGCTGCCCCGGAGTCCCAGAAGGCGGCGCCGCATCCCAGGGTCGCGGCCCGGGACCGTCTGGTGCTTCTTCGCCTGTAAAGTGCACTAGGGGACGCGGGCCAGGCTCTCACTGGTTCATCCCTCCAGGTACAACCCGTCCCGGGGCTGAGATGTCGCGCGGCTGTGGCCCGCATCTCACGCCCAGGCACTGGGAAGCGACGTAGTCTCACCACGGGTGCCAGGTTCACTCCCAGGACTTGGCGCGCTTGGCGCCGCGCTTCTGCCAGGCTGCTCTGGACCCACACGTCGCCGACTACGCGGATGGTGGGCAAGGTGGTCAGCGTCGGAGTGGCCGCCCTCCCACTCTCCTCCAAGGTGCGGCCCCCGGAGCAGGGCCCGGGTGTCGGGGGCTTGCGGGGGCTGCTGTCCTCGCGGGACGGCGGCGGCGGGGGCGGCACCTTCCTCTGGCCGGCCGCGACCGTCCGGGCTCCGTGGCGCCTCCTCCTGGCAGCAGGGAGGCGCGTCTGGACACGGGCTTCTGGGGGCTGGTGCCCAGGCGTGTACACCACCTTCTCCTCAGGCGCCTCCAGCGCGGCCCCTCCTGCAGCGCTAGAGGCTCCTCCCTGGTCCGCCGGGGCCAGGGCCTCCCGGGGCCTGCGCCGCTGCCTCTTCATGCGGCTCAGGATGTGAGGCCGCTAAGGGCCGACCACGCTTGCCAGGTCTCGCCGCTGCCGCCGGGCCCTGATGAATTTCCTACCATGAAGCCAAATCAGGCGGCAGGCTGTGAGAGTTACACTGCAGTTGCTAGGAGACCAGGCGCTTTGTGAGGTCACCATGTCTGCCTATCCTGTCACTGCCAGCTGCCCAAAGCTGCCTTAGGTTGGGCTGTGTTTAAGATTATGCCCTTGAGAAAGACCTGCACGTACTCTTACTTGAGAAGTACCATAGTTCTTGACGAGTTCAAGAGGGTTGTCCTCGACGTGAATGCACTGGTGCCTCAGCCTCCATTAATTCCATCTAACATGAGATGACTTCGCGGTGGAGAGTACACACAACTTGCAATCAAACAAGACTGTAAGAGGGTTTTAGCTAATTAAATGCCTTGTCATGCAACGCAATGAAAGCCAAATTCAAGTAACTACTCTACTCTTCCAAAGAATACAGATATACTGTGCCTTGCTTAGGGGTCCATATGTGTGTGGCTATAGCTCCCAGTTCAGGAAGCTGTTCTTCACAGCAGCAGCAAACAGTTTGCCTAGTTAGTATGCATGCTCACTTTCACGCAGCTTAGGGAAGACCGAGTCATGGTGTGCTTAAGAGCAAAGCGTCAACGAGTTCTGCGTGAGTGGCCATGAGGGCATTCAGTGCCACTAAAACCTGTTCGGTACCTACCAATTCATGATATTTCAGGTAAGTCATACACAAGGTAGTAAAAGACCGTATGGGATTCCAAGGGTAGAAAACGTGTTACACCGTCCGTGTAAGTGCTTTTGAAAGCAACCAGCATGGTCCATCCAGCATCACCACATACACAAATAATTCACAAAATATTACAAGGACCACCTACCATGATCAATTGAAATCCACTTCCTCATGAAAGGATGACACCAAACTATGTGAATCAAGAAAAGGGATAAGTCATGGTAACAATCAGAAGAGACACTTGCCAAGGTCAACGTGATACATGTCAGAGGCCTCTGTCTTTACTCAACTCCTTTTCTTAAACACACAAACCAAACTTTCCTCTACGCACCTTAAGCCAGTACTACCTCACGTTCAGAAAGTGCTGAAAATGGAAAGCTATCCTCATATTCAGTAAGAGCAACCCCTGGATTTCCTTTTTCATTAAAGGTAATTTATTTTCAAATTGGTTTCCACGCAACACCCAATGTTCATCCCAACAGTGCCCTCCTCAATGCCCGTCACCCACTTTCCCCCAACCCTACATCAACCCTCAGTCTGTTATCAGTATTTAAGAGTCTCTTATGGTTTGCCTCCCTCCCTCCCTATAACTTTTCCCCCGCATCACCTCCCCCATGGTCTTCTGCTAAGTTTCTCAGGATCCACACAGGGATGAAAACATATGGTATCTGTCTTTCTCCGCCTGACTTATTTCACATAGCATAATATCCCCCAGTTCCATCCACGTTGCTACAAATGGCCAGATTTCTTTCTTTCTCATTGTCAAGTAGTATTCCATGGTATACATAAACCACAACTTCTTTATCCACTTGTCAGTTGATAGACAGCTGGGCTCTTTCCATAGTTTGGCTGTTCTTGAAAGTAGTGCTATGAACATTGGGGTACATGCGCCCCTATGTCTCAGCACTCTTGTACCCCTTGGGTAAATTCCTACCAGTGCTATTGCTGGGTCTTAGGGTAGATATATTTTTAATGATTTGAGGAACCTCCACACTGTTTTCCAGAGCGGCTGCACCAGGATGCATTCCCACCAACAGTGCAAGAGGGTTCCTGTTTCTCCACATCCTCACCAGCATCTATAGTCTTCTAGTTTGCTCATTGTAGAGACTCTGACTGGCATGAGGTGGTATCTCATTGCGGCTTTGCTTTGGATTTCCCTGACGAGGAGTGCTATTGAGCATCTTTTCATGTGTCTCTTGACAATCTGGATGTCCTTTTTAGAACAGTGTCTGTTCAAGTCTTCTGCCCATTTCTTCACTGGATTATTTGATTTCCGGGTGTGGAGTTGGTGAGTTCATTTTACAGGTTTAGGATACTAGCCAATTATCCAGTATGACTTTTGCACACATCTTTTCCCATTCGGTCAGTTGCCTTTTAGTTTTGTTGATTGTTTCTTTCATTGTGGAGAAGGTTTTTATTTTGATGATGTCCCAATAGTTCATTTTGCTTTTAATTCCGTTGCCTTTGGAGATGTGTCAGCTAAGAACTTGTTGACGCTGAGGTCAAAGAGGATGTTTCCTGCTTTCTCCTCCAGGGTTAGATGGTTTCCTGTCTCACATTCACATCCTTCATCCATTGTGAGTTTATTTTTGTGAGTGGTGTAAGAAACTGGTCTAGATTCATTCTTCTGCATGTTGATGTCCACTTGTCTCGGCACCATTTGTTAAAGAGACTGTCTTTTTTCCATTGGATATTCTTTTCTGCTTTGTCAAAGATTAGTTGGCCATACGTATGTTGGTGCAATTCTGGGGTCTCTATTCTATGCCATTAAGTGTATGTATTTGTTTCTGTGCCAGTACCATGCTGTCTTGATGGTTATAGCTTTGTGGTAGAGGCTAAAGTCTGGCATTGTGGTGCCTCTCACTTTGGTTTTCTTTTTCAGTATTACTTTGGCTATTCAGGGTCTTTTGTGTTTCCATACACATTTTATGATTGTTTGTTCCAGCTTGGAGAAGAGTGCTGGTGCAATGTGATAGGTGCTGCATATAATGTGAGGACTGCGTTGGGTTGTATTGACATTTCGCCAATATTTATTCTTCCAATCCACGAGCATGGAATGTTTTTTGCTTTCTCTGTATCTTCTTCAATTTCCTTCACAAGCCTTCTATAGTTTTCAGCATACAGATCTTTTACCTCTTTGGTTAGCTTTATTCCTAGGTACTTATGACTGTTGGTGCATTGAAAATGGGATCCGTTTCTTTATTTCTCTTTCTGTTGCTTCATCATTGGTTTATAAGACGCAACCAATTTCTGTACATTGATTTTTGTACCCTGCAACATTGCTAAATTCATGTATCAGTGCTAGAGGACTTTTGATGGAGTCTGTCGGAACTTCCATATATAGTGTCATGCCATCTGCAAAAAGTGGAAGTTTGACTTCATCGTTGCAAATGATGATACTTTTAATTTCATGTGCTGTCCGATTACTGATGCCAAGACTTCCAACAGTGTGTTCAACAACCCGGGTGAGAGTGGACATCTCTGTCTTGTTCCTGATCTCAGGGGGAATGCTCTCAGTTTTTCCCCATTGAGGACGATATTTACTGTGGGCTTCTGATAAATGACTTTTATGATGTTTAAAGTAGTTTCCTTCTATCCCAACTTTCTTGAGGGTTTGTATTAGGTAAGGATGCTGTATTTTCTCAAATACATTTTTTCTGCATCTATTGACAGTGTACTATGGTTCTTATCTTTTCTTTTCTTAATGTGATGTAGCACAATAATTGATTTGTGAATATGGCACTAGCCCTGCCGGCCAGTAATGAATCCCACTTGATCGTGTTGAATAATGCTTTCTATATGCTATTGAATGTGATTTGCTAGTATCTTGTTGAAAATTTCTGCACCCCTATTCATCAGGGATATTGGCCTGTAATTCTCCTGTTTTTCTGTGTCTCTGTCTGGTTTGGGAATCACAGTAATGCTGGCTCATAAAATGTGTCTGGAAGTATTTCATTCATTTCCGTGTTTTGGAGCAGCTTGGAAAGGATAGCTATTATCTCTGCTTTAAATGCCTGCTAGAAATCTCCAGGGAAGCCACCTGGACCAGGACTCTTATTTATTGGGAGATTTTGATAACTGATTCAATTTCCTCACTAGTTATGGGTCCGTTCACATTTTCTATTTCTTCCCGTTTGAGCTTTGGAAGTGTGTGGGGATGGAGGCATTTGTCCATTTCTTCCAGGTTGTCCAGTTTGTTGGCATAGAAGATTTTATAGTGTTTCCTGATGAATGCGTGAATTTCTGAGGGATTCTTTGTAATAATTCCATTTTCATTCGTGATTTGACCTATTTGGGTCCCCTCTCTTTTCTTTTTGAGAAGCCAGGCTAGACGTTTATCAATTTTGTGTATTTTCTCTAAAACACAACTCTTGGTTTCATTGATGTTCTCTACTGTTTTCCTTTAGACTCCATATTGTTTATTTCTGCTCTGATCTTTATAATTTTTCTTCTTCTGCTCGCTTTGGGGTGTCTTTGCTGTCCTGCTTCTAGTGCCTTTAGGTGTGCTGTTAGACTTTGTATTGGGGATTTTTCTTGTTTCTTGAGATAGGCCTGGATAGCAATGTTTGTTTTCGTTGTTGTTGTTGTTGTTGTGTTGTGTTTTGTTTTTGTTGTTCCCTGTCAGGACTGCCCTTGCTGCATCCTGAAGGGTTTCCATTGTTGTGTTTCATTTTCATTTGTTTCTTTATATCTTTTAATTTCTTCTCAATTTGCCTGGACCCATTTATTCGTTAGTGGGATGTTTTTTAACCTCCATGCTTTTGGAGATTTTCCATCTTTTTTCTGTGTTTAATTATGTCCCCTGCAATTACCACATTCTTATCAAAAAGATTCTGTATGTTTTTAATTAATTGTTTATATGTTTGTGTGTCTCAGAATTTCGTGTGTAGACATTTAAAATTTTTAGCTCTTCCTGATGGAGAGACCCTGGAATTAATATCGAAAGCCCTTCGTCATCTTTTGTTACAGCCTTTAATTTAAACTCTACTTTGTATGATATAATTTGGCTACTCCAGGTTTCTTTTGACCTCCAGTAGCATGATAGAGAGTTCTCCATCCCCTCACTTTCAATCTGAAGGTACCCTCATGGCTAAAATCAGTCCCTTGTAGACAGCAAATAGATGGGTCTTGTTCTGTTTTTTGTTTTGTTTTTTCTATCCATTCTGATACGCTATATTTTTTGTTTGGAGCATTTAGTCCATTGAAATCCACTGTTATTATGGAAAGATATGCGATTAGAGTCATTGTGGTGTCTGTAGGTTTCATGTTTGCAGTGGTGCACCAGTTTCCTTTCCCACCAACAGTGAGAGAGGGTTACTCTTTCTCCATATCCTTACCAGCATCTGTGGTTTCCTAAGTTGCTCATTTTAGCCACACTGACTAGTGTGAGGTGGTATCTCAGTGTGGCTTTGATGTGTATTTTCCTGATGATGAGTGATGTTGAGCATCCTTTCATGTGTTTTTGGGCCATCTGGATGTCTCTTTTGGAAAAGTTTCTATTCATGTCTTCTGCCCATTGTTTCACTGTATTACATTTTCCAGGTGTGACTTGGGTAAGTTCTTTATACATTTTGTGTAGTAACCCTTTATCTACTATGTCATTCGCAAATATCTTCACTCCTTCCATCGGTTGCCTTTTAATGTTGCTGATTGTTTCCTTTGCAGTGCAGAAGATTTGTATCCTGACCAGGTCCTGATCCTTCATTTTTGCTTTTCATTCCCTTGTCTTTTGAGACATGCCAAGGAAGAAATTACTGCAGTTGAGGTCAAAGGTTTTTTTTTTTTCCCTCTTTTCTCCTCTAGTGTTTTGATGGTTTCCTGTCTCACATTTAAGGCTTTCATCCATTTTGCATTTATTTTTGTGCACGTTGTAAGAGAGTCATCTAGGTTATTCTTCATCATGTTACTGTTCAGTTCTCCCAGCACCCTTTGTAAAGAGACTGTCTTCTCTCCATTGGATTGTCTTTCCAGTTTTGTCAAAGATTAGTTCACCATACATTTGTGGGGCCCCTTCTGGGTTCTCTATGCTGTTTCATTGGTTCATGTGCCTGTTTTTGGGCTAATGTCATACTATCTTAACGATTACATCTTCATAGGAGAGGCGAAAGTCTGGGCTGCCTCCCACTGTGGCTTTCTTTTTTAAAGATATATTTGACTACTCAGGTTCTTTGGTTGTTCTGTGCAAAGTTTCAGATTGCTTGCTCTAGTCTGGAGAAGAATGTTGGTACAATTTTGATTGGAATTACATTAAATGTGTAGATTGCTTTCGGTACTATTGACATTTTAACAGTATTCATTCTTCCACTCTATACGCATGGATTGTTTTGTTTTGTTTTTTTCTGATTTTGTTGTGTCTTCATCATTTTCCTTCATACATTTTCTATACTTTTCACTGTACAGATCTTTTACATCTTTGGTTAGGTTTCTTGGTAGGTATTTTACGGTTCTTGGTGAAATTGTAACTGGCATTGATTTCTTGACTTCTCTTTCTGTTGCTTCTTTATTGGTGTATAGAAATGCAACCAGTTTCTTTACACTATTTTGTATCCTGTGAGTTTGGTCAATGCATGTATCAGATCTAGCAGCGTTTTCATGGAGTCTTTTGGGTTCTCCGCATTCAGTCTCATGTCATCTTTGAAAGGCCAAAGTTGGGGCGCCTGGGTGGCGCAGTCGGTTAAGCGTCCAACTTCAGCCAGGTCACGATCTCGCGGTCCGTGAGTTCGAGCCCCGCGTCGGGCTCTGGGCTGATGGCTCAGAGCCTGGAGCCTGTTTCCGATTCTGTGTCTCCCTCTCTCTCTGCCCCTCTCCCGCTCATGCTCTGTCTCTCTCTGTCCCAAAAATAAATAAACGTTGAAAAAAAAATTTGAAAGGCCAAAGTTTGACTTTCAATGATATATGTTCAGTTAAGTGTAGTTAAAAAAGAATTTACCCTTTGGGGTCTATGTTAACTTCATAATTGCACAATAAGTGACAAATAAGCAAGAACTGTGCATGTTATCCCACATTAGAATTGGTAACTGGAATCTAACTCTTTAAAACATATTGAATCTCTCATGATATGGATAGGAGTATGAAACATCTAACTTCACCCAGTGCACACGTGTGTATTTGTAAACACATATGCTAAACAGCAAAATTGTAATACTAGTGAGGTGTGCCAAATTTTACATGGTCATGGTACAGATAATATTCTTTTACCGTCTTTATGGTAGCAGCCCCAATAAGACATTTGGAATCAAGGAGAGAATCCAGAACCTACACGGTACTTTCTCCATGCTCTATTCCTGCTTTCAATTAAATGAACAAATGGAATTAAAAAAATAGATTGCACTGGTAATCATGTTTATTGCCATGGTGCAATAACTTTTTATGGACTCTAGCCATAATAAGAGTGCACGTGAATAGGTGTTGGAAATGACACACTTTATTTGACATGACCAAACTCACTAGAAACATATACTTTCCAAAACTTTTTAATATTCATTTTTCAGACATTGTATAAGGCCTAATATCTTATTACTCCACATTTAGAAGAGCAAAGGTCGACATGGTGAACTTTGCATGTGTTACAATGGCTATCACATAATATTATTTGATATCCTAGAATTTTAAACAACTATACAGCTGCACGGCTCATGCTAGGTATTTAAACCTTGACATATTTTAGCTTTCTGGTTTTCATTATTTAATCGTTTTTTTTTTTAAACTAGCTTTTGCTACAATCGCACAACTTCTAATTTGGGTAATGGACATCCAAGATTCCAGCTTATCTGTTTTTGTATCAGTGAGGAAAATGAATCTCTATATCATTGCCTTTTCAAATAACCATGGCTATGTTTTAGTTCTTTTATCACTGCAATAATAAAATCTCTGTTGTCTTCTATACCTTTTTTGAAGCCCAGTGATTAATCTTATGACTATGATTCTACATTCTTGTTGTTACACTGCTTTAATCTATTTTGATCAATTCTTTAACGGTCACTTCTTCCTGGAATTTCGCCTGAGGGGAATTCTTCCGTTTCATCATTTTGGATAGTTTTCTATCCCTTATGTGTTTTAACATTGTTGTTGTGGTGGTGGTGGTTTTTGTTGTTGTTTTGTTTTCTTTTGTTTTGTTTTGTTTGTTTTATGTGCTCTGCACCTGAGAGCACTGCTACTTTAAAGTGGGCTCATACCCTCTCCATGGCCTGGCCCTTCAGGAGGTGTGTTTTGGAAAGTGTTACTTGCTTGGTGTTGCTATGAAATTTGTTGTTTGATTTCTCATCTCAGAGTGATTTTTGAAAATCCCGCGAGGTGTGCTTTGATGAGTTCCTTGAAGTACCAAATGAAGTAATTGGAGGTTTGCACTATCTTGACAGGGGTTAAAACACCTTAAGTTGCCACGGATGGGTGTTCTTGCCCTTCCCAACAATGGGGGTTACTCCTGGTAGTGAGATCCTGGAGATGTGATGGCGCCAAAGCCCCAGCTCCACACAGACAGCTCCTCTGAAAAGCTCTAGGCAGCTGCACTTAAGAAAGCCGCTCATTTGCTGATTTCCCAGGGGTTACCTTGGGCAAAATTGCGGATTTTTTCAATTACATGACCCCATCTATTTCTTCTACCAGCCAGATCTTAGATTGTAGGCAAATGATACCTCCGAGTTTGCTTTTCCAATTTGTAAAGGGGAAGTATAATGCCTATGTCCAGTATAGCGGTGAGATTATAGGTAATGCCTGTAAAACGTGTGGAAAAACTCCTGGCACATTACACTCCATAAACACTGTATTTTGTTTTGATTTCCTCATAGTTGTCACTACATCCATACAAACTGTATCTCCAGGGTGGGGTCTTATGTAGGTCAAAATGTAAGCTACACCATAGAAGCTATCAACGAGGCAAAATGTTTCTCCTATGCTTGAGGACGTGACCCTTCCCTTTTTTGTATATGTAGACTAAATTTGGTGGTAGAGATTATTGAAGACTTGAATGTATATTGCAGTCTAGCTCACCAGGAGATAGTTAAAAATCCCCTATTTCAGGCATTGTGTAACACATATTGAACACCTTAGGTTTTAGGTGCTATTAGGTTCAAGTACACAGTGATAATCCAACATGCACGCTCCATATATTCAGGATGTTTCAAACCTTTGCGACAAATGGTACAGGTGTAATAACAACCTGTGGCAAATGCTGTTAAATAGAAGACTAAATGTTATGAGAAGAAATGGCACAGGGGAAAAAATGTAGATTAGAGGATTGGCCAACAAAGGTTTCTTGGGGAGAAAAGTCCTTTATTCAAACTTGGACCCGTAGCAAGAACTGGTAAGGAAACTAGCGAACACAAAATGCATTCTAAGCGGAACCTACCTGGGTCTAATTTGAGCAACCAGGAGAAGAGACCGTCCCGGTCACCTAATGAAAGGAGAATGAGGAAAGATGGCATTAGAGAGATGACAAGGCAGGACTGCCAACGTCTGGTGGTCATGTTACAGATTCTATGTGTCATTTTGAGTACAGTGGAGATTAGAGGGTTTTCTTAAGCAGAGGAATGAACTGCTCAGATTCAGGATTTTTGGATTGCATTCCGGATGCAGTGAAAAGAATGAACTGGGATTTTGGTGGGAAGGGAAAGGCCGCATGGGGCTAAGAACGAAAATGGAGAGTAGGCAGAAGGTGGTGAGAAACTAGCTGGCTTGGCATACGTTGGAGGTGAAGTTGAGAGCCCCTGCTGCTGAGTGGATCACAGGAAAGACATTGAGGAGGGGAGGACTGACAATGAGTCTCTTTCCTTCTTGAGCAACTGGACAAAGCCCCATTAAGACAGAAACACAAAAGGGGTCTTAAGTGGGTCATGGATTTCAATTGATTGTTGATTGGGTATTAATTCATATGCTTAGAGAATTTTGCTTAGAAATTTATCTTTTCATTTTTTGTTTCTACAAATTGCTTCGGTATTACCATCTTGAGGTTCTAACGGATGGTCTCCATTCTCGCTGTCACCAAGACCTTCTTACATAAGAGTATGGACATGATGGGTTATGTAGGTCCATCATCTTCTACCCAGTCTTTGTCATCGTCACAAATACTTAATGGCCAGTGTTGTAGAATAACCTCAAGCTCCAACAGGGTTGGTCTCACTGTTCTCGGAATGCCTGCCCCTCCTTTATTCCCGCACATTTGCTTTTGTCTCCTTTGTCCTCCTCCTTTCTGCCTGCCAACTACAAATTTGCTCATCCTTTAAGATTCTTTGTGCTATGCCTCTGATATGCCTTTCCTGATCAACTCGGCTCAGTGGACTTCTGCTACATGAAACTTGACCTTGAAGTCTCATTGTGCTTTGTATGGTGTTTGGGTTTTTTCGACCCTCAAATATTGAAAGTTTCTTGAAGGCAAGGAGGAGGTTTGCATGCTTTCAGAAACTTTTATAAACGCTCAAACATGGTCAAAGTTTCGAAATCTTTCTTGGTGAAGTGGTTGAGTCAACGTCAAATCAGGTGGGAGGGGGGTCTGCTGAAGGAATAACACTGGACTGTTTGAACCTATCCTTGATATGTTGAATGGACCTAATGAATTTATGAATTGACATATTTTATTTATTTAACTGATACTAGACTAAATCATTTATTTGAAAAGTTACTTTATGATTACGGCGGTCTTACAGTTTATTGCAGAAAATTTAGAAACCAAACAAGAAAGAAAAAAAAAAAATGGTCATAAGTCAAACACCTGGAGATAAGCATATCTAAACACCTTTTTTATGTTTATGTATTTTTGGCAGAGAGAGAAAACGAGAGAGAGATGAGCAAGAGTGGGAATTGGGAGGAGAGAGAGAGATAGAGAGAATCATAAGCAGGCTCCACGCTGTCAGTGCAGAGCTCAATGTGGAGCTTGATCGCACACACTGTGGAATCATAACTGAGCTGGAATGAAGAGCCAGATGCTTAACCGACTGAGCCATTCAGGCCCCCCTGGAAGTAAGCACCTCTAACACTGTGGTATAATCATCACGGAAGAGGTATATGTACATGCATTAACCAAAATTTGCTATGTAGCTGTGAATCCCATTTTTGGTGCTCTAGTGATACGAGCATTTCGCTAGGTCACAAATGTTCTGCAGGGCTATGAATTGTAAAGGCCACATAGCATGCCATAAATTATTTAAACATGGCTATTGATCATTTAGGATGTTCCATTTTCTTGCTTCAATTAGTTGCTACAAGTAGAATTAGCTTTTCATGGTGTAGACACAGTTTAGTAAATGTCAATTAAAAAATAAAGAGAACTGCAGCCGGTAATGTGAGGCGGAGGAACAGGTAAGACCAGATTTCGCTTCACCTTGTCTATTGCTGGGAGTCTTTACACCCTTCTCTCCCTCTTCCTCTTTTTCTCCTCCTTGGCCTACAACCTCCACCTCTTTATTCCTCCTTCTTCTCATCCTCGTTTCTCTGTCTATGCTGGCCTCCTTGCTTCCCATCAGTACACACGTTCACAATCCTGCCTTGGGGAATTCATGGGTCCAGTCCTTCTGCCTAGATCACCTTCCTGTCAGCAGGTAGTTCTCTCATTTCCGTGATGTGCTTATTCAACTGACACCTTTTTCAGTAGGGCCCTCTGTGTCGAGTATTTCACCCTGTCTAGTATTTTACACCACCTCCCCCAATGCTTATATTCTCTCCAAGATGTATTTACTTGTTTTTCCCCATTCATTATTCTCTACCATAGTTTCTATTTCCATTATCTTTGTTAGTCTCCCCCACTGGACTATTAAGCACCAAGAGCGCAGTGGTCCTTGCTCCTTTGGTTCATTAATGGATCCTCAGGGGGTAGACTGTGTTGTCTCATTCTAAATGCTCTAAAAGTATGTATTGAATGATTCAATGAATCAACATCACTCCTTCTTTCTTAAGAATGTTTTATAATTTTGTACATTACACTTACATCTATGATCCATTTGAGTGAATGATTGTATAAGTGATGAATTTAGATCACGGCTTCTTTTAATTAAATAATTAATTAATTAATTAATCAAAGAACCAATTGATTAAACAATTAATTACTTAGTTAATTGATGACTATTGCATACGAACACTTAATTGTTCCAGTAATACTTGGGAAAGACTATCTCCCTTTTTCTGTTAGGTTGGCTATATGTCATTATCAAAAGTTGGGTGAGGATGCTTGTGTATGGGGTCAGTTTCTGGATTCTCTGTTCTATCTCTTGATCTGTGTGTCCATCTTTCTTCAATATCACACTGCCTTGATTACTGGACGTTTATATTAAGTCTTTAAATGGTGCAACATGAGTTCTCCAACTTGGTTAGTTTTCAGAGCTGTTTGGCTGTTCTCGTTCCTTTGTCTTTTCACACATATTTTAGAATGAGCTTGCTGATATCCACAAAAAATCCTGGGATGTCGACTGGGATTATGTTGAATCTCTAGACAAGTTGATAATTGACATCTTACTAGCGAGACTTCCATGGCTAGATATGGCATATCTCTCCATTTATTTATATCTTCCTTGATTTACCCAATCAGCCTTCTGTGGCTTTTCGCGTACAGATCCTGTGCATGCTTGTTAGATTTAAATGTAAGTATTGCAATGTTTGGTGTGGTTTTAAATGGTTCTTGAAAAAACAGTTCATATTCTAATTGTTCATTGCTTATGTATAAAAATGAGACTGAGTTTTATATATTGACCGTGTATTCTGGGGCTTATTTAATTATGTTTGAGTTGTAGAAAACTGATGTATACACCTTAGAATTTGTTTCATGTTGATAATCACATGATTTAGGAGTTGAGGCAGTTTTAAGGGCAACTGGATGGCTCCATCAGTTGACTACCAGACTGCTGGGTTCAGCAGCTCAGGTCATGGTCCTATGGTCAGGGGATTGAGCCCCGTTTGGGGCTCTGTGCTAAGCATGGGGCCTGCTTAAGCTTCTCTCTCTGTCTTTCTCTCTGTCTCTTTCTCTCCCCGTCTCTGCTCATTCTCTCTTTCCAAAATACGAATTGAAAAATCAAAAAATAAAAGAATCGAGATACTTTTTATTTTCACTTTTTCCAATGCGAAGCCTTTTCTATGCCTTTTCTGTACATGCCACGCTTGTAAGCAGGGGAGATACTGGTGTTTATGTTGATTTGTACACAGAACTGGCTGATTCCCTGCTTTATTTTCTCCTTCCTTGGATTTCTCCCAAACTTTCCCCAATCAAATTAGGATTCAGAGGGACCCTATTCTAGTTTCGGTTCAGGATGGCTGTGTAGGAAGGCCTTGAACTCAACTCCTCTAAGGTGAAAGAAGGTTTCAACTACCTTCACATCCACCTTAAACTTTCTAATTGATTCACTTTTTCTTTCCAGCTTCTCTCTTTCTTTATGTTTATTTATTTTTGAGACAGAGGGAGACAGAGCGCAAGTGGGGGACGGGCAGAGAGAGAGGGAGACATAGAATCTGAAACAGGCTCCAGGCTCTTAGCTGTCAGCACAGGTCCCAATGTGGGGCACGAACCCAGGAGCCATGAGATCATGACCTGAACTGAAGTCGGATGCTTAATCAGCTGAGCCACCCAGGCACCCCCTCCCCACTCTCAGCTTATCTCTTAATTCAGGATCCTGAATGCAAAGTAACACCTCATGGGAACTGAAACTACGCCTCTAGCAATAAGGACTCCCTGAGCCAATAAGACTCCACCCTCAAGCCCAAGACAATGACCAACCTGACCTTAGTGACCACCTGTGTGTACCTACCTCTTTTTCTCCCACATTTTCCTACATACACCTGGAGGTATTTTCAGCACTTTACAGAGAGTCTTTGTTGGGAGTCTGCTGTATCTCTGGTGTCGGCCTCTGAATAAGTTCCCCATTTGTTTCACCTCCACTAGTTCCTTTGAATTGCGATTTTTGTCAGTAATGAGTAGCCAAACCTCACCTTTTTTGGTCCCCTGGAGCGAGGTGCTCTTGTGCCTGAACTCCCTGACTATATTTTCTGGTGAACCAGCCAGAAGTTGTATTTCCAATTTGTCCAGCTCCCTGGGGATTGCACCCATTGATATAAGAATTCCTCCTGAGGAGCTGAGGACTGACTGCACTGATGGTGCCTAACAAAACATAGAAAATCAAAAGACAAGAGCAAGACAGTGAGACAGTAACAAATGAAACACTCACTCTAACGTTGCCAAGGGCAGTTGAGGAAGGACCAGAAACAGACTCCTCTGTCCTTGGGCAGAAAACAGAAAGAAAAAAAACAAACAAACGCAAAACACAAAATACATGAAAAATAAGGAAAAAGAAAGCCAAATAAAGCACAACACAAGTTCATCAAGAAAAAGAAAGAGAGTACAGAAAAAAATAATCAGAGAACTACAAAAGCAACCAGAAAACAAAGAACAAAATTACAATTAGTACATAACAGTCAACAATTACTTTAAATATAAACGGCTGAAGTGCTCCAGTTAAAATACATAGGGTAACAGGATGGATAAAAAACAACACTCACCCATATGCTGCCTAGCACAGTCTCACTTCAGACCTAGACACATACAGACCGAAAGTGAAGTGATGGAGATACATTTCCCATGCACATGAAAGCAAACAACAACAAGGACAACAAAAATAACATCAAACAACAACACCACCTCAGAACCAGGTAGCAACACCTATATCAAACCAAATAGACTTTAAAATCCATAATAAAATATTATCAAACTCCACACAACAACACACTAAAATGATTACGTGGCTTTTATTCCAGGGAAACAAAGATGGCTCATCAAGTCAATCAACATAATATCCCACCTCTACAAAACGGAGGGTAAACATCATATGATTATACCAATAAATGCAGAAAAAGCATACGACAAAATTTAACATGTATCCATGGGAAAAGTTCTCAACAAAGTCGGGGGGGCAGACATGCCTCAACCCATGAAAATATTATTTTATATATATATATATTTTAATTTTTTTTCAACGTTTATTTATTTTTTTGGGACAGAGAGAGACAGAGCATGAACGGGGGAGGGGCAGAGAGAGGGAGACACAGAATCGAAAACAGGCTCCAGGCTCTGAGCCATCAGCCCAGAGCCCGACGCGGGGCTCGAACTCATGGACTGTGAGATCGTGACCTGGCTGAAGTCGGACGCTTAACCGACTTCGCCACCCAGGCGCCCCTTATATATGGTTTATATTAAAAAGTTCACACTGAACATCTCAATGGTGAAAAACTGAGAGCCTTCCCTCTAAGATCAAGACCAAGATAAATATGTCTACTTTTGCCACTTGTCTTTCTTATAACACTAGATGTCCTAGCCAAAAGAATCAGATAAGAAAAAGAAATTAAAGTCATCTACGTTTGTAAACAAGCTAAACTGTCACTATCCGCAGATGACATAAGAATATGCATAGAAAACCCTAAAACTTTCCCCCCAAAACTACTAGAAGTAGTAAACGAATTCAGGAAAGTTGCAGATACGGAACTGATACACAGAAATTGGTAGGGTTTCTATATAATAATAATGAGGTCACAGAAAATGAAATTAAGAAAACAACACCGTTCATAATTGCACCAAAAAAAGAGAGAGAGTAAAATAGCTACGACTCAACTTATTGAAAGTAGTGAAAGACCTGTAGTGTGAAAACCATAAGTCAATGATGAACTTGAAGATGACAAAAACAAATGGAAAGATATCCCATGATCATGGACTGGAAGCATTAATCTCATGACAATGTCCATATTACTCATAATTCTCTACAGCATCAATGCAATCCCTATCAAGATACCAAAGGCACTTTTCACAGAACTGAAACAACTAATACTAAAATTTGTATGGGACCGCAAAAGACCCTGAATAGTGAAAATAATCTTGAAAGACAAAAACATACCTGGAGGTATCAAAATCCCAGATTTCAAGATGTACTACAAAGCTTCAAGTAAACCAATTAGTATGGGTAGTGACACAAAAACAGACACATAGGTCGATGGGACAGAATAGAAAGCCCAGAAATAAGCCCATGTTTATGTGGTAAATTAACCTATAACAAAGGAGGCAAGAATAAACAATGGGAGAAAGACAGTCTCTTCAACAAATGGTATTGGGAAACCAGGAAATCTATATGCAGGTAGCTAGGACCTAACACTAATGCTGGCCTGGGCTCTGGCCCTAAAGGCACCTAGCTTGGACGTCCAAAAGATAATGGATGGGACCAATTACCATTGGGGAAAATCCTGAGTGGAAGTTACACTCTCTCCATGACATTTCCACCGCTGTGATGGAGTTGGAGGAAGAGATCCTGAGACAGTTTCAGTCTGGCCCACCCATGTGTTTGGCTCCACCCTTCCAACGCTAGCCCTGACCCATAACCGCACATGGGTCCTCAATTCAGTCCTGCAGGGAAATCACATCACTGTGGCTGGTTGGACCAAAGGCACTTCCGGGGAACTAACCCTACCCCTACCCACTGCTCTGCCTCTAAGCGGGATCACATTCTAAGGCTGAGAAAAGAAGCGGTGGGACATGGATTCCTCCTTTTTCTACCCTGTGTTCTCTTTGGGACCTCAGGAGATTGAATGCTGCCCACCCTCACTGGGGACGATCGTGCTTTACTAAGTCCACCAAATCAAATGCTAATCTCACCCAGAAACACTCTACAAATATCCCGAGAAAAAATGTTTAGTCTTGGGCACCCCACGGCCAACTCAAATAGACACGTAATAACAACCATCAAAGGGTCATTCTTGTTTTGCTTCCCTTCCCTCATTCACCTCCTATTGCTAACTTTCAAGTTCTGAAGTCGTTGCTTTTTATATTCTGACCAGTGTATAGCGTTAAGAGAAATTCGAGGAAAGTTGTCTTGTGCAGGGACTAGTGTTTCAGTTAATATGAAAATGTTTTCGGTAAGGTAAGGAAAAAAGATCTTAGCTATGGCACCAACATACTCCACGTTACTTTGTCAGGGGTGGCCCTTAGCTTTCCAAACCCTTAACACGCTCATGGGAAGGCAGTTTAACATGGGTGAGAACATGCATCTTGGCATAGGAGCAGAGTTGGACCATCCCAGCCACACCACTCGTGTTTGTGTTATCTTGGACCAATTACTTAACATATCTGAAACTCAGTAGCCTAATTTATAAAATGGAAATAAAAACAAAGGGTCAAAAAGATTAAATGACACTGTTGGCAAGGTGCTTAATCCAACACCTGACAACACGGAACAAGTGCTCCACAGATGATAGCCATCATTATCCTCATTTGAACAGCTAAGACAGGCTAATATTCTGTCTGGGGTCAGATACCTAGGGGGGAATCTCAGGTCTTCTGACACTGATTCTTTAATTTGGAGGGAGCCCAGGGCCAGGATGGCTGAAAGAGTACAAGGAGGTAGACCAGTAGGCCAGTCCTCTATCCACCTCTTATTTGAAAGTCCAGTTGTATATTCATCTCTTTCCTTCTACTGAAAAAAAATGCAAATCCCTCCCTCTAGAAGAAATGATACACAGACGCTTGCATATAATATTAAGTGTTAGGTTCTGTAAAACTTGGACATACATCATCTCATTTAATCTCACAATGGCCCTTCATATGGGAGTCCTTATTCCAATTTCCAGGTGAGGAAATTGAGACCTAGGAAAGTCAAGTGCCTTCCCCATAACTTGTTTATGACCGTGTTAGACAACAACTCTAGACTCCTACTCCATGTCCAGTGTGTTTTCTTCTGTGCCACAGTTTGTTCTCTTCCAAGGCGAACACTGCTAAAGAATCATTGGAACAAAGCAGTAAAAAAAAAAAAAAAATCATTTAAAACGTCTAGTTTTCACCCAAGCACTGCTTTCTGGGTGACATTGGTGTGTTTCCTCTCTGAGAAACAAAGGTGAGAAATTCCAAATCTCGGCCTTTGTTACGGAGTTATGAAGACCAGTAAAAATTAGTAAAGCTCACTGGCAGATTAAGCTTTCCAAGTCGAAGACATTAGTTTCAATTCTCATATTATGTGTGTTAAAGTGGGAGCTGGGATTTCACATGGCTTTGACAATCGGCATCAATTCCTTTCTTCAAGATTTGACCGCATATTCTCATTTTTTTCCTTTTTTTCTCCTTTCTGACTATACTTCCAATCTGCCAGCTCATCCCTAGTTTCTCCTTATGTCTAGCAATGGCCATTCTCCATATGTCCACATTATCTGTCATCAAAGGAGAATAAAAAGATAAAAGAACAAAGCCAGAGAAGTAAGACTCAATACTAAATTGTAAATTGGTGTTAACACTTCTACTTCCAGCCAAATGTAATAACAAACACTAGATTTATACTCCTTATGGAAGCAGCTAAAAGCGTAGACAAAATATATAAGAAGCTGTTCTCAAACATCAGACATGAGGCAGTGAAGGGTAGTGATCCCTGATATTGGGAAATAAGTGAAATGGTTCCTATAGTGCCCTAGCTTATTGACTAGGCTGGGTTTTGAGTCTGTGGTATAGAGAGGAGGAAGCTGGCATAGCCCAAAATTTTCCCTGCATTGTGGAGGGGGTAGTCACTGATTCAGGAAGACTGCTATATTTCACAGAGCAGGGTACCAAAGAAGAGAAAGTTGTTCACACAGAGAACTCCAGAGATCAACAGATGGTCTGCCTTGAGTTTTCAATTGAATATTGATAAACTCTTGTGTATGAGGACACTGAGACCAGGGGAAGGAACAATACCCACTGCCATACAGGGTCAGGAATAATGCCTGACAGCCAGTGTGGAAGACCTCACAATGTACATGCCATTTGGAAAATACTTGATTTTTGTGTCAGTTACTGGACAAAAATTATCCCTAAACTAAGTGCTCTCTGTGCCTTGCCCAAAATATCTTTAACGAAAGACCTGAAGGATCAAGCTATTTGTAATTAACTAAACCCTGTCCTAAAACAAAGGCAAGGGTATTTTTAGGAATCTAAAAGTTTCCAGCATCTGACAGGCTAAAACTGACCATGTTTGGCAACCCATAAAAAATTATCGGGCATGCAAAGAAGCAGGAAAATAAGACACGTAAGGAAGGGGAACTCAACTGACACTGACCCAGAAATTACACAAATGATATAATTTATACATCCGAACATTCAAATAGTCATTATAACTATTATCAGTATATCCAAGAAATTATAGGGCAGAATGAGCATGTTAAAAAGAGACATGCAAGTGGTATGTAAGACCTGTTCTAATTATTATTTTTTTAATTATTATTATTTCTTTTCTTCTACTTCAGCCTTCAACTGTACCTCCTCCCCTATTTTCCTAAGGTGGAAGTTTAGGCTACTAATTTAAGGTCTTTCTCCTTTCCGATTTTGTTACGTTTATGTACTTAATTTGAGAGCGAGAGAAAGCATGTACGTGAGCAGGGGCATGGCAGAGAGAGGGAGAGAGAGAATCCCAAGCAGGAACCCAATACAGGGGCTTGATCTCATGACCATGATAGCATGACCTGAGTGGAAACTAAGAGTTGCGTGCTAAAAACACTGAGCAGCCAGATGTCCGAAGGTCTTTCTACTTTTCTAATAAATGCATTCAATGTTGTACATTGTACTGTAAGCCATGTTTTCACTGCCCACCCCACCCCGCCCTGCACATTTTGGTAGGTTGTATTTAATTTTCATTGAGTCCAAAGTACTTTGAAATTTCTCTCAAGATTCCTTCTTTGATGTGTTATTTAGATGTATGTTCTTTAATCTCTAAATATTTGGGGACATTTCCTGCCATCTTTTCATTATTGCTTTCAATCCAGTTCAATTCCAGTGTGGCATGACAACATACTTTGTGTGGTTTCTATTCTTTGAAATTTGGTAGGATGTGTTTCATGGCCCAGAACATGTTCTGACTTGGTGCACGTTCTGTGTGAACTTGAGAAACATGTTTATTCAACTACTGTTCGATAAAACATTCCATACGTATCAGTTCGATCTAGGTGATTACTGCTACTGCTTCGTCCAGCTGTAGCCTTACCTATATCCTTCTAGACCTGTCAGTCACTGACAGAAAGGTGTTGAAGTCTCTACTATAATAATGACTTTTTCTCTTTCTCCTTCAAATTCTAAAAGTTTTTCCATCATGTATTTTCATTCGCTGTTGTTAGGTATAGAAAATTAGGGATTGATATGTTTTCTTACAGAACTGACCTTTTTATCTCTCTATAGAATCTCTTTATATAATGACACTCTTTATCTCCCTAGAGTTTCCTTGATTGGAAGTTTGCTTTGCGTGGAGTTAATGTAATTACTCCACATCTCTTTGGATAAGCTCTAGCAGGATAAATCTTTCTTCATCCTTTTACTTGTAACCTATCTGTATCTGTATATCTCATGTGAATTTCTTATAGACAATATAGAGTTGCATCTTGTTTTTGGATCTCCTGTGACAATCTCTGAGCTTTAATTGGTATATTTAGACTATTCACATTTGATGTGAGTATTGATATAGTTGGAATAATATCTGCCATGTTTGTAACTGTTTTCTATTCACTGCATTCATACTTTGCTTCCTTTCTATCTTCACCTTTTTCTGCCTTCTGGATTTTAATGCAGCAGTTGGTATATTCCATTTTCTTCTTTCTCTTAGCATATTCATTACACTTGTTTATTTTAAAAGTTGGAGTGGGTTCCCCTTTATTTGCATTTGCATTACTCATTTATAACTAGTCAAATTCCTCTTTCAAATCACACTATACCCCTTCACAGGTAGTGCAGCTACCTTATAACAGCTGTCTCAATTCCTCCATCCCACGCCTTCTAATATTGATGTCATCTACCTCCTTATCCATAGGCTATGATCACCGAGTATATTGCTGCTGTTATCACTTTAAGAAATTGTTATCTTTCAGATAAGTTGGGAATGAGAAAAATAAGCTATTTTCTCTTACCTTTCCTTATTCCTACTCTAATCCTCTTCTTTTTTAAGCATAGATCTAAATTCCTTATTTGTAACTTCTGTCCCTATTCCTTTTTCTAAAGACCTTGTCTTGAGAGAGACAGGGGGCACAAATGAGCAAGGGGCAGAGAGAGAATCTCAGGACAGGCAGAGAGAGAGGGAGAGATAATGGGATCTCACTCAAAGCATGGCTCATGCTCACTTGCAGGGGGGTGGAGCTCACTTGATGTGGCACTTGAACTCACAAACTGTGGGACTTGAACTCATGAATGCTGACATCATGACCTGAGCTAAAGGCAGGTATTTAACCACTGAGGTATCCTCGAAGGAACTTTTTTATTTTATGTATTTATTTCTTGCAAGGCAGATCTACTAGTGATAAAGTCTTTCTTTTTTTGTTTCACAACGTATTACTTGTTTTAGGGTTGTTGTTGTGGTAGTTTTGTTGTTCTTGTTGTTTACAAAGGTGAGGGATTGTAAAATTCAGATGCTTTGGTGAAGAGTAACATACTCCATGCCTAACATCTTTTTTAATGTTTATTTATTTATGTTGAGGGAGAAAGGGGTGGCGGGGGTGCGGTAAAGAGAATTCCAAGCAGACTCCATTCTGATAGCAGAGAGCCCTATGTAGGGCTCAATCTCATTAAACATGAGATCATGACTTGAGCAGAAATCAAGGTTGGATGCTCAACCGACTGAGCCACACAGGCACACCTACAAGTCTTTTTTCTTCAGTTTGAAATACACTTTTGCAGGACATAGAATTTTCAAGGGGTGTTTTTTTTTTTTTCCTTTCAACACTTTTATGTATTTGTATATGTATTTTATTTTTATTTATTTTTATTTTTAATATATTTTTATTTTTATTTTTTCTTCTACCCTGGCTAGGAAGAAAGGGATAGATGGGGTAAGAGGAGAGAGAGTGATGCTGGCTGGAGGAAGGGCATCATCTTAGCCTGGCTGGTGAAGTGCCGTCTGACAGAGACATTAAATGGAGCATTGAAACAAACGTGCAGTCATCTGAGGGAAAGAAAAAAATATTTCGAAATACACTGCCTTTGGATTCGCTATAAATCTACACACTACTGTGGGGGGGATGTTTTCTTTCTGTTTTATTTTACAGGAACAGAGAACACATATATACATGTGCACACGCACACACACACACAGTCTCTGAGCACCTAGTAAATGTCAGGCATGCTAGACACTTCAAGTGTTATTTCATTTAATCATACAAGCACTTGAATTAAATGAGTCATCCAAGATGACACATTTGTTGAAGGAAGCAGAATTCGAAGCCAGGTCTGACCCTGGTGCATGTGCCTCCGAGGCAAGATTCTCTACTCCTAGATGGAAAGACTGCACATCCCAGCCTCCTCTCCCACCTCTAATGCATCCATCCTGCACGTACATGCATACTTGCACAAAGAAGAAGGACTAACACTCATGGCTGGGCACCTAGTAGTATTCAGTCAATAACCACAGCTGACTTGAATACATCAAAAGATTCCACATTCCAAAAACAACCATGCACAGAACTCTCATATCCTAGGACTGTACTTTGATACAAAATAGCAGAGAATGATAATAAACTAGTTATCTTGTGTAGCATGAATATTAATGCTGAGTCGGCCCAGTGAAACTAAAGCCCTCGCCAGGTGGTTAAAGAAACTACTACACAAAAAAACTTTGGGACTCAGGAAGGAGAGATCATTTTTTGGAGGGGGGGTATAGGTCTGCATGAGAGAGGTTTTGTTGTTGTTGGTGGTGGTGGTGTTGTTGTTAATTCTTACTCTCCTTTTTCAAACAAAAGGTGAGTGTTTCTAACCTGCATAAAAATGATCTCTTGGGGTGCTTGGTTGGATCAGTTAGTTAAGCTGAGATCTTGATTTAATCTCAGATCATGATCTCATGGTTGTTGAGATTGAGCCCCTCATCAGGCTCTGTACTGAGCATGGAACCTACTGGGATTCTCACTCTCTCCTTCTGCCCTTCCTCTCTCTAATTAAATACACATTAAAAATATTTTTTATTTAAAAATTAAAAAAAAGTATCTCCAAAGCTACCACAGAAATTCTCCAGAGTACATCTATCATAAAAAGAACGACACGGTGGTTTCTAGTCTATAGATAGTGAAACAGTAGCAACCACTGTTCTCATTTTCCATGTGGCCAGTGAGGAATATAACATATTACCAATACTCAGGCGGAGAGAGGGAACATGAATAAAAAAATATACCTGGAAGAGTGAAAAGCTGATGGCATCTGCGATGCCGCCTGTGCCTGGCCTGCAGCTCTAAAATGTCTAGTTTATCACACAGGGGGATGCAGCAGAAGTCCCATCCCACAGAGGCCCTACTCACCAGGCTGCTGTCAAGCAGTGCTTTGGTATTTCTAGAATCAAA
Source organism: Puma concolor (assembly GCF_028749965.1). Lineage (NCBI taxonomy): Eukaryota > Metazoa > Chordata > Mammalia > Carnivora > Felidae > Puma > Puma concolor. Next base: position 2,173,324 of record NW_028240124.1, on the reverse strand, counting down.
CTCTGGTCCTGAAATACCAAACTGAAGTTATTTCAACTTTTTGGATCTTTCAGATAATTTTCATCAAATCTGGTACTTAAACAATTTCTTCAGTAGGATTTTGTCCCATTTTCTCCCTCCTCTCCATCTGGGACTCCTATTATACATGTGTTACATCATTATGTTGGAACACCTGATATTGTCACACAGTGCTCTACTGATTTGTGTCCAATTTTTCTCCCCTCTCTATTGTTTGGGTTGGGACATTTCTCTTGATTTACCTTCAGGTTCACTGATTCCTTCTTCTATTTCTAACCTACTGAGTTAATCTAGGGAAATGTTATTTGAGTTATGTATTTTTCAATTTCATAAATTTCACTTTTTAGAAAATCACTTTCAATTGTCTATTGTGATTCCCGGTGGACTCACATCATGTTCCCTACTGTATCTTTGCATACATTTTCCTTTAGGTTTTAAATATAGCAGCTGCTGGAAGTCTTTGTTAAACCCAAAGGTGCACCTAGTCAGTATCTATTTAACTAATCTTTTTCCTTAGTATGGGTTAAACTTTGATAATGTGCATGTTTATTATTTTTTAGATGAAGAGTAAACCCTTGTTTAGATTATCTGCTCATTTGAGTGCATGCACACGCATGCACACACGCCTTGGTATCATGACTGGCAAGAGATAACATTCTCTCTACTCTTACTAATTAGCATCTCCATAACAAAATCCTAGAAACAATGACACACTGATACATGCTAATACAGGCATAGACTCCCTTTATAAAAGGGGCCACTAAAGAACAATTTAAGTTGCTTGAGGAGGAAAGAAGGGATTTGAGATCCAGGATGAACACGTGTACCTTTTGAAATTCACATCCACAAACTACCTATTCATTTAAAAAACAAAAACAAAAACAAAGCTGTTTCACTGATACTCAGCAACAGCACTGTGTATTAAAACCTAAAAGCACCTGTTGGTTTGCATTTACTCCCTTCTCATTATAATCGATTCTTAACTACGAAATAGCAAAATGCATCTTTAAAGCAGGAAGCAAGAGTTAGCCTCCAAAACATGGCTAAACCGCCACATCATACACTTTTGTGTTTACAACCATCATCCGTTTATGAACCAAATAAGTGAGGTACCACTCCAATGGTATTCAGATGCTAGCTGACTATTAGCCTTTCAACTACTGACAGTGGGGACAGGTTTGGAAATCCTATTCCGTTTAAAAGTAGCAAGCAGATCTCTTTTAACACGAAAGGGACTCAGAGCTGAGCAGAAAAGGTGGGAGCAGTGAATTTACTCCTGGATGGGAAAACCTAGGTTGGCTGAAGTCAGAAGATGCTTTTGAGATCAACTTGTTAAGAAGCTCCCCATCTGAGAATCTTGGAACTGAGAAAACAGAAATGATCTCCTGCACTTATTCAACATTTCAAGGAGAATTTTTAAAGACCTCATAAGATTATCAGTGAAAAAGCTGCTCTGGATAACCAATACAGGTATTTTTTAGGCCCTACATCTTTTCTGGTCATACCAGCATTACCAACATTATTTCTCATCATCAGCGCCCAGGACAATAAGTTTCTCATTTCCCCGCATTGATACTACATTCTCTCTACCTTATATGCCAGTCCCCACTGTCCTTTAAACTTCTCTTTATCTTACAAGATCCACCTCAAGTATTATCTCTTTAAAAAAAAAAAAAAGAACACATTTTTATTTGTTTTGAGACACACACAGAGAGAGAAAGTGAGAGAGAGAGAGAGGGGCAGAGAGAGAGATAGAGAGAGAGAGAGAGAGACAGAGAGAGAATGAGAGCACAAGCAGGCGAGCACCAGAGTGAGAATCCCAAGCAGGCTTAACCAACTGAGCCACCCAGGAGTACCATCTCTTAATGAAAATATTATCTCTTAATGAAAGCATGAGCTCTGCAGCCAGCTTACCTGCCTGGGTCCAAGTTGCGGCGCTAACACTGATTGTAAGACTAGTCTAGGTCTCATCAGGTATCCCGTCTGCATCCCAGGTCCTTCCCCAGCAAAATGGAGATAATGATAGTACCTACTTCATCAGACTGATGTGGAGATTAAATAAGATAATGCATATAAAGCACTCAGCAAGGAATAAACAACAAACGTGCAGTTGTTGTTACTATCATATAGTATGGGTTCTATAACTAATCAGGTTTCCCAAAGGTGCCCATAAACTTAATAATCCAGGTGGCGTGTTCTTTCTAAAATTCCAAAACCAAAGATATCACTTGACTCAGTTTTTCTAAGGCCAAACACCCAAAGGGAGTCCAAGTTCTAATAAAACACCCGACATGTTAATAACCCTGTAGAAGGTAGACAGGCTATCCTACCATACGATGAAATTCACAAAGCTAGTCACTGCATGCAGATGTTATCACCACAGCATCAGACTTTGCAGAACATTTTCAATGATAAAACCACCACAAAAAAAAAAAAAAAAAATTCTGGGAGCCCTGAGAAAAGTGGAGTGAACTTCACCTCAAGCAGATTTTGCAAGCTCCTAAAAATGTGATTTGCCCCTGTACTTCTTAGTCTCTCCTTACCTGGACCAGATGATACTACCAACACCTAAGGAAAACACTGAAATTCATTATTTTGAATTTGACAATGCCAAGTAGCCTTTATTTAATATCATTCCTGATAACACCCAGTCATCCTGTAAATATCTTAAAGTGCTCCAAATACAGTTTTTTTCATCTGCCATTCAAGTACTGCTTCAAATCAACCAATGATAATAAAGACAGCTTTCAAGAAGCAATGGACATCCAGGCAAGGACTGAATCAGGAAAGATCATACATAGCTGCTCCTCACTGAGTCTCCCCTGCTTCATCACACTATCTTCGTGTGTTCAAGCAAGAATCCTCAGGAGTAATTCTGGATCCGACCCCCACCCCCACCCCCGCCCTAATCCCCAAATCCAGCTGGTCTGATTGGCTCTACCTCCAAAGCAGATGTCTAATTGAGAAAGCTATCATCTCCATGGTAACCACACTGGTCCAAATGACCATTTCTCACCGGGACTACTATAATATCTGCTAAAGGGTACTGCAGCTTCCTAAGTGGTATCTACTCACAGCATGATGATATTGGTAGGATAGACAGACTATGCCACTGCGTGGGAAAAAAAAAACTGGATTAAAAAAAAAGTACTTACTTTATGATCTCACTCATCTAGAACTGTACAAAATAGAAACAAATATATTGTGACAGAATGCAGATCAGTAATGGGTGGCAGAGAGGGGCAAGAGGAAAGGATGACCAAGGGACACAAGGAAACTTTTCGGTGATGGGTATGTTCACTATCTAGACTGTGGTGGTTTCATGGATATGTGTGTGTATATACTTTTTGATCTGTGTGTATACACATCCACACTGATGTATAAACTTATCAAATAGCACACTTTAGTTTCCTGCAAGTTATGCCAATTATACTACAACAAAACTTTTTAAAAATAAAAACAAACAGGATGATATTCTTAATAAAATGCAACGTGTGGGATTTGCTTCAAATAAACCAGGGGAAGAGGGGAGCAAGGACAAAACGGGTAGAAATACAGATGAAACAAGATTAGACATGAGTTGATAATGTTTACAACTAGTCCTAAGGACATGGGGGTATGATATACTAATGTCTTGACTTTTACATATTTGAAATTTTCTATAATAAAAACAATTTTTAAGTTAAAGGGGAGCAAATCATGAACCAGGATAAACTAAAAGAAGAAAATTACTATGCTGGCTCCAGAGCCCAGACTGCTGGTAGCCAAAGACTTCCTTAGAAGTTGAAGAGCAGGGGAATGTGGATTTTAAAGGGAGACATTTTATTCTCTACTCTATCACCTGAGAAACGTGCATGCTCCTTTGAGAGCTACGCCATCCTTTCCCTGGTTGGCTCAAAGCTGGGCTCCCTTGCACACTCTCTCTGACACACACACACACACACACACACACACACACACTTCCCACAGATGGACAAGAATCTCTCTAAGGTGCCCGCCCAACTCCATGGCCAGTACATAAACTTCACCAGTACTCAGGACTAGACATCCTCACTAAGGTCTTCCCAGAACAAAATGGAAGAAAACAGCCTCTGTCAGTCCCCCTCTCCTGCCTGTTCAGTTTCCTCCCTCCTGCCAGGTCTCCCTGACCCCCAACCAACCTTGCTGTCACAGCCCATTCTATACGTACCTGAGAAACCTAGCTAGTGTTTGATTCTGCAGCAAAATGCAACAAAGTTCCAAAAGGTCTCAGCCCTCCCAGGCCGATGAGTCAGCAGGAAAACAGGAGGCCAAGAATCACACCAGGAGAATTCTCATTCCAGCTGTACCACATCCTAACTGAAGATGCACAGTGAAGCTGTCATCCAACAGCAGTCTAGCTCCGCATCTGTAGGCCTCTAGCCCACCTGCATTGCTACCAGGCTCGGGGACACATCCAACGATTTTGTTTCTTGAGCACCGTCTGGGCTGTGTTTGCTTTGTTTCAAATGTCTGCCTCTAGGGTAAACTAGATTTTGAAACACAAATATGCACAATTCCCCAAGGTAAAAGACACGTCCAGGAGTCTGTTCACTGCAGTCATCCATATCCCCAAAGCACTGATTTCTACCGTGTACATAATTAGAGAGAAGAAGCGGGCAGACACCTGCCCAATGACAATGAAAAAGCAACAGAGGGTGATGGAGAACCCCACGTGATGTAGTAGCTGGAAGCCCAGAAGTCAAGAATTACCCACAACCACCACGGAGGCAGGGGCATACCTCGAGAACAGAGCCTGGCACACAGAGTCCTTCAGTCAGTTTTCGGTGAGTGGTGAATAAAGCCACAGGTGGAACAATAAACGGACAAGTAAGCGAGCAAAGGCTGACAAGGGAAAACCCACCTGTTCTATGGTGGTGTAGAGAAAGTAGGTGCTTTTAGCAATGTCAGTGAGAGGGTAAACATTACGGAACAGGCGAATTAATGAATTTTTCTTGCAGTCCCCAGCATCAGGGAATTGGGCCTCAATCTACCAAGTAAGCCTGACTCTGACATGGTGCCTTCCATAGTTCATCTGTTCTGTACATTCAACACAGCCAATGTGAAGGTTTTAAGTAAGGAAGCAGCGACTTTGTCAAAAACGTAAGTACATCACTGATAGAGGCGAGTGTTTACTGACTCGCAGTTAAGGGGGTTCCATGCATTATTCTAAGTGTTTTACCATTGTTACGCCACTGAATTCATTTCAGAGATCTATGGTGAAGGTGCTAGGTTGTGCCTGATTTTATACCTGAGAAAACTGAGTAGCAAAGAGAAAAGAGTAAGTTGTCCAAAGGTCTGCTGCTAGAAATAGAGCAAAATAAGATTTGAGATCCTAGGCAGCCTGTCTCCAGGGGCCACCCTCTACTCACTGAAGTATATTGCTTCTTGCTAAGCAAGAATTTACTGTAGGATAGGGAATTTAAGTGGTATTGGGTTGCAAATAAGATCCCAAGATGTGGCAAATGTTCCACCCAATTCATCTGATCACAATAGGGTAAGAGTTAGTCAAAAGTTGATAATGTAGGTGTTTGTAAAAAGAGAGAATGTGAGAGACACTCCCCCGTATAGACTGCTGCTGTTACACATCAAATGGAAGTGAGACAGCTAGTTCTTCTGTAACAATTGGGAGCTGAAACTCCATAAACATATTGCATTCATTCAGTATGGACAGGGTCCTTTGCCCATGGCTGGCACTGTAGTAACGACACACAGATGGCTAGGGTGAGTCCTGCCCATGAGGAACACATGGCCTAGGAGGGGAGCAAGGGCTACGTAAGGAGGTTCATGACAACACAACTAGTGGGAAGTAGAACTGTGGACACACAAAGGGGAAGTAAGCACCCCCAAGACACTTTCCATAATGAAAGACATAAGAAAGGAAAGAGACCTCTTAGAGTTGTGGAAGCATCCTTCTTGTAGGCTCTCATGAGTGTATTTTCACTAAGTCCGTAGCAAATGGGAGCTGATTCCTGCTGAACCAAGCTCCTCCAGGACAGAACCTTTCTCTGCTCAGTTGGCTTCATGTGAACCTGGGTATTCAGCCCTTCTCCAGTGTCCCTCTCCCACCATCACACTTCTGGCCCTTTTGATTCCTAGGTTCCTAGGAAAATCAGCCTATAAGGTCAAATCCTTATTTGTTGTTAGTTCCTTCCAAAGACAGGGTCTCCACGATGCTATCGATTCTTTCAGTGGAATCATACCCATGGGCTGCACAAGGAACTCCATGATATGAGTTCATTGCCTCCTCAAATGATGGGTTTTATGAGAAGTTATGTACTGTGAGCTTGGGTTAGAAATAGTCCACATCATTCCCAATCTCAATGCTTGTTTTGGACAAAGGATGAAGATAAAAGGCAACGAATACATAAAAGACTTTTGTAAGAAGTACAGCGTAAATACGGCCGAAGAAAAGATAGGGGGAAAGTGTCTTTTCATTTCATGTTAACAGCCAAAGAGAAAAAGCTTATTTAGATTTCAAGAAGAAAGGAATAATATCAGTACACAAAGCAAGCTTTAAAGGTGAGCTTTATCATCGTGTCAGTAGAGCTTTTTAGTACAAACTCTACAGATTATGGTATTTCTCATAACTCCTTGCTGCCCTAGGGAAAAGTACTTCATTGCCTAACTTTTATCGGAGTTCATGGCTATTTTCCTTTCATTTTTAAGGCTTAGCTTATCTTAGTTCATCAAACAATTTTTTTTCTTTTTTGGATGACAGAAATCTCATTTACACTCCTGAACATCCTATTACCCTTGACAGGTACCTAGCATTCTGCCATGCGCATCTACTTACTTATGTGCGGAAAATGAAAAAGAAAAAAAAAACACACAAAAACAGGCATTTGTTTCTTCACCGTCCACAGACAGAATAAACTCTTAACGGAAATAATAAAATATTTGGGCGCTGAAAATGTGACTGCTCTTAAATGTTCATATATTCAAATTGAGGACATTTTTTATTTGACAGGTTTGGTCATATGCCCAAGAGAATGATTCAAAAATAAAGAGAACTCTAGGAATCAATGGGTTAGTTAGGTCATGAAAAAATTGGACACTACAATCCAGATCTTAAAAAAGTTCTGAATGTATACTCACAAAGACTTAACGACTTTGGATAACCAGATCAAAAATAGTGCTTTGAAAGTTCATAGAGCTGTAGCATTCGAAGGCAGGGTTTCTTACAGTATGGTTTCATCCCTCTCCCTAATCAACGGAATCATGGAGGGCTTACTACAGGTACTGATTCTGAATTCACACCGAATTCTGCATTTTTAGGTAATGTGCCAGTTTTTGTTAATATAAACCAAACTAGTAACAGCATTCCAATCTGCAAAGGACACACGAGCCCCACTCTCTTTAGCATAAAGTTTGAGTTGCTTTGGTAGGTGGATGGAAGCAACAAAACACAGAAGTGTGCAGGGAGAAGTGGAGACTTGAAGTGTTTGTAATGCATACTGTCCCATTTCTCAGAGAGTGCACAGAGATGGCTTGATGGCACCCAAATCAGGTGTTTCTGTCTGAACCCATCCTGCTACCCAGGCCATAGTCAACCATAAAGATTATCCAGGGAAATGATCTGCATCTGCATCGGCATCTGTATCTGCTGGAGATTCCCTGACTAACTAGATTCTCACTGCTGCTGGGGCTGGGGGTGTGGGGTGGGAGGTAGATAAACAGAGAGAATCAGACAAGCCCAATTGGCCAAGAACTGGATGGAGTCCACCCTAACTGTTACCGTGGCCATATCTGAAGTATCCAGAGCTGATGATGCTACATGTGGGGCCACCATTGTTCCGTGATGATATTGCAGTTGGTATATTATGCTAAGAATTAAAACAAGGAATTGTGGTAACTTAGTATATATTATAACGTGTCAACAAGAAGGCAAAGAAAAATCTTGGTTTGTACTTTGTTGGCAATTACTAATAGATATGAAAGTTACCGTGCCTCCTAGGAGGCAAGGATCTTGCCAACAGAAATACAACGCTAATACAGGAGCACCTTCCAAGGGTTCATCTGAGAGTATACTGAATGGCCTGAGTATTTAATGTGATTTGATAAGGCAGAACTGGTTTCTCCATGGCCCACAAGTATTAAATTCTAGAATTCCTATGAGTTTGCTTGATGCATTGATAAGCCAAGTAAATCTAGGAGGGGATTTGGTGAAGCCACATGCCCTAGACATATGACAGCTAATTTTTGACTTAAGAAGTGAACGAATGACCTCCAAAAGACATCAACAATTGTACCTCACAGATGTGCTGTGAGCTTGAGATGCTCACACATGTGCTGCATCACGAAGACGGTAAATGCTAAAAACATTGGTAGTATTATATTAATGGCTGCTACCCTTTTTTCCAAAATTTTGTAGGAGGTCATAAAGAAATTGGCAGCTCTGCCATTCCATGCAGCCTGCTGCTGATGACATTGCTGCCTTAATGGAGCACAGCCTACAGCCTCCTTGTGAGTAAAACTCTCTTTGATTATGCCACTGGCGGCAGCCTTCCTGTGACAGCTGAACACGTCCCTAACCGATACTACTTGAACTTACTCAATGCCATTCAAATACAATTTCAATTTTTGTTAGCACAGATAACATCAATAATGTCACTCTTATTGAAGGTGAAATTATTTCCAACATCACTCAGCAGATGACGTTGGGGAAAAGATACTACAAAGGTTTCCTAAATGACGAAGGGTCTTGGAGAATACCAGTGTTCTATCTCAAGAGCAAACCCTCGCAGAGTAAACTGTGGGGCACAGGGTTCTCTCTGTTACAATATCACTTGAAGTTTAGGAGTGTTTTTCCTTATAAATATTTGGAAAAGTCCATGGTAGAGAAGGGTTTCCTTAATCCCAGAGAGTAAAATGAAAGAAGGCTTTTGACACACAAACTCCTACAATCAGTAAGTAGGTTGAGACAACCATGAGGCTGTAGACACAGGCTACCTTTCATGAGAATGGAAGAATGACTTAGAGGCTGAAAGCCAGAACCCTGGAGGAGCTAGGACCATGTAAAATCATTCCAAGGCCTTAAGACCCAATGAAAGGACTGCCTACCTGTACCAGCTGAAATTCAGGATTGATATGGACCAGTGACCCATTCATGATAACCTCCTTCCTTTCTTTGGAACAGCAACGTTTGTGTTTTGTTGGTTTGTTTGTTTTTTCTGTGTGTGTGTGTGTGTGTGTGTGTGTGTGTGTGTGTGTGTGTGTGTGTGTGTTTTGTGTGTGTTTTCTGGTTATCACATGCCTGTGTTGGATGTATGCTGAATTCATAGGTCTTCATTCATAGGTCTTCAGATTGAAAGTGTAGTCGAGGACCAGTGCGCCCAAGGAGACTCATTCACACCTGGACCTAATTTAGATAACAATATCCTGGACTTTGAGCTGATGTTACAAGGGTTGGGCCTTTAAGAGGGAGGATTCTTGGGGTAGGGTGAGGATATTTTTCATGCAGGAGGAGAGTGAATAATAGGAGGCCAGCAGACAGGCTGTGGCAGTCTAAAATATGTTCATAAATTCTCTTTTAAGCCCTTCAAAAGGGGGACCTCCATTCCCTTTTCCTTAAGCATAGGCCAGACGTACTGAATGATTTTGAAAACTAGAAGAAGGTGGAAGTGATAGTGAGTTAAAAACACTCTAAAGAGCAGATATTGTAGTTCCAATGGTGTTGTGATTAGGGGAAAATCGATTGAAGGGGCAATTGGGCATTAGAGGCTAGGATTCTATGAGTGGAAGAGATGAACATAAGCGAAGAGAAACAAAAATTATATAAAATCAGGGAGGGGGCAAAACAGAAGAGACTCATACGTATGGAGAAGAAACTGAGGGTCACTGGAGGGGTTGTGGGAGGGGGGATGGGCTAAATGGGTAAGGGGCACTGAGGAATCTACACCTGAAATCATTGTTGCACTACATGCTAACTAAGTTGGAGGTAAACTTTAAAAAAATAAAAATAAATCAATTAAAAAAAGAAACTAGAATTCTACACTATCAAAATTATCAATTAAATTTGAGAGTGGACTCAAGATATCTTCAGACGTGCAAAGACACAGAACATTCGATTGTACTCATTCTTCATTAGGAAGTTATCTGAAGGTGTATTCCAGCAAAACAAGGAGAGAAAAAATAAAGAAAAATTATACTTAATAATAGGCAACACTAACATAGTGTTTATTTTTGTGCCAGACACTGTTATGGGTTATTTTCACATATTATTACATATGAACTACACAACAAACTTACAAAGTATATACAATTACCATTCTTATCTTCGAGAGGAGGAAACCGGGTTATAAGGAAGCCAAATAACTCATCCAAAATCCATCTTACACAGTTGGTAAGGGGAACAAGTAAAGTCTAACCCCAGGCCGTCTGGCTCAAGAGTCCAGGCTTTTAATTGCTCCCTAACTTCCCAGATGGCCATATTACCATGAAACCATGGAAACAAACTGGGAGCAGGGCAGAGGAAAATCACAGGAAGGAAGCTATGAAGCAGACCTACTGAGTCATCACCTAAATGAGGCAGGAAAAGAGAAGGGTCCAGTGAGAGACCGCTAAGAGGTTAGCAGGAAGATGTCATAAGTGGCATGATTTGAGAACACTGAAAGAGTGCAATAAAACAAAGAAGTGCAATTAGAAAATTAAGGAGAACCAGATAATATCCATAAGACGGCCTTAGTCTGAATGAGCCAAGTGAAACATGGCATGGTTTAAAGGACTGATGGAATACAAAGAGAAAGGATCCATTTTACCTTGATGCTAGAGATGTCCTCATTCAGCAGGTCCAAGGACTCCTGGAAAAGTGTGGTAAATCTAATGTTTGCATATTATTTAATAATCCCAATAATTTAAACCATTTATTAGTTTTCAAGTTTTAGAATCAACCTTGAACCCTCTAAAGAGACTTGATTGCAGTGCATAAGAGCAGGGTTAACAACAATGACAAACAGAAGCCCAAAGCTGATAGGAGACAGACAAAAAGTGCAGCAAGTTTAAGGAAGACCTTTATCGTACAATGTACGGAATGAAAAATGATAGTACAGGTAAGGGAACTAGGTCTCTATTTGAATATACACCTTGTGGGGTATCTGAGTGGCTCCGTGAGTTCATAATCCAACTCTTGATTTTGGCTCAGATGATGATCTCACAGTTCATAAGACTAAGATGAGCATTAGGTTCTGCACTGACACCTCAGAATTCTCTCTCTCTGCCACTATCCTGCTTGAGCATACTCTCTCTCTCTCTCTCTCTCTCTCTCTCTCTCTCTCTCTCTCTCTCTCTCTCAAATAACATACATTCATACATACATACATACATACATACATACATACATACATACATACATACATATACATACATACATAGAAACATGAAATTATATCTTGTGATGGTTAATTTCATGATTTAACTGGGCTAAGCCACAGGGTACCCAAATATATAGCTAAACATTATTTCTAGTGTATCTGTGAGGACATTTCTTAGTACAATTAACATCTGTACATCACTAGACTAAGCAAGACACACCGCCTGCCAAACACTGGGTGGCCTCAACTAATCGATTGAAGACCTGAATAGAACAAAAGGCGGAGTAAGAGAGAATCCACTGTGTCTATCTGACTGTCTTCAAGCTGCGATATTGGTCTCCTGACTTCAGGCTCAGACTTGGAATGGAACATACATCATCAGCTCTCCTGATTCTTAGGCTTTTGGAGTCTGCCTGGAACTAAACTACTGGATCTCCTGGGTCTGCCCTTCTCAGCCTCCGTAATCCTGTGAACCAATTCCCATTGATACTGAGTCTCTGGAGAAACCTAACTAGTACCTATATGTAACTTCATCCGTTATGTGTTTTGCCCTCAGATCCAGTTCCTGCACTTCTCCTACAGACTGTGTTTCCTGTTTCCTTGCCAACTGGCTTCCAGAGGGCTTTGACCAATGGGTGTTTGATGGGAGAAAGGGAGGAAGGGATAAGCCCAGAGGTTTTTCTCTCTCCCGCTCCACTTCCTACCAGTGATTTTATCTCCTCCAAATTCTAGCTTCTTTCCAAGAGCCTCTTCTCCCATGTTCTCAGTTCCTGCTAGGTATGGTTCTGAATTTCTCTAGCTCTGCGGGTGGAAACAGCTTTCTGATGATACTAATTCCTGATTGCTTCGCCATTCTTTGTTTGGCTTCTGGGATTTCCCATCACGTGTGTAACTGTTTAAAATACCTATAGTGACTCACCGGCTGGCTGGACCTGACTGAAACAGTATACAGAATGAAGTTCGGGAATATATCGGAAGGTGAGGAGAGAGAAGACAGGTGGCTTAAGCGACCTATACGTCAACGTCACATAGGAAGTCAGTAGACGGTGCTTAAAACTGACAAATCAATAAGCAGCAGTATACTATACTACTTATCTTCATGAAGATTCCTAACAAAAGAATATAAACCTGGAACAGTTAAAAGTGTTGCCTCAAATAATGGAGACAGTAAAGAGACCTGTGGTTGCCAGGAACTCAGGGGGGAAGGGAGAGATGAATAATCGTTGAAGCACAGGGAATATTTACAACAGTGAAACATCTTGTAAGACAGTGAAATGCTTTGAATCATGGCATTGTGCGTTTGTCAAAACTCAGCGAACTGCACACCACAGTGAATGCTAAGCTAAACTTCGGACTTTAGTTAATAATAGTTTTCATATGGGCTCATCCGTTGTAACAAATGCACTACACTGACACAAGAAGTTTACAATAGGGAAAACTATGTTTTGGGGGGTAGGAGGGAGAACAGGGGAACTCTGCACTTTCCAGTCTTTTTTTGTAAACCAGCTTTTTAAAAGCTGTTTTAGAAAATAAACTCCCTCAATGAAAGGGAGGCAGAGAGACAGAAGAGGAGGAAAGGAAAGAGGGAGAAAGGGAGCTAGTTAAAAGTCATGGAGGAAACTTAAGTGTGGATTACTAAGTGAACGGATCCAATACTAAAAACCATTTGCTTTACGTTTCCAACTATGATAACGTTCTGGAAAAACAAAACAAAACAAAAGAAAACAAAACAACGACAACGACGACGACGACAACAACAACAACAACAAAACACCTTCGGAGACAGTAAAAAGACCAGTGGCTATTAGGGTTTAGGGGGAGAAAGGAAGTGGTAATAGGCGGAGCACAGGGCACTTTAGGGTGGTGGAACTATTCTGTATGATACGGCAATAGTAGATACATACCTTTATACATTTCTCAAAACTTATGAATCTATATAACACAAAATAAACCCTAACTGTTAGTTAATGATAATGTGTCTAATGATAATGTGTCATTCAAGAATGGCTCATCCACCACTTATAATTAATGTATCCACATTAGTTCAAGGTACTATAGAAACTACTGGGGGTGAGGAACCTGTATTTTTTGTGCAATTTGTCTCTAAATCTCAAATTGTCCTTAAAAAATGGTCTGTTTAAAAAAAAACCCTGATTAAAAAAAAAAAAAAAAGAAAAAAGAAAACAAAAGAAAGTGTTGCCTCTGGGGAAGAGGTGTTCATGGGGGAAACAAAGCTTTTTATTTTTTATTGCAAGTCCTGATCTGCAATTTGGATGTTGTGGGTTTTTTTTTTTTACTACCTGTATACAATACTTGGATTGATATTTCTCAAATAAAAAACTATCTTTACACCTTCCAGAATAGATAACATGAAAAAGACCATATTAGCAAATGTTGGCAAGGTTATCAAGTATTCAGAACTCACAGGCACCATGCAGGCACCACCTTGGAAGGAAGTTTGTGTAAATTGGTATAACCATTTTGGAAACAGTTTGGAGGAATCTTACCAAAGTTGATAAGTTGGATGACATGTGACCCGGCAAATTCTCTCCTAGATAAATAAATACTATTGTAAAAAATGTTCACCAAATGACGTGTCCTATAATGTTCACTGAAGCTTTATTCATAATTACCCTAAGCCAGAACCTACCTAAATGTCCACCAAGAGTTGCAGAAATATTGTAAACTATTCATATAATGAAATTCTATACACCAATGAGCAGAATGGATCTATACATACAATAACATGACTATCACTAACATAAGTTTGAGTGAAAGAAGCTAGGTGTAGGACACATACTTCCATTTCTATATAGTCCAAAAACAAGCAAAAGTTGTACATTCTGTAAGAAGTCAGAATAATTGCCGTCCCAAAGGAGAGATAGACCGTGACTGAAAGAGGCACAGGTGGTCCCTTGGGGTCCTGGTACCTTTATTAATGAGTGCTGATTCCACAAGTATATTGAACTGAATCTCATCAAGCTGTGCTCAGAATACATTTAATAATATGTGTTCTTTTTTGCGTGCCTGGGTGGCTAGTCACCTAAGTGTCCTACTTTGGCTCAGGGAATGATCTCATGGTTTGTGAGTTCGAGCCCCGCATCAGGTTCTGTGCTGACAGCTCAGATCCTGGAGCCTGCTTGGATCCTGTGGCTCCCTATCTGGCCCTCCCCTGCTCACACGGTGTCTCTCTCTCAAAAATAAACAAACATGAAAAAAATAATATATGTCCTTTTGAATGTATACTATACTTCAGGAATCTTATTTTAATCTGAGTGCAGACCCCTAAGTCACACCCTTTTTTCTCTACTGCTCTTCTAAACATTTAAAGAATATGTAATTTAAATCATCCTAGAAGATATATATACATACACATACACACAAAGAAGAAAGAAATTGGCGGGAGGAGCCGGGAGGTGGGTGAATGGCAAAGAAACTCTAGCTTTATTACACAAGCATGGAACCAAAATCCTTTGGAGAGGGTGGGGGTGGAATGGCTTCTTCTGACGACTTCAGAGCAATGAGGGAACAAGAGAGATCATGGATCTGCCCCTACAGTGCTGGAGACCTCTCAATCTGGGGTTAGGAAGAAAGGGGATCTCCCTTTGGTCCAGGAGTCTCCTCCCTCCTCAGACCCTGTGCTGGGATGCAGCAGAGGTCACAGCTGCCCCAGAGTCCCAGAAGGCGGCGCCTCATCCCTGGGTCGCGGGCCGGGACCCTCTGGTGCTTCTTCGCCATTAAAGTGCACTAGGGGAAGCGGGCCCGGCTCTCACTGGTTCATCCCTCCAGGCACAACCCGTCCCGGGGCTGACAGGTCACTCGGCGGTGGCCCGCACATCACGCCCACGCACTGGGACGCTGCGGAGTCTCACCACGGGTGCCAGGTTCACTCCCAGGACTTGGCGCGCTTGGCGCCGCGCTTCTGCCAGGCTGCTCTCGACCCACACGTCGCCGACTACGCGGATGGTGGGCAAGGTGGTCAGCGTCGGGGTGGCCGCCCTCCCACTCTCCTCCAGGGTGCGGCCCCCTGAGCAGGGCCCGGGGGCCGCGGGCTTGCGGGGGCTGCTGTCCTCGCGGGACGGCGGCGGCGGGGACGGCACCTTCTTCTGGCCGACCGCGACCCTCTGGGCTCCGTGGCGCCTCCTCCGGGCAGCAGACCGGCGCGTCTGGACGCGGCCTCGGGGGGCTGGTGCCCCCGCGTGTACACCACCTTCTCCTCAGGCGCCTCCAGCGCGGCCCCTCCTGCAGCGATAGAGGCTCCTCCCCGGGCGGCCGGGGCCAGGGCCTTCAGGGGCCTGCGCCACCACCTCTTCATGCGGCTCAGGATGTGAGGCCGCTAGGGGCCGCCCGCGCTTCCAGGTCTCGCCTCCGCTGCAGGGCCCTGAAAAATTTCCTACCATGAAGCCAAATCAGGCGGCATGCTCTGAGAGTTACACCGCAGTTGCTAGACCAGGCGCTTTGTGTGGTCACCATGTCTGCCTATCCTATCACTGCCGGCTGCCCAAAGCTGCCTTAGGTTGGGCTGTGTTTAAGATTATGCCCTTGAGAAAGACCTGCACGTAATCTTACTTGAGAAGGCCCATAGTTCTTGACGAGTTCAAGAGAGTTGTCCTCGACGTGAATGCACTGGTGCCTCAGCCTCCATTAATTCCATCCAACATGTAATGACACTTCGCGGTGGAGAGTACACACAACTTGCAATGAAACATGACAGTAAGAGGGTTTTAGCTAATTAAATGCCTTGTCATGCAACGCAATGAAAGCCAAATTGAAGTAACTACTCTACTCTTTCAAAGAATACAGATATACTGTGCCTTGCTTAGGGGTCCATATGTCTGTGGCTATAGCTCCCAGTTCAGGAAGCTGTTCTTCACCGCAGCAGCAAACAGTTTGCTTAGTTAGTATGCATGCTCACTTTCAGGCAGCTTAGGGAAGACCGAGTCATTGTGTGCTTAAGAGCAAGGCGTCAACGAATTCTGCGTGAGTGGCCATGAGGGCATTCAGTGCCACTAAAACCTATTCGGTACCTACCACTTCATGATATTTCAGGTAAGTCATACACAAGGTAGTAAAAGACCGTATGGGATTCCATGGGTAGAAAACGTGTTACACGGTCCGTGTAAGTGCTTTTGAAAGCAACCAGCATGGTCCATCCATCATCACCACATACACAAATAATTCACAAAATATAACAAGGACCACCTACCATGATCAATTGAAATCCACTTCCTCATGAAAGGATGACACCAAACTATGTGAATCAATAAAAGGGATAAGTCATGGTAACAATCAGAAGAGACACTTGCCAAGGTCAACGTGATACATGTGAGAGGCCTCTGTCTTTACTCAACTCCTTTTCTTAAACACACAAACCAAACTTTCATCTCCGCAGCTTAAGCCAGTACTACCTCACGTTCAGAAAGTGCTGAAAATAGAAAGCTATCTTCATATTCAGTAAGAGCAACCCCTGGATATGCTTTTTCATTAAATGTCATTTATTTTCAAATTGGTTTCCACGCAACACCCAGTGTTCATCCCAACAGGTGCCCTCTTCAATGCCCGTCACCCACTTTCCCCTCTCCCCAATGCCACGTCAACCCTCAGTCTGTTATCAGTATTTGAGAGTCTCTTCTGGTGTGCCTCCCTCCCTCTCTATAACTTGTCCCCGCATCACCTCCCCCATGGTCTTCTGCTAAGTTTCTCAGGATCCACACATGGATGAAAACATATGGTATCTGTCTTTCTCCGCCTGACTTATTTCACATAGCATAATACCCCCCCAGTTCCATCCACGTTGCTACAAATGGCCAGATTTCGTTCTTTCTCATTGCCAAGTAGTATTCCATGGTATACATAAACCACAACTTCTTTATCCACTTGTCAATTGATAGACAGCTGGGCTCTTTCCATAGTTTGGCTGTTGTTGAAAGTAGTGCTATAAACATTGGGGTACATGCACCCTTATGTCTCAGCACTCCTATACCCCTTGGGTAAATTCCTAGCAGTGCTATTGCTGGGTCTTAGGGTAGATCTATTTTTAATGATTTGAGGAACCTCCACTCTGTTTTCCAGAGCAGCTGCACCAGGATGCATTCCCACCAACAGTGCAAGAGGGTTCCTGTTTCTCCACATCCTCACCAGCATCTATAGTCTTCTAATTTGCTCATTGTAGCCACTCTGACTGGCATGAGGTGGTATCTCAGTGCGGTTTTGCTTTGGATTTCCCTGACGAGGAGTGCTGTTGAGCATCTTTTCATGTGTCTCTTGACGATCTGGATGTCTGTTTTAGAACAGTGTCTGTTTAAGTCTTCTGCCCATTTCTTCACTGGATTTTTTGTTTTCCGGGAGTGGAGTTGGTGAGTTCATTTTACAGGTTTTGGATACTAGCCAATTATCCAGTATGACTTTTGCACACATCTTTTCCCATTCGGTCAGTTGCCTTTTAGTTTTGTTGATCGTTTCCTTCATTGTGGAGAAGATTTTTATTTTGATGATGTCCCAATAATTCATTTTGCTTTTAATTCCCTTGCCTGTGGAGATGTGTCAGCTAAGAACTTGCTGACGCTGAGGTCAAAGATTGTTTTTCCTGCTTTCTCCTCCAGGGTTTGATGGTTTCCTAACTCACATTCAGGCCCTTCATCCATTTTGAGTTTATTTTTGTGAGTGGTGTAAGAAACTGGTCTAGTTTCATTCTTCTGCATTTTGCTGTCCACTTCTCTTAGCACCAATTTTTATTTTTTTTTTATTTTTTTTAAAATTTTTTTTTTCAACCTTTATTTATTTTTGGGACAGAGAGAGTCAGAGCATGAACGGGGGAGGGGCAGAGAGAGAGGGAGACACAGAATCGGAAACAGGCTCCAGGCTCTGAGCCATCAGCCCAGAGCCTGACGCGGGGCTCGAACTCCCGGACTGCGAGATCGTGACCTGGCTGAAGTCGGACGCTTAACCGACTGCGCCACCCAGGCGCCCCTCTTAGCACCAATTTTTAAAGAGACTGTCCTCTTTTCCATTGGATATTCTTTCCTGCTTTGTCAAAGATTAGTTGGCCATACGTATGTGGGTCCAATTATGGGGCCTCTATTCTATGCCATTAAGTCTATGTATTTATTTCTGTGTCAATACCATGCTGTCTTGATGGTTATAGCTTTGTGGTAGAGGCTAAAGTCTGGCATTATGGTGCCTCTCACTTTGGTTTTCTTCTTCACTATTACTTTGGCTATTCAGGGTCTTTTGTGTTTCCATACACATTTTATGATTGTTTGTTACAGCTTCGAGAAGAGTGCTGGTGCAATGTGATTGGTGCTGCCTATAATGTGAGGACTGCGTTGGGTCTTATTGACATTTCGCCAATATTTATTCTTCCAGTCCACGAGCATGGAATGTTTTTTGATTTGTCTGTATCTTCTTCAATTTCCTTCACATGCCTTCTATAGTTTTCAGCATACAGATCTTTTACCTCTTTGGTAAGCTTTATTCCTAGGTACTTTATGACTCTTGTTGCATTGTAAATAGGATCCGTTTCTTTATTTCTCTTTCTGTTGCTTCATTATTAGTGTATAAAACGCAACCAATTTCTGTACATTGATTTTGTACCCTGCAACATTGCTAAATCCATGTATCAGTGCTAGAGGACTTTTGATGGAGTCTGTCGGAAATTCCATGTATAGTGTCAAGCCATCTGCAAAAAGTGGAAGTTTGACTTTATCGTTGCAAATGATGATACCTTTAATTTCATGTGCTGTCTGATTACTGATGCCAAGACTTCCAACACTGTGTTCAACAACCGGGGTGAGAGTGGACATCTCCGTCTTGTTCCTGATCTCAGGGGGAATGCTCTCAGTTTTTCCCCATTGAGGACGATGTTTACTGTGGGCTTCTGATAAATGACTTTTATGATGTTTAAAGTAGTTTCCTTCTATCCCAACTTTCTTGAGGGTTTGTATTAAGTAAAGATCCAGTATTTTCTCTAATACATTTTTCTGCATCTATTGACAGTGTACTATGCTTCTTATCTTTTCTTTTATTAATGTGATGTAGCACAATGATTGATTTATGAATATGGCACTAGCCCTGCAGGCCAGGAATGAATCCCACTTGATCGTGTTGAATAATACTATCTATATGCTATTGAATGTGATTTGCTAGTATCTTGTTGAGAATTTATGCACCCGTATTCATCAGGGATATTGGCCTGTAATTCTCCTGTTTTTTGTGTCTCTGTCTGGTTTGGAAATCACAGTAATGCTGGCTTCATAAAATGCGTCTGGAAGTTTTCCTTTCATTTCCATGTTTTCGAGCAGCTTGAGAAGGATAGCTATTATCTCTGCTTTAAATGTCTGCTAGAAATCGCCAGGGAGCCACCTGGACCAGGACTCTTATTTATTGGGAGATTTTTGATAACTGATTCAATTTGCTCACTAGTTATGGGTCCGTTCACATTTTCTATTTCTTCCCGTTTGAGCTTTGGAAATGTGTGGGTATGGAGGCATTTGTCCATTTCTTCCAGGTTGTCCAGTTTGTTGGCATAGAAGATTTTATAGTGTTTCCTGATGAATGCTTGAATTTCTGTGGGATTCTTTGTAATAATTCCATTTTCATTCGTGATTTGACCTATTTGGGTCCCTCTCTTTTCTTTTTGAGAAGCCAGGTTAGACATTTATCAATTTTGTGTATTTTCTCAAAAACACAACTCTTGGTTACATTGATGTGCTCTACTGTTTTCCTTTAGACTCCATATTGTTTATTTCTGCTCTGATCTTTATAATTTTTCTTCTTCTGCTCGCTTTGGGGTGTCCTTGCTGTCCTGCTTCTAGTTCTTTAGGTGTGCTGTTAGATTTTGTATTCAGTTTTTTCTTGTTTCTTGAGATAGGACTGGATAGCAATGGTTGTTGTTGTTGTTGTTGTTGTGTTTTGTTTTGTTTTTGTTGTTCCCTGTCAGGACTGCCCTTGCTGCATCCCAAAGGGTTTGCATTGTTGTATTTTATTTTCATTTGTTTCCTTATATCTTTTAATTCTTCTCAAGTTGCCTGGTTGACCCATTTATTCGTTAGTGGGATGTTTTTTAACCTCTATGCTTTTGGAGATTTCCATCTTTTTTTCTGTGTTTAATTTAATGTCCCCTGCAATTACCACATTCTTACCAACAAGGTTCTGTATGTTTTTAAATAATTGTTTATATATTTGTGTGTCTCCGAATTTGGTGTGTAGACATTTAAAATATTTAGCTCTTCCTGATGGAGAGACCCTGGAATTAATATCGAAAGCCCTTCGTCATCTTTTGTTACAGCCTTTGATTTAAACTCTACTTTGTATGATATAAGTTGGCTACTCCAGGTTTCTTTTGACATCCAGTAGCATGATAGATAGTTCTCCATCCCCCACTATCAATCTGTAGGTGTCCTCATGTCTAAAATCAGTCCCTTGTAGACAGCAAATAGATGGGTCTTGTTCTGTTTTTTGTTTTGTTTTTTCTATCCATTCTGATATGCTATGTTTTTTGGTTGGAGCATTTAGTCCATTGAAATTCAGTGTTATTATGCAAAGATATGTGATTAGAGTCATTGTGATGTCTGTAGGTTTTATGCTTGCAGTAGTGCACCAGTTTCTTTTCCCACCAACAGTGAGAGAGGGTGACTCTTTCTCCATATCCTCACCAGCATCTGTGGTTTCCTAAGTTGCTCATTTTAGCCACACTGACTAGTGTGAGGTGGTATCTCAGTGTGGCTTTGACGTGTATTTTCCTGATGATGAGTGATGTTGAGCATCCTTTCATGTGTTTTTGGGCCATCTGGATGTCTCCTTTGGAAAAGTGTCCTTTCATGACTTCTGCCCATTGTTTCAGTGTATTACACTTTGCAGGTGTGACTTGGGTAAGTCCTTTATACATTTTGTGTAGTAACCCTTTATCCAATATGTCATTCGCAAATATCTTCACTCCTTCCATTGGTTGCCTTTTAACTTTGCTGATTGTTTCCTTTGCAGTGCAGAAGATTTTTATCCTGACCAGGTCCTGATCATTCATTTTTGATTTTCATTCCCTTGTCTTTTGAGACATGCCAAGGAAGAAATTACTGCAATTGAGGTCAAAGGGTTTTTTCCTCTTTTCTCCTCTAGTGTTTTGATGGTTTCCTGTCTCACATTTAAGGCTTTCATCCATTTTGCATTTATTTTTGTGCACGTTGTAAGAAAGTCATCTAGTTTATTCTTCATCATGTTACTGTTCAGTTCTCCCAGCACCCTTTGTAAAGAGACTGTCTTCTCTCCATAGGATTGTCTTTCCAGTTTTGTCAAAGATTAGTTCACCATACATTTGTGGGGCCCCTTCTGGGTTCTCTATGCTGTTTCATTGGTTCATTTGCCTGTTTTTGTGCCAATGTCATACTATCTTGATGATTACAGCTTCGTAGGAGTTGCGAAAATCTGGGCTGCCTCCCACTTTGGCTTTATTTTTTCAAGATATCTTTGACTACTCTGGTTCTTTAGTTGTTCCGTGCAAATTTTCAGATTGCTTGCTCTAGTCTGGAGAAGAATGTTGGTACAATTTTGATTGGTATTGCATTAAATGTGTAGATTGCTTTCGGTAGTATTGACATTTTAACAGTATTCATTCTTCCACTCTTTGGCATGGATTGTTTTGTTTTGTTTTGTTTTCTGATTTTGTTGTGTCTTCATCATTTTCCTTCATACATTTTCTATACTTTTCACTGTACAGATCTTTTACATCTTTGGTTCCTTTTCTTGCGAGGTATTTTACGGTTCTTGGTGAAATTGTAGCTGGCATTGATTTCTTGACTTCTCTTTCTGTTGCTTCCTTATTGGTGTATAGAAATGCAATCAGTTTCTTTACACGGATTTTGTATCCTGTGAGTTTGGTCCATGCATGTATCAGATCTAGCAGCGTTTTCATGGAGTCTTTTGTGTTCTCCGCGTTCAGTCTAATGTCACCTTTGAAAGGCCAAAGTTTGACTTTCAATGATATATGTTGAGTTAAGTGTGGTTAAAAAAGAATTTACCCTTTGAGCTCTATGTTAACTTCATAATTGCACAATAAGTGACAAATAAGCAAGAACTGTGCATGTTTTCCAACATTAGAATTGGTAACTGGAATCTAACTCTTTAAATCATATTGAATCCCTCATGATATGGAGAGAAGTATGAAACATCTAACTTCACCCAGTACACACGTGTGTATTTGTAAACACGTATGCTAAACAGAAAATTGTAATACTAGTGAGGTGTGCCAAATTTTATATGTTCATGGTACAGATAATATTGTTTTACCGTCTTTATGGTAGCATCCCAAATAAGACATTTGGAATCAAGGAGAGAATCCAGAACCTAAAGGGTACATTCTCCATGCACTATTCTGGCTTTCAAATAAATGAACAAATGGAATTAAAAAAATAGATTGCACTGGTAATCATGTTTATTGCAATGGTGCAATAACTTTTTATGGACTCTAGCCATAATAAGAGTGCACGAGAATAGGTGTTGGAAATGACACACTTTATTTGACATGACCAAGCTCACTAGAAACATATACATTCCAAAACTTTTTAATATTCATTTTTTCAGATATTCTATAAGGCCTAATAACTTATTACTCCACATTTAGAAGAGCAAAGGTCGACATGGTGAACTTTGCCCATGTTACAATGGCTAACACATAATATTATTTGATATCCTAGAATTTTAAACAACAATACAGCTGCACGGCTCATGCAAGTTATTTAAACTTGACATATTTTAGCTTTCTGTTTTTCATTATTTAATCGTTTTTTTTAGAATTAGCTTTTGCTGCAATCGCATAACTACTAACTTGGGTAATGGACATCCAAGGTTCCAGCTTATCTGTTTTTGTATCAGTGATGAAAATCAATCTCTATGTCATTGCCTTTTCAATTAACCATGGCTATGTTTTAGTTCTTTTATCACTGCACTAATAAATTCTCTGTTGTCTTCTATGCCTTTTTTGAAGCCCAGTGATTAATCTTATGACTATGAATCTATATTCTTGTTGTTATACTGCTTTTATTTATTTTGATCAATTGTTTAATGGTCACTTCTCCTGGAATTTCGTCTGAGGGGAATTCTTCCGTTTCATCATTTTGGATAGTTCTCTATCCCTTATGTGTTTTAATGTTGTTGTTGTTGTTGTTTTGTTTTGTTTTGTTTTGTTTTGTGTGCTCTGCACCTGAGAGCACTGCTACTTTAAAGTGGGCTCATACCCTCTCCATGGCCTGCCACTGCAGGAGGTGTGTTTTGGAAAGTGTTACTTGCTTCGTGTTGCTATGACTTTTGTTGTTTGATTTTCATCTCAGAGTGATTTTTGAAAATCCCGCGATGTGTGCTTTGATGTGTTCTTTGAAGTACCAAATGAAGTATTTGCATGTTTGCACTATCTTGACAGGGGTTAAAACACCTTAAGTTGCCATGGATGGGTGTCCTTGCCCTTCCCAACAATGAGGGTTACTCCTGGTAGTGAGATCCTGGAGATGTGATGGCGCCAAAGCCCCGGCGCCACACAGACAGCTCCTCTGAAAAGCTCCAGGCAGCTGCACTTACGAAACCGCTCATTTTCTGATTTCCCAGAGGTTACCTTGGGCAAAATTGTGGATTTTTAAGTTACCTGGCCCCATCTATTTCTTCTACCAGCGAGATCTTAGATTGTAGGCAAATGATACCTCCGAGACTGCTTTTCCAATTTATAAAGGGGAAGTATAACGCCTATGTCCAGTATAGTTGTGAGATTACGGGAAATGCCTGTAAAACGTGTGGAAAAACTCCTGGCACATTACACTCCATAAACACTGTGTTTTGATTTGATTTCCTCATAGTTGTCACTACATCCATACAAACTGTATCTCCAGGGCGGGGTCTGATGTAGGTCAAAATGTAAGCTACACCATAGAAGCTATCAACGAGGCAAAATGTTTCCCCTATGCCTGAGGACGTGACCCTTCCCTTTTTTGTATATGTATACTAAATTTGGTGGTAGAGATTATTGAAGACTTGAATGTATATGGCAGTCTAGCACACCGGGAGATAGTTAAAAATCCCCTATTCCAGGCATCGAGGATACACATATTGAACACCTTAGGTGTCAGGTGCTATTAGGTTCAAGTACACAGTGATAATCCAACATGCACGCTTCATATAATCAGGATGTTTCAAATCTTAGCTACAAATGGTACAGGTGTAATTACAACTTGTGGCAAATGCTGTTAAATAGAACACTAAATTTTATGAGAAGGAATGGCACAGGGGACAAAGTGTAGATTAGAGGAGTGGCCAACAAAGGTTTCTTGGGGAGAAAAGTCCTTTATTCAAACTTGGACCCGTAGCAAGAACTGGTAAGGAAACTAGCGAACACAAAATGCATTCTAAGCGGAACCTACATGGGACTAAATTGAGCAACCTGGAGAAGAGACCGTTCCGGTCACCTAGTGAAAGGAGAATGAGGAAAGATGGCATTAGCGGGGTGACAAGGCAGGACTGCCAACGTCTGGTTATCACGTTACAGATTCTATGTGTCATTTTGAGTACAGTGGAGATTAGAGGGTTTTCTTAAGCAGAGGAATGAACTGCTCAGATTCAGGATTTTTGGATTGCATTCCGGATGCAGTGAAAAGAATGAACTGGGATTTTGGTGGGAAGGGAAAGGCAGCATGGGGCTAAGAACGAAAATGGAGAGTAGGCGGAAGGTGGTGAGAAACTAGCTGGGTTGGCATACGTTGGAGGTGGAGTTGAGAGCCCCTGCTGCTGAGTGGATCACAGGAAAGACGTTGAGGAGGGGAGGACTGACAATGAGTCTCTTTCCCTCTTGAGCCACTGAAGACAATGCCCCATTAAGAGAGAAACACAAGAGGGGTCTTAAGTTGGTCATGGATTTCAATTGATTGTTGATTGGGTATTAATTAATATGCTTAGAGAATTTCTCTCAGAATTTTATCTTTTCACTGTTTTGTTTCTACAAATTGCTTCGTTATTACCATCTTGAGGTTCTAACGGATGGTCTCCAATTCTTCGCTGTCACCAAGACCTTCTTACATAAGAGTATGGACATGATGGCTTATGTAGATACATCATCTTCTACCCAGTCTTTGTCATCGTCACAAATACTTAATGGCCACTGTTGTAGAAGAACCTCAAGCTCCAACAGGGTTGTTCTCACTGTTCTCGGAATGCCTGCCCCTCCTTTATTCCCGCACATTTGCTTTTGTCTCCTTTGTCCTCCTCCTTTCTGCCTGCCAACTAGAAATTTGGTCATCCTTTAAGATTCTTTGTGCTATGCCTCCGAGACGCCTTTACTGATCAACCCGGCTCAGTGGACTTCTCCTGCTACATGAAACTTGACCTTGAAGTCTCACTGTGCTTTGTATGGTGTTTGGGTTTTTTGTACCCTCAAATATTGAAAGTTTCTTGAAGGCAAGGAAGAGGTCTTTCATGCTTTCAGAAACTTTTATAAACACTCAAACATGGTCAAAGTTTAGAAATCTTTCTTGGTGAAGTGGTTGAGTCAACGTCAAATCAGATGGGAGGGTGTCTGCTGAAGGAATAACACTGGACTGTTTGAAACTATTCTTGATATATTGAATGGACCTAATAAATTTATGAATTGACACATTTTATTTATTTAACTGATACTAGGCTAAATCATTTATTTGAAACGTTACACTATGATTATGGAGGTCTTAAAGTTTATTGCAGAAAATTTAGAAAACAAACAAGAAAGAAAAAAATGGTCATAAGTCAAACACCTGGAGATAATGATATCTAAACACCTTTTTTATGTTTATGTATGTTTGGCAGAGACAGAGAACGAGAGAGAGATGAGCAAGAGTGGGGGATGGGAGGAGAGAGAGAGAAAGAGACAATCATAAGCAGGCTCCACGCTTTCAGTACAGAACTCAATGTGGAGCTTGATCGCACACACTGTGGAATCATAACTGAGCTGGAATCAAGAGCCAGATGCTTAACTGACTGAGCCATTCAGGCGCCCCTGTAGGTAAGCACCTCTAACACTGTGGTATAATTGTCAGGGAAGAGGTATATGCACAGGCATTAACCAAAATTAGCTGTGTAGCTGTGAATCCCATTTTTGGTTTCTAGTGGTACGAGCATTTCGCTAGGTCACAAATTTTCTGAAGGGCTATGAATTGTAAAGGCTACATAGCATGCCATAACTTATTTAAATTTTTTTTAATGTTTATTTATTTTTGAGACAGAGAGAGACAGAGCATGAACGGGAGAGGGTCAGAGAGAGAGGAAGACACAGAATCCGAAGCAAGCTCCAGGCTCTGACCTGTCAGCACAGAGCCCGATGCGGGGCTCGAACTCAATGACCCCGAGATCATGACCCGTGCTGAAGTCGGACGTCCAACCGACTGAGACACCCAGGCGCCCCATGCCATAACTTATTTAAACACGGCTATGGATCATTTAGGATGTTCCGTTTTCTTGCTTCAATTAGTTGCCACAAGTAGAATTAACTTTTCATGGTGTAGACACAGTTTAGTAAATGTCAATTAAACAATAAAAAGAACTGCAGCCGGTAATGTGAGGTGGAGGAAGAGGATGACCAGATTTCGCTTCACCTTGTGTATTGCTGGCAGTCCTTACACCCTTCTCTCCCTCATCCTGTTTTTCTCCTACTTGACCCACAACCTCCACCTTTTTATTCCTCCTTCTTATCACCCTCATTTCTCTGTCTATGCTGGCCTCCTTGCTTCCCATCAGTACACACGTTCACACTCCTGCCTTTGGGAATTCATGGGTCCTTCTGCCTAGTTCACCTTCCTGTCAGCAGGTAGTTCTCTCATTTCCGTGAGGTATTTATTCAACTGACACCTTTTTCAGTAGGGCCCTCTGTGTCGAGTATTTCACCCTGTCTAGTATTTCACACCCCCTCCCCCAATGCTTATATCCTCTCCAGGATGTATTTACTTGTTCTTTCCCCATTCATTATTCTCTACCATAGTTTCTAGTTCCATTATCTTTGTCAGTTTTCCCCACTTGACTATTGAGCACCAAGAGCGCAGTGATCCTTGCTCCTTTGGTTCACTAGTGGATCCTCAGGGCGTAGACAGCGTTGTCTCATTCTAAATGCTCCAAAATTATTTATTGAATGATTCAATGAATCAAAATCACTCCTTCTTTCTTAAGAATGTTTTATAATTTTGTACTTTACACTTACATCTATGATCCATTTGAGTGAATGTTTGTATAAGTGATGAATTTAGGTCAAGGCTTCTTTTAATTAATTAATCAATCAATGAACCGATTGATTAAACAATTAATTACTTAGTTAATTGATGACTATTGCATACGAACACTTAATTGTTCCCGTAACACTTGTGAAAGACTATCTCCCTTTTTCTGTTAGGTTGGCTATATGTCATTATCAGAATTTGGGTGAGGATGCTTGTGTATGGGGTCAGATTCTGGATTCTCTGTTCTATCTCTTGATCTGTGTGTCCATCTTTCTTCAATATCACACTGCCTTGATTACTGGACGTTTATAGTAAGTCTTAAAATGGTGCAACATGAGTTCTCCAACTTGGTTATTTTTCAGAGCTGTTTGGCTGTTCTCCTTCCTTTGTCTTTTCACACATATTTTAGAATGAGCTTGCTGATATCCACAGATAAATCCTGGGATGTCGACTGGGATTATGTTGAATCTCTAGATCAAGTTGATAATTGACATCTTACTAGCGAGGCTTCCATGGCTAGATATGGCATTTCTCTCCATTTATTTATATCTTCCTTGATTTACCCAATCAGCCTTCTGTGGCTTTTCGCGTACAGATCCTGTGCATGGTTGTTAGATATAAATGTAAGTATTTCAATGTTTGGTGTGGTTTTAAATGGTTCTTGAAAAAACAGTTCATATTCTAATTGTTCATTGCTTATGTATAAAAAGGAGACTGAGTTTTATATATTGACCGTGTATTCTGGGGCTTATTTAATTATGTTTGAGTTCTAGAAAACTGATGTATACTCCTTAGAATTTGTTTCATGTTGATAATCACATGATTTAAGAGTTGAGGCAGTTTTCAGCAGCTCAGGTCATGGTCCTATGGTCACAGGATTGAGCCCCGTTTGGGGCTCTGTGCTAAGCATGGAGCTTGCTTAAGCTTCTCTCTCTGTCGTTCTCTCTGTCTCTTTCTCTCCCCGTCTCTGCTCGTTCTCTCTTTCCAAAATACGAATTGAAAAATCAATAAATAAAAGAATCGAGATACTTTTTATTTTTACTTTTTCCAATGCGAAGGCCTTTTCTATGCCTTTTTCTGTACATGGCATGCTTGTTAGCAGGGGAGGTACTGGTGTTTATGTCGATTTGTACACAGAACTGGCTGATTCCCTGCTTTTATTTTCTCCTTCCTTGGATTTCTGCCAAACTTTCCCCAATCAAAATAGGATTCAGAGGGACCCTATTCTAGTTTCGGTTCAAGATGGCTGTGTAGGAAGTCCTTGAGCTCAACTCCTCCAAGGTGAAAGAAGGTTTCAACTACCTCCACATCGACGTTAAACTTTCTAATTGATTCACTTTTTCTTTCCAGCTTCTCTCTTTCTTTATGTTTATTAATTTTTGAGACAGAGGGAGACAGAGCGCAAGTGAGGGACGGGCAGAGAGACATAGAATCGGAAACAGGCTCCAGGCTCTGAGCTGTCAGCACAGAGCCCAATGCGGGGCACGAACCCAGGAGCCATGAGATCATGACCTGAACTGAAGTCGGATGCTTAATCAGCTAGGCCACCCAGGCGCCCCCTCCCCACTCTCAGCTTATCTCTTAATTCAGGATCCTGAAAGCAAAGTATCACCTCATGGGAACTGAAACTACCCCTCTAGCAATAAGGACTCGTTGAGCCAATAAGACTGCACCCTCAAGCCAAAGACAATGACCAACCTGACCTTAGTGACCACCTGTGTGTACCTACCTCTTTTGGTCCCAGATTTTCCTTACATAAACCTGGAGGTATTCTCAGCACTTTACAAAGAGTCTTTGATGTGAGTCTGCTGTATCTCTGGTGTCGGCCTCTGAATAAGTTCCCCATTTGTTTCACCTCCACTAGTTCCTTTGAACTGCGATTTTGTCAGTAATGAGTAGCCAAACCTCACCTTTTTTGGGTCCACTGGAGCAAGGTGCTCTTGTGCCTGAACTCCCTGCTTACATTTTCTGGTGAACCAGCCAGAAGGTGTACTTCCTATTGGTCCAGCTCCCTAGGGATTGCACCTATTGATATAACAATTCCTCCTGAGGTTCTGAAGACTGACGACACAGATGGTGCCTAAGAAAACATAGAAAATCAAAAGACAACATTAATACAGTGAGACAGTAATAAAGGAAACACTCACCCCTAACGTTGCCAAAGGCAGTTGGGGAAGGACCAGAAACAGACAACTCTGTCCTTGGGCAAAAACTGAAAGAAAAAAAGAAAACACTGCAGTTTTAAAAGAACAACTGTCATATAAAAGAGAAAAGTAGAACTCTGTCAACGTCAGAGGAGCCACAGGAATTCTCTCTGGGTCATAGAGACAGGAGAGTGGCAGGGGTACATTTTACATCCACATTTTTTCCTGTTTACTTATTTTTGAGAAGCAGAGAATACAAGATAGCAGGGGCAGAAAGAGGGGGACAGAAGATGCAGGGAAGGCTCTACACTGACAGCATCCAGCCCAATGTGGTTCTCAAATTCATGAACTGTGAAATCACGACCTGAGCTGATATCAGATACTCGATCCAGTGAGCCACCCAGCTGCCCCACATTCTCCATCCACCTTAAATGCATAGACCAGAGCAGGGTCCAGTTGCTGTAGCTGGCCTGCTGCCTCAGTAAGTTCCAGGCCCACAATACACACCAGCCCCAATTGCACTGGACACACACACACACACACACACACACACACACACACACACACACGACATGCTTTTTTCCCCCTTAATCAATGCAGTTGAAAGAACAACTAGCATATGAAAAGAGCCATTCCTGGACTGTAACCCACCTCCGCTCCCACGGCATCTTCAGGGCACTCTCTCCGTGGAAAGTCCTGGTACACCGTAGTTTATATCCACTTCAGATTCAACTATATTGGCAAGCTATCTTCTGCATTTAAAGCCCCAGGTTCCTTCAGCTTGTACGCACTTTAGCTTCCCCTATCTTGCCTAGGAATCGTCTGCATAGAGAGATCAAGGACATCCTGACCCCCAGACTGCTCATGTTCTAGCCACCCTGTACAGGGTACCTGTACACAGCACCCCAGCATGCCTCAACTTGCATTCATTTCAGCTTCAGCTGTCCTGTCAGGGTGTCCTGCCTCACACACAGAATCCTGGGACACCCCAGTCTGCGTTCACTTCAGCGTTAACTATCCTGACAGGGCGCCTGCTATGTAGAAAGCCCCAGGATCCCCGGTCCATGCAAGCCACGTCCTCAGCCAACCAGCAAATATCACCAACTTCACACAGGGCCTACCCAGGGGGACAATCATGTATAAGAGAATTCCTTCAAGTGTAGGAGAAGTAGCTGCTCTGACAGTCTATAGAAACACATGCAGAAAGAGAAGCAAAGTGGAGAGACAGGGAAATATGCTCCAAAAGAAAGAACAATAAAAAACCCAGAAAAGAGCTGAATCGAAGATAAGCATTTTGCCTCAATTAAATAAAGAATATAAATTAATGATGGACAAGATGCTCGCTGGGCTGCATAGAAAACACAAGAATTAAGTGAGACCCTTAATTAAGAGATAGCAAACACACACAAAATCAGAGTTCAAGAAGATAATAGCTGGAAAAAAAAAACACTAGAGGGAATCAACAGTAGAAGACTGCATGAGGAATGACATATCAGTGGATATGGAAGACAGATTTAGGGAAAGCACCCAAAACAAACAGCAGAAAGATTTTTTTTTTAAATGAGGATAAGTTAAGAGATACTTTGGAAATATCAAGTGAGGAAAAATCCACATAATAGGGATTCCACAAGAAGGAAAAGGGGTACAAAAAGTATTTGAAGAAAAGATAACTGAAGACTTTCCAAAACTAGGGAAGAAAAGAGACATCTAGGACAAGAAGCACAGATTTCCAAACATGAAGAAACCAAGGAGCCCCACACTATGACACATAATAATATAAATGTCAAAGTTTAAAGATTAATAAAGAATTTCAAAGTTGTAAGAGAGAAGCAAAAGTTACCATGATTTCAAAAACAGATCTCAACAAACAAACACCTAAAGTTTTCAGCCGATTTTTCAGCAGAAAGTTGGCATGCTAGGAAAGAGTGACAAGGTATCTTCAAAGGCCTGAAAGGATAATCCCACGACCAAGAAAACTTTACCTGGAAAGATTATCATTAACATTTCAAAAAATAAAGAGATAAAGAATTTCTCAACAGAATATAAAGTAGTTTGTCACCACTAATCAGCAGTGCAAGAAAAGTTAACCGGGAAAATAATAATTAGATATTACAGAATTATGAATAAAAAGATGTAAAATATTACAACATACACCTAAAATATGGAGAAGGGACTTAAAAAACTTACTGTTTGTATTTGTTTTACTAAAAAATATATGTTTTATTTCATGTTTGACAGAGAGAGAGACAGAGTGTTAACAGGGAGGAACAGAGAGTGGGGGAGGCAGAGAATCTGAAGCAGGCTCCAGGCTCTGAGCTGTCAGCACAGAGTCCAACATGTGGTTCCAACTCACGTATTGTGAGATCATGACCTGAGCTCGAAATCGCACACTTAACTGACTGAGCCACCCAGTGCCCCAAATTTAGTCTTCGTAAAATTCTCGAATGTGTGTATATTTAAGAGACCACCAAAATAACATAGACTGCTGTTTCCTTGGGATGTTATATGTAAACCTTGTGATAACAAACTCAAAACACAAAATACATGAAAAATAAGGAAAATGAAACGCAAGTAAGGCACAACACAAATTCATCTATGAAATAGGAAGAGAGTACAGAAAAAAAGAAACAGAGAACTACAAAAGCAACCGGAAAACAAAGAACAAAATTACCATTAGTACATAACGATCAACAATTACTTTAAATATAAATGGCTGAAGTGCTCCAGTCAAAATACATAGGGTACCAGGATGGATACAAAACAACACTCATCCATATGCTTCCTAGCACAGACTCTCTTCAGACCTAGACACATACAGACTGAAAGTGAAGGGATGGAGATACATTTCCCATGCAAATGAAAGCAAACAACAACAGGGACAACAAAATAACATCAAACAACAACAACAACTCAGAACCAGGTAGCAACACCTATATCAAACCAAATAGAGAAGGAGGTGGAAGGAGGGAAGGCAGGCAGGCAGGCAGGAAGGAAGGAAGGAAGGAAGGAAGGAAGGAAGGAAGGAAGGAAGGAAGGAAGGAAGGAAGGAAGGAAGGAAGGAAGGAAGGAGGAAGGAAGGAAGGAAGGAAGGAAGGAAGGAAGGAAGGAAGGAAGGAAGGAAGGAAGGAAGGAGGAAGGAAGGAAGGAAGGAAGGAAGGAAGGAAGGAAGGAAGGAAGGAAGGAAGGAAGGAAGGAAGGAAGGAAGGAAGGAAGGAAGGAAGGAAGGAAGGAACTTAACAAGAAACTGAAAGAAGTATATAAATAAGCCTTTCAGAAAACTTTAAACTCATCTAAGAGATTTAAAAAAAAAAAAAAAAGCTTAAATATATACATTCCCTGTGTAGGAATAGGAAAAGTTATTATTGTAAGAATGCCAACTATCTCTAAATTTCTATGGAAATTTGTTGCAAGCCCAATAAAATATGGATTTTTAAAATCAGATCAGCTGGTTCTAAGATTTTTGTATAAATATCAAAATTCAAGCTGATCCAGAAAATTTTTTCTGAAAGGTAGCATATGAATGAGGCGAGTTCTACCAGATAATAAATTATGTTATAAAGCAAATGTGGTCCAGCTGAATGAATGAATCATCATAGAGAATCCAGAAGTAGGTTCAAAGCATATGCAAATTTAGTATATAACTAATTGAACCTTTCAAAGCAAATGCATTGTTCGAATAATAGTAACAGTGATACTATTCATGAAGTTTCAATACTTTTTTTATAAATGTCTTAATTTGCATTATGTCATATTATTATATGCTATAATATTGTTACCAATGTTATATGTTTTCTTTAAAAATGCATCTATAAAATATAGGAGAAAACAAGAAAGTTATTTTTCTATTCTTTATTGGGAAAAGCCTTATTAATATTTACTGAGCGTTTGTTGCTAAGAAATTTTAAGCACTTAGGTATTTATTTCTTTAATTATTGAATTTCCACACTGTGATAATGCCCGTTTCACAAAAGAGAAAGCAAAGAACAAAAAAGGTAAGGGGACTTTATTTGTTTCCCTATAGCTCAAGATGGAAGTACATAGTCAGATAGTTTTACTCTAAGCGTGTGTTCTCAAACATGATGATAACAACTGACAAACACCAGAGAGAGCAGAAACAATGGTGGAGCCCAGTGGAAGGCTGTGGGCTCAATCCCTCCTTGGCCTTAAAAGGTAGGCAGTATCTGTCTGCACTTGTCCACAGGTGGGTCATTGTTAGCATAGGCATAAAAATGTCTTGGCATCATTACTTAACTTGTGAACAATTGGCAGTATGGCCCTGGTTGCAGAGAAAGAAATTTTGCCTACCACCAGGAAGCGATGTGTGAGAGGCAGTCTTATAAACTGGGAAATTAGTTATGCTGTACCTGACAGCACCTTAACCTGGAAATACAAAATTTCATTATAAACAACTTATGCGTTTCCCCCAAGAGTAAAACAAACAAACAAACAAATAAACAAACCAAAAAACAACACAAAAGCCCAGGAGGCAAGCTTACACCATACCTGCAAGGAGGATGGCTTCCCACATGCTTTGTTTACGAAGTATGTTTTAAGTGGATCAAAGGAAACTATAACTTTCTTAGGTAAGATTTATGTGTCAAAGCATTCATTTTTGCCAACGCTCCAACACAGTCATCTGCAGAATCACTTTAAATCTTATCTCACTGCCTCCCCCAGTTTTATTACAAATGGAGAAGATATGTTTTTATGTAAGTCAATCTATGAAGTCCTAGGAGAAAACATGGGGGAATTATTCTTATAATCCAGAATGACAATGATCTTTCTAAAATAGGGGTGGACATTAAACTCAGATGTAACGATTGTAGAGAAGGATCATTTTTATTATATTGTACATAAATTTTTTTAATTTTGTAAAGAAAAAACAAAGCCAAAAAAAAAAAGGAAAAGAAAAAATAAAGTGAGGTGCCTGGGTGGCTTGGTAGGTTAAGCCTCCAAATTCGACTCAGGTCACGATCTCATGGTTTGTGGGTTTGAGCCCTGCATGTAGCTCTTTCCTGAATGCTCAGAGTCGGGAGTCTGTTTCAGATTCTGTGTCTCCCTCTCTCTCTTCTCCTTCCCTGCTCTCACTCTCACTCTCTCTCTCACACAAAATAAATACACATTAAGTGAAAAAAATAAAAAAATTAAAAAAAGGCAAATGAAAATTAGTGGATATATTTGCACCACCAATAGAAACACAGAAGACAAATTCACATAATGCTTGTATTGCTTTTTTTTAAGCCACACTGTAAAACAAAACAAAAATCCAATAGAAGGAATAGAGGAAAGAAAAAGGAAGTTAACCAGAAAACAAGCATAAATAACTTTTAAAAACTATAAGAGGTACAACCACAATTTTAGAAAGGAATTGCAAATAAAAATGAAATACTACTATCTTTTGGACAAAAACATTGGTAATGCACACTATAGAAAACGGAAGAGGAAAGAGGCATTTCAGAAATGTAATTGGCGAACTGGTACCTCTCTTTTGGAGGACAGTTTAACATGATAATGGTAAAAATAACAGTAAGAACATTTATTGAGTATTTAGCATGTTGGACAGACACTGATTTACTTCACATATTTTAATTTAATTATTCCTCATAACAACCAAATGAAGTGCTTTATATTACTACCCCTCTGAGAAATCAGAGGCACAAGAAGATTAAGACATGTGCTGTGAATGGAGTAGCTGAATTCAAACTCAGTACTAAAAATTCACTTTAAAATACCAAACTTGACAATATCCATAAAAACTCAAAATATTTATACCTGTTATCTGTATACCTTCATGAGGGTTAGGTTTTTCCCTACGACACAGAACAAGGAAGAACTATGGTTTTAACAGGGTAAAAGTGGATTTCTCTCCCAAATCAATGAACTTTGGAGGTATACAGCTCAAGTCTGATTGGGCAGCTGTATTCTATGAAGTGCATAGAACTCTAGTTCCTACCAGCTCTTGCTGGAAGAATCTCAGTTCACTTTCCATCCAAATAGTTTGGCCTAGAGTTCAGGATCCAAGACAGCATGTGAATGATATCAAAGAAAAAATAAAGGACACAAGGCACACAGCTGTCTCAACTTTCTCAGAAGGTGTCACATGACACTTCCTCTCATATTGCTTTGGCTGCAAGGGAAGCTGGGGTATGTAGTCCTAATTCTGAGTGCCTGTAGGCACAGCTCAGCGCTGGTAATAACCTGCAAGGGAAGGAGGTGGAGGAATGGATGTGGAAGAGGTTCTTTCTGTTCTACTGATACCACAATTCCAGTTCTAGGAAATTTCCCAAGATTTTTACATTACAAATCTTCCTTGATTTAGGATGGACTCACCTCTAGGTAAAACCAGTGTGAGTGGAAATTATTCTAAGCCAAAAATGCATGTAACACACGTAATGTGCTGAATATCATAGTTTAGTCTAGCCTCTATAATGTCTGTTCAGAATAGTTGCATGAGCTGAAATTATGAGACATCATCTAACACACAGCCTATGTTATATTAAAGTTTAACTGTCTCATGTATTTCAGTGAATACTGTGTTGAAAGCATAAACACAACGGTTGTGTGAGTACAGAATGGCTGTAAGCATATAGATTGTTCACCACCATGATCATGTGGTGGACTGGGAGCTGTGGCTGGATGCTCTGCCAGGCATCACAGGAGAGGGTCGTATCGCCTCTCATTAGCACTGGGAGAGGTCAAAATCTTCAATGTGAAGTACAATTTATCTTTGAAAACGTTTAATGTTTATTCAAGTTTTGGAGAGAAAGAGAGACAGAAAGAGTGCGAGCAGGGCAGGGGCAGAGAGAGAGAGACACACACACAGAATCTCAAGTCAGCCCCAGGATGCAAGTTGTCAGCATAGCCTGAGGCAGGCTTGGACTCACGAGCCGTGAAATCTTGACATGAACTAAAGTCAGATGCTTACACCACTGAGCAAGCCAGGTGCTTTTCAAAGGACAATTTGTAAACAATGCTATCATTTTCACACTATTGTAAGGTCTAACCATATTAAGCCAGGGACTGCTAATCCTCAATTCATGCTTGCAGATATATTTTTGATCATCCTATGCCTGCCAGTAAACTCACGTCCATGGACTGCATCGTTTAGGCTTTCTTGTCCTCTGGCTTCCGTCCATAGTTGGCAGGTATACTAATAGGTAGGCAGAGAGCAAAAGAAAAGCAGTCATTATATGTACTCTGAACTCTGGAATTTTGGCAGTGGCTTATTCCTCAGTCTATGGCCACATCTCCTGTTAGGTGGCTTCTCTCCCAGCCGTGGGCTCATTGGCTTCTAGTAACACTTGCCCTTTCCTTGTCCCTTGGTGCCTGGGAGAGGTGAAGTCTTCTCTTGCTAGTCCCCAAGGACTGAACCACTAGTTTGGAGCCGGTTTATCTCACCAGCACCTGTGTTCATAGTTTCTCCATTAAACTCTTTCCAGTTAAGATTTTCGAGCCACCACCCACAGTCTGCTGGACTCTGGCAGGCAAATATGTGTACAAGGACTTTCATGGCAGCATTGTTTTCTATACTCGTAGACTACAAACAAATTAAATACACATAAACAGGGGACAGATTACATACCTCTAATGAAGCCAGGGTAGGATATATACCATGAAGTATATTTAAAAAACAATGTCCCATTGGACCAGACACTTTAATTTTTAAGAGGGCAAATCTCATGTCATACCTTTTCACAATCACAAAAATCATGTATCTATAAAATGGAGAGCTGTAGATAATATCTTGGTACCAGCTATATATATATATTTTTTTCTCATGTGAGATATGCATATTATATACTTTGAGATTCTGGAAAAAAAACCCTACAAACTGTTAAAAGTGGTCTTCTTCTGGGGAAGAATAATGGAGGCCTACCGAAGACATAGATTTACTTTCATTTAATAACTTTTTTTGCTACTATATGAATTTTTACCACGTGTATATTACCTTTAAAAAGCTCGTTAAAGGAAAAAAAAAATGTTTTCCTTAGGATATATATAGGGAAGTTTATGAATATGACAATAACACTCCTCTGATATTTCAATATTGCAGTTTGGATCCCAACTTCCTCCCCTCCCTACTCTGCCCACCGTTTACCCTCCCCCTCCATACAGGGTCACTAAACTCTGTTTTCTCATACAGGACAGCACTTCCGGGACTACTGTGGTCCTTACTGTGTGTTCCCCATGTTGTCACGGCTCTCACTGCACTTGAGTTTCATCATGATCCAGAATCATCTTACATTATATAGTTCTTATAGATAAGCTTTCAAGGCTTGGCCTCTTAGGAAATTAAACTACCTTTCATATTTCTTCAAAAAAATCTTACTCTCTCAGCTGACAACTCTTAGAATATAGTGAATTCTCCCACCGTTGGCTAAAGGACCCTCCAGGTGAATCCAAATGCTCTAGTGTTAATCTGGGTTGAATTCATAGGAACAAAAGTCTTTATTGAGCCCTTTGTCTTTGGACCCATTCCTTCCTTTATTTGTCAATTGAGCATCAAATAATTGAGTGTCTATTTTTTCCCAAACTGTAGGAGGTGCTAGAACATAATGAATGGATAGTCCTGGTCCACAGAAATATTAAGTCCTATTGGAGACATGAAAGTGGAAGATGTGTTGGGGCACCTGGGTGGCTCAGTTGGGAAAGGGGCCGACTTCAACTTGGGCCATTATCTCACAGCTTGTGAGTTCAAGATCCATGTAGGATTCTGTGCTGACAGCTGAGAGCTGGAGGCTGCTTCGGATTCTACACCTCCTTGTCTCTCTGCCTCTCACCCACTGATGCTCTGTCTCTCTCTCCTCCAATAATAAAAATAAATAAATGAATAAATAAACATTAGCAAAAAAATTAAGTGTATCAGGTGTCAATTGAAGTGTGTATAGAGATTAGAGTCTGGCATAGAAAGAGAATGTTGGATCAGGACAAGTAACTAGAGTAACTTTCTAAGAGTATGAGTGACGGTGGGTAGTAATAAAAGGTGAGTCAGGGTGCCCTAGGAGGACTAGTGGAAGGGACGTCATGTAATGCATTGGAAACATCGTAACTTGAAGCAGGAAAGCAGGACACTTGAAGTAATGTATGAACTTGATAGAAGATTAAAATGGTGACTTAAGCTGTCAGATGACATCATCAGTGTCATCATCACCCTGGAAAGAAACAAAAGGGAAGGGGAAAGGGATGAATTAAGAGTGTCTACTACATCACCAGACATATTAAAGATGCTCAACATCACTAAACAGAGAAACCTGAATCAAAACCACAATGACACATCAATTCACACCTGACAGAATGCCTAGTATCAGCAAGACAAGCAATAACAAGTATTGGTGAGAAGGTAAGAGAAAAAGTAACACCAATGCACTCTTGGTGGGAATGTAAATAGGTGCAGCCACTCTAGGAAACAGAATGCAGGTTCGTCAAGAAATTAATGCAGAAATACTATATCATCCAATAATTCCACTACTGGGTATATACCCAAAGAAAAGGTAAACCCCAATTTGGAAAGAGGCATGCACCTCTGTGTTTATTAAAGCATTATTTATGATAGCCCAGCTATGGAAGCAGCCCAAGAGTCTGTCAATAGATGAATTCATAAAGAAATGTAGTGTCCATATAATGGAATATAATTTAATTTAAAAAAAAAGGAATAAAACCTTGCCGTTTGCAACAACATGTGTGAACCTACAGGGTATTATGCTACGTGGGATTATTCCGATAAAAGGAAATATCATATAATTTCACTTTTATGTAGAAGCTAAAAAACAAAACAGAAAAAGAAACAGACAGATTCTTCAATACAGAGAACAAACTTGTAGTTACAAGAATAGAAGTGGGTGGGGTATGTGAGATAGGGAAAGGTGACTAAGAGTTACAAACTTCCTGTCATAAAATACATAACTGACAGAGATGAAAAGTACACCACAGGAAATATAGTTGATATTATAACAACACGATATGGTGAAAAATGGTGATTACACTTACCACGGAGAGCACTGAATAATGTATAGAATTATCAAATCGCTATTTTATACACCTGAAACTAAAATAGCACTGTATGTAATCTATACTTCAATAATAGAAAATTAAAAATAAAAAAAAGATCATCTATTACCATTGTTATCTGGGAAATAAAGAAAAGAGAATATGTTAGATATTTGATAATTATTTTAGCCTGCCTTAAAATACGTACGAATTAAGATGCTGCATCAAAACATACCCATGGTGATGGGGAAGACAACTAGGCATAAAACAATAGGGCATATTAAGGAATTTGCTGATAGTTGATCATGAGGGAGTCTAAGGGCATGAACATTGGCCCAGGACCAGTAAGGATGCAAAGGTGGGGGCAGGGTGTGGATGGGAATGGTGTTTTCTCTCATGCTGCAGTGTGGGGGAACCACAGCTTGGAAGGCAGTGATGGAATAAGTTTTGCATGTTACAAAGTCCACTCTAAGCGGAGTAGAGATATGAGCTTCATCATGAGGTTGCACTGATGCCAAGCAAAGATACAGAAGGGTGCGGCATAGAGGAAATGTGGTTGCCATAGTATCCACAGAAGTGAGTTACTAATTGAATCATACTGGTGAGGAAATGAGAGGAATTACACTAGGATAAAGAATAAAAAATGGAGAAGGAAATTTTGGGAACATGTGCTCGTTTGAGGTGTTTTGTGAGATGACCTCTTCACAAAGCGTAGGACACAGTCAAGAATTGGAATGACTCAATGTCCAATTTTGACTTATACCCTCTCCCTATATTCAGTGTGATTTTTCTCTACTGTGTAATGCCTGAACCTCTTGTCTCATTCCTACTCCAACCTTGCCTAATTAATACCTACTCACTTTAAGGATTAGTTCAAGATACCACCCCATCTGAAAAGTCCCTTAAGACACTTCTTCTCCTTCCCCTGAAGGCTGAGTTACATAGATTTTCTCTTCACACTCTCCTCCTGCTCCGTGCATGTTTGGACAATTACACCATAATATCTGTCTCCCCTACATGATTGTAAGCTCCTTGTGATTGTAAGCGCCTTGTGAGTAGGGTCTATCCCCTCATCTCTAATGTCCCAAGCATATAGCACAGTGCTTCGTAGAACTCAGTTGGCTCTCAGTGATTGCCGAATGAATTAATGAATCTAGAGTGCGAATAGGAACATTTTTGTCTCTCATACAGGGGTTGGGGTTGAAAGTTGTGTTGAAACGTGTCATTATGAGGTCTGAGTGAGAGTTTGAAGGTGTCTACAATCTACGTTCTATCTATGAAATAAGAGCCATTTCCCAGGGAAAGGTGAAAAAGATAGGTTGAGGGAAATGATGGAGGTATGGAATAGCTACTGTGGGGAGAAGTCCGCTTAAGATTGGCAAGAAACTCTCGGGGTATGTTGACATCCGCAACCATAAAATTAGAGTGAGTGACCCTAGTGACTGTGAGTCCCTGTAACAGTTCACTGGGCTGAGTGACACAGAGGATGGGCTGACAGAGTGGAGGACTCATCCAAGCTTCAAGGCCACCAAAGCAGATGCAGCAGAGGACTAGGACGTTCCAGCACAAAGTGACATACTGAGGTGTATACACTGCATTTGGAAGGGAAGTGGAGCCACAAGGGATGATATGCAGGGAAATGATAGGGAGGAAGGAGGAACCACACGTCTCTATCGGGCTGAAGAAGAGAAATTGTGAAGTCAAGTAGTGAGACACCTGGTTAGGGGAGGTTATCTTCTCAGATATTGGCACGTTAATATTGACATTCTACCAGGAGACATCTGGATGATCATAGAGCTCAGAGTACCATCACGGAAGTTTGCTACTGGAGGAAAATGACTCTTAGGTTGTGAGAGCCAGAAAATTTAAAGTACCCTGAAGCTACATTGCTAGAGCAATTTTACCAGGATTCTGAAATTGCCCACAACAGAGGTAGGAGCAACGTGAGAAGAAAGAAGAGTAGGAAGGGACTCCAGAAATTTCCATGAAGAAAAGGGTGGCACTCTGGGATTGAATAGATGGACTAAGGAGGTGAAGGCAGGAAATTCAGAGGAGCATAAAGATCATGGCCTGGAGGTGGTAACAAGCGGCCTGTAGATCACTATCCAGCCTCTCCCTTAATCCTGAAGGAATTTTCTCTCTGCTGGAGCAATGTCTCCAACCTCTAGAACCTACACAGCATTTATCTTTGTTCCTCATTCTGGCATCTTGATTCTGCTTGCTGAGATATCTCTTAAATGGAGTCCCCAGTCTGATTCTTTTTTTTTTTTTTTTTTTATGGGCATCACTATATGTCCCAGGATGTTATGACATCAAAACGAATATGGCCTGTTTTTCATTCCTTCATGTGACCAATGGGACCAAGTCTACTGGACGTAGACTGAGTTTCACTCCAAATGATGATGGACTCAACATGCTACTTTGCCCAAGAAATATACTTGTATCTTAGAAGATCCTCACAGAAATAACAGTGTTACCCGACCCACCCAGCAGACTTGGCAAGTAAGGCAGCCTGCTAAGAACACATCAAAATGCAAACATGTTTTCTCGTGCTGCATCTTTTAGCAGGTAGACAGGTAGTCCAAAACCAAAGAAGTACATTATTTTAAGTTAGGGAATGAAAGGAAGGTAAACTGCCGTAAAGGTATTTTAAACTGTTGGGAAAAAGGAGTAGAATATCAGTGTCATAAACTCACCATCATTCATACAGGACATCATACATATATTCCAGGAATTTAAAGAGAGTAACATGTGGTTAATATGGCAGAGAAAGCTCCACTATTGCCACTCCCTTTATGCTCTGCCAATAACGTGGTCACCATGAAAGCTGCCTGACACCTACGAAAAAACCCAGTTAATAACAGATGATAACGGAGCGCCCATGAAATAGCATGGTAGACATGTGTGGGCAGAGGTTAGGAAGCCCAGAACATGGTCCCTGCCTTA
The DNA here is from genome assembly GCF_028749965.1 of Puma concolor. Classification (NCBI taxonomy): domain Eukaryota; kingdom Metazoa; phylum Chordata; class Mammalia; order Carnivora; family Felidae; genus Puma; species Puma concolor. The sequence continues at coordinate 2,130,688 of NW_028240124.1, read as the reverse complement.
AGAAACCTGTAACGTAAGGAAAGTGAAGTGAAACCAATAAGAGTTAAAACCTGTGTTAAAATAACTGGTTGACTTCTAGTCAGCATCAAGAATCAAACATGTTATTTCTGTGGAACTGTGAACATCGCCTCTGTGTTAGAGAGTTCTCTTGAGTTTTACACTGTTGCGAAAAACTGGCCTTTTCTGAGCCTGGGCAATTCCCAAACTTGTGCATTGTGACACAAGCCTATCAGATCAGCGGGCTCCTTATATGCTGCTTTCTGCAGAATGAGCTGGCAGTTTTATCTGTCTTCCACACCACCTGGCTTAGCAAATTAGATCATATTAGGGTTATTGTCTCGGAGACAATAAGAGGCATCTGTAACTGAAAGAGACCATGATGATATCTTCTAAAGAGACTTTGAAGACTAGAAAGGTCAACAAGACGAGTGTAACTATCATCATTGTTTTTTTTTTTTAACCCGTCCTTCTCTTCCTCTGTTAAACATGCTACCCTTTAGTAAAATATATAAAATCAACACATTCCTTTTTCTTGGCACAGAGTGTTGTGAGAAAGAGTAACTTACATTATGCAGCACATTTTTATGTACAAAATCCTTCTGCATATATGAACTCTTTTGGTCCTCAAAGCAAACACTATAGAAGTAAGAATTGTTGACACAATTTACAGAAGTTCATTGGGGGTTTCGGCTCCATTCACTGCACCACTACAGGTGAGGAAACAGTTACCTTTCCCACGCTCATGAGCAGGAGTTCCCCTCCTTATAGATCAGACAAGTCTTGTTCTAAATGTCACCACTCTTTCGAGGCTCTGCCTCTCCTACCTGCCAATTCTTTCTACTAATTCTCTCCATTCAATTCAATTCAATTCAATTCAATTCAATTCAATTCAATTCAATTCAGTACATTCGATTCAATTCAACTCATTTCTACTGAATTCAATTGGCAATTGACAAAGGCTACCATTAGTCAAACTGTATACTAGGAACTGCAATGACCAAACTGACCCCCTCAAGCAGTGGCCAAATTATCTAGGGAGACAGGGACGCAAATTATTACAATATGGCAAAACTTACAGTACAGGGCACTGCACATGGTACCACAAGAGTTCCAAGAAGGGACTAATTAACTCTGCCTGGTGGGATTAAGTATGTAATGGTTGAGGCAAATTTGAAATATGAGTGATTAGGGTAGATAGGGCTTCTCAGGCAGATGCAAACTTACCTATGCAGAGGTAAAGAAGTGGGGAACTGCAGGAAGTTCAATCTACTTCCTGCACATAGCAACATCCTATGTAATTGGAGGAAAGCAGCACAAAAGTTACTTGATGGCCACTGACTCAAGTGAGGTCAGAAGGCTACTTCCTCACACCCCTAGACCTCTAGTTCACAACTTCCTTCTCCGCAAACTTCCAACTGTTCCCAACCCTTCTTCACTCTGGTCTTATAACTTTGCCTATTACCGCACTGAGAAAACCAGGTCACTGAAAAGAGAATTTGAAAAATCACCTATCGCATCTACCATTCCATCTACATCTATTTCCTTGTGCTCTGCTCTCTCCAACATTCATATGAAGGATCTGTTCATTCCTCTCTGAGCCAATTATCTTTTGGACACTAGACCAAAGTCACTCTTGCCCTGTTAAGAACATTTCTGTCAGCAATTCTCCCCCACTCTGCCATATCATTATTTCCAACAGCAATGTGGAAATTAAAAAAATGCTTTTATTTCTCAAATTTTAGAAAGAAAAAGCACAGCCCTCTCTTGACCCTGCTCCCTTCCCTTCCCCCTGCTGCCTCATTTTTCACCCTCATTTTGTCACAATGCTCCTCGAAAGAATTGCCTTACTCCCTGTCTACAGTCATTCTCCTCCAATTCTCTGTTGAATCCACTCCCATTCGGCTTTTCCCCGGTGCTACTGAAATGGTTCTCATCACATGTCAATGGCATCCACTTTGCAAAACACAGTGATTATTTATATTTTAATAAGTTTTAAAGTGTATGTATTCATTTTGAAAGAAAGGGAGAGTGAGCAGGGGAGGATATGAGACAGATGGAGGCATAGAGAGAATCCTAAGCAGACTCCACACTGTCAGCATGGAGCCCGACCTGGGGCTTGAACCCACAAACCATGAGATCATGACCTGAGGTGAAACCAAGACTCAGACCCTTAACCAAGTGACCCCCCCTTGTGACCCTGATGATCATTTATTTGACCTCATCCTATTTGACTTGCCATCAGCACTTGACCAATTTGATACCTCCTTCCTTGAAACACATTCCTTACCAGGCTTCCTGGACTCGAGAGCCTCCTCATGTCTCGCCTATTCCTTTAGTGGCCACTGTGTCTAGTTTCCTTCGCTAGGTTTTCCACATCTTGCAGTACTTTAAGAGTTAGAGACCCCAGAGCTCAGTCCTTGCGTGTCTTCTCTCTCATCCATTCTCACTCCCTAGCTGATCTCATGCGATCGCATGCTAAGTAATCCAGCCTACAGTCCACACTAAACTTCTTAGTTTAAACTCCAGATGCCTATATCTAACTACATTCACAAAAAGGCAGCTTGGATGTCTGATAAGCATCTCAAAATCACCATGTGAAAAGAGCAAGTCCTGATGTTTCCCGTAAAACCTATGATCTCTAAGAGACAACTTAAAACTACCACCAACCTGTGGTCCAGCCCAAAAAAACAAATACAAAAACAAAAACAGAAACAAACAAAAGAAAAAAAAAAAGAACTTGGTGTCATCTTTTATATCTGTTTTTCTCATACCTTATATTCAAACTACAAGCAATCTTATTATATCCACATTTATATTATACACATGATCATAATTTTCTCACTATGTCCCCTTCTTCCATCCTTATTCAGGATGGAAGTTATTTCAGGATTACTATAGTAACCTCCTTATTTTGTTGCTGTTGTTGCTTGTATGCTTGCTTCCCACTCCATCCTGCTCCGCAGATAGTAGTCAGAGTGATTTGTTTAACATACAAATTAGGGTCACCTGGGCGACTCAGGTGGTTAGCCATCTGACTCTTGATTTTGGCTCAGGTCATGATCCAGAAAGCATGACGTCATGGGGTCAGAACCTGTATTAGGATCTGTGCTAGGCATGAATTAGGCATGAAACCTGTTTGAGATTCTCTCTCTCTCTCTCTCTCTCTCTCCCTCTGTCTCTCTCTCTCCCTCTGTCTCTCTCTCTCTCTGTCTCTCTCTCTCGCTCCCTCCAAACCCCTGCGGGCACTCTCATTAAATTAAATAGATAGATAGATAGATAGTTATATAGATAGATAGATAGATAGATAGATAGATAGATAGATAGATAGATAGATAGATAGATAGATAGATAGATAATTAAATAAAACTCAAATGTGAATTTGGTCAGACTACTCAACTGACTTTCCATCTCATCGAAAATAAAAGTCAAAGTCCTTATAATGACTTTCACATTCTTCATGATATGCACCCCACACATACCCTCTCTGACTAAATAAATAAATGAGGAAATGAGTGAATGGTTGGTAGAGAAGAGGAACATGATATTAGATTAACCTTATAGAATTAATCAGATGATGAGCAACGTTCTAACTAAGCCAAGAGGTTTCTTCAGGTTTATTTGAATACAATGGGTAGTCATCCAAGTCATTTGGGCACAATAACTATCTCCTGTTAACTGTTTCTAGGATCCAATATATATGTCTTCTTCTACATTAATCCTCACTCTTTACCAATCTCCCATTCCCACATGAAATCCATCCAAAGGAAACTTTGCTACTCCTTTAATGTGTCACATTTTCAAACTTCCATGTCCTGCTCTCTCTCTCTCTCTTTTTTTTTCCTGCCTGCAATGCCCTTCCTTTCTCTGTTGATTTGAAATATGTCTTCTCTAGAAGACTCACTTCCAGTGACTGTCATTTGTGTAAAGCACTCCCTGGGTGCCCTAGAGAATCATGTGTTTTCTTCTTTGCAATTCCAGGGTACATTTATCCACCCCTATTACAGATGTTATGAACTCAGTATAGTTAATTTGTTTACACAGCGGCAAATCCCTGGATAACAAGGTCCATTAATAGTTCTAGATAAGACCTCTGTTCTTTGTATACAGTGCCTACAATATAGTACGTGCTCAATGCATACTTGATGAATGGAAATGAGGCAGGAGAATAGAATGAAAATTAATAGAGGGCATATATAAGAGAAACCAGGAGAGTCAAATGTTATCAAAAATAAAAGAAGAGGTATTTTCAAGAGGTAAGGAGTGGTCCATTCTTTAGAGTTTTGTGTTTGTTTTACTTGAGTTTGAAATAAGCTACAGGTATCATTGCATTTACCAAGTAGGAGGTATGTGGAAATAAAATAGTCAAATTTCAGTAGCATATGGCAGAAATTACCTTATATCCAAGCAGTGACTTAATATGAGCAATTGTGTGTTCAAACCATCAGGAGAAGTGTTAGTTAAGTGGGGTGTACACTGCACTCCCAGAATCCAAAGACAGCCCTGCAGAATTGTCTTGGCAGAATAACCCCAGCAGACTCACTGCTCTGTCCAGGCAGACTCACTGGTGTTCTGGGCCTAGGGTATCACTAGGTAAGAGTCAAGTGTCAGTAGGTTGGGTTCTTATCTGGAGAAATCTACTTCTGAGATTATTTGGGTTTTGGACAATTAAGTTCCTTGCAGTTATAAAACTGAGGTCTTCATTTTCAGATTGTGGGATGGCCAGCCAGTGAAAACTGTCTGCTTTGCATGGGTTTATGATGCATGGGTTCATGATGATTCTAGGTTGATCCAGAAAATCTCTCTCTATAATACAACACGACAATAGAAATGGTCTCTCTTCATATTCATGGGTTGTCAGCTGTAAGGTATGGATCGTTGGGGGCTATTTTATTTTTCTTTAGAATAATGTCTACCACATTCTGTTTTTAAAAAAAAAAACAGCTGTAGAACCAATAGATAATACTTTTCACCTTCTGAATTAGTAAGATTCAACAGAGAAAAATTCTGTTTCTCATATATATATTATAATATATAATATATTTATATATTTATATTTATATTTATTTATATTTATGTAAATACATTCACATAAAATATGAATCTATTACTATAAATATATTTATATATTTATGAATGTTTTATTTATTTATTTGTTTGTTTGTTTGTTTGTTTACTTATTTATTTATTATAAGAAATTGGCTCCCATAAAGGTGGATGCTGACAAGTCCCAAGATCTTCAGGATGTGTTGGCTAGCTGGAAACCCACGAGATCTGATGGCAGAGTTCTTGTCCAATGGCTGGCAGGCTTGCATCTCAGGTAGAGCTGCTGTTTCAGTCTGAATCCGGGGAAGAGGCCAATATCCCAGTTGAAAGACATTCAGGCAGGCAAGAGTAATTCCCTAGTATCCCTGGGAGAATCATCCTTATTGTATTCAGGCCTTCTCACTGATTACATAAGGCCCACTTACATTAGGAAAACAATCTGTTTTACTCACTGTACAGACTCAAGTATTTCCCATCACAAAACACCAGAAAAACGTTTCACCAAGCATCTGGACCTCTGTGGCCCAGTAAAGTTGACACATAAAATTAGCCATCATATCTTCCAAATTTCATGCAAGCGCATGAAGCGGATGCACCTAAGCCCTATCAAGAAACCAAGCTACTGAGGCACCAGGCCGCTTGATAAGGTGCATTAGCACAGCGTCTTTTAAATATTTTATCCCCAGTCTACTGTAAGGAACACATATTTCGCCACAGCCCAGTATAAGGATACACATACACATACACATACACATACATATAAATAAATGAAATAAACAACATTTCATTAATTATTGGTTATCCGTACTAAGGTTAAATGTACATGTATATTTTCTTATTGGTTCTATTTAATTTAATCCATTCTTCCCTTGATCCGCACCTTCATGACCTTCCAAAAAACAAGGCATCATTAGTAAGGTGTACTGATTTTGAGGGTCAATCTTTCGGAAGTAATATTCCTTCAGTTATATGTTTCACAATGTCTGACATGCAATACTCTTTGTTAAGTTGAATGGAATACAGAAAATGGGCTTCCAATTCAGTCTTAAGACATACTAACAAAATTCCGAATACTTTTATAGGGGTACGTCCATAACTATCAAACAAAATTAAACAACAGGTACCAAGAGATGCCCGTTGGATGTCTCCAACCCTATTCAGGAAGGCTAAGTTTACAAGCCCACTGAAACACAGGGGACCATTTCTTTCTTGGGGAAAATGACCAAAACGGAATGTTCACGTGCAAAGAACAGACAGGACTAATTATTACAAAGAGGTGATGAAGCATGTAGAAACTGTCCACTTCTATGCCACTTATAATTAGTGCTTGTCTCCCTTTGGTTATCATGTAAATGCATAAGGCACAGTTAGAGAACATTGTTACCCAACAATTGCAGCTCTCAGGTTTCATGTTTCTGTTAAACGCCCTCATAGGTTGAACTGTGTCTCTGCAATCATTAAGGCCCTAGAGAAGAATTCACCCACCTTGCACCACTCACTCTCCCTGATTAAGCTGTTCTGCAGGGAAATGGCTTACTTTTTTAAATGATTGCTTTTTGTTCCTTGGATAAGCAGCAGACACATTTCTGAGCGCAGCATTTCTATTTAACTGTACTCATGCCCTAAAGGGATTCTAGGGATCAGCTCAGGGAGTCCAGTTGAATTGATCTTCTTCATCTCTATTGCAACATTACTGGCAGACGTTCACAGTCAGATTTAATTCTGTGTGACTGAGAGAAACGGAGGAATTTGGCTTTCTGAACCAAGACCACATGATGGAATGGACTGCACTCAGTTGCAACAGATTGTGAATGAGGAGGAGACAGGGACATTATATGATCCAGGATGTGAGGTTGTAGGGTTAGCTTATGGTGGTTGTAACCAAACCTTAATATTGTGTGGAGACTAGACAACCTTGAAATCCCTATAATGTGATGGTCTGGGGACTCTTACCATATAGATTGTCAAAATTCTTGTTATATGTCCGATACAGAAAGAATAGAACTATTCACTTAATATAGATTTAATGAGCATATACTATGTGGTATTTAGAGCTCTACTCTTGTTGGAGAAGTGAATAAAGTACTCCCACTTTATTGGAGTACGGGGTGGTCAACGGGGCTCAAACAGACTCTGGTTTCTAGCTTAGAGACCTCGCTTCTGGGTTCTTCTTCCTTTGTTTGGTGCATGTGCGAAAACCCCCACAGATATGGAAGCTGACGACTATACATTACCCTCCCCACTTGACTCCATGCTCAGACGTTTGGTGCTCAAACTCTCTGACCAAACTCTCTGAGTGCCACTTGGTTTTTCCTCCAGTGTTCCAGCCTGGTTCCATAACATACTAGATTGCGGACCAGGAAACCCAACCGCACTGGTCCATTGTTGCCACCGGTTTGGGAGAAAGGCGAGGTGGTGGCAAAGCAAAGGATCACAAGGGAGAAAGTGCATGCTCTGCCTGAATTTCAGCAGCCTCCTTCTCCGTTGTTTGGGCAGGTTCTGCTCCATGGAACTGGTAAGGCCGGGCCCCGAAGAAGTCAAGCATACCCAAAAGAGTGGAAGGGGGACATGATCAATCCCCAGAGGACTTAATAGGTGTCCCAGGTAGAAAATTTTGTAGAAAATCTTCCCGCCACTCTCAGACCCAGATAACCCACCCCAACATGGTCCAGCAGCCACACTGCGCCTCAGACCCAGACCTAAGACTCTCCGAATGCATGTAAAGGAGACGAGAGAGCCTGAAAGACACAATGAGGATGGATCAGTCCAGACCAGCCATTCCATGATGTGTTATGTACCTTTCTCTACAACAGACCTCCTCAATTGGAAACACAACACTCCACCATACTCCGAAAAGCCACAAGCAATGGTTGACTTGATGGAGTCCCTCTTCCAGACCTACAACAGACTTGGAAAGATTGTCAACAGTTACTCCATACTTTGTTTAATTAAAAATAAGGATGACAGAAACATGACAGTACCTAGAAGATCACACATCTCCAGGAATCAATGACCCTACTGTCTGGGCTCAAGCTGCATGCCTGAAGAACACCCAACATGGGATTTCACCACATAAGGAGGACAGGGTCACGTCTGAGGATACCAGGAAGCCCTCCTTCAGGGAGTCAACAATCCCATGAACATGACTAAAATATCATCAGTCACACAGCACCCTAGGGAGGTCCGGGAGACTACTATGAAAGATTCTGTGAAGCATACCCTGTATACGTCCCGTTTGACCCCGTGGCACTAGAAAGTCAACATATGGTAAATCCCTCTTTTGTGGCACAGGCTGCCCCACATATCCGACGAAAACTTCAGAAGTTGGAAGGCTTTACCAGATGAATATCACTCACTTGTTAGAGGTCGTCAATACAGTTTTTCAGGAACAGAAATTTGCAGCTGAAAGGAAGTGAAGACTAAAAAAGAAGACCACCTTTCTCACAGCAGAACTAAAGAACAGATGCTACTGTTTTTTAGCAGCATCGAAAAACTCCAACCACAAAAAGGGGGGAAGCCCATAGCCCCTTTAGCTAGGGACCAGTGTGCATACTGCAAAGGCAAGGGAAACTGTAAGAATGTCCGAATTGGATGGGAACCTCAAAACGCAGCCAATATCTGGAGGAACCTCGAGGTGAGAACCTTCTTTATCTGGCCGGGGTAGAATTGGACTGAGGGGGACCGGACTCTTTCTTTCTCGGCTCCCATGAATCCATGGCTGAAATGAGGTGGAGGGCTGAACAATAACTTTCATGGTTGAAATACTTTTCAACTGGGGCTGAATACTCCTTGGTTACTTCCCTGGTAGTGCCCATAGGCCAAAAGACAGCAACGATACTTGGGGCTACTGGGACACAGGCAATGCAACAGCTCTTCTGTCAAGGTCAACAAGGTGCACTTGGGGGTCACAAGGTCCGGCATGAGTTCCTCTACTTACTTGACTGCCCTATTCCTCTCCTGGGCCGCGATCTATTCTCCAAACTTGGGGCCCAGATACCTTTTGAACCCACTGGACACACTAGCCTCCAATGAAACCCAAGGCAGAAGGAAACCCTGGTCTTGGCGATACCGCTGCCAAGGGAAGAAGAATGGAGACTGTTGGGTGCCCAGGCCTTACCTTGTCACCCCTAAGAATTCAGGCTTACATTCCACTCCCTATGGTCTGATGATAACCCGCCTGAAATAGCTTGGAATTGGGTCCCAATCATTGTGGACCTGATCCCTGCAGCTCAACCGCAGACACGAAGGTAGTACCCCCTTCCACTAGAGGCTAAAATGGGCATACAAGAGCACCTGACCAAGCTCAGAGAAAGAGGTATTCTAACTCAGTGCCAATCAGTTTGGAATACCTCACTCTTGCCAGGCAAGAAGCTAGGAGGAGGACACCAACCAGTACAGGATTTGAGGGCCTTTGGCAAAGTGACTGTTTCCTTACACCCAGTCATTCCGAACCCTCAGTATACTCTCCTCAGTCAAATTCCGTGGTCAGCCGGAAGGGTTATGTGCTTCGACCTAAAAGATGCTTTCTTCTGCCTCTGCCTGGCTCCGCAAAGGCAATCATTGTTTGCCTTTGAATGGACTGAGCCCGTTACAGAGCGCCAGATGCAGCTGACCTGGACACTACTTTCCCAAGGATTCAACAATTCGCCCATTCTTCTGGGGGAAGCCCTAGGTTCAGATCTCGCTGACTTTCCGAAGGAAACCTCAGGGTATGTCCTTCTCCAATACGTAGAAGACCTCCTTTCCAGTGACACCCAGGAAGACTGTATGAAAGGTACACAGGCCTTCTTAAAGCTCTGATCCTACTTGGGGTACCAGGCCTCTTGGAAAAAGGCACAGATTCGTCAGCAGCAGGTCCAATACTTAGGCTCCCTCCTCACAAAAGGAAAAGGAGAACGAGGACCAGAAAGGAAGAAAGTGTGGAACCACACTGCCACAGCCCCAAACAAAACGAGGCTTGTGTGAATGTTTAGGGGCCAGAGGGTTCTGTCGCATTGGGAATCCTCAGATGCTCAGCCATAGTGAGGTCCCTCTATGACCTGTTGGGAGGACCAAACTGGGAGCCCCTCGCATGGACTGAGGAGGAGAGGGCCGCTTTCACAGAAATAAAGTTGGCTCTGGGAAAAGCCCCAGCCCTTGGTTTGCCTGACATAGACAGACCCTTTAACTTCCTCACACACGAAAAGGAGTGCTCATTCAGAGCATGGTGCCTCGGCAATGGCCAGTGTTCCGTCAAAAAAAAAAAAAAAAAAAAAAAAACTTGATCCTGTGGCTGGAGGATGGCCACTGTGCCTAAAACCTCAGAGCCACAGTCCTGCTCATTAAGGTTGCAGACAAGCTCACACTGGGCCAAACATTTAATGTTAAGGTCCCACACACGGTTGTGTGGCTCAAAAGCACCCAAGGATATCATTTCCTCTCCATTTCTCAGCTGACACAATCCCAAGGCCTTCTCTATGAGAACCCAAGGCTCACTCTCAAAACAGTGTAAGAACACTAAACCTGGCCCCTTCCTTCCCACAGAGGAGGGAGAACCTGACCATGACTGTTCTGGAGTAGTGGATGAAGTCTACGCCAGCTTCCCAGACTTCCAAGACCAGGGTATAACAAGCCCAGGGATCACCCTGTTCAGCGATGGGAGCAGGTTTTTAGAGGAGTGCAGCCAAAGAGCAGGGTATGCGGTCATCACTACCACGGAAGTTCAGGAAGCTAAGGCCTTGTCGGAAGGATGGTCGGCACAATGGGCTGGACTCAGTACGCCTTAACCTGAGCCATCATCCTTACAAAAGTAAATGAATTAACATCTACATCAATTCCATGTATGGCTTTGCTACTGTGATGTACATGGGGCCATCTATAGAGAAAAAGGCCTCCTTACCGCTTCAGAGAAAACTATCAAAAACGAGGAAGAAATACTAAAGCTTCTTGAGACCATATGGCTACCAGTCAAAGTAGCTATCCTACACTGTAAGGGACCTCAGAAATGAGATGACCCCATAAATCAAGGAAATCACCAGGCCGACAAAACAGCTAGAGTGGCTGCATGAGGTGACCTAGGTGAAGCTCCTACCTACACTCTGACTCTTGCGCCCCAGAAGGAAGCCTCCCCACCCATGGACACAAGTGAAGAAAGAAGTTGGGCTTCCACAGAAGTGGACACACTAAGCAAACACGGATGGTGAGTCTTGTCCCATCATCTATGTGAAAGCAGCTAGTGAAGGAAGATAACTAACTCACCCTCTTAGGGAACTGCTCTAGAGGTCCTCTTCAAAAAGAACTACGGTATCAGCCAACTGCCAGCATTATGCCAGGCTGTCAGTGAATAATGTGTAATGTGTGCCAAAAACAATGCTTGCTCGGCCCCACGGCCCCTGCCTGGTTCCCAAAGGATGGACATAGGGGTGGACTTTACCAGCATACAACCAAATAAAGGGTTGAGGTACCTTCTTGTAATAATCTGCACCAATTTGGGATGCGTCCAAGCTTTCCAGACCAGAATGGGATGAATTCACGAGGTGGCCAAAGGTCTTCTATGGGAGATTGGGCTTAACCACACACAGTAATAATGGACCTGCGTTTGGAGCGGACATTATACGAACCCTAACAAAGTCCCTTAACATTGCCTGGAAACTGCACACTGCTTAACGCCCCCAGGGCTCAGGGAAAGGTAGAGCAGATGAACTGCACCCTCAAGGAAACCCTGGCCAAGTTCCACCAAGAGACTAACCCCCCATGGCCAGATTTGATTCGGCTGGTCCTCCTGTGTGCCCAATGCCCGCCTGGGGCACTGGGATTCTCCCCTTTTGAGTTATTATATGGGCAATCCTCCCCCCCCCCACGCACACACACACATTTAGGAAAGCTCCCAGGAGACCTAAACCATATTGGAGACAAAGAAATAAGATAACAGGTCCAGAAATTGGGGGCAGTCCTAAACAAGTTAGAGATACACCATAGAGAGGGTCACAATTTCCTTAGGGACCCCGTTCGCTTCTTTCAGCCAGAAGACACTGTGTGGGTCAAAGATTGGAAGAAGGAACCTCTTATTCCATGGTGGATTGGGCCTCTCACTGTTATTCTAACAACTCCTACAGCCCCCAAAACTTCAGGTATCACCCCATGGGTCCATCACTCCACAGTTAAGAAGTCCACTCAGAAGAACCCACAACCTGGTGAAGTGATCCAGATCCAGTCATCCCCTTAAACCTACCCTCAAAAGGGAACTGACCCCTGAGGTGTCCAGCCCTGCTCCAGCCACACCATGGGAGATGGCTGGCCTGCACACAGCAGGAGCTTGAGGAATCAATGCGTGAACCAAGCCCAGGGGTTTGAATGCAACTTTGCCAACCCTTGCCCCTTACTGGTGTCATAAGCCTGGACTTACTTCTTGCTGTTGGGCTGATAGAGACTGCGCCAACAATCTGGATATGGTGCAAAAGATGTATCCTGGGCCTCACATACCTCCTCTGGATGGGAGGGTTACCAAGTATTGCCTGTATATTATGATAACCGTTCTCACCCTCACAACTGCCGCTTATCAAATTTGCCCCCACAATTGTCATAGGACAATAAGGGCGTCCAGGGTGTTCAGCACATTTCCCTCCCTCCACAAAGATTGCTACATGGGAAAAACACCCACTCTCTGTCAGTCACCTGGTGCCCCAAGTGCTAAGTATTGGACCGAGGATATAACCAAACTATCAGTAACCCATGTCACAACAAGGGCCTCCAGACACGGAAGCGAGCTTGCTACACTTACCTTCCTCAATGGGGAATCTCAAACAGGGGAGAGCTGCACTACAGGCCCTTCAAAAAGTTATAAAGCATATACCCAGGATAGGGTAATTCAAGCCATAAAGGCGACCACTCTGCCAGCAGCCTACCAACCTTTGAAACTTCAGCCGTCAATCAGATGCCTACCAATTCCCCACTCCAGCATTGGGCCGACACTGCTCTACTAGTCCTCCATAAGATAGATAATCACATGCAAACCTGCTGGATGTGCTTGCCCCTAGCCAGAGGACTTACTTAGCTACTCCAATCCATTTGACCTGGGAAGCTCCTGAAAACCTCAAAACCAACACCTCTGTCTTAATTGGACCCCTGGCCACTAGGGTCCATCTCCCAATGCCGACAATCTAATCCGTACAGTCCCTGAATTCCCTCTCTAGGAGGAAGAGATAGAACCTTAATGAGTACTACGACCCTATGTTGCACGCTTGGGGTGTTCTATCTGTGTTGTAATTTGGCCTATCGATGCTTAGAGGCCAACTGGACTCTGAAATGTTATTCCATCTTCCGGACCCCAGAGATATTTGTATACACTGAAGATCAGTTGCTAACAACCTTTAGCCCCAAGTCTCAGGCTAAACGGGCAGTCCTGCTACCCATTCTGATAGGCTCAGAAATTGTGACAGGAATAGGAACTGGATAAGGCGGCATAGGTTTATGCATAGGACTGTACCATAGATTATCTCAAGAGCTAAATGAAGACATGGAACGGGTGGCCGATTCTCTGGTAACTTTACAAAACCAAATAAACTCTCTGGTGACAGTAACCCCCCAAAATAGACAGGCCCCCGACCTCCTCACATCAGAAAATGGAGGGACTTGCAAATTTTGGGTGGAGGAATGCTGCTAGTTTTTAAACCAGTCAGAAATACTCACAACTAAGGTTAAGGAACTAATAATAATAATAATAATAATAATAATAATAATAATAATAATAATAATAATAATAATAATAATAATAATAATTCAACATAGACAACAGGAAAGTAGCAATCAATGGAACAAATGAGATCTCACGGATTGGAATCCTGGCTTCCTGCCCTGGCAGGGCCCCTCTTCTCCATAATTTTACTTGTTCCCATTGGCCCCTCTACACTGAATACCATAATATATTTTATTGAAAACACTGTTGCTCGCCAAACTACTGCAGGCTTCTTAGCCTTCTGAGGGTACCAACCTAAAAAACTGAAAGGTGATACCTACTGAAAAGGTTTCTTAAAAGGCATAAAATGGGATAATGTTGGAGAAGTGAATAAAATACTGCACCAAAAATGGCGGGTGGGACTAAAACGAACTCTGGTCTCTATCTTAGAGACCCCTCCTCCTGGTTCTTCTTCCTTTGTTTTCTGTGTGCAGGAAAACCCCCACAGATATGGCAGCTGATGACTGTAAATATCCTGCCCCACTTGCATTCAGCGCTCAGGCGTTTGGAGAAACAGGGTCCTCTGAGCCCGCCGTTCCACCAAGTTCTGCAATCCAAAGAAGATCTCCGAGTGCCATTTGGTTTTTCCGCCAGCATTCCAGCCTTGTTCTGTAACATTATAAACACAGAAGTGAGCAAGACAGACCAAGTCCCTTCTTATACAGTATAAGGAGACAGAGGACCATTAACTGGTAAACTAGTAATTAACAAGTGTACAAGGGTAATGGGGTGCTGGGACTCAAACAGCTCCAAGTTGTCGAAAGCAAACATGTGCTATATCACCCATCTCATGTATGGATCATAGTTCTAAGTGATATGACATTTATAATTGATACACGTGATAACTGCCAGGGGATTCCCCCTTTTCCCAACTTACATTTATTTTTAAGAACTTAAGTGAGTTAATGAAAGATACTGGGGATTCCGAGAATCAGTAGATGCTGGTGGACCAGGTTTGAAATAGCAGCCCCAGAGGTCAAAAGACACAATATCCAATCATGTTTTGTGTGTTTGTTTGTTTGTTTGTTTTTAAGAACTTCATTAATGTTTAACTGATATACACAAACTGTACATATTTAAAGTACATAATTGGTGGAGCACCTGGATGGCTGTCACTTGAGCATCAGACTCTTGATTTTGGCTCAGGTCATGATCCCAGGTTCAGTTAAGCCCTTTATTGGGCTCCATGCTAAGCATGCAGTCTGCTTAAGATTCTCTATTTCTCCCTTGCCTCTCTCCCCCACTTATGAACGCTTCATTTCTGTCTCTGTAAAAAAGCCCTAATAAATAAATTACTTAATTAATAATTAATATTAATACCAATACTAATAAATACAATTACATAATTTGGTAAATTTTGGTCACATATCCACCAATGTATACATAACAAGGAAAAGAATATGTCTGTCACCACTAAAAATGTCCTTGTATCCCTTAGATATCCCTCCGTCCCCCACGTCTTCCCGATTCCCATTCCTAGGCAATCTCTGGTCTGTTTTCTGTCCCTACATATTATCTTGCATTTTCTAGAATACTATACAAATAAAATTATATAAGACATACTCCTTATTATTTAGAGGTGGGGAGTTGACTTCTGTCACTTAGTATTTTGAAGATTATCCATAGTGTTGTCTGTATCTTACTACTTTTTTATCCGTTCACATGTCAGTGGACATTTGTATTATTTCCACATTTGGCGTATTTATTTCTTTTTATGACAGAGAGTGAGAGAGAGAGAGAGAGACAGAGTGAGAGAGAGAGAGTGAGTGAGAAGGAGAGGGGAGGGGGGAAGTAGAGGTGGGGGAGAGATAGGAAAAGGGAGATGGAGAGGGAGAGGCAGAGGGGGAGGGAGAGAGAAAGAGAAAGAGAGAGCAGAGGGAAGAGAAAAAGAATCTTAAGCAGCCTCCATGCTTAGTGTGGAGCTCAATGTGAGTCTCAATATCCCGACCGTGGGATAATGACCCAAGCAGAAATCAAGAAATCTACCAACTGAGGCACCAGGTGCTCCTTAGCCTATTGAAAACAAAGCTTCTATAAACATTCATTTTTTCTTTTCTTTCTTTTTGTTTCTTTTCTTTTCATTTCTTTTCTGCTCTGTTCTTTCTTTCATTTATTTATTTATTTATTTGTATGATCGTATACATTGATCCCTCTAGGGAAAATATTTGAGAGTAGATTTGGCTGAGTCATAGAATAGGTTGCATGTTCAGCCTTTTAGGATACTGTCAAACTGTTTGCCCGGGTAGTTTTATCACTTTTACATTCTCATCAGCAGGGTGTGAGAATTCCAGTTCTTTCATATCCTAGCTAACACTTCGGAGCCCTGTCTTTTGATTTTAGACATCTTGTAGGCATGAAGTAGTAGTTGATCTCATTGTATCTCATTTATCTCATTGTAGTTTATATTTATATTTCCCTATCATGATGCTGAACACATTTTCATGTGTGTATCTGCTGTACATATAACTGTTTTGGTAATGTGTCTTCTCAAATCGTTTGCCTTTTTTTGGATTATTTAGCTTCAGAATATTGAATCTTGCAGATTGCCCATATGTTCTAGATATAAGTCAAGTCACATTTCACATAGATGATTGGTATATATATTCTCCCAGTCTCAGTATTGTGATTTCAAAGTCTTTGTTCTTTGAAACGCAAAAGTTTTAGTGTGATAAAATCCAACCATATGTTTTTATTGTAAAGAATCATATTGTTGGTGGTGTAGCTAAGAAATGTTTGCCTAAGCCCAGATCATAATGGTTTCCTACTTTAGGTTCTTTAAAAATGTTATCCTACTGTATTCTAGATTGCATTGGTTCTGATGAGAAATATTTTCCCTCCCTTTCCCTGGATTAAAGCAATTTGATTGTGGGGTACCTTGGTGTAGTATTCCTCATATTTCCTGTCGTTGAGGTTCATTGACCTTATTGGAACTATATATTTTTAGTTTGCATCAACATTAACAACTATAAATTCAAATTAGTTTCATTATTTACTCAAATTAGTTTTCTTGTCTGTGTTCCTTGGAGATACAATGACATGTATATTGGATGGTTTGCAGGCATAATTTGTCTGTGTGTTTCATTTCAGACGATTTCCATTGCTATGTCTTTAGGTTCATCAACCTTTTTTTCTGCACTGTCTACATGCCTTTAATTCCATTCAGTAATCATAGACCAGATTTCTTATTTTAGTCATTGCTTTTGTCATGCGAAGTTCGGTTTAGGTCTTACATACCACTTGCATGTCTCCATTTAACATGCTCATTCTGCCCTATAATTTCTTGGATATACTGATAATAGTTATAATAACTATTTGAATGTTCGGATGTATAAATTATATCATTTGTGTAATTTCTGGGTCAGTGTCAGTTGAGTTCCCCTTCCTTACGTGTCTTATTTTCCTGCTTCTTTGCATGCCTGATAATAATTTATGGGTTGCCAAACATGGTCAGTTTTAGCCTGTCAGATGCTGGATACTTTTAGATTCCTAAAAATATCCTTGCCTCTGATTTGGGACAGGGTTTAGTTACTTACAAATAGCTTGATCCTTTCAGGTCTTTCTTTAAAGATATTTTGGGCAAGGCACAGGCAGCACTTAGTTTAGGGATAATTTTTGTCCAGTAACTGACACAAAAATCAAGTATTCTCCAAATGGCATGTACATTCTGAGGTCATCCACACTGGCTGTCAGGCATTATTCCTGACCCTGTATGGCAGTGCGTTTTGTTCCTTCCCCTGGTCTCAGTGTCCTCATACACAAGAGTTTATCAATATTCCATTGAGTACTCAAGGCAGACCATCTGTTGATCTCTGGAGTTCTCTCTGTGAACAACTTTCTCTTCTTTGGTCCTCTGCTCTGTGAAATATAGCAGTCTTCCTGAATCAGTGACTAACCCTTCCACAATTCAGGGAATATGTTGGGCTATGCCAGCTTCCTCCTCTCTATAGCACAGACTCAAAACCCAGCCTAGTCAATAAGCTAGGGCACTATAGGAACCATGTCACTTATTTCCCAATATCAGGGATCACTGCCCTTCACTGCCTCATGTCTGATGTTTTGAGAACAGCTTCTTATATATTTTGTCTACGCTTTTAGCTGTTTCCATAAGGATTATAAATCTGGTTTTCGTTATTACATTTGCCTGGAAGTAGACGTGTTATCACCAATTTACATTTTAGTATTGAGTCTTACTTCTCTGGCTTTGTTCTTTTATCTTTTTATTCTCCTTTGATGATAGATTTAATGTGGACATATGGAGAATGGCCATTGCTAGACATAGGGAGAAACTAGAGGTGAGCTGCAGATTGGAAGTATAGCTAGAAAAGAGAAAAAAAGGAAAGAATGAGAATATGCAGTCAAATCTTGAAGAAAGGAATTGATGGCGATTGTCAAAGCCATGTGAAATCCCAGCTCCCACTTTAACACACATAATGTGAGAATTGAAACTAATCTCTTCGACTTGGAAAGCTTAATCTGCCAGTGAGCTTTACTAATTTTTACTGGTCTTCATAACTCCATAACAAAGGCCGAGGTTTGGAATTTCTCACCTTTGTTTCTCAGAGAGAAAACACCAATGTCACCCAGAAAGCAGTGCTTGGGTGAAAACTAGACGTTTTAAATGATTTTTTTCCTGCTTTGTTCCAATGATTCTTTAACAGTGTTCGCCTTGGAAGAGAACAAACTGTGGCACCGAAGAAACATACTGGACATGGAGTAGGAGTCTAGGGTTGTTGTCTAACACGGTCATAAACAAGTTATGGGGGAGGCACTTGACTTTCCTAGGTCTCAATTTCCTCACCTGGAAATTGGAATAAGGACCCCCATATGAAGGGCCATTGTGAGATTAAATGAGATGATGCGTGTGCCAGTTTTACAGAGCCTAACACTTAATATTACATGAAAGCCTCTGTGTAGTATTTCTTCTAGAGGGAGGGATTTGCATTTTTTTCATTGGAAGGAAAGAGATGAATATACAACTGGACTATCAAATAAGAGGTGGATAGAGGACTGGCTTACTGGTCTATCTCCTTGTACTCTTTCAGCCATCCTGGTCCTGGGCTCCCTCCAAATTGAAGAATCAGTGTCAGAAGACCTGAGATTCCTCCGTAGGTATCTGACCCCAGACAGAATATTAGCCTGTCTTAGCTGTTCAAATGAGGATAATGATGGCTATCATCTGTGGAACACTTGTTCCGTGTTGTCAGGTGTTGGATTAAGCACCTTGCCAATAGTGTCATTTAATTTTTTGACCCTTTGTTATTATTTCCATTTTATAAATTAGGCAACTGAGTTTCAGATATGTTAAGTAATTGGTCCAAGATAACACAAACACTAGTGGTGTGGCTGGGATGGGCACCAACTCTGCTCCTATGCCAACATGCATGCTCTCACCCATGTTACACTGCCTTCCCATGAGCGTGTTAAGGGTTTGGAAAGCCACCCCTGATAAAGTAACATGGAGTATGTTCGTGCCCTAGCTAAGATCTCTTTCCCTTACCTTGCCGAAAAATTTTCATATTAACTGAAACACTAGTCCGTGCACAAGACAACTTTCCTCGAATTTATCTTAACGCTATACACTGGTCAGAATATAAAAAGCAACGGCTTCAGAACTTGAAAGTTAGCAATAGGAGGTGAATGAGGGAAGGGAAGCAAAACAAGAATGTCCCTGTGATGGTTATTATTACGTGTCTACCTGAGTTGGTCGTGGGGTGCCCAAGGTTAAACATTTTTTCTCGGGATATTTGTAGAGTGTTTCTGGGTGAGATTAGCGTTTGATTTGGTGGACTCAGTAAAGCACTATCGTCCCCAGTGAGTGTGGGCAGCATTCAATCTCCTGAGGTCCCAAAGAGAACACAGGGTAGAAAAAGGAGGAATCCATGTCCCACCGTTTCTTTTCTCAGCCTTAGAAGGTGATCCCGCTTAGAGGCAGAGCAGTGGGTAGGGGTAGTGTTGGTTCCCCGGAAGTGCCTTTGGTCCAACCACCCACAGTGATGTGATTTCCCTGCAGGACTGAAATGAGGGCCCATATGCTCTTATGTTTCAGGGCTACCGTTGGAAGGGCGGAGCCAAACGTATGCGTGGGACAGACTGAAACTGTCTCAGGATCTCCTCCTCTATCTCCATCACGGCTGTGGAAATGTCATGGAGAGAGTGTGAC
Source organism: Puma concolor (assembly GCF_028749965.1). Lineage (NCBI taxonomy): Eukaryota > Metazoa > Chordata > Mammalia > Carnivora > Felidae > Puma > Puma concolor. The sequence continues at coordinate 2,110,772 of NW_028240124.1, read as the reverse complement.
TTCTACACAGGATTTTCCCCAATGGTAATTGGCCCCAATCCGTTATTTCTTTTAGACGTCCATGCTAGGTGCCTTTAAAGCCAGAGCCCAGGCCAGCGTTAGGGTTAGGTCCTCGCTACCTGCATGTAGATTTCCTGGTATCCCAATACCTTTTGTTGAAGAGACGGTCTTTCCCTCGTTGTTTATTCTTGCCTCTTTGTTATAGGTTAATTTACCACATAAGCCTGGGATTATTTCTGGGCTTTCTATTCTGTCCAATCGACCTATGCGTCTGTTTTTGTGTCACTACCCATACTAATTGGTTTACTTGAAGCTTTGTAGTACATCTTGAAATCTGTGATTTTGATACCTCCAGCTATGTTTTTGTCTTTCAAGAATATTTTCACGATTCAGGGTCTTTTGCGGTCCCATACAGATTTTAGTATTAGTTGTTTCAGTTCTGTGAAAAGTGCCTTTGGTATCTTGATAGGGATTGCATTGAAACTGTAGAGAGTTATGAGTAATATGGACATTGTAATGATATTAATTCTTCCAATCCATGATCATGGGATATCTTTCCATTTGTTTGTGTCATCTTCAATTTCATCACTGACTTATGGTTTTCACACTACAGGTCTTTCACTTCTTTGGATAAGTTGAGTCGTATCTATTTTACTCTCTCTTTTTTTTTTTTGGTGCAATTATGAATGCGTGTTGTTTTCTTAATTTCTCTTTCTGTGACTTCATTATTATTATATAGAAACCCTACTAATTTTTGTGTATCAGTTCCGTATCTACAACTTTCCTGAATTCGTTTATTACTTCTAGTAGTTTTGGGGGGAAAGTTTAGGGTTTTCTATGCATATTCTTACGTCATCTGCGGATAGTACAGTTCAGGTTGTTTACAAACATAGATGAATAATTTCTTTTTTCTTATCTGATTCCTCTGGCTAGGACTTCTAGTGTTATATGAAACAAGAGTGGCAAAAGTAGTCATATTTATCTTGTTCTTGATCTTAGAGGGAAATCTCTCAGTTTTTCACCATTGAGATGTTAAGTGTGAACTTTTTAATATAAACAATATATAAAATAATATTTTCATGTGTTGAGGCATGTCCGTCCCCCCGACTTTGTTGAGAACTTTTACCATGAATACATGTTAAATTTTGTCAAATGTTTTTTCTCCCTTTATTGGTATAATCATATGATGTTTACCCTCCGTCTTGTTGAGGTGGGATATTATGTTGATTGATTTGTTGAGCCACCTTTGTTTCCCTGGAATAAAAGCCACGTAATCATTTTAGCGTGTTGTTGAGTGGAGTTTGATAATATTTTATTGAGGATTTTAAAGTCTATTTGGTTTGATATAGGTGTTGCTACCTGGTTCTGAGTTGTTGTTGTTGTTTGATGTTATTTTTGTTGTCCTTGTTGTTGTTTGCTTTCATTTGCATGGGAAATGTATCTCCATCCCCTCACTTTCAGTCTCTATGTGTCTAGATCTGAAGTGAGTCTGTGCTAGGCAGCATATGGATGAGTGTTGTTTTTTATCCATCCTGTTACCCTATGTATTTTGACTGGAGCACTTCAGCCGTTTATATTTAAAGTAAATGTTGATCATTATGTACTAATTGTAATTTTGTTCTTTTTTTTGTAGCTTATTTATTTATTTATTTATTTATTTATTTATTTATTTATTTATTTTTCTTATTTTTATTTTTTTTTTGGGTAAGCCTAAATATATTTTATTTTATATTTTTTATTTATATATGAAATTTATTGTCAAATTGGTTTCCATACAACACCCAGTGCTCATCCCAAAAGGTGCCCTCCTCAATACCCATCACCCACCCTCTCCTCCCTCCCACCCCCCATCAACCCTCAGTTTGTTCTCAGTTCTCAACAGTCTCTTATGCTTTGGCTCTCTCCCACTCTAACCTCTTTTTTTTTTTTTTCCTTCCCCTCCCCCATGTGTCCTGCTAAGCCTCTCAGGATGCACATAAGTGTGAAACCATATGGTATCTGTCTTTCTCTGTATGGGTTATTTCACTTAGCATCACACTATCCAGTTCCATCCACGTTGCAACAAAAGGCCATATTTCATTTTTTCTCATTGCCACATAGTATTCCATTGTATATATAAACCACAATTTCTTTATCCATTCATCAGTTGATGGACATTTAGGCTCTTTCCATAATTTGGCTATTGTTGAGAGTGCTGCTATGAACATTGGGGTACAAGTGCCCCTATGCATCACTACTCCTGTGTTCCTTGGATAAATTCCTAGCAGTGCTATTGCTGGGTCATAGGGTAGGTCTATTTTTAATTTTCTGAGGAACCTCCACACTGCTTTCCAGAGCGGCTGCACCAATTTACATTCCCACCAACAGTGCAAGAGGGTTCCCGTTTCTCCACATTCTCTCCAGCATCTATAGTCTCCTGATTTGTTCATTTTGGCCACTCTGACTGGCGTGAGGGGATACCTGAGTGTGGTTTTGATTTGTATTTCCCTGATAAGGAGCAACGCTGAACATCTTTTCATGTGCCTGTTGGCCATCCGGATGTCTTCTTTAGAGAAGTGTCTATTCATATTTTCTGCCCATTTCTTCACTGGGTTATTTGCTTTTCGGGTGTGGAGTTTGGTGAGCTCTTTATAGATTTTGGACACTAGCCCTTTGTCCGATATGTCATTTGCAAATATCTTTTCCCATTCCGTTGGTTGCCTTTTAGTTTTGTTGGTTGTTTCCTTTGCTGTGCAGAAGATTTTTATCTTCATAAGGTCCCAGTAATTCACTTTTGCTTTTAATTCCCTTGCCTTTGGGGATGTGTCAAGTAAAGAGATTGCTACGGCTGAGGTCAGAGAGGTCTTTTCCTGCTTTCTCCTCTAACGTTTTGATGGTTTCCTGTCTCACATTCAGGCCCTTTATCCATTTTGAGTTTATTTTTGTGAATGGTGTGAGAAAGTGGTCTAGTTTCAACCTTCTGCATGTTGCTGTCCAGTTCTCCCAGCACCATTTGTTAAAGAGACTGTCTTTTTTCCATTGGATGTTCTTTCCTGCTTTGTCAAAGATGAGTTGGCCATACGTTTGTGGGTCCAGTTCTGGGGTTTCTATTCTATTCCATTGGTCGACGTGTCTGTTTTTGTGCCAATACCATGCTGTCTTGATGATGACAGCTTTGTAGTAGAGGCTAAAGTCTGGGATTGCGATGCCTCCTGCTTTGGTCTTCTTCTTCAAAATTGCTTTGGCTTTTCGGGGCCTTTTGTGGTTCCATATGAATTTTAGGATTGCTTGTTCTAGTTTCGAGAAGAATGCTGGTGCAATTTTGATTGGGATTGCATTGAATGTGTAGATAGCTTTGGGTAGTATTGACATTTTGACAATATTTATTCTTCCAATCCATGAGCAGGGATTATCTTTCCATTTCTTTAAATCTTCTTCAATTACCTTCATAAGCTTTCTATAGTTTTCAGCATACATATCCTTTACATCTTTGGTTAGATTTATTCCTAGGTATTTTATGCTTCTTGGTGTAATTGTGAATGGGATCAGTTTCTTTATTTGTCTTTCTGTTGCTTCATTGTTAGTGTATAAGAATGCATCTGATTTCTGGACATTGATTTTGGATCCTGCAACTTTGCTGAAATCATGTATCAGTTCTAGCAGACTTTTGGTGGAGTCTATCGGATTTTCCATGTATAATATCATGTCATCTGCAAAAAGCGAAAGCTTGACTTCATCTTTGCCAAGTTTGATGCCTTTGATTTCCTTTTGTTGTCTGATTGCTGATGCTAGAACTTCCAGCACTATGTTAAACAACAGCGGTGAGAGTGGGCATCCCTGTCGTGTTCCTGATCTCAGGGAAAAAGCTCTCAGTTTTTCCCCGTTGAGGATGATGTTAGCTGTGGGCTTTTCATAAATGGCTTTTATGATCTTTAAGTATGTTCCTTCTATCCCGACTTTCTCAAGGGTTTTTCTTAAGAAAGGGTGCTGGATTTTGTCAAAGGCCTTTTCTGCATCGATTGACAGGATCATATGGTTTTTCTCTTTTTTTTTGTTAATGTGATGTATCACGTTGATTGATTTGCGAATGTTGAACCAGCCCTGCATCCCAGGAATGCTTATGTTTATGAGTAATTGTTTTATATATTTGGGCGCTCCGGTATTCGGCGCATAGGCATTTATAATTGTTAGCTCTTCCTGATGGATAGACCCTGTCACTATTATATAATGTCCTTCTTCATCTCTTGTTACAGCCTTTAATTGAAAGTCTAGTTTGTCTGATAGAAGTATGGCTACTCCAGCTTTCTTTTGGCTTCCAGTAGCATGATAAATAGTTCTCCATCCCCTCACTCTCAATCTAAAGGTGTCCTCCGGTCTAAAATGAGTCTCTTGTAGACAGCAAATAGATGGGTCTTGTTTTTTTTTTTTTTTAATTTTTTTTTTTTCAACGTTTATTTATTTTTGGGACAGAGAGAGACAGAGCATGAACGGGGGAGGGGCAGAGAGAGAGGGAGACACAGAATCGGAAACAGGCTCCAGGCTCCGAGCCATCAGCCCAGAGCCTGACGCGGGGCTCGAACTCACGGACCGCGAGATCGTGACCTGGCTGAAGTCGGACGCTTAACCGACTGCGCCACCCAGGCGCCCCGATGGGTCTTGTTTTTTTATCCATTCGGATACCCTATGTCTTTTGGTTGGCGCATTTAATCCATTTACATTCAGTGTTATTATAGAAAGATATGGGGTTAGAGTCATTGTGATGTCTGTATGTTTTATGCTTGTAGTGATGTCTCTGGTACTTTGTCTCACAGGGTCCCCCTTAGGATCTCTTGTAGGGCTGCTTTAGTGGTGACAAATTCCTTCAGTTTTTGTTTGTTTGGGAAGACCTTTATCTCTCCTTCTATTCTAAATGACAGACTTGCTGGAGAAAGGATTCTCGGCTGCATATTTTTTCTGTCTAGCACACTGAAAACCTCGTGCCAATTCTTTCTGGCCTGCCAAGTTTCAAAAGAGAGATCATTCACGAGTCTTATAGGTCTCCCTTTATATGTGAGGGCACGTTTACCCCTTGCTGCTTTCAGAATTTTCTCTTTATCCTTGTATTTTGCCAGTTTCACTATGATATGTCCTGTAGAAGATCGATTCAAGTTACGTCTGAAGGGAGTTCTCTGTGCCTCTTGGCTTTCAATGCCTTTTTCCTTCCCCACTTCAGGGAAGTTCTCAGCTATTATTTCTTCACGTACCCCTTCAGCACCTTTCCCTCTCTCTACCTCCTCTGGGATACCAATTATGCGTAGATTATTTCTTTTTAGGGTATCACTTAGTTCTCTAATTTTCCCCTCATACTCCTGGATTCTTTTATCTCTCTTTTTCTCAGCTTCCTCTTTTTCCATAACTTTATCTTCTAGTTCACCTATTCTCTCCTCTGCCTCTTCAATCCGAGCCGTGGTGGTTTCCATTTTGTTATGTATTTCGTTTAAAGCGTTTTTCAGCTCCTCGTGACTGTTCCTTAGTCCCTTGATCTCTGTAGCAAGAGATTCTCTGCTGTCAGCTATACTGTTTTGAAGCCCAGCGATTAATTTTATGACTATTATTCCAAATTCACTTTCTGTTATATTATTTAAATCCTTTTTGAACAGGTCATTAGCTGTTGTTATTTCCTGGAGATTCTTCTGAGGGGAATTCTTCCGCTTGGTCATTTTGGATAGTCCCTGGCATGGTGAGGACCTGCAGGGCACTTTCCCTGTGCTGTGGTGTATAACTGGAGTTGGTGGGCGGAGCCGCAGTCAGACCTGATGTCTGCCCCCAGCCCACTGCTGTGTCCACAGTCAGACTGGTGTGTGCCTTGTCTTCCCCTCTCATAGGGGTGAGATTCACTGTGGGGTGTGGTGGCCTGTCTGGGCTACTTGCACACTGCCAGGCTTGTGATGCTGGGGATCTGGCGTCTTTGCTGGGGTGGGTAGGCAAGGTGCACAGGGGCAGGAGGGGCAGGCTTAGCTCGCTTCTCCTTAGGTGATCCACTTCAGGAGGGGCCCTGTGGCAGCGGGAGGGAGTCAGATCCACTGCCGGAGGTTTGGCTCCGCAGAAGCACAGAGTTGGGTGTTTGCGCGGAGCGAGCAATTTCCCTGGCAGGAACTGGTTCTCTTTGGGATTTTGGCTGGGGGATGGGCGGGGGAGATGGCGCTGGCGAGCGCCTTTGTTCCCCACCAAACTGAGCTCTGTCGTCAGGGGGCTCAGCAGCTCTCCTTCCCTTTGTCCTCCAGCCTTCCCGCTTTCTGAGCAGAGCTGTTAACTTATGACCTCCCAGACGCTAAGTCGCGCTTGCTGTCGGAACACAGTCCATCAGGCCCTCCGCTTTTTGCAAGCCAGACTCGGGGGCTCTGCTTGGCCGGTGAGCCGCCCCTCCGCCCTGGCTCCCTCCCACCAGTTCGTGGAGCGCGCACCACCTCGCCGCCTTTTCTACCCTCTCCGTGGGTCTCTCGTCTGCGCTTGGTTCCGGCGACTCCGTTCTGCTATTCCTCTGGCGGTTTTCTGGGTTATTTAGGCAGGTGTAGGTGGAATCTAAGTGATCAGCAGGACGCGCGGTGAGCCCAGCGTCCTCCTACGCCGCCATCTCTCCTCTCCTGAACTGTTTTTTCAAGAACCATTAAAATCACACCAAACATTGAAATACTTACATTTAAGTCTAACAACCATGCACAGGATTTGTACGTGAAAAGCCACAGAAGGCTGATTGGGTAAATCAAGGAAGATATAAATAAATGGAGAGATATGCCATATCTAGCTAAGTAATTAATATTTTACTCAATCATTTCATTGATTAATTAATTAAGTAAAAGAAGCCTTGACCTAAAATCATCACTTATAGAAACATTCACTCAAATGGATCATAGATGTAAGTGTAAAGTACAAAATTATAAAACATTCTTAAGAAAGAAGGAGTGTTGTTGATTCATTGAATCATTCAATAAATACTTTTGGAGCATTTAAAATGAGACAACACAGTCTACGCCCTGAGGATCCACTAGGGAACCAAAGGAGCAAGGATCACTGCACTCTTGGTGCTCAAGAGTCCAGTGGGGGAGACTGACAAACATAATGGAACTAGAAACTACGGTAGAGAATAATGAATGGGGAAAGAACAAGTAAATACATCTTGGAGAGGATATAAGCATTGGGGGAGGGGGTGTGAAATACTAGACATGGTGAAATACTCGACACAGAGGGCCCTACTGTAAAGGTGTCAGTTGAATAAATACCTCACGGAAATGAGAGAAATACCTGCTGACAGGAAGGTGATCTAGGCAGAAGGACCCATGAATTCCCCAAGGCAGGAGAGTGAACGTGTGTACTGATGGGAAGTAAGGAGGCCAGCATAGACAGAGAAACGAGGATGAGAAGAAGGAGGAATAAAGAGGGGGAGGTTGTGGGTCAAGGAGGAGAAAAAGAGGATGAGGGAGAGAAGGCTGTAAAGACTGCCAGCAATAGACAAGGTGAAGCGAAATCTGCTCATACCTGTTCCTCCGCCTCACATTACAGGCTGCAGTTCTTTTTATTTTTTAACTGACATTTACTAAACTGTGTCTACACCATGAAAAGCTAATTCTACTTGTAGCAACTATTCGAAGCAAGAAAATGGAACATCCTAAATGATCAATAGCCATGTTTAAATAAGTTATGGCATGGGGCACCTGGATGGCTCAGTCGGTTTGGCGTCCGACTTCAGCTCGAGTCATGATCTCATGATCCGTGAGTTCGAGCCCCGCGTTGGGCTCTGTGCTGACAGCTCAGAGCCTGGATCCTGCTTCGGATTCTGTGTCTCCCTCTCTCTCTGACCCTCCCCCGTTCATGCTCTGTCTCTCTCTGTCTCAAAAATAAATAAACATTAAAAAAAATTTTTTTAATAAGTTATGGCATGCTATGAGACATTTACAATTCATAGCCCTGGAGAACATTTGTGACCTAGCGAAATGCTCGTATCACTAGAGGATCAAAAATGGGATTCACAGCTACATAGCAAATTTTGGTTAATGCATGTACATATACCTCTTCCGTGATGATTATACCACAGTGTTAGAGGTGCTTACCTCCAGGGGCGCCTGAATGGCTCAGTCGGTTAAGCATCTGACTCTTGATTCCAGCTCAGTTATGATTCCACTGTGTGTGCGATTAAGCTCCACATTGAGGTCTGCACTGACAACGTTGAGCCTGCTTATGATTCTCTCTATCTCTCTCTCTCCTCCCATCCCCCACTCTTGCTCATCTCTCTCTCGTTCTCTCTCTGTGCCAAAAATACATAAACATAAAAAACGTGTTTACATATGCTTATCTCCAGGTGTTTGACTTATGACCATTTTTCTTTCTTTCTTGTTTATTTTCTAAATTTTCTGCAATAAACTTTAAGACCGCCGTAATCATAAAGTAACGTTTCAAATAAATGATTTAGTCTAGTATCAGTTAAATAAATAAAATGTGTCAATTCATAAATTTATTAGGTCCATTCAACACATCAAGGATAGTTTCAAACAATCCAGTGTTATTCCTTCAGCAGACACCCTCCCATCTGATTTGACGTTGACTCAACCACTTCACCAAGAAAGATTTCTAAACTTTGACCATGTTTGAGTGTCTATAAAAGTTTCTGAAAGCATGCAAGACCGCATCCTTGCCTTCAAGAAACTTTCAATATTTGAGGGTACAAAAAACCCAAACACCATACAAAGCACAGTGAGACTTCAAGGTCAAGTTTCATGTAGCAGGAGAAGTCCACTGAGCCGAGTTGATCAGTAAAGGCATCTCGGAGGCATAGCACAAAGAATCTTAAAGGATGACCAAATTTCTAGTTGGCAGGCAGAAAGGAGGAGGACAAAGGAGACAAAAGCAAATGTGCGGGAATAAAGGAGGGGCAGGCATTCCGAGAACAGTGAGACAAACCTGTTGGACCTTGAGGTTCTTCTACAACAGTGGCCATTATGTATTTGTGACGACGACAAAGACTGGGTAGAAGATGATGGACCTACATAACCCATCATGTCCATACTCTTATGTAAGAAGGTCTTGGAGACAGCGAAGAATTGGAGAACATCCGTTAGAACCTCAAGATGGTAATAACGAAGCAAGTTGTAGAAACAAAACAATGAAAAGATAAAATTCTAAGCAAAATTCTCTAAGCATATGAATTAATACCCAATCAACAATCAATTGAAATCCATGACCAACTTAAGACCCCTCTTGTGTTTCTCTCTTAATGGGGCATTGTCTTCAGCTGCTCAAGAGGGAAAGAGGCTCATTGTCAGTCCTCCCATCCTCAACGTCTTTTCTGTGATCCACTCAGCAGCAGGGGCTCTCAACTCCACCTCCAACGTATGCCAAGCCAGCTAGTTTCTCACCACCTTCCGCCTACTCTCCATTTTCGTTCTTAGCCCCATGCTGCCTTTCCCTTCCCACCAAAATCCCAGTTCATTCTTTTCACTGCATCTGGAATGCAATCCAAGACTCCTGAATCTGAGCAGTTCATTCCTCTGCTTACGACAACCCTCTAGTCTCCACTGTACTCAAAATGACACATAGAATCTGTAATGTGACCACCAGACGTTGGCAGTCCTGCCTTGTCACCCCTCTAATGCCATCTTTCCTGATTCTCCTTTCATTAGGTGACCGGGACGGTCTCTTCTCCTGGTTGCTCAAATTAGACCCACGTAGGTTCCGCTTAGAATGCATTTTGTGTTCGCTAGTTTCCTTACCAGTTCTTGCTACGGGTCCAGTTTGAAAAGGACTTTTCTCCCCAAGAAACCTTTGTTGGCCAATCCTGTAATCTACACTTTGTCCCCTGTGCCATTCCTTCTCATAAAATTTAGTGTTCTATTTAACAGCATTTGCCACACGTTGTAATTACACCTGTACTATTTGTAGCTAAGTTTTGAAACATCCTGAATATATGGAGCGTGCATGTTGGATTCTCACTGTGTACTTGAACCTGATAACACCTGACACCTAAGGTGTTCAATATGTGTATCCACGATGCCTGAAATAGGGGATTTTTAACTATCTCCCGGCGAGCTAGACTGCAATATACATTCAAGTCTTCAATGATCTCTACCACCAAGTTTAGTATACATATGCAAAAAAGGGAAGGGTCACGTCCTCACGCATAGGAGAAACATTTTGCCTCGTTGATAGCTTCTATGGTGTAGCTTACATTTTGACCTACATAAGACCCCACCCTGGAGGTACAGTTTGTATGGATGTAGTGACAACTATGAGGAAATCAAAACAAAATACAGTGTTTATGGAGTGTAATGTGCCAGGAGTTTTTCCACACGTTTTACAGGCATTACCTATAATCTCACCACTATACTGGACATAGGCGTTATACTTCCCCTTTACAAATTGGAGAAGCAAAATCGGAGGTATCATTTGCCTACAATCTAAGATCTGGCTGGTAGAAGAAATAGATGTGGCCAGGTAATGTACAAAATCCACAATTTTGCCCAAGGTAGCCTCTGGGAAATCAGAAAATGAGCAGCTTTCATAAGTGCAGCTGCCTAGAGCTTTTCAGAGGAGCTGTCTGGGTGGCGCCGGGGCTTTGGCGCCATCACATCTCCAGGATCTCACTACCAGGAGTAACCCCCATTGTTGGGAAGGGCAAGAACACCCATCCGTGGCAACTTAAGGTGTTTTAACCCCTGTCAAGATAGTGCAAGCCTCCAATTACTTCATTTGGTACTTCAAGGAACACATCAAAGCACACCTCGTGGGATTTTCAAAAATCACTCTGAGATGAGAACTCAAACACAATATCATAGCAACACGAAGCAAGTAACACTTTCCAAAACACACGTCCTGAAGGGCCAGGCCATGGAGACGGTATAAGCCCACTTTAAAGTAGCAGTGCTCTCAGGTGCATAGCACATAAAAGAAAACAAAACAAAACAAAACAAAACAACAACAACAACAACGTTAAAACACAAAAGGGATAGAAAACTATCCAAAATGATGAAACGCAAGAATTCCCCTCAGACGAAATTCCAGCAAGAAGTGACCTCTAAAGAATTGATCAAAATAGATAAAAGCAGTATAACAACAAGAATGTAGAATCATAGGCATAAGATTAATCACTGGGCTTCAAAAAAGGTATAGAAGACGACAGAGAATTTATCATTGCAGTGATAAAAGACCTAAAACATAGCCATGGTTAATTGAAAAGTCAATGACATAGAGATTGATTTTCATCACTGATACAAAAACAGATAAGCTGGAACGTTGGATGTCCATTACCCAAGTTAGTAGTTATGCGATTGTAGCAAAAGCTAATTCTAGAAAAAAACGATTAAATAATGAAAACAAGAGAGCTAAAATATGTCAAGTTTAAATACCTTGCATGAGCCGTGTAGCTGTATAGTTGTTTAAAATTCTAGGATATCAAATAATATTATGTGATAGCCATTGTAACACATGCAAAGTTCACCATGTCGACCTTTGCTCTTCTCAATGTGGAGTAATAAGTTATTAGGCCTTATAGACTAACTGAAAAAATGAATATTAAAAAGTTTTTGAAAGTATATGTTTCTAGTGAGTTTGGTCATGTCAAATAAAGTGTGTCATTTCCAACACCTATTCACGTGCACTCTTAGTATGGCTAGAGTCCATAAAAAGTTATTGCACCATTGCAATAAACAGGATTACCAGTGCAATCTATTTTTTTAATTCCATTTGTTCATTTATTTGAAAGCCAGAATAGTGCATGGAGAATGTACCCTGTAGGTTCTGGATTCTCTCCTTGATTCCAAATGTCTTATTGGGCCTCTACCAAAAAGATGGTAAAACAATATTATCTGTACCATGAACATGTAAAATTTGGCACACCTCACGAATATTACAATTTTGCTGTTTAGCATATGTGTTTACAAATACACACGTGTGCACTGGGTGAAGTTAGATGTTTCATACTTCTATCCATATCATGAGGGATTCAATACGTTTTAAAGAGTTAGATTCCAGTTACCAATTCTAATGTGGGATAACATGCCCAGTTCTTGCTTATTTGTCACTTATTGTGCAATTATGAAGTTAACATAGGGCCCAAAGGGTAAATTCTTTTTAACTACACTTAACTGAACATATATCATTGAAAGTCAAGCTTTGGCCTTTCAAAGATGACATGAGAGTGAACGCGGAGAACCCAAAAGACTCCATGAAAACGCTGCTAGATCTGATACATGCATGGACCAAACTCACAGGATACAAAATCCGTGTAAAGAAACTGATTGCATTTCTATACACCAATAAGGAAGCAACCGAAAGAGAAGTCAAGAAATCAATGCCAGTTACAATTTCACCAAGAACCGTAAAATACCTAGCAAGAAAACTAACCAAAGATGTAAAAGATCTGTACAGTGAAAAGTATAGAAAATGTATGAAGGAAAATGATGAAGACACATCAAATACAGGAAAAAAAAAAATCCATGCCAAAGAGTGGAAGAATGAATACTGTTAAAATGTCAATAGTACCGAAAGCAATCTACACATTAATGCAATACCAATCAAAATTGTACCAACATTCTTCTCCAGACTAGGGCAAGCAATCTGAAACTTTGCACAGAACAACCAAAGAACCTGAGTAGTCAAAGTTAACTTTAAAAAAGAAAGCCAGGGGCGCCTGGGTGGCGCAGTCGGTTGAGCGTCCGACTTCAGCCAGGTCACGATCTCACCCTCTGTGAGTTCGAGCCCCGCGTCGGGCTCTGGGCTGATGGCTCAGAGCCTGGAGCCTGTTTCTGATTCTGTGTCTCCCTCTCTCTCTGCCCCTCCCCTGTTCATGCTCTGTCTCTCTCTGTCCCAAAAATAAATAAACGTTGAAAAAAAAAATTAAAAAAGAAAGCCAAAGTGGGAGGCAGCCCAGACTTTCGCCTCTCCTATGAAGCTGTAATCGTTAAGATAGTATGACTTTGGCACAAAAACAGGCACATGAACCAATGAAACAGCATAGAGAACCCAGAAGGGGCCCCACAAATGTATGGTGAACTAATCTTTGACAAAACTGCAAAGACAATCCAATGGAGAGAAGACAGCCTCTTTACAAAGGGTGCTGGGAGAACGAAACAGTAACATGATGAAGAATAACCTAGATGACTTTCTTACAACGTGCACAAAAATAAAGGCAAAATGGATGAAAGCCTTAAATGTGAGACAGGAAACCATCAAAACACTAGAGGAGAAAAGAGGAAAAAAAACCCTTTGACCTCAACTGCAGCAATTTCTTCCTTGGCATGTCTCAAAAGACAAGGGAATGAAAAGCAAAACTGAATGATCAGGACCGGGTCAGGATACAAATCTTCGGCACTGCAAAGGAAACAATCAGCAAAATTAAAAGGCAACCGATGGAAGGAGTGAAGATGTTTGCGAGTGACATATTGGATAAAGGGTTACTACACAAAATGTATAAAGAACTTACCCAAGTCACACCTGGAAAATGTAGTACAGTGAAACAATGGGCAGAAGACATGAATAGACACTTTTCCAAAAGAGACATCCAGATGGCCCCAAAACACATGAAAGGATGCTCAACATCACTCATCATCAGGAAAATACACATCAAAGCCACACTGAGATACCACCTCACACTAGTCAGTGTGGCTAAAATGAGCAACTTAGGAAACCACAGATGCTGGTGAGGATATGGAGAAAGAGTAACCCTCTCTCACTGTTGGTGGGAAAGGAAACTGGTGCACCACGGCAAGCATGAAACCTACAGACATCACAATGACTCTAAGCGCATAACTTTCCATAATAATACTGAATTTCAATGGACTAAATGCTCCAACCAAACAACATAGTGTATCAGAATGGATGGAAAAAACAAAAACAAAAAACAGAACAAGACCCATCTATTTGCTGTCTACAAGAGACTGCTTATAGACATGAGGACACCTTCAGATTGAAATTGAGGGGATGGAGAACTATCTATCATGCTACTGGAGGTCAAAAGAAACCTGGAGTAGCCAAATTGTATCATACAAAGTAGAGTTTAAATTAAAGGCTGTATCAAAAGATGACGAAGGGCTTTCTATATTAATTCCAGGGTCTCTCCATCAGGAGGAGCTACAAATTTTAAATGTCTACACACCAAATTCGGAGACACACAAATATATAAACAATTAATTAAAAACATACAGAACCTTGTTGATAAGAATGTGGTAATTGCACGGGACATTAAATTAAACACAGAAAAAAAGATGGAAAATCTCCAAAAGCATGGAGGTTAAAAAACATCCCACCAACGAATAAATGGGTCAACCAGGCAACATGAGAAGAAATTAAAAGATATAAGGAAACAAATGAAAATGAAATACAACAATGCAAACCCTTCGGGATGCAGCAAGGGCAGTCCAGACAGGGAACAACAAAAACAAAACAAAACAAAACAAAACAAAACACAACAACAACAACGACGACGACGACAAGAAACATTGCTATCCAGGCCTATCTCAAGAAACAAGAAAAATCCCCAATACAAAATCTAACAGCACACCTAAAGGAACTAGAAGCAGGACAGCAAAGACACCCCAAAGCGAGCAGAAGAAGAAAAATTATAAAGATCAGAGCAGAAATAAACAATATGGAGTCTAAAGGAAAACAGTACAGCACATCAATGAAACCAAGAGTTGTGTTTCTGAGAAAATACACAAAATTGATAAACGTCTAGCCTGGCTTCTCAAAAAGAAAAGAGAGGGGACCCAAATAGGTCAAATCACGAATGAAAATGGAATTATTACAAAGAATCTCTCAGAAATTCAAGCATTCATCAGGAAACACTATAAAATCTTCTATGCCAACAAACTGGACAACCTGGAAGAAATGGACAAATGCCTCCATCCCCACACACTTCCAAAGCTCAAACGGGAAGAAATAGAAAATGTGAACGGACCCATAACTAGTGAGGAAATTGAATCCGTTATCAAAAATCTCCCAATAAATAAGAGTCCTGGTCCAGGTGGCTTCCCTGGCGATTTCTAGCAGACATTTAAAGCAGAGATAATAGCCATCCTTCCCAAGCTGTTCCAAAATATGGAAATGAAAGGAAAACTACCAGACTCATTTTATGAAGCCAGCAAACGGTGATTCCCAAACCAGACAGAGACACAAAAAAAAGGAGAATTACAGGCCAATATCCCTGATGAATACGGGTGCAGAAATTCTCAACAAGATACTAGCAAATCACATTCAATAGCATATAGAAAGTATTATTCAACACGATCAAGTGGGATTCATTCCTGGCCTGCAGGGCTAGTGCCGTATTCACAAATCAAACATTGTGCTACATCACATTAATAAAAGAAAAGATAAAAACCATAGTACACTGTCAATAGATTCAGAAAAAAAGTATTTGAGAAAATACCACATCCGTACTTAATACAAACCCTCAAGACATTTGGGATAGAAGGAAACTACTTTAAACATCATAAAAGCCATTTATCAGAAGCTCACAGTAAATATCGTCCTCAATGGGGAAAAACTGAGAGCAATCCCCCTGAGATCAGGTACAAGACAGAGATGTCCACTCTCACCCCGGTTGTTGAACATAGTGTTGGAAGTCTTGGCATCAGTAATCAGACAGCACATGAAATTAAAGGTATCATCATTTGCAACGATGAAGTCAAACTTCCACTTTTTGCAGATGGCATGACACAATACATGGAATTTCGGACAGACCCCATCAAAAGTCCTCTATCACTGATACATGAATTCAGCAATGTTGCAGGGTAGAAAATCAATGTACAGAAATTGGTTGCGTTTTATAAGCCAATAATGAAGCAACAGAAAGAGAAATAAAGAAACGGATCCCATTTACAATGCACCAAGAGTCATAACGTACCTAGGAATGAAGCTAACCAAAGAGGTAAAAGATCTGTATGCTGAAAACTATAGAAGGCTTGTGAAGGAAATTGAAGAAGATACAGAGAAAGCGAAAAACATTCCATGCTCGTGGATTGGAAGAATAAATATTGGCGAAATGTCAATACGACCCAACGCAGTCCTCACATTATAGGCAGCACCAATCACATTGCACCAGCACTCTTCTCCAAGCTGGAACAAACAATCATAAAATGTGTATGGAAACACAAAAGACCCTGAATAGCCAAAGTAATACTGAAGAAGAAAACCAAAGTGTGAGGCACCACAATGCCAGACTTTAGCCTCTACCGCAAAGCTATAACCATCAAGACAGCATGGTACTGGCACAGAAACAGATACATAGACTTAATGCCATAGAATAGAGACCCCAGAATTGGACCCACATACGTATGACCAACTAATCTTTGACAAAGCAGGAAAGAATATCCAATGGAAAAAAAGACAGTCTCTTTAACAAATGGTGCTAAGAGAAGTGGACATCAACATGCAGAAGAATGAAACTAGACCAGTTTCTTACACCACTCACAAAAATAAGCTCACAATGGATGAAGGACGTGAATGTGAGACAGGAAACCATCAAACCCTGGAGGAGAAAGCAGGAAACATCCTCTTTGACCTCAGCGTCAGCAAGTTCTTAGCTGACACATCTCCAAAGGCAAGGGAATTAAAAGCAAAATGAACTATTGGGATCTCATGAACATAAAAATCTTTTCCACAATGAAGGAAACAATCAACAAAACTAAAAGGCAACCGAACGAATGGGAAAAGATGAGTGCAAAAGTCATACTGGATAATTGGCTAGTACCCTAAACCTGAAAAATGAACTCACCAACTCCACACCCGGAAATCAAATAATCCAGTGAAGAAACGGGCAGAAGACTTGAACAGACACTGTTCTAAAAAAGACATCCAGATTGTCAAGAGACACATGAAAGGTGCTCAACAGCACCCCTCGTTCAGGGAAATCCAAAGCAAACCCACACTGAGATACCACCTCATGCCAGTCAGAGTGGCTACAATGAGCAAATTAGAAGACTATAGATGCTGGTGAGGATGCGGAGAAACAGGAACCCTCTTGCACTGTTGGTGGGAATGCATCCTGGTGCAGCCGCTCTGGAAAACAGTGTGGAGGTTCCTCAAATCATTAAAAATAGATCTACCCTAAGACCCAGCAATAGCACTGCTAGGAATTTACCCAAGGGGTACAGGAGTGCTGAGACATAGGGGCGCATGTACCCCAATGTTTATAGCACTACTTTCAACAACAGGCAGACTATGGAAAGAGCCTAGCTGTCCATCAACTGACAAGTGGATAAAGAAGTTGTGGTTGATGTATACCACGGAATACTACTTGGCAATGAGAAAGAACGAAATCTGGCCATTTGTAGCAACGTGGATGGAACTGGGGGGTATTATGCTACGTGAAATAAGTCAGGCGGAGAAAGACAGATACCATTTGTTTTAATCCATGTGTGGGTCCTGAGAAACTTAGCAGAAGACCATGGGGGAGGTGATGCGGGGAAAAAGGTATAGAGAGGGAGGGAGGCAAACCATAAGAGACTCTTAAATACGGACAACAGACTGAGGGTTGACGTAGGGTTGGGGGAAAGTGGGTGACGGGCATTGAGGAGGGCACCTGTTGGGATGAACACTGGGTGTTGCGTGGAAACCAATTTGAAAATAAATTACATTTAATGAACAAGGAAATCCAGGGGTTGCTCTTACTGAATATGAGAATAGCTTTCCATTTTCAGCACTTTCTGAACGTGAGGTAGTACTGGCTTAAGGTGCGTAGAGGAAAGTTTGGTTTGTGTGTTTAAGAAAAGGAGTTGAGTAAAGACAGAGGCCTCTCACATGTATCACGTTGACCTTGGCAAGTGTCTCTTCTGATTGTTACCATGACTTATCCCTTTTCTTGATTCACATAGTTTGGTGTCATCCTTTCATGAGGAAGTGGATTTCAATTGATCATGGTAGGTGGTCCTTGTAATATTTTGTGAATTATTTGTGTATGTGGTGATGCTGGATGGACCATGCTGGTTGCTTTCAAAAGCACTTACACGGACGGTGTAACACGTTTTCTACCCTTGGAATCCCATACGGTCTTTTACTACCTTGTGTATGACTTACCTGAAATATCATGAATTGGTAGGTACCGAATAGGTTTTAGTGGCACTGAATGCCCTCATGGCCACTCACGCAGAATTCGTTGACGCTTTGCTCTTAAGCACACAATGACTCGGTCTTCCCTAAGCTGCGTGAAAGTGAGCATGCACACTAACTAGGCAAACTGTTTGCTGCTGCTGTGAAGAACAGCTTCCTGAACTGTGAGCTATAGCAACACACATATGGAACCCTAAGCAAGGCACAATATATCTGTATTCTTTGAAAGAGTAGAGTAGTTACTTCAATTTGGCTTTCAGTGCATTGCATGACAAGGCATTTAATTAGCTAAAACCCTCTTACAGTCATGTTTGATTACAAGTTGTGTGTACTCTCCACCGCGAAGTGTCATCTCATGTTGGATGGAATTAATGGAGGCTGAGGCACCAGTGCATTCACGTCGAGGACAACCCTCTTGAACTCATCAAGAACTATGGGCCTTCTCAGGTAAGATTACGTGCAGGTCTTTCTCAAGGGCATAATCTTAAACACAGCCCAACCTAAGGCAGCTTTGGGCAGCAGGCAGTGATAGGATAGGCAGACATTGTGACCTCACAAAGCGCCTGGTCTCCTAGCAACTGCGGTGTAACTCTCACAGCCTGCCGCCTGATTTGGCTTCATGGTAGGAAATTCATCAGTGCCCTGCGGCGGCGGCGAGACCTGGCAAGCGCGGGCGGCCCCTCGGGACCTCACATCCTGAGCCGCGTGAAGAGGCGGAGGCGCAGGCCCCGGGAGGCCCTGGCCCCGGCCGCCCGGGGAGGAGCCTCTATCGCTGCAGGAGGGGCCGCGCTGGAGGCGCCTGAGGAGAAAGTGCTGTACACGCGGTGGCAACCGTCGCCACTGTCGCTGGCCAACAGCAGCAAGGCGCTGATCGATGCTTTCAAGTTATTCGTGCCCCGCAGCACGGAGTTCATGAGCTCAGACGCGGAGCTCTGGAGCTACCTCTGCAGCCTCAAGCACCAGTTCTCCCCCCGCATCCTGCGCAGCAAGGACGTCTATGGCTACTCTTCCCTCCTGGCCCAGGTCCCGGACCCCTGGCACCAGCCCCCCGAGGCCCGCCTCCAGACGCGCCGGCCGGCTGCCAGGAGGAGGCGCCACGGAGTCCGGAAGGTCGCCGCCGGCCAGAGGAAGGTGCCGCCCCCGCCGCCGCCGTCCCGCGAGGACAGCAGCCCCCGCAAGCCCACGGCCCCCGGGCCCAGCTCCGGGGGCCGCACCCTGGAGGAGAGTGGGAAGGCGGCCACCCCAACGCTGACCACCTTGCCAAGATTCCGCGTAGTCGGCGACGTGTGGGTCGAGAGCAGCGTGGCAGAAGCGCGGCGCCAAGCGCGCCAAGTCCTGGGAGTGAACCTGGAACCCGTGGTGAGACTCCGCCGCGTCCCAGTGCCTGGGCGTGAGATGCGGGCCACAGCCGCGCGACCTCCCAGCCCCGGGACGGGTTGTGCCTGGAGGGATGAACCAGTGAGAGCCGGGCCCGCATCGCCTAGTGCACTTTACCGGCGAAGAAGCACCAGACGGTCCCGGCCCGCGCCCCAGGGATGCGGCGCCGCCTTCTGGGACTCTGGGGCAGCTGTGCCCTCTACTGCCTCCCAGCACCGGGTCTGCGGAGGGAGGCGACCCCTGGACCGCAAGGGAGGTCCCCTTTCTTCCTAACCCCAGATTGAGAGGTCTCCAGGACTGTAGGGGCAGATCCACGATCTCTCTTGTTCCCTCATTGCTCTGAAGTCGTCAGAAGAAGCCATTCCACCCCCACCCTCTCCAAAGGAATTTGCTTCCATCCTTGTGTAATAAAGCTAGAGTTTCTCTGCCGTTCACCCACCACCCGGCTCCTCCCGCCAATTTCTTTCTTTCTTTGTGTGCATGTGTATGTATATATATCTTCTAGGATGATTTAAAGTACATATTCTTTAAATGTTTAGAAGAGCAGTAGAGAAAAAAGGGTGCGACTTAGGGGTCTGCACTCAGATTAAAATAAGGTTACTGAAGTATAGTATACATTCAAAAGGACATATATTATTTTTTTCATGTTTGTTTATTTTTGAGAGAGAGACACCGTGTGAGCAGGGGAGGGCCAGATAGGGAGCCACAGGATCCAAGCAGGTTGCAGGCTCTGAGCTGTCAGCACAGAACCTGATGTGGGGCTCGAACTCACAAACCATGGGATCATGACCTGAGCCAAAGTTGGACACTTAAGTGACTAGCCACTAGCACGCAAAAAAGAACATTTATTATTAAAAGCATTCTGAGCACAGCTTGATGCAATTCAGTTCAATATACTTGAGGAATCAGCACTCATTAAAAAAGGTACCAGGACCCCAAGGGACCACCTGTGCCTCTTTCAGTCACGGTCTATCTCTCCTTTGGGACGGCAATTATTCTGACTTCTTACAGAATCTACAACTTTTGCTTGTTTTTGGACTATATAGAAATGGAATTATGTGTCCTACACCTAGCTTCTTTCACTCAAACTTATGTTAGTGATAGTCATGTTATTGTATGTATAGATCCTTTCTGCTCATTGGTGTATAGAATTTCATTATATGAATAGTTTACAATATTTCTGCAACTCTTGGTGGACATTTAGGTAGGTTCTGGCTTAGGGAAATTATGAATAAAGCTTCAGTGAACATTATAGGACACGTCCTTTGGTGAACATGTTTTACAATAGTATTTATTTATCTAGGAGAGAATTTGCTGGGTCACATGTCATCCAACTTATCAGCTTTGGTAAGGTTCCTCCAAAGTGTTTCCAAAATGGTTATACCAATTTACACAAACTTCTTTCTATAGTAGTGCCTGCGTAATGCCTGTGAGTTCTGAATACTTGATAGCCTTGCCAACACTTGCTAATATTATCTTTTTCATGTTATCTATTCTGGCAGGTGTACAGATTTTTTTTATTTGAGAAATATCAATCCAAGTATTGTATGCAAATAAAAAAAAAAAAACACAACATCCAAATTGCAGATCAGGGCTTGCAATAAAAAATCAAAAGCTTTGTTTCCCCCATGAACACCTCTTCCCCAGAGGCAACACTTTCTTTTGTTTTCTTTTTTTTCTTTTCAATCAGGGTTTTTTTCAACAGACCATTTTTTAAGGACAATTTTAGATTTAGAGACAAATTGCACACAAAATACAGGTTCCTCATCCCCAGTAGTTTCTATAGTACCTTGCCCTAATGTGGATACATTAGTTATAAGTGGTGGATGAGCCATTCTTGACTGACACTTTATCATTAGACACATTATCATTTACTAACAGTTAGGGTTTATTTTGTGTTATATAGATTCATAACTTTTGAGAAATGTATAAAGGTATGTATCTACTATTGCAGTATCATACAGAATAGTTACACCACCCTAAAGTGCCCTGTTCTCCGCCTATTACCACTTCCTCTCTCCCCCTAAACCCTAATACCACTGGTCTTTTTACCGTCTCCGAAGGTGTTTTGCTGTTGTTGTTGTTGTTGTTGTTGTTGTTGTTGTTATTGTTATTGTTGTCGTCATTGTCCTTGTTTTGTTTTCTTTTGTTTTGTTTTTCCAGAACGTTATCATAGTTGGAAACGTAAAGCAAATGGCTTTTTCGTATTGGATCCCTTCACTTAGTAATCCGCACTTAAGTTTCCTCCATGACTTTTAAGTAGCTCCCTTTCTCCCTCTTTCCTTCCCTCCTCTTCGGTCTCTCTGCCTCCCTTTCATTGAGGGAGTTTATTTTCTAAAACAGCTTTTAAAAAGCTGGTCAACAGAAAAAGACTGGAAAGTGCAGAGTTCCCCTGTTCTCCCTCCTACCCCCCAAAACATAGTTCTCCCTATTGTAAACTTCTTGTGTCAGTGTAGTGCATTTGATACAACGGATGAGCCCATATGAAAACTATTACTAACTAAAGTCCGAAGTGTACCTTAGCATTCACTGTGGTGTGCAGTTCGGTGAGTTTTGACAAACGCACAATGCCATGATCCAAAGCATTTCACTGTCTTACAAGATGTTTCACTGCCGTAAATATTCCCTGTGCTTCATCGATTATTCATCTCTCCCTTCCCCCCTGAGTCCCTGGCAACCACAGGTCTCTTTACTGTCTCCATTATTTGAGGCAACACTTTTAACTGTTCCAGGTTTATATTCTTTTGTTAGGAATTTTCATGAAGATAAGTAGTATAGTATACTGCTGCTTATTGATTTGTCAGTTTTAAGCACCGTCTACTGACTTCCTATGTGACGTTGACGTATAGGTCGCTTAAGCCACCTGTCTTCTCTCTCCTCACCTTCCGATATATTCCCGAACTTCTATCTGTATACTGTTTCAGTCAGGCCCAGCCAGCCGGTGAGTCACTATAGGTATTTTAAACAGTTACACACGTGATGGGAAATCCCAGAAGCCAAACAAAGGATGGCGAAGCAATCAGGAATTAGTATCATCAGAAAGCTGTATCCACCCGCAGAGCTAGAGAAATTCAGAACCATACCTAGCAGGAACTGAGATCATGGGAGAAGAGGCTCTTGGAAAGAAGCTAGAATTTGGAGGAGATAAAATCACTGGTAGGAAGTGGAGCGGGAGAGAGAAAAACCTCTGGGCTTATCCCTTCCTCCCTTTCTCCCATCAAACACCCATTGGTCAAAGCCCTCTGGAAGCCAGTTGGCAAGGAACCAGGAAACACAGTCTATAGGAGAAGTGCAGGAACTGGATCTGAGGACAAAAACACATAACGGATGAAGTTACATATAGGTACTAGTTAGGGTTCTCCAGAGGCTCAGTATCAATGGGAATTGGTTCACAGGATTCCGGAGCTGAGAAGGGCAGACCCAGGAGATCGAGTAGTTCAGTTCCAGGCAGACTCCCAAAGCCTAAGAATCAGGAGAGCTGATGATGTATGTTCCATTCCAAGTCTGAGCCTGAAGTCAGGAGACCAATATCGCAGCTTGAAGACAGTCAGATAGACACAGTGGATTCTCTCTTACTCCGCCTTTTGTTCTATTCAGGTCTTCAATCGATTAGTTGAGGCCACCCAGTGTTTGGCAAGGCAATATGTTTTGCTTAGTCTACTGATATACAGATGTTAAGTGTACTAAGAAATGTCCTCACTGACTCACTAGAAATAATGTTTAGCCATATATCTGCGTACCCTGTGGCTTAGCCCATTTAAAACATGAAATTGACCATCACACGATATAATTCTATGTTTATATGTATGTATGTATGTACATATGTATGTATGAATGTATGTTATTTGAGAGAGAGAGGGAGAGAGAGAGTATGCTCAAGCAGGATAGGGGCAGAGAGAGAGAATTCTGAGATGTCAGTGCAGAACCTAATGCTCATCTTAGTCTTATGAACTGTCAGATCATCATCTGAGCCAAAATCAAGAGTGGATTGTGAACTCACCGAGCCACTCAGGTACCCCATGAGATGTAATTTTAAAATAGAGACCTAGTTCCCTTACCTGTACTATCATTTTTCATTCCTTACATTGTACGAGAAAGGTCTTCCTTAAACTTGCTGCACTGTTTCTCCGTCTCCCATCAGCTTTGGGCTTCTGTTTGTCATTGTTGTTAACACTGCTGTTATGCTCTGCAATCAAGTCTCTTTAGAGGGTTCAAGGTTGATTCTAAAACTTGAAAACTAATAAATGGTTTAAATTATTGTGATTATTAAATAATATGCAAACATTAGAATTACTACTCTTTTGCTGGAGTCTTTGCACCTGCTGAACGAGGACATCTCTAGCATCAAGGTGAAATGGATCCTTTCTCTTTGTATTCCTAGGTGCTTTAAACCATGCTATGTTTCACTTGGCTCATTCAGACTAAGGCCGTCTTATGGATATTTTCTGGTTCTCCTTAATTTTCTAATTGCACTTCTTTGTTTTATTGCACTCTTTCAGTGTTCTCAAATCATGCCACTTATGACATCTTCCTGCTAACCTCTTAGCGGTCTCTCACTGGAACCTTCTCTTTTCCTGCCTCATTTAGGTGGTGTCTCAGTAGGTCTGCTTCATAGCTTCCTTCCTGTGATTTTCCTCTGCTACGCTCCCAGTTTGTTTCCATGGTTTCATGGTAATATGGCTATCTGGGAAGTTAGGGAACATTTAAAAGCCTGGACTCTTGAGCCAGACGGCCTGGGGTTAGACTTTACTTGTTCCACTTACCAACTGTGTAAGTTGGATGTTGGATGAGGTATTTGCCTTCCTTATAACCCTGTTTCCTCCTCTCGAAGATAAGAATGGTAACTGTATATACTGTATAAGTTTGTTGTGTGGTTCATATGTAATAATATGTGAAAATAACCCATAAGAGTGTCTGGAACAAAAATAAACACTCTGTTAATGTTGCCTATTATTAAGTATAATTTTTCTTTATTTTTTCTCTCCTTGTTTTGCTGGAGTACACCTTCAGATAACTTCCTAATGAAGAATGAGTGGAATCGAATGTTCTGTGTCTTTGCGCGTCTGAAGATATCTTGAGTCCACTCTCAAATTTAATTGATAATTTTGATAGTGTAGAATTCTAGCTTCTTTTTGTAATTGATTTATTTTTTTTATTTTTTTAAAGTTTACCTCCTACTTAGTTAGCATGTAGTGCAACAATGATTTCAGGAGTAGATTCCTCAGTGCCCCTTACCCATTTAGCCCATCCCCCCTCCCACAACCCCTCCAGTGACCCTCAGTTTCTTCTCCATACGTATGAGTCTCTTCTGTTTTTCCCCCTCCCTGATTTTATATAATTTTTGTTTCTCTTCGCTTATGTTCATCTCTTCCACTCATAGATTCCTAGCGTCTAATGGCCAGTGGCCCCTTCCGTCGATTTTCCCCTAATCACAACCCCATTGGAACTACAATATCTGCTCTTTAGAGTGTTTTTAACTCACTATCACTTCCACCTTCTTCTAGTTTTCAAAATCATTCAGTACGTCTGGCCTATGCTTAAGGAAAAGGGAATGGAGGTCCCCCTTTTGAAGGGTTTAAAAGAGAATTTATGAACATATTTTAGACTAGCACAGCCTGTCTGCAGGCCTCCTATTATTCACTCTCCTCCTGCATGAAAAATATCCTCACCCTACCTCAAGAATCCTCCCTCTTAAAGACCCAACCCTTGTAACATCAACTCAAAGTCCAGGATATTGTTATCTAAATTAGGTCCCGGTGTGAATGAGTCTCCTGGGGCGAACTCATCCTCCACTACACTTTCAATCTGAAGACCTATGAATGAAGACCTATGAATTCAGCATACAACCAACAGGGGCATGTGGTAACCAGAAATCACACACACAAAACACTCACACACACACACACACACACACACACACACACACACACACACACAGAAAAACAAACAAACAAACAAACACACCAACAAAACACAAACATTGCTGTTCCAAAAGAAAGGAAGGAGGTAATCATGAATGAGTCCCTGGTCCATAGCAATTCTGAAGTTCAGCTGGTACAGGTAGGCAGTCCTTTCATTGGGTCTTAAGACCTGGGAATGATTTTCCATGGCCCTAGCTCCTCCGGGGTTCTGGCTTTCAACCTCCAAGTCATTCTTCCCTTCTCATGAAAGGTAGCCTGTGTCTACAGCCTTATGGTTGTCTCGACCTACGTACTGATTGGAGGAGTTTGTGGGTCCAAAGCCTTCTTTCATTTTACTCTCTGGGATTAAGGAAACCCTTCTCTACCATGGACTTTTCCAAACATTTATAAGGAAAAACACTCCTAAACTTCAAGTGATATTGTAACAGAGAGAACACTGTGCCCCACAGTTTACTCTGCGAGGGTGTGCTTATGAGATAGAACGCTGGTATTCTCCAAGACCCTTCTTCATTTAGGAAACATTTCTAGCATCTTTTCCCCAAGGTCATCTGCTGCGGGATGTTGGTAATAATTTCACCTTCAATAAGAGTGACAACATTGATGTTATCTGTGCTAACAAAACATGAAATTGTATTTGAATGGCATTGAGTAAGTGCAAGTAGTATCGGTTAGGGACGTGTTCAGCTGTCACAGAAAGGGTGCCGCCAGTGACATAATCAAAGAGAGTTTTACTCACCAGGAGGCTGTAGGCTGTGCTCCATTAAGGCAGCAATGTCATCAGCAGCAGGCTGCATGGAATGGCAGAGCTGCCAATTTCTTTATGACCTCCTACAAAATTTTGGAAAAAAGGGTAGCAGCCATTAATATAATAATACCAATGTTTTTAGCATTTACCGTCTTCAAGATGCAGCACATGTGTGAGCATTTCAAGCTCACAGCACATCTGTGAGGTACAATTGTTGATGTCTTTTGGAGGTCATTCGGTTTCTTCTTAAGTCAAAAATTAGCTGTCATATGTCTAGGGCATGTGGCTTCACCAAATCCCCTCCTAGGTTTCCTTGGCTTATCAATGCATCAAGCAAACTCATAGGAATTCTAGAATTTAATCCTTGTGGGCCATGGAGAAACCAGGTCTGCCTTATCAAATCACATTACATACTCAGGCCATTCAGTATACTCTCAGATGAACCCTTGGAAGGTGCTCCTGTATTAGCGTTGTATTTCTGTTGGCAAGAACCTTACCACGTTTCCTTGTTTTAATTCTTAGCATCATATACCAATTGCAGTATCTTCACGGAACAATGGTGGCCTCGAATGTAGCATCATCAGCTCTGGAAACTTCAGATATGGCCACGGTACCAGTTAAGGTGGACTCCAACCAGTTCTTGGCCACTTGGACTTGTCTGATTCTCTCTGTTTATCTACCTCCCACCCCACACTCCCAGCCCCAGCACCAGTGAGAATCTGGTCAGTCAGGGAATCTCCAGCAGATACAGATGCAGTTGCAGATCATTTCTCTGGATAATCTTTATGGTTGACTGTGGCCTGGGTAGCAGGAATGATTCAGACAGAAACACCTGATTTGGGTGCCATCAAGCCGTCTCTGTGCCCTCCCTGAGAAATGGGACAGTATGCATTTCAAACACTTCAAGTCTCCACTTCTCCCTGCACACTTCTGTGTTTTGTTGGTTTCATCCACCTACAAAAGCAACCCAAACTTTATGCTAAAGAGAGTGGGGCTCGTGTGTTCTTTGCAGATTGGAATGCTGTTACTAGTTTGGGTTATCTTAACAAAAACTGACACATTACCTAAAAATGTAGAATTAGGTGTGAATTCAGAATCCATACATGTAGTAAGCCCTCCATGATTCCGTTGATTAGGGAGAGGTATCGACCATACTGTAAGAAACCCTGCCATCGAATGCTACAGCTCTATGGACTTTCAAAGCACTATTTTTAACCTGGTTATCCAAAGTCGTTAAGTCTTTGTGACTATACATTCAGAACTTTTTTAAGATCTGGATCGTAGTCTCCAATTTTTTCATGGCCTTCCTAACCCATTGATTCCCAGAGTTCTCTTTATTTTTGAATCGTTCTCTTGGGCATTTGACCAAACGTGTCAAATAAAAAAATGTCCTCAATTTGAATATATGAACATTTAAGAGCAGTCCCGTGTTCAGTGCCCAAATATTTTATTATTTATGTTAAGAGTTTATTCTGTCTGTGGACGGTGAAGAAACAAATGCCTGTTTTTTGTTTGTTTTGTTTGTTTGTTTGTTTGTTTGTTTTTCATTTTCCCCACATAAGTAAGTAGATGTGCAAGGCAGAATGCTAGGTACCTGTCAAGGGTAATAGGACGTTCAGGAGTGTAAATGAGATTTCTGTCATCAAAAAAAGAAAAAAAAAATTTGATGAACTAAGATAAGCTAAGCTTTAAAAATGAAAGGAAAATAGCCATGAACTCAGATAAAAGTTAGGCAATGAAGTACTTTTCCCTAGGGCAGCAAGGAGTTATGAGAAATACCATAATCTGTAGAGTGTGTACTACAAAGCTCTACTGACACGATGATAAAGCTCACCTTTAAATCTTGCTTTGTGTACTGATATTATTCCTTTCTTCTTGAAATCTAAAGAAGCTTTTTCTCTTTGGCTGTTAACATGAAATGAAAAGACACTTTCCCCCTATCTTTTCTTCTGCCGTATTTACGCTGAGCTTCTTACAAAAGTCTTTTATGTATTCGTTGCTTTTTATCTTCATCCTTTGTCCAAAACAAGCCTTGAGATTGGGAATGATGTGGACTATTTCTAACCCAAGCTCACAGGACTTAACTTCTCATAACACCCATCATTTGAGGAGGCAATGAACTCGTATCATGGAGTTCCTTGTGCAGCCCATGGGCAGGATTCCACTGAAAGAATCGATAGCATCGTGGAGACCCTGTCTCTGGAAGGAACTAACAACAAATAAGGATTTGACTTTATAGGCTGATTTTCCTAGGAATCTAGGAATCAAGAGGGCCAGAAGTGGGATGGTGGGAGAGGGACACTGGAGAAGGGCTGAATACCCAGGTTCACTTGAAGCCAACTGAGCAGAGGAAGGTTCTGTCCTGGAGGAGCTTGGCTCAGCAGGGATCAGCTCCCAATTGTTACAGACTTAGTGAAAATACACTCATGAGAGCCTACAAGAAGGATGCTTCCAGAACTCTAAGAGGTTTCGTTCCTTTCTTATGTCTTTCTTTATGGAAAATGTCTTGGGGTTGCTTACTTCCCCTTTGTGTATCCACAGTTCTTCTTCCCACTAGTTGTGTTGTCATGAACCTCCTTGCGTAGCCCTTGCTCCCCTCCTAGGCCATGTGTTCCTCATGGGCAGGACTCACCTTAGCCATCCGTGTGTCGTTACTACAGTGCCAGCCATGGGCAAAGGGCCCTGTCCATACTGAATGAATGCAATGTGTTTATGGAGTTTCAGTTCCCAATTGTTACAGAAGAACTAGCTGTCTCACTTCAATTTGATGTGTAACAGCAGCAGTCTATACGGGGTGTCTCTCTCACATTCTCTCTTTTTGCAAACACCTGCATCATCAACTTTTGATTAACTCTTACCCTTTTGTCATCAGATGAATTGGGTGGAACCTTTGCCATCTCTTACGATCTTATTTGCAACCCAACACCACTTAAATTCCCTATCCTACAGTAAATTCTTGCTTACCAAGAAGCAATATAGTTCAGTGAGTAAGAGGGTGCCCCCTGGAGCCAGGCTGCCTGGGATCTCAAATCTTATTTTGCTCTATTTCTAGCAGCAGACCTTTGGACAACTTAGTTTTTCGCTTTGCTACTCAGTTTTCTCAGCTGTAAAATCAGGCACAACCTAGCACCTTCACCATAGAGCTCTGAAATGAATTCAGTGGGGGTAACAACGGTAAAACACTTAGAATAATGCATGGAACCCCCTTCACTGTGAGTCAGTAAACACTCGCCTCTATCAGTGATGTAATTACGTTTTTGACAAAGTCGCTGCTTGCTTACTTAAAACCTTCACGTTGGCTGTGTTGAATGTACAGAACAGGTGAACTATGGAAGGCACCATGTCAGAGTCAGGCTTCCTTGGTAGAATGAGGCCCAATTCCCTGATGCTGGGGATTGCAAGAAGATACTCAAGGGCACAGAGAGGCACAGAGAGGCACAAGGCCCTCGGGACAAACCCATAAGGAGATGATCAGAAAGCCATAGGAAAACAGAGGGAACAAACTAATTTCACTTTAATTCCCACCATACACCAGTACAGTTCTCTGCAATTCACACATGTTTCCCTCTCAAGCAAACATAACAGGCCTGTGGGAAAGTTATTATTATTCCCACTTTACAGGCAACTAGGTTAATGCTTAGAAAGTTTAAATAACTTGCCAAATATCACATCTATGTGGCAGAGCTAGGATTTGAACCAGCATCGGTCACAACCCACTGCCTCTGCCAATCTTTAGAAACATCTTTGGAAGAAGTGAAATACGTTAATCCTAATCATGCCCCGAATCACATAGGACTGGATATTATAGGCCCATGAAATCACAAGGCGGAAAAAAAAATAATTTACGAAGGCTATTTTGCTTACTGTTATATTCCTCAGAGTGCACCGCGTAAGTGTTCGCTATTTGCGAAATGACTGAGTTTATGAGGGAATGGACAGAAGTGTGAATACCTATGCTCATACGATTACACCATGTAGTTTGGTTGAGGATCTTCGGACACTCTGCCTTACATCTAAACTCATCAGAGTAAGGGGAACGTTAGGGCTGTCATAGCACGTGAAAGAGAAGGTTACTTATGATACCACTAGTCCCAAATTCCTTGTAGACCAGTTTACAAAGCAGCACACAAACATAAGACAGTGAGAGACAGCCAGGAAAGCTTAGAGAGAGGGAGAGAGAGAATGCCAAGCAGGTTCTACGCTGTCCACACAAAGCCTGATGCAGAACTGGAGCTCGCAAACCATGAGATCATGACCTGAGTCGAAAGCAATACAGTCACATGCCTAACTGACTGAGCCATCCAGGAGCTCTCACCTTTGTTCAGAAAGTAATTCCCAGGTTTTTACGTAGATAAATGACAGACCTCACAAACAAGAACAAAACAGATTAGAACGATGGTTCAAAACCAAGGATTGCAAGATTGCAGTAAGGACGTAATATGTGGGAGTAATCGGGGTGGGTGGGAGGAAGAAAGGGCCAGGGGGCAGATGGAGGGTCTGTAAATGGACGTTGGCATTCTAGCAAAGGTGGAGAGTTGTTACTTCCACTCCTTTCCTCCAGAACTTGTCCCAAGCATGTGGTGTCCACTGACCATATGCTTCAGAGCTGGAGGATGGATAAGCTGCCCATTGTAATCAGGGGAAAACATTCCACCCACAGAATTCACTAATTCGCCTGTTCCGTAATGTTTACCCTCTCACTGGCATTGCTAAAAGCACCTACTTTCTCTACACCACCATAGAACAGGTGGATTTTCCCTTGTCAGCCTTTGCTCGCTTACTTGTCCGTTTATTGGTCCACCTGTGGCTTTATTCACCACTCACCGAAATCTGACTGAGGGACTCTGTGTGCCAGGCTCTGTTCTCAAGGTATACCCCTGCCTCCGTGGTGGTTGTGGGTAATTCTTGACTTCTGGGCTTCCAGCTACTACATCACGTGCGGCTCTCCATCACCCTCTGTTGCTTTTTCATTGTCATTGGGCAGGTGTCTGTCTGCTTCTTCTCTCTAATTATGTACACGGTAGAAATCAGTGCCTTGAGGGTATGGATGACTGCAGTGAACAGACTCTTGGACGTGTCTTTTACCTTGGGGAATTGTGCATATTTGTGTTTCAAAATCTAGTTTACCCTAGAGGCAGACATTTGAAACAAAGCACACACAGTCCAGACGGGGCTCAAGAAACAAAATCGTTGGATGTGTCCCCGAGCCTGGTAGCAATGCAGGTGGGCTAGAGGCCCACAGATGTGGAGCTAGACTGTTGTTGGATGACAGCTTCACTGTGCATCTTCAGCTAGGAAGTGGTACAGCTGGAATGAGAATTCTCCTAGTGTGATTCTTGGCCAGTGTTTTCCTGCTCACTCATCGGCCTGGGAGGGCTGAGACCTTTTGGAACCTTGTTGCGTTTTGCTGCAGAATCAAACACTAGCTAGGTTTCTCAGGTACGTATAGAATGGGCTGTGACAGCAAGGTGGGGTGGGGGTCAGGGAGACCTGGCAGGAGGGAGGAAAGTGAACAGGCAGGAGAGGGGGACTGACAGAGGCTGTTTCTTCCATTTTGTTCTGGGAAGACCTTAGTGAGGATGTCTAGTCCTGAGTACAGGTGAAGTTTATGTACTGGCTGTGGAGTGGGCGGGCACCCTAGAGAGAGTCCTGACAGTCTGAGGGAAGTGTGTGTGTGTGTGTGTGTGTGTGTGTGTGTGTGTGTGTGTGTGTGTGTGTGTGTGTCAGAAAGAGAGAGAGAGAGAGAGAAAGAGAAAGAGAGACAGAGAGAGGGAGAGACAGAGAGAGGGAGAGAGAGAGAGAGAAAGAGAGAGAGAGAGAGAGAGGGATAGAGAGAGATGGAGAGAGAGAAGTCCCAGTAAGGGAATGTGATATTTATTCGGATTGCCTCTTCAATTCATTTTGAAAGGATTCAAATCACAGGGAATTTTTCTTAAAACTGAAAGTATGTACTGAGATTAATCCTAATAACATGAATAAGAAAATAAGATCTAGAATTCGATGTCCATCAATTTATAAATAAATCCTTCTGGGGCAGAGGGGTCACCATGGGGGAGAAGTCGGAGGATCTGTACATCCCATGTCTCTCAAACAAAGTGCTGAAGCCAAAGCATTTTGAACCCCAAAAGTCTGCGAGGAAATCAGACTGAATTCTCCCTGAAGGAAATGAGACACCTTGAGAGATGACAGGTGGCTGATTGTGAACTGGGGTACATAAATTGGGCCAAGAAGGAATGGAGGGAAGAGATCCCCTTCTGCGGAGAGACAAAAGTAAGAGAAAGAGTGGCTGCGGAAGTGTAGGGCTGTATGTGGATAAGAGGAGAACCTCGGACTGGGACTGACAGGGATCTTATCTCTAACTGTGGGGCTTTCTTGGGTCTGGGGCTAGGCTCCCTGTATGTGCACCTGGGGAGGAGAGGAGCCAGCATTGGTTTCAGGGGTAGAGCAGGGGCACAGTCCACAGGAGACAGTAGCCCCTCCCTGGTGGCCTGTGCAATAGAGCAAAGCCTGCCCGCATCCACCACCCCCCCCCCGGGTCAGTGGCTGGGTCTAGGGCGCAGTCTGCAGTAGGAGAAAGTGGCCCCCTCCCTGGGGGCGTCGCTGTGGGACAAAACAATGCCTGCCTGCATCCACCATGCCCAAGCTCAGCAGTGAGGTCAGCAGCGCAGTCCACAGCAGGAAAAGGCGGGGCTCCCTGAAGCACAGCAGCACAAACAAAGCCAGGAAGACATTTGGAGCAGCACAGAGAGGCACTGCCCCGGTGCCAGAGCACACGGAACGGGTCTGTGAACCCTCGACAAGCGCTGTGCCAAAGGAGTCAGCGGAGCAAGAAGGACCACCCTGCGTGTGCTCTCGGCACAATGAGGACAACTGGAACGGAGTACACCAGGTCATGCAGAAGAGGCTGGGCATCACCATTTCCCCCCTGCCACCACCACCAAGGCGGGGCCTCAGGGATCAGTCCCAGGGTCCAGAGTGGAGGTGGGACCAGCCTACCCCAAACCACGCCCCTCTGTGCTGGGTACCTGCTTGTCTGATGGAGCAGGATAGGCGCTGTGGAACCAGGCAGCTCCGTCTTCCGGACCGGTGATGCTGCCTAGACTGGAGTAATTCCGGGACAATTCTTGTTCTTAGACGTATTCTCCCTTCCTATCTCTTCCCTCCTTTAGGCTGAT